>NC_140583.1:57468254-58074921 GCF_964204655.1 Triturus cristatus
CCCAAGTAGCTGCCTCCTCACCCCGCACACAAGTCCCATACTCAGCCCACATGTCACTGCCTTTAAGGCCTCCCACTCAGTAGCCCTCCCAGTAGAGCCCCCAGTTTGTCTCCAGGTAGTCTGTTACAGTCTTAGTGTAACCCTCCCCATTTCATCCTCGAGTTGGTCAGGTGGAAATCTCCAATGCCTCGGCCCCAGTATGGGAGACCCCCACCTCACCACGCATCGTACCGGGAATGGTCAGGCAGAAAACGCACCCAGTGGGTCACCTCTGCATCTGGGAAGGCCGGAACTTACAAGACCAAGATCCTTTCTAGCCTGCTCTGTGTTCTGTGTGTAAGTGAATGACATGTGAAGAGTGGAAACGTAGGATGAGCCTCCCTCCACACATCACAAGCGCCCAGTTCATGCATGACTTTCCAAAGCATCTGGGACATTCTAGGTTTCGTTCCTGCCTTGGGGCCATATCTATCAAGGACTGAGTCAAGGACACAATTAAAGTCGCCCATCCACATGTATGGGATGTCCAATTCGTTGGACAATAGGTCCTGAATGACCTGAAAGAACGTGGGGTTGTCTGTGTTTGGTGCATACGTGTTTAAAATAACAATCTCCCTGCCATCTAGCAAGCATCGCAGAAGTGCATATCTACCATTCACATCTGATTCGCTGTTTATTGGAGTAAATGGTGTGCCCGGAGCCACTCAGATCATAGTGCCCGTCGCATATGTAGTGAAAGAGGAATGGTGAATCTGGCCTTGCCATTTCTTGGCTACTCTAGCTGGGCCACCATCATCCAGGGCCGTTTCCTGGAGGCAAACTATCGATATTTAATGGCGTTTGAGGAAAGTTAACAAGTTAACGCCCCGCTGCCGGAGTTCGGAATTCAGGCAAAAACTCCATTCCTCCACGTAGCGGTGTCAGCTGCTAAACTGCACACACAAATGTATGATAAAGCAAATTTACATGCTAATAAGCATATAACCAATTCACGAAAGTGAACTTTAAAAATGAAAAATATAAGGCAATGAGAGAAGTGATGATTTTGGGGTCCCCCCTAACCTAGGGGGAGGACCAAGCAGATGCCTTGAACACAAAGAGCATATCATGCTGAACAATTCAGTGGTGGTCCCATCCTCTTAGGACCACCCCAAGCAAGGTTATGGGCAAAAATACAATCCCAACCAAAGGCCCTGCAAAGCATTATGGGACGAGATTAGCAGTGAGCAGTGAATATTATAGTATCCAATATCAAAATAATTCTACAAAGAGCTGCAGTTCAACTAGTCGTTACTAGGTGTCCCTCACGAGTCAAATGCAAAAGCATTGAAATTATTACATCAAGCTGCAGTTCAACTATTCGTTGCTAGGTGTCCCTCACGTTAAATGCTTTTGCATTTGACTCATGAGGGACACCTAGTAACAACTAGTTGAACTGTAGGTCTTTGTAGAATTATTTTGATATTGGATACTATAATATTCACTGCCCACTGCTAATCTCGTCCCATAATGTTTTGCAGGGCCTTTGGTTGGGATTGTATCGTGGTCCTAAGAGGATGGGACCACCACCGAATCGTTCAGCAAGATGTGCTCTTTGTTTTCAAGGCATCTGCTTGGTTCTCTCCCTAGGTTACGGAGAATCCCAAAATCATCACCTCTCTCACTGCTTGCTAAATTTTCACTTTCACTTTTGTGAAATGACTATATGCATTTTAGCATGTAAAGACAGAGATACTTGTTATTTTACCAAAAACATATGAGCTTTCTGTTTAATTGAGAGTCCAACGGAACGAAGTTGCGGAATTCACTGGGTTTTTGTTCAACTTCGTGGAATTCCACATAGTAGTACTCCACCAATTACGCCCCCACTTAGTTTGGTGCAGGTGCCCAACCCCCACACATTTCAGGTCAAGAATTTGAACTCAGCCCCCACCGTGAGGTGTTCTTGCTTCAGCAATGTCGGGCCACCCATGATTGAGCCACTAAGGTGCACACCTACTCAACAAACCAGAACATAGAAACATTTTATGAACAACATTATCAAAAATGTCAACCCCTATGTTGTGCCAGGACGCACACATCACCCTCTATTGCCCAGCTGGGGCTAAACACTCTAAACACTCTCAAGCCACCCTGTAGCTAGAACTCCGGACCCACCTGCCCCGACACCCCGTGATTTGACCTAATCATGCATTAGTACCCAGAGGTGAGGGTCTCCTTGTCCCCAGAATAGCATCACTGCTGTAACCGCCCCAGTATATTTGAGCATGCACCCGCCCTTTCAACTCATCAGGCCACTCTGGTCTTTGTGTGATTCTCATACTGGAGATGAGTCCTCGCAGCTGGCCCAGCCCAAGAGCCATCGCCAGTCCCCCGATTACTGCTCCTCCATGGCCTCCACTACCTGTCCGAGCATAGTTTCCGGTACTGCAGCCACTGATGCATTTAGCCACTGAGTTTGTTCACCATGATCCAAGTTCGCAGTCTCCTTGTCTGCTACTAGTGCCAAAGGGGTGTCCGTGCTCATTTGTATGGTACCATCGCTCCCGACTTTGATTCTTTATCCAGAGACTCTACCTGCAAGTTACCCCCTTTGCTCCCCCTCCTGGTTTATGATCTTTGCAGGGGTCTGGTGCCCCACATTTTTGTCCGATTTCGTGGCTCTCGCGGTGGAAGTGCATCTCCACGAATCTCCAACCATTCCATACCTCCAAAGGGCTCTCAAAGAAATGCGCCTTACCCTGCACAAGTACCTTCAGTTTTGCAGGTTATAACAGCATATAGTGTAGGTGCATTCCCTTTAGCTTCCTCTTGATGCCTAAGAACGATTTTCCTTGCTCCTGCACCTGCTTGGTATAATCAGGATAAATGGAGATCTTGTTGTGTTTTTTAAGCAATTGTCTTGTTGCACTCTGGCGGCCCAAAGGATGCAGTCTCTGTCCCTATAGTTAAAAATGTTGGCGATGAATGCACGCAGGAGAGCCCCTGGCGCCTGGCGGTGGCAGGGGCACCAGGGCCCTGTGTGCCCTTTCAATGGCAAATACATCCAATAGGCCCGTCGGGCAGAGCGGAGTTTTCATCCCCTGCTCCAGGAACAATTCTGCCGACCTCCCTTCTGCTCTCTCAGGAAAGCCCTACACGCAGATGTTGCTGTATCTGGCACGGCCTTCTGAGCATGGCTCCAGGGCCTTTGTTGTGGAGTAATACCTGTTTCTTCAAGGCTGCCACTTCTCCCTTGAGGCCTGACACGTCCTCCTTGACCACTGTGACCTTATCCGCTACTTTGCGGAGGTCAGCCCTCAGGAGATTGACATCAATGGTAACAGTATCTATCTGGGCTTCTAACACCTTTCGGGACCCCTGTATGGTGGTCAGCAGCTCGGCCCATGTCGGCTCCGCATCTCCCCTCCCATCCTCCTCATCTGTCCCAGTTGATTAGCGCATGATTCGTTGGGGGGTGGCATCGCGTGGTGTACTGAGTAATGGTATTGGATGTCCTTGAACGAGTGCCCTTGTCCTTGCCCATGTTGATGTTTAAGGGAGACTACCCAACTTTGGACTGTGTGCGGCTCCCTTCGCCTCAGTATTTCAGATTCCATCAGATCTCACTCCGGCCAACAGCACCCAGGTCACTATTTTCTTGTGAAAGCCGCCCCCCAGCTCGGTGAGTTCCAGAAGCCCTCGAGTCCTTGCCACAACAATTGTTACTGCCCAGAGTCTCAATTCAATATAATGGATCACAGATGCTTCATTGATTTTCCTTAATTACCCAAAGGAGATAGTCAATAGTAGAAAGCCCACAGTGAGCAGCACACTCCCAATCAGCCAAAATGTAATGAATGATACAGACTCCACCCTCGGCAAGCATATCAGGTTTCATCCAGCACTCAGCAATTACAAGACTTACAGTTTTCTGAAGGTAGGGTTAGTTCCTTTCTGACATCTGGAGTGGAAGTACTCCCACGTCTTTCCCCATATAGACTTTACATAGAGGTCAGTGAGGCTCCCCCAGGTGATCAACACTTGGCCTCAACTATGCTACTGGCATGTCATTGGGCTGGCCGTACCTGGGCTTCGACTTCCCCTGGTCATGCCCACAGGGGGAAGAGGGGCGCGATCCACACCCCTCCCCAGCCAAACTCCACCGCATCACTCAAGCAAGAGGTGGAGCACGGTCTCCCAGGCTCCCCCTCAGGCGCTGGCTCAGCGCGTGCAGATCTACCCTACCAAGCCCCTGATTCAATATTTCAATATTAGGCCCAGTTCAGAGATCTATCAGTGCCCGGTCAGTCCCACCGCCGCCGGGGGTCCCCACCACAGTCCGCCATCTGGACTTGATGCTTGTGTCATCCCCGCTGCTACCCAGGCCGCAAAGTGACCTATGCTGCCTCTTTCCATCCTCGGCGACTTCACTAGAGGAGGGAGGGCGGACCATCCACCCAGCCGCACAGCCAGGCACACGATCCGATGACAGGCCTCGGCAATCAAATCGCTTCTCTGCAGGCGTCCACACCTGCCACGCTCCCTTGATGCTGTGCCCCAGTTTTAGATGTGTACTCTTGATTTCAAAGGTGGCCGTTCCACAGCGCAGGAGCCTACCAGCTTGACAAAAGCCACCCCGCGGCTGACAGAGTAACTCCACCAGGCCTTCCAGGGGCTCGCTCATTCCGGGGGATGTATGGAGTAGCCTAGTGCCTCATGTTCCGTGTGGTCTCTATACCCAGCCCCATGCCTAGGTCGCCGGCGGGGCCTGTCTCACTGCACCGGGCCCACCCCACCATACAGCTGCAAGTTTATCTCTGCTCACCTCTTAGCTGTAGCGGTTGCCCAAAGATACGACCGGGTCACACCCACCACTGCAGCGCTCGGGGTGTGGCTCCACTCCGTCTCAGCTGGTACGGTTCAGCAGGGCATCCCCCTGTCCAGGATCCGCCCCTCAGGCCAGCCGGTTCTTTTCACGTCACTCGGAGAGGGAGCTCAGTGGGGTAGGAGCGCAATCACCTGCCCCAAAAGTCTCAGTCCTCCTTAGTGCGCAGGCAGTCCTCAGGCCTCTGTCGCGCTTACCTCCTTGCCCTGCTACGCCACAGAGCTCGACTACGTCCTGGGCCTAGCTAGGCACTGCACTCGGCGCCTTCATTTTGTCTTCTTTTGAGCTGAAAGGCAATATTTCCGTTTCACCACGTGTAGCTTGGTGCAAAGTGGTGTACCAGGATGGTGATCGGGTCCAGATTTCAGGATTTTTTTCACAATTTCGCAACAGGCCGCCCGGGAACTGGAAAGTTCACGTTCTGTCGGTCATGTTGCTAGGCCATGCCCTCCCGGAAAGCTCATCTGATTATGTTTTTGGGATATGTTTTCAGATTAGCTAGTTTTATATATAATAATTAAGTGTTTTAAAACATAAAAAAATTATACATCTTTAATATTAACATCTTAATTTAGAAAATGTATGAATATGCTTTTGAAAATTGTTGAATATTAAAACAACAATAAAATTTGCTCGGGAGCGCTAGGTGGCGCCGGTCCAACATGGCCGCTCAGTGGTGAGGCTCCGGACGCCTGACCCTGCAAATCCTCCTCAGATCCGTGGCGAGCTGCCCTGGCCGACTCCTTTTGGGCGCATCTGATCGCGGACTGGTCACACGGCTCCGGGTCCGAAATTGGGAGGATTCGGCCCGGCCCGAGCGAAGATCTGCGGCTTGGGGGCCGGCCGGCGGCTGGAGGTGGTGATCCTTGTGCTGGGAACCAGGCAGGCTGCTAATTGAGCCAGAGGTATTTAGGCCCGGTCTCCCTGGGACATCAGAGGTCTCACGGGGGCGCTCCGACTGCGGCTGCCGGCCCCCCCTGCCTTCCCACGAGAGGAGAGGTGTTCCCGCCCACGGACTGCCGGCGGTGGGTGCGGAGATGCGGAGCGGGCCCCGGGTGGCCGTGCTGTGATGGACGGCGGACGGTGAGTGCGGCGCTGAGTGAGGCGTGGTACACTTGGGGCTGCCTTGGCTGTTGAGGTGGCCGGAGAGTGGTGGGGGGGCCCCCCCTTCGGGCTGGGTGTCGACGGTCGGGGACCGGCTTCCCCCCTCTTCCCCCCCCGTGCTCACTGCTGCATCTGGACCTGGTCCCTCGTGGCCTGCTGGGGGCTGCTGAGTGGCGCGGGGCGGGCATCCGCCGTGGCTGATCGGGCCGCGGGCCGGCGGTCGGTGTGTGCAGCTCTTCCCACCCCCCCCTTGGCAATAGGACTTGCGTTGTTGGCAGTGAATGCATCAAGCTCCTGGGGGGGCGATCTGATCTGATTTTTGCGCCTGCAGCCTGGACTGAGTGCTGACATCAGTGGCTGGGGATCCACCGCGAGGCGCCTGGAGTGGGGGCAGTCCTTCCTGCCTGTGTACCGGGGACCACCTTGATGTGCTTCGACGTCTGTACGGAGTCCCCCGGTTCTGTGACTTTGCTGGTGGCAGTGTGGATTTAGGCTTGGCTGTGCTGTGCGGTAGGAGGCGGCATACCGCCCTGGGTACCGGTTGGCCACGGGTCTGCGGATACAGGTCGGTGGCAGGCCTTGAGGGACACTCGGCTGCCTCATCGGGCGGCGTGCGGGCTGTGATCTGACGGTGCCTGTTGCAATTGGCCTCCCGGACGGGTGGGGTGCCCCGGCCACGCCCCCTCCCCCCTGCCGCTCGCTTCCCCGGCCCCCGTGAGGTCTCTGGAGGGTACCCGCGTTGCTCACTGTCCGGCTTTGACGTCCCCCGCTGACCGTGGTGCGGCCATCATGGGTAAGGACATGGCTCCCAAGCTGACACCCGCAGCCACCCAAACCAGGATGAATCAATTCACAATCTCCGAGAGGGGGGCGGGCCCGACCGAGGAGGCGGCTTCGGCCCCCAACACGGATCTTGCAGCCATTTTGCAGGCCATCAATGCATCCCGCTCCTCCCTGGAGGGTATGGTTGGGGAGGTCAAGGTCGATGTTGCCCTTCTCCGGCAGGACCTGCGTAACGCCACCGCCCGCTTCACCGAAAACAAATCGAGAATCTCGACAGCCGAAGACGACATCCGTCAGTTACAGGACCAGGTGCGAGAACTGACCACCCACTCTAAGGAACTGCACCGCCGGGCCGAGGATGCAGAAAACCGAGCCTGGCGTAGTAACCTCTGCCTGGTAGGATTTCCGGAGGGGGCAGAATCGGGCCGTGCGGATGATTTCCTTGAATGCTGGTTTAAGTCCTGGATGCCGGCAGACAGCCTGTCGACCTGATTTGTAGTGGAGAGGGCCCACCGCTCGCTGGCTCCCAGGCCTCCGGGAGCGCCCCCTGTCCTTTCATCTTAAAGATCCTTAATTTCAGAGACAGGGACGCGATTCTACGTGAGGCCAGGCGCAAAGGGACTCTCACATACCAAAACCACAATATAATGATCTTCCCGGACTACACCTGGGAGGTCCAAGAGTAAAGGCGATCCTACATGGTGGTGAAGCAGAAGATGCGGGCTATGGGCCTGCAGTACCAGCTTCAGTTCCCGGCCCGCTTCCGGGTCATTTTTCAGCACAAAACAATATTCTTTGACACGCCGAGAGCAGCCTGGACCTGGCTGACGGAGGAACGTCCTCTGCACAGATCCGGACAGGGATCACCGGCGGCTGGGCATCGGGGACAGGAAGTGCCCCGGCCGCCAAGAACCCGTCGACGGAGACGCACACAGCCCCAAAGGCGCGCAGGAGGAGAGGCGGTAGTTACGCGCTCCATGAGCCGGCCGCGCCGGGCGTCTGGGGACTCATCTGCCTCTTCGGCTGCACCCACAAGTCCTGCTGACACTGGACGGCACAAGGAGTCCCCCCCTGCGGGTGGGCTCTGGAGCCCAGCCGGAAACACTAATGGACCTCACGGATCTTTTATTGATATCCTTTTTACTGCATGTGGACTTGTGGGGGGGAAGGGGATTTGCTTTACCAGGCTGACGATGCGAGGGACTGGGCTTCAGTGTTCCACTATAATCATAGCTCTCGGCCAGGGCAGAAGAATTAGTCTTGTTCCGCTTTACTGAGGGGTCCACTATGTGCTCAAGCCCGAGTGTTTTAGCTTGGTTGTTGTTATATACCGTTAGGGCAACAGATGCTTCTGTTTTCGAAGTATAGGGTGGGGTGTTGGGGTTGGTTTGGGGTTGTTTCTTCCTCCTAGGGGGGATTTTGTTGGTGGGGGATGATTTCCTCGCTGTTGTTGTTTTATGGCATCATGACACTGTTGACCTGGTTTCCTGTCCGCTCTCCCGATGTCTCTCCCTCCGGGGAGGCCATGCGCCTGGGCCCCCTTCAGTTCTGCTGTGTGTGCTGTGCCCTGCTCAACGGGGGACCACTTTTTGCACGCTCCCCGGCCTTCCCTGCGACTGACTCGGGGGTCACCCGCTCCTCACAAGGGATGTGCTTCTTATAGTGGCACCCGTTCCCACCACATGCAGAGGTGGCGTTGTATTCTGCTCCCTGTTCCGGGCTCGCTCCCCCTAGCTTGTGGAGTTCCCTGCGGACTGAGGGAAGCGTCCCCTCAACTCCGGAAGATGAGAACTCTTGTTAGGCCTGCCCCCGGCTACATTTATTGCTGACACACCCATACCTAGGGCCGCTATGCGTATACTATCCTGGAATGTAAATGGTCTTTTGGGCCGTGTCAAGCGCATGGCGGCCCTCAAATACGCACAGCGTATGGAGATCGACGTGCTTCTCCTTCAGGCGACCCACCTTCTCGGTAATAATTGTCCCTTTCTCGCCCGCTATGGGTATGATAGGGTTTGGCACTCTGGCTTTGCTAGGGGTTTCCGGGGGGTGGCTATCCTGATCAGACGATCCTTTCCCTTTGTACTGGCCCAGGTGCACTTAGATCCCCAGGGTATGGCTGTTGCAGTTTGTATCACTCTCGAGGGGCGACCACTCACCTTGCTGTCCCTGTACGCGGCACAGTCCCTGTTGCAGGCTGCCCTTTCCTACACCGCAGACTTGTTGCCCACGCTTCCGGCGGGCGCGCTCGTTCTAGGGGGGGACTTCAATGCCGTCTACACGCCCCGTATGGACTCGACGGGCCCGATATCCCTCGCCAGAGCCGCTCACGCGAAGCAGTTGTCGGGTTGGGCTGAAACCCAGGGCCTGTGCGACGTCTGGAGGGTTTGGCATCCACATGCTCGACAGTACACTCACACCTCGGCGGCGCACCATTCGCATGCTTGGATCGACTTAATTTTTGTCCCGTCTACGGAGTGTGCGGGTGTTCAGGACACCCGCATTCTTCCAAGGGGCCTTTCGGACCACTCACCGATGCTTATCGCTCTCGGCCCACCTCCTTTCTCCGCCCGCCCGATGTGGCGCCTGAATGCCTGGTTCCTTCAGGACAAGGATTTCCGGAAAGCAGTGGGAGATGAGATTACCAATTATTATCTTCATAACGTTGGCTCTGTCTCTTCCTCGGCCATCCTTTGGGAGGCCGGCAAGGCGACTATTAGGGGGGCTGCCAGGGGGCATGTGCAACAGCAGCACCGGGCACAGCTCCAGCGACTCACGGCCTGCGAAGCGCAGGCCTTGGAGATTGAGTGGGACCAGGAGGCGTTGAGTGACACCGCGCGGGCGCGACGGCTGGCCTTTCTGAGGGAAGAGATACGTATGCAATTTATGGAGGCGGCCAAGACTCTTTGGCGCTCCTCGGTGGCCCGGGTGTACGGGTGGGGGAACAAGAACGGTACGCTCCTCCATCGGCTGGCCACTTACCCTCGGGCAAACCGGATTATTCCTGCCATTGTGGACTCCACTGGCGTGACTCACACAGTCTCCGTGGCAGTGGCACAGACCTTTGCAGATTATTATTCCCAACTGTACCCTGCCCGGGCACAGGGGATCTCTCTTGCAGAGATGATGGGGACGAGTGGGGTCGCTCTTGGGAGGTTGGGACGGGAGGCTGGTGAGACTTTAGACCTGCCCATCACGCTGCAGGAAATCGGCGAAGCGATTAGTCACTTGGTATCCGGGAAGACCACGGGGCCGGACAGCTTCCCGCAGGAATATTATGCCCATTACCGTGAAACCCTCGCTCCGAGGCTTCTGGATCTCTATGCTGAAGTGGTGGGGAAGGGCTAGTTCCTGCCGGAAACGGACACGGACACGATAGTAGTCCTTCCAAAACTTAACCCCCATCACAGTCTTGCTCGGATTATCGGCCGATATCTCTCATTAATACCGAACTTAAGATATACGCTACCATCCTAGCGCAACGGCTTCATCCGCATCTTGTCTCACTGGTCCAGTGTGGATTTATGCCGACCTGGGTGACAAGGGACTGTTTGCGGCGCCTACATCTGGCCCTGGCCCACCGGAAGCGCCTATCTCCATATCTGGCTCTTCTACTGGTCGACTTTGAAAAGGCCTTTGACTCGGTGGGGTGGGTCTATCTCGGTGAGGTCTTGGAGCGCATGGGTTTCGGCCCCCAGTTTGTGCTATAGTCCGTGTCCTGTATGCGGCGCAGCGAGCCCGAGTGTTGGTGAACGGAGCTCTCTCTCACACATTTCCATAGGGCGGGGAACGTGGCAGGGTTGCCCGCTCTTGCCCCTCCTCTTCGCCCTGGCGATGGAGCCTCTGGCCATTCTTGTCCGATCGGACCCTGTTCTCCGTGGGTGGGATTGGCCGGGTATGGTCCCTGATAAGATCGCCTTGTACGCGGACGAGGTCCTTCTCTATATCTCAGACCCGACTGTTTTGGGCCCTCGGGTACGCCAGATTCTTCATTGTTTCGGTCAGGCTTCCGGTCTTCATCTAAACCCAAAAAAATCTGTCCTGGCCCCCCTGCACCCGTCTAGGGAATGTTTCGATTGCCAGTCTGATATTCCCCTCCGGAGACTCTTATTTAAATATTTGGGGATCTGGATCACCCTTCTTCCGGAGATCTGCTGGGACCTCAACGTGGCTCCTGTGGTTAATAGGACCAGATCGGACATGGTGAAGTGGCAGTCGCTCCCACTGAACCCACTGGGGAGGATAGCACTCTATAAGATGATGATACTCCCTAAGTTCCTATACATGCTACAGAACACGCCTTGCTCCTTCTCCCGCTCCCGGTTCCGGGATATGGACAAGATTGCGACTAAGTTTCTCTGGGGTGGCAGTAGGCCCCATCTGGCCCTGGACCGTTGTCGGATTCCCTCATATGACTGAGGCCTGAGCATGACCAACCTTTATTTGTACTATCTTGCAACTCAGCTTCTGGTAGTTCATGATTGGTTCTCAGGCGGGTGGGATGATTCGCCCTATAGGCTAGAGGTACAGATCGTGGGGTTCTCCTCCATTCAAAGCATGCTCTACGGGGCGGTGATCCCTTTGTCGCTCTCGGACGTTACGCGGGCTCCCTTCTTGGCATGGCGTGCCGCTCTACGGCATACCCGCTGGTCGAAGACACTGACCCTAGTCACTCCACTTTGACATGGTACTTGGCTGCGGGAGGTAGCGGGGCTAGAGGGGTTTCGAGCATGGGACCTCCTTGGGATCTCCCGGTTGGGTGACTTGTGGCGGGGGAGCCGCATGTGTTCCTTTCAGGAGCTTCAGGGTCGATTTTCGTTGCATCATTCGCAATTCTATAAATACCTCCAGCTGCGCCATGCGGTCCAGACTCATGTCCCTCTGGATTCACAGATTCCCGACCACAGCCGGCCTGAGGCACAAGCGTATCTATCGCTCCCTGGTTAATAACACCCCGGTGGACTGGGATTGACTGAGGCAGCGCTGGGAGACTTGGGTGGGTCCATTGGATGAAGCTGACTGGAGGGACGCCCTTATGGCCCCCAGGACGATCACCACATCGGCTAGATTGCAGGTCATCCAGCTTTATTACCTGCATGCTGCCTACCTGACCCCGGCGCGCCTCTATCGTGCAGGCCTCTCCCCGGATGCTTCATGCGCCCACTGTGGGGTAGACCCGGCTGATTTCTTCCATATGGTCTGGAATTGCCCGCGCTTGGAGAGCTACTGGGGTGAGATTGAACATGAATTAACAGAGGTCCTGGGGTGGGAGGTCCCCCATGACCCCAAAATGGCTTTGCTGGGGATAACAGATGGGTTGGATGGCTCCCGCAATGAAAAATACTTCCTAACTACTGCTCTGGTAGTGGCTAAAAGGGACATCGCAGCTTCCAGGAAGCAGATCGATCCACCCAAATGTGCTAAAGGGAGAGGGAGCGTGGACTGCTGTGCCGCACAAGAACAGATGTTGTATGCTGCACGGGGATGCCCCAAAAAGTTTCGCAGGGTGTGGGGGAAATGGTTAGGGGGCTTATTCTAGGGGGGAGAGTATGGGTAGGGGGAATGGGAGGCCAAGGGGGGGGGATGGGGGTTTTGCTACTGATTGTCATTGATCCCTTGATATGTCATTTTGATGCCAGTTCAATCGGACTGTTGTATGTGATATTTGAGTCTTTTGTCCTTTCACAAGAAAATAAAAATTTGATTATCAAAAAAAAATTTGCTCACGGTTTCCCATTCCCATTTATTCCAATGAGCGAAATTTTCCTTTTTTAAATTTTTATATGAGTGATCTACACACACTATCCATCACATAGAATGTACATTAGTTTCAATTTATTTAATTTAACATAGTGCTCAGACTCCATCCTTGTTTTTCTTAAAGGGCTCCTTTATTCACATCTTCTTCTTCTTTTTATAAAAACTTTTCTTCCAGTGTAGCTGCAAAACAACCAAGCTATTAATGTCTTTTTTAAAACTTTTTTACAGGAAGGACGTGCCCCAGAGACTCCAACTTCCTGGGTATATGATTACAATACCTTCAAAAGCTTCATCCCAATTATTTTCAGGGAGAAAAATGTAAGTGCTCCCGGGGCCGGGCCTACATCACCCCTACCGTCCCAAAAAATAACATTGGGGAGCCACGGGCAATGGCCAATGGGTCAAGGGAGCTGCAGGTTGAAAAAGTTTGGGAACCACTGGCTTAAATAATGCTGTTCTTTCCTGTATTACCAATTACCATGCCTCCTTTCTGTGTGAGTATGTTTGCCATAGGCCACCATTTGTCTTTGTTCCCCATGCCATGTGGCCGAGGACCATTTTTTTGTACTGTCTGTTTCCATAGGTCTGTATTTGTTCTTTGTTTTCCTTGCCTCCTGCTTTGTTTTTGTTTGTCATGTGGCTGGCGGCCATTTTGTGTAGCCAGCTATTTGTGCTTTTGCCATAGGCCTGCATGTCTTCTTTGTTGCCTATGCCTTCTTGCTCAGTGTTGTTGGAGATCCTACGGCACTGGCTGGCAGCCTTTTTGTGCATCCAACCAATGTGCCTTTGCCATAGGCGGTGATGGATGGATGAGATATCAGTTTAATAATATGCTTGAGGATCATGTAGTATGTATATAAGAATATGATTTTGATGAACAGTGCTTATATATATATTACATGCATTTTTTGTATTTGTTTTATTTTGGACCTTCAATAGGTTTTCTTCTTATCCTCCCATATCAACATCGGTATTTATTGATTTTTTCTCAATATTTGTTTTTCATTCTTTATTTAAATTTTTCCCACTTATTTATTTTTTTAAATTGAAAATGTTTAATTTTAATTAAAACAATTTATTGTACTTTTTTAACTTTTAATATTTTAAATGTTTTTAATTGTTTTAAAAAAATGTAATTAATGTTTTTAATTTTTTGATTTTAAATGATTTTTTTCCATTTTGCTTTGGTGCATCAATTATTCATCCATCCACCATAGGCGCACAGCCAGACAACAACATTCAGTTTTTTAGGTATACAATTCCATTTCCTCCTAGACTCTCTGGCTGTGGTGCACCTTAGATTAGACCTATTAGCATCATTAATCTGTGTAATGATGATGATTATTCCATTCCCCCCTGGACCATATTTCCTGCCACTGGCGCACACTAACCTCCCTTTTTTAAAAAGATTACTAATCCATTTACCCCTCTGGTTCCGGATTGACACAGGTTTCTTTTAAGAATAAATGGACATAAAGGAAAGAGCTCTATCATTCTGTATATTGTGTGTTATTCTGATAGGGAAGTGTGGTATGGTGGTGGGGTTTGACTTTAAAGTGGTTATTATTACCTAAGTAAACAAAACAACAACACTAATATTGCCTTTGTTTTTACTAAATTAAACTGCACACAATACCACGTTTCACACTAAATATTTTTCTTCCTTGTTTGCTTTTAGGTGCACAAGAGAAGAGACATCACCCGCAGTACTGCTGAGCAGAAGGCTTGAGCAGTCACACGTCAGTGCTCCAATCTCTTCTGCTTGTGCAGCTAAGTGCCACTGGCAACTGAGAGCTTTAAGAGGGCCCCAAAGAAAGTTGCTGTCAAGAAAGTGGTCCCTGAGAAGACGCAGCTTCCCGACATTGGCGTGTCGGTTGAAACCTTTTTCGGACAATGTTTGCCTGCGGCACCAGCCTCTGGGGAGCAAGCTGGGAGCAGCGTTCCTGCATCAACAGCACCAACCCAACCTAAGCCCATGATCATGCCTGTCAGTGAGGCAGCCACTGCAATCAGGGTGACGCTGACTAGCAGCGGCGTTGAATTGGACTTGTCTCTTTCGCAAAGTAGTACACAATCATTTCAGGAAAGAGAGCAAAGTGGACAGCAGCCCCAGCCGGCAATAGTACATTTTCTGGATGTTGGAGCAAAACAGGGTGTTGAGCTTTTTCCGAGCAAGAACCCCCTCTTTTACAATCATTGGCGCTCCGATCTCAAGCAAGGAAAAGGATGGGTACTACTCCACCCATTTCTACAAGCACCACTTCTGATGATGGGGATAGAGACATGGAGTGGACCCCAGAAGAGTCCAGGAGACAACAGGAGAGGCAAGGGAAAAGAAAAGTATCTGAAAGACAGACTTATGGAAGAGGATGATGAGAACGATGACAATGACGAAGAGGCAGTCATGATGAAAGGTGACATAGATAAGTCCGACAATGCGATTCAACCTGCACCAAGGGATGTGGTACAAATTGTACACCCAGCTCTCATATTTGCAAAGCCCGAGCTGAGACGTGCACCAACCCCTACTTCAGGAGAAGCAGAGGCAATCGATGACACACCAACCTACCTCCAGTTCTTCTTCAGGCATTGGCAGCGGCACAGTAAAAAAGTACTTCTCCCCAGTTTGGGAATTTTTTACGGGTAGCAAAGAGGGGGAGCACATCGCAGTATGCAGCATTTGCTACATGGATGTCAGTCGAGGTAAGCCTGATATAAAGTATGGTGCTGGAGGACAAACAACCCGTATGAAAAAACACTGCACAATCAAGTGGGAGGAGCGCTTTAAAAGAAATAGCTGAGCATGCTTGTGGTGGTGAGGAGAGCAGAGGAACAGCAGCTACAAGTCCAATCAAGGTGGGAGGTGATGATGGAGAAGAGGGAGACATTTTCACGCAAAGCAGCCCTGTCTTCAACAGTGCACCAGCAGAATCACCCACCTTAGTGCCTTCTTCAGGCACAAGACTCTGAGTGAGATGAAGATACCACGGAGTACAGTGACTGCCCCACCACAACGCACATCGAGTCTACAACCACCAACTGCTCGAAAGTCACCTGTGTTAGGGGCCCCAGAAAAGAAAAAAATCCAGGCTACTATTACGCGCATGTTTTGGCACGAGGGACCCTACGAGCACAACCACCCAACCACACGTTTGTACAATGGGAAGCTGGCAAAACTGTTAGCACTAGACCTCCTCCCTTTTTTTTGTGGGAAAAGTGGGATTCTTAGAATTTGTGGTAGCCATCTGGCCACAATGGAAGGTTGCTTCCAAAAAGAGGGACATGGGGGCATATTGTATAAACCGGTACCGCCCAGGCAACTGTAACCTTCAATGCAAAATGAACAATTGCGAGGTGCCAAAGGTCCAGACAGCATTAGCCTAACCCAAGAATCCAACCGCGGTCCCGTGTAGACCAAGTGTACATGGGCACTAACACTGTGTAGCACAAGCGGTGGTGGGAGTGAAGACAATGGGCTTTGTCAAAAGAACACACCATCAAGTCAAAACAACAGCCGTATGTGTCGGTACACCATGAGTGAATAGCACGGGGTTAAAGACCACAGGGGAGTACCAGATAAAGTCCCGATACCTCAGCTACCCCCGCAAAGTATACTCACCTCAGGGATAGTAGTCCATGGTGTCCTGGGTCTCATGGCCTGAAACAAAAAGGTGTCTACTCACCAGCGTTCGATGAACGCACCGCATGTGACCTACCCTGCCGCCTAAACCGGGATGGAGCACTGTGCCGCATCTGAGACACAGATATATCACCCAGTCATCGTCAGCACAGGAGCAGTGTTGCGTGTTTTGCGGGATCTCGCGAGACTTAGGTCCCCGACGGGGCGATGGGCTGTATCTGCAGTAAATGGCATGGCCATTTTAAGGTGGTCAAGTACCACCTCTTAACGAATGTATTGTCACTGAATGGCAACTGCCTAAGGGCAGTGAGGGGTATAGGTGGGTGGTGTCCCCCAATTACGAACTAAGGGAACAGTGTCCTGTAATGGTAATGTTGTAATAAGATTCGAAATTCAAAAAGGCTTATACGTGCCTGTGAATCAGACATCAATATTGCACCCAGCAAAAGAACGGAAGTGATTGGCCCTATTAGCTTGTCCATTGATGTAATGTGAAGCACATAAGTTAGGTATAAAATACAGGATATGTGCCAAAATAAGCGAAGGGTTGTTCTGTGGGACCATTGGTATTACGGTACGAGTAGGTGCGGTCTGTTGGTTCTCAGTGCTGGTCACACTGGGGGTGTGCCTACAAAGCAATGCATGCTCGCGTTGACCGGTGTAAATGGACAATTGCGGGTATGTACACCATTAATGTTAGTTCACATGCACTCAGTATGGAACAAAAGCTAGTAAGGATCTAGAGTGGGTGCCGTAATGGTGACCATGGGGTATAGTAATGGCCAAAAGATGCCAGAATATAGAGTGCGTGTGCCTTGTACAAACTAGTGTGGGAGGTGATAAACACAGTGCACACTGGGAGACATGTATTGCAAGAGATGCACTAGACAAATGTCGGTACAAGCGTGATGATGGTGAACTCTGAACACATGGTACCATCCATGTGGCTGTTGCGCAGTGTGTAAAATCACTTATGAGGTGAAAGAGATCCCTCTCTCGGCCAACTTCAAATGGACACTAACCCAGCACAGAAACTGCAATACAACACAATGCATATACATGGTCACCTGCCCGTGCAGCTTGAAATATATAGGGATGACGATGCGATCAGTTAAGACCCAGATAACTGAGCACAAGAGCAACATACGGTGTCAACGGGTTACCACTAGACTTTACACACACTTCAGGGATGCCAAACACTCCCCAGATTCACTGCGATGGGTCTTCTTGGAAACACACACACACAGATATCCAAGTCATCTCTGTTTAGAATTGAGCAGAGATGGGTCCATAGACTTTCAACCCATAGTGAAGGACTCAATGATGATATTCCATGGGGTTCACTCACATAGATTGTATCCCTAAGAAATCTTCTACTTCACATAGTGTGTGTTATGAGGTAACATGCGTTCAGAGTTCACCATCATCACACATGTACCGACATTTGTCGAGTGCATCTCTTGCAATACATGTCTTCCAGTGTGCACTGTGTTTATCACCTCCCACACTAGTTTGCACAAGGCACACGCATACTATATTCTGGCATTTTTTGGCCATTACTATACCCCATGATCAACATTACGGCACCCACTCTAGATCCTTACTAGCTTTTGTTCCAGACTGAGTGCTTGTGAACTAACATTAATGGTGTACATACCCGCAATTGTCCATTTACACCGGTCAACGCGAGCATGCATTACTTTGTAGGCCCGCCCCCAGTGTGACCAGCACTGAGAACCAACAGACCGCACCCACTTGTACCGTAATACCAACGGTCCCACAGAACAACACTTCGCTTATTTTGGCACATATCCTGTATTGTATACCTAACATATGTGCTTCACATTACATCAATTGACAAGCTAATAGGGCCAATCACTTCCGTCCTTTTGCTAGGTGCAAGATTGAGGTCTGACTCCCAAGCACGTATAAGCCTTTTTGAATTTCGAATCTTATTACAACATTACCATTACAGGACACTGTTCCCTTAGTTTGTAATTGGGGGACACCGCCCACCTATACCCCTCACTGCCCTTAGGCAGTTGCCATTCAGTGAGAATACATTCGTTAAGAGGTGGTACTTGACCACCTTAAAATGACCGCGCCATTTACTGCAGATTCAGCCCATCGCCACGAAGAGGACCGAAGTCTTGCGAGATCCCGCAAAACATGCGAAACTGCTCCCGCTCTGACGACCACCGGGTGATATATCTGTGCCTCAGATGCGGCACAGTGCACCATCCCGGTTTCGGCGGCAGGGTAGGACACACGGCTGTTGTTTTGACTTGATAGTGTGTTCTTTTGACAAAGCCCATTGCCAACACTCTCACCACCGCTTATGCTACACCGTGTTAGCGCCCATGTACACTTGGTCCACACGGGACCACGGTTGGCTTCTTGGGTTAGGCCAATGCTGTCTGGACCTTTGGCACCTCGCAATTGTTCACTTCGCATTGAAGGTTACAGTCGCGTGTACGGTACTGGTTTGTACAATATGGAGTTATATACTGTATTCAGCTTCTTTTCCTTCCACCTACACAGGACACAAATTGGTGTCCTTTTCGATTGCCGGATACTGTCTAAATTAGACAACAGTAGAGGTGAGCATTGGTTCTGTCTTACCTGAGATGTTATTGTTCATGATGTGGGTCTTTATCCTGAACTTTTGGGATTTTTAATACACCACCTGTGCATGGGAGTTTTTTAATCCTAGTCTCACCCCTCACATGGTGTTGAGCATGTGTGTGTGACTATAGAATACACTTAGCACACGTACTACTTTGGTAGCTTAGGAATAGATTTATGAGATACATGTCAGGTGAATTTTTTATATTCACTTAAATCATTATTTTTATATTTTTTCTTGTCTGTAGGTTAATTACCTGAACATGTGGTACGTAGTATTTCACTTATCACGTTGTGTAGATAGCGTTTGTTCTTGTCCTGAAGAAGTGCCTAGATCCTCCTGACACCCAGGGCACGAAACATGTTGACTGACCGAGAGTAGGGTGTATATTTATAGATACATAGGGCCTCATGTAGGTAGCCCAATACCGGTCGGTAACGGCCGATTTTCGGTAATTATACCGTTACCGACCGGTATTTAGTCTTTTGCAATGTAGGGGGCACATTACAGGATTCGGTAATTTACCGAATCGGTAAAATTACCGAATCGGTAATTTTACCGATTCGGTAAATACCGAATCCTGTAATGATATGTAGGGGGAGTGTGTGGGTGTCGTGTGGAGTCGGTATTTACCACCAACTAATAGTTGGTGGTAAATGAAGAATGGCTCTGTAAATGCATTTTCAAGCGCTTAGAAGTGTGCAATGTGGCAGACATACATGCCCTTAGGGCATGTATGTGTGCCACATGTGCACACATGCAGGAATCAGGGGTGCAACAGGGTGTCAATGTGACACCCTGCCACCCTTCATTGTGTTCCCCCCATTACCGAATCGGTATTTACCGATTCGGTAATTACCGAATTTCTACGAATCGGTAATTTTTACCGCAGGAATACCTACATAGCATTTACCACTTCATAAATACCGATTCGGTATGATTCGGTATTTATGAAGTGGTAAATGCCAGGCCACCTACATGAGGCCCCTAGTCTCTAGTTCACCGCCACTCTCTTATTTTTTAATCAGGCAGTTTACCTTCTTGAATAAATAATTGTTAGGAATAACTGACCTGTTTTAACTCACTCCCCTTTCACATCTACACATACTAGGCCCCTTACCACCACTGCGCCCAACGGCAGGAACAAAAGATCCCTGCCAAAGAGCCCCGTACTGGGTGCCCGTTGGGTATTGCAGCGCGACCTGACGAGGGGCAGGCTCATATGATGAAGTATGACACCTAGCTTTCTAGGTGTGTGAGAGCCCTAGTTCTGAAAAAGGGAATTCCCCCTTCGTCTCAGTGTCGGATTATTCCTGTTTAATCCCACTTTCTGTATCTCCCTGTTCTTACACTTTGACTCAGAGGAACTCCATACCCTTCTTGCATACAGAATGGAAAGTTCCAAGTTGGACCTATTTTGCCAGAGTGGCTGTTCCAGCACTGCATCACAGTGTGCTGCAGTTTTTTGGAAATCTTTGCAGCAAAGTGTTATCCACACTGTCCATACTGGATCTATTTTGGGGAGGTAAAGCAAAAGAAATCTACAGATCTAGGCCCTGAAGAAAGTTTAAAGAGCATTCGGCTGCATGCAATAGTGGTCATGTTTGCCATGGAGAAATCACATACAGCTGTAAACATCTAGGGTGAATTTAATAACAATGTGTATGAATGGCTACGACCCAGAGGTCTCAGAATTCAATTTGTTGCCATGAACAATGGCATTAACATAGTCAAGGCCACATCAGTTATTTCAAGGTCCCGTGTTTGGCCCATTTCAACAACCTGGTGAAGCAAGACTTTCGCGAAAAAGAAGACTGAGTCAGCAACATACTGACTACCTGCAGAAGAATCTGCACGCATTTAAGCCATTATTTTAAAGCCCGGAAGCAGTAGTGGATTATTCAGCGTGCCAATAGAGCACCAGCCAAAGCCCTGATACAGGAGGTGCCAACACATTGTAACTCAGCCTATTACATGTTACAACATCTGAGGAGGGGAAGCAGTTGGGAAAGCTCCTGGTCAAATGCCTGACACAGATATTACATCCTTTTGAGGCTTTCACAGGGGAAGATAGCAAGGAGGACAGAACGATGGGCCAAGCTATCCTGTTGTTGCATCTGCTAAAGGACCAAGTAATGAAATTGTCTGAATGGTTCACCTCCACAGGTGTAAATAAAAACAAAGAGGTGATGCCTTGGTTGAGAGCTTAATATTTTACTTGGGTTGTAATACAAGGCTGCTATAGGACATCATCTCATCCAAACAGTATATCTGTGCCACAAAACTTCATCCACTGTACCAAACAATTCTGCCCACTTTCATTCCATTTTCTGACAAGGATGTTTCAAAATACACAAGGTAGATTGTTGAGCAAGCCAGAGACCTGGTAGAAGAACGTCTGGAACTTAGGGTCCCAACCCATAGTTATGAGGTGCCACCCTCAACTTCCAGAGAAGGAAGTCTTGTCTCACAGCAGCCAAAAACACCATCAACCAGAACACAGGCAACAACAGCAACAGAAGGACCAGACCCAACCATTGCTGGCATTGGTTTCAATCGGCAGGGCTTAAGTCCAATGCAGAGGCGATTGCCAAAGAGGTTGAGCAAGTGGCAGCACCAATGACCATACACAGGATGGTCTAGGAGTATCTGGATGAGGTCTATGTGGATCAAAACCTATTGATATATTGGTGTGGGAAGATGTGCCAATGGCCAGAGCTCAGCAGTTTGGCAATAAAGTATCTGGGTTGCTCTGTAGCCAGTGTGTCTGATGAACATGTGTACAATGCAGCTGCTGTGGGTGTGACAGTGAGAAGGGCCAGTCTCTCAACTCAAAATGTAGAGAGATTGACTATGATCAAATTGAACCAACATTTCATACCGCACAATTACACCGTTCCTGAAACAGCACAAGAAGAGGGGGAGGATGATTGATCCAAATCAAGTGTGTTAGTTAACCAACTACTGGGTGAACCACCTGTGTTTGAGGACAAACTCCACTTCCAGGACTGATCGTGCCAGGGCCCTCATCAAACTTTTTAATTATTTCTCACAGAAAAAAAGTAGCTAGTGGCACATTATAATTTATATGTCAGATTTATGCTGCTCTTTATGCTGCTCCGCCATTCTTTTGTCACATATATTTCCAGATTGCAGTTGAACCACTGTGCAATGAAGAAGCCTTCACAATTCCTTCATGACATTGGATTCAATGCCTACCCCCCTCGCATGCCTATCCTTTTTCGCATCACTTAGCACAAGCAGGGCTGACCCGTTGATTTACAAGAGTGCCGATGCCAAATTCTAATGCGTTGCTTGAGTCAAAGATGAATTGTGTACCTACTACCTAATCTACCTGTGCTTGGATTGGTTTTTGGAAGACGTACATAAAACTATGGCAATGGTAAGTGAGTCGTTGTGTGAGTGATGATTGATGATTCATGTGGTGGCAGACAATGAGGAGGGTGTTGAACTGTGATCTGGGAACTTGCTTGAGATGATTTCCAATGTTTGGGGCCTGAATGATGGGCGATCATTTTTCCCATGGAGATGATTGGCCTTTTCAAATTTACTTAGCGAAAATTAATTAACCTGTACTTTACACTCCTATGATCCTTCTATTTTTTCATCACCTAGGAGGGTTGGCCCCTGAGATCATTTAATCTACAAGACTGCCGAATTCCAATCTCTTACTTGCATCAAAGGGGAGATAGTGTACCTACCACCATGCTTGGATTGGAACAGGCAAATATTGTTCCATCAAGTGATCTGATTATTGAGTGACTGTGAGTGATGATTGATGATTTATGTAGTTGTAGACAATGAGGGATGGTGTTGAGCTGTGATTTGGGAACTAGATCAGTGTTTCCCAAACTGTGGTCCTCGGACCCACAGGGGTCCGTGACACATTCCCAGGGGGTCCTCAGGCAGTAATTTTAAAAGCACCACAAAGTTCCTTATAGAATTAGCAGTTTTCTCCAGCAACAATAAAAGTGTCAAGATAACGTCAGTGATTAATGTACCTGCTGGAGAGAGAAGAGAGTTTTGTCAAGTGACTTATCTAATGTAGCACAGAGGGTCAATATGCCTACTGCAAAGAACGTGTACCATACAAAAAACAGTTTATGTGCATAGGTTAGTGGGTTACTGCTTTTGTCACAGAGATTCTTTTGTTACTGTGCAGTTCATAAGTGACAATCGTAATCTAGCACAGTGACCTATAAACTCTCATCAAAGAGCTGCTTGCACACTGCATGGTGCAAGTTAGAAACATATTTTTTCCAAGTCTTTCATTATCCTGATGCTGCTAAAAAGGTTTATTTGGGTGGAAATACATTTGTATTGTTAAAGTCAATGCTAACCACTGTGTTATGTTCTGAATCCGGAGTTTGTGCTTCTCCAGACCAAGTACTCTTTAAAAATACCTACCAGTATGAATGACATGTGATTCCTACACCTTGTAGTCGCATTTGCCTTATGTAACATTTTCTATACCCTGATTTACACGTATGAATCATTGTCTCTATGGGGCAGATTTACAAGGAAAGTGACTCAGTGTGTGCCCCAAGCCATTTGGTTGCGCCGCACTGAGTCACTTTCAAAGCACATATTTACAACAATATGTCGCATCTCTGTGCTTCCCCCTGCGCTGGCGCACAAACTGCTGCCATGCGCCTGCACAGGCACATTTGCACCATGGTGCAAGGATGCCTGCGTCGTGGGGAGATTGTTTATATGCAGGAAGGGTTCCCTTCATGCACATAAACAATCAGAAATGGCGTTTTTTAACTTCCAAGTGTGCCGCATTAGCACACATAGAACTTGTAAAACTTCATTGTTTTGTTGATTGTTTATGTGCAGGAAGGGACACCTTCCTGTACATAAACAATCACCAGAGGTGATATCCTCTTTCTATGCGTGTTGCAGAAGGCAACACGCATAGAAAGAGGAAAAAAATGAGAAATTAATACATTTCTCCTCGTTGCGCCTCCCTACGCCTCCCCTGGGGAGGCATAGCATTCAGACACATTTCCAGATTTATGATTTCTAGTAAATCTGGAAATGTGTCTGGTTTCATAGGTGTTACGTGGGAACACCCACAGCAACACCCATGGAACGCCCCTTTCACGCAAAGTGCCGTGTGCAAATGGACCATATTTACAAGACCAGGAAAAGTCGTGCAGGTTGGCTTTTCCTGCCTTGGAAATATGGGGCACTAAAATACATCACCGGTGCGTCACTTTTTGTGACGCACCTGTGGCGCAAGGGGCTTGTAAATCTGCCCCTATATGTGTGTGATGTAAAGTGCTCTGACATCCTTCAATGGTATGAGAGATGCTATAAAATAAATTAAATACATGAGACCGTGGGGCTATGGAGAGATGAGAGGCACTGTTGGAGGGTGATAATAAGGGAATTATTGAAGAACCCCAACAAAGATTGTCGTATCCTGGTGCATAGTAAGGTCATCATTTACTATTCTTTAAAAGCTTTTCTTGGGGGGGAGAGCCTCCCAAAGCCCCCTTTGTAGTGGTCAGGCTCACTCACTGCACTTGGTGTGCACTGTATGGGGACTGGTCTGAAAACATTTGCCAGGGCTGCTTTCGGTTTCCAGTCTGGCCCTGGCAGGAGCCTCGTACTGCGAAATAAAACCAACCATTTAAAAGTTAGTCATGGAGATGCAGCACTGACCTTCATGTTTTTTGCAAATTCTTTCATTATAAAATACTAAAATCCTTAGTAATATGAGTATTTGTTTTGTGTGCACACGTGTATTTATTGTTTTCGAATTACTGTTTTAATGTTTGAAATTTAAATCATACAAATTGCTTGGGGGTCCCTGGCTTCCAGAGGTGACTCAATGGGGGTCCTCCGGAGTCAAAAGTCTGGGAACCACTGAACTAGATGATTTGCAATGTTTGAGGCCTGAATGATGGGCGATCATATTTTCCCTTGAGGTGATTGACCCTTTCTCACTTAGCCAGATTCACTTGCAGGGTCCTCTCCTTTTCTCTTGTTCTTCAGAGACCATGACAGTCACTTTAATTAACAAACAAAAACCTATGCAAAATACTGCAATTCTCTTTCTCTACTTACTTGTTCTTCAACAGCAGTGCACTACACGTCTATCTTGCTTGGGTCATGACTGGTCTGAGACAGAGTTACTCAGAGTCAGGAGGAGGATTGAAGAACTCAGGGTGGGAGCTGCGGGAATACCTCATCAACAGCTAGAAGCAAGAGGTATCGATATCAAAGGTGAGTCTGAGGCCTAGTACTCAGCCATGTGGAATGGAGAGAGGTACGCGGATTTGTGAAATGCTGCTGATGTGTGCGTGTGTCTGGGTGTGTGTGTTGCACTGGTGACAAAAGTGAAACTTTGAGTCTTCCTCTTTTTTTTCCTGCTCTGCCTCTGAGTCTTTTTGATCCACTCCTCATGAAACTTACCTTCCTTCTGTCTTTCTCCTGGACTCTAAAATACAGTTTCTATCTTACAATCCGCAGGCCTTCTAGTCTCCTGTGCAAACTAAAGGTGAAAGCTAAGAGCAACACTCCTGCTTACCTACAGGACCAGTCCAGACAGGTACCCAAGAGTGATGGACATTCCTGAGGAGAAGGCAGATGCACCACCTAATTTTGCAATGCAGCATAACTTTTCTTTTAAGAATCATATTTGGAGAACTGTGTGGGAGGGTTCACTCCCAACCTAGAAGACACAACATTTAGATATCTGATAACTTGGGTCGAAGGACTGTTTGCCGTGCTATGTCATTCTCATTCCTTCATTTTATTCCACAACAGATTGAGGACGAATTATGTGCTGCACATTGCCCAGATGAATATTCTCCTTGTGTAGTGTTTGTCTTTGTCAAACCCTTCCCCAAACCCCCTTTTCCATCCATTCATCAAACCCCTAACCCTCTTCTCCTTGGCTGTGTGATTATTTGAGGTGCGGCTTAATTCACACCATCAGTGGATCACACACTTGGTGGGGCGGATGTGGTGAAGGCAACACCAACTCACTGCAGGATCTTCTAAGAAATATCCCACACTTGCTCCATTTACCCATCTGCGCATAAAAGTGAACCATATTTTTGATATAGAACGAAAAACATCAGTCATCAGCATCATCATTCAGGCCTTGTGTTGCTTAACCATAAATGCCTAACCTAAGGTTGTCCACTCAGACTTTGAGTCCATTTTTTATCACTCGAGGATTTTGTAAGTTACTAGTAGCTCCCCATTGCCGAAGCTCCTACTATTGCTTTTTCATTATTTTATCACTATCATGAATTCTTGTTGTGTCATCATGTAGTAGTCTGGTGTCAATTCTTTGTAATGCTTTGATATAATATAACCCACTAACTCAGTTTTATTTCAATTTAATTGCCTTCGATGGACAGTCCTTCCAATTAATCCTACAGTTGGAGCTCACCTGGGTGGAAGTGGGACCTCGCTTGTGAAGTTGTGATGCCTTCGTTGTAATTGCTTCATCTATATTCAGGTAGACAACTATAGAGTGAAGTGAACTAGTTAAGCTAGTAAATAACTACCTAACTGCAAGTAATCGTTTATCTAGGTTGTTGTAGACAATATAGGTCATGGCAGCATCCTCCCTAATGGTCAGGATAGTTAGAGAGGAATAACTCTATAACTAAGCGGTACACTCTTACAGGCACATAAAAAGGCTGCGTAAAACTAAAAGGCAGCAGTGCAAAGTAAACCAAACTACTTTAGGCATAAATTTCAATAAAATATAATAAGTTTCCCCTTTATTTTTTTTACAAACAAACCCACCCTCTCCACCCACAACAGGCCCACCCGTCTCTCCAAAAAGAACTGACCCAACCACCAATGTCCAAAAATCTGAAATGTCAAACAAATTAAAATAAAACTGTCCCACCATCCCTTTCTACCCTCTCCACTCACAACAAGTCTCTCCCACAAAAATATATATATTTTTAAAGTACTAGAAGACGGTGATATATATTTGGGTCCAGAGCTAGTCCAGGCTCTGCTCCATCGTGGTCAGCCGGCTCTCTAAAGTGTCACGCCGCTGCAGGATGCACCGCAGTAAAGAACTGCTGTTGTCAGAGTGGGAGGTGGTGGCATCAGTTGCTGTGAGCTGGCGGTGACGCCTGCAATGGGATGGCCAGGAGGTTGGAGGCTGAGGGGGCCTGGCTGCACGTAGGCCCGACTGAGAGGCAGTTATTTCTGTCTCATCTTACTCCAGGACCCCCAGCCGCTAGTATTCCTGCTGGGTACGCTCTAGCCTTTACTGTTGCAGACAGACCACTATCTCCTGACTGTTGTGTGGTACTGGTAGCTATATTAAGAAAAACAAAAAGAAATTATAAATAATGCTCTATGAAAACAATTGTTTGAAATTAGCGGGTGGCACAATAGCAGTACATTGCTGATCCCCTAGTGCCAATTGAATTTGATTTGTTTATGATTAGGAGAGTCGCAAGGCCAATTTTAACTTTTACCCACACATACCTCACATAAAAAAGCACTGACTGTGAGGGAGAAAAGTATTATGCAGAATAACACTGGATTAAAAAAACAGTAATGTGATTTATTTTTTCTTCTAAAGGCTTTTCAGGTAACGAGACAGACACTTTGAGTGAAACAATAAATTACGGCTGATTAATGAGTAAGGCATTTTGCACTATGGAGTACAAGTTGTGTGTTGCACTAAAATATTAAAGCCATGCTCACTGCTAGCCAGCGTGTCGGATAGTTTGTTGCTGTCTTCAGCTAGAGGCTCTGTAGTTGACAATTATCTATTTTTAATTCCAATGACCCTGCTAATCATCGATTCGTCATCTTTGGCTCATTCAGTCACTGTGCTAGTCGACCGAAGTCAAAAGGGAAAAATTTGAACAGGCGTAAAATAAATCTGTTATGGGAAACCATAAAATATATTTGGTAATCAGTTCACCTGACTATAAAATCAAATGTGGCACATGCCAAGAATTTATTTTTCCATTTTTTGGTAGGCTGGATTGGAAATAAAAATAATGAGTGTAGTACCACGGGGTGACTGAGTGGGTGAAGGGAAACCCACCATGTGTGTTCAGTTTGCAATGCATTAAAATGTCTTTCTCATTCTACCCTTACTCCAAAGTGTGAAATACGGGTATTGTTCTGTCTGCTGTAAGTAGACATTGGGGAAAACGATGCCGTGCACTACAGGGGAAGGAATGGGCTATATAGATTGTATCTGGCACGTTCCTTGCATTGTATCCCATATGCCAAACTTGACATCAAATCATGTACTTACTCTCACTTTACTCACTGGCCTCGTCCACCACCACATATCATTTCCAACAAATTAATTTTCTGAAGAGTAAGGAACAGAAACTTGACTTACTCTACTGCAGGCGAGGGTAGAGGGATTAGGTGGGTTTCATCATCTTTGGCTCATTCAGTCACTGTGTTAGTCAACAGAAGTCGAAAGGGAAAAATCTGAACAGGAGTAAAATAAATCTGTTATGGGAAACCATAAAATATATTTGGTAATCACTTCACCTGACTATAAAATAAAATGTGGCACATGCCAAGAATTGATTTTTCACTTTTTTGGTAGGCTGTGATGGAATAAAAATAAGGAGTGAATTACTATGAGGTGACTGAGTGGGTGAAGGGAAACCAAACTTGTGTGTTCAGTTTGCAATGCATTGAAAACTTTGTCAATTCCAAATTAACTGAAGCACATTGCACAGTCAGCACTGCAGTCCCAAACTGAATAATACTGCACTTCAGTCATGGGTGGTAAAATGCCATGGCGGGGAGAGGGCGTGATGAATGATGGGTGGGATACATCTGCCTCGTTCAACAATTACAATGAGTCAACGGAGTATAACAAATATACCCTCTACTTTGAACTACAGCCTCTGATAACCCGTACATAGTCATCCAAGCAATCCTAATATTCATTTATCCGTTCATTCTAATTGGCCCATAGCCACCATGATTAAGCATTACTTTCTCTCATCCAATCTTTCACCAAAATTTCTAATCCTTTAGCCATCCATTAAATAGCTACCCTTTCTACCAACCATCCTTTTGCCCATCCATCCCTTTGACCCACCCATCCACCCTGTCACCCACCCACCCTTTCATTCATATACCATTTTCCTTTCTTTTAACCTTAAGTTCTTTCACGTTTCACTCAAACCATCAATGCTCATTTGTGAGCTATTAGTGAGCTGCAGATAGAAGAGGCCATGACTCAACCACTGCGGCAGCTGGTAGAGTTGGGGAGGTTCCCGGTCATGAGTTGATGATGCCCTGGTACTAGATAGTGAGTAAAATAGTAATCGTCAATAAGCAAGCAATTATGTGACTTACCAGTGCCCCCCCCCCCCTTTAATGTTTTCAATCAAAAAAATATAACTGCAATACATCACTATATTAGGTTTAGCACTGCAGTATATAACAAGAATTTTCAAAGCAATCGGTCTCGTCTTTGGGACCTTATATGTATTTAGCTATGCAGCACATTAGCCTGGGAGCTGAAACATCTACTGTTCTTTAACATGGAGGGAAAGTAAGCACCAAACTGCATGACACGCCAGGTATGGGAACACGTGGAGGGAAGTATTGCCTTTAACCAGGAAATAGTATAGTCCAAAGCTCTGTTTTTATCATAAAAGCAGGGCCTTCGGTGGTCATATCACTGAAAATACAAGATTTGAAAAATATATTATTATCTACGGTTGCCCGTGAAGACAATTTATATGGACTGGAATCTAGAGAATGCTATAGCGATTCTGGTATTTTACTGACATCTGCTGATCGTTTTATATCGACAAAGTTAAATAGAGGCAGTTGCCAAAAAAATTTAAAAAAGAAAGTCCCTCAGCAGAAAGCAATTCTGGTATTTTACTGACCTCTGCTGGTAGTTTTCTATCAAGACAGTTAAATAGAGGCAGTTGAACAGAAAAAAAAAGTCCCTAAGCGGAAGCAGACAAGTCCTAGGGCTGACTTCCAGAGCCCACAAAGTACATACACATACAACTATATACTAAAGTATATACTAAAGTATATACCAAAGTATATACAAGAGGTCTTGAATGCTCAACTTAATAAATACAAATGGGAGGTAGATAAGTTTGATAGGGGGAGGATTGAAGAGGGATGGAAAATTAGGCCCAACACCTGAACACAGAGTGAAAAAAAAAAAGATGGTGGTGCCCATGCGAACTGCGTGGCGTTGTTTGCGAAAGATTTGGAAAGTGAGGACGCACCTGAAAACCGTGGGGTGATGTTCTCACACGATTTGGAATGCGAGGACACACTCCGCATTTTGCGGCTGATTTTTTTTAGCCAACCAACAGAGTTCCGTGTAGTATAACTCTGCAAACTACGCCTGAGCCTACTTTAAATATTGAAATAGAAGGTGAAGTTAAACGCACCATTAAAGCAATATTCTGGAAAAATGTGACTTTATCTTATGACATCCTGTTGGTGGAGGTCAATTGGCTTCCACCATTTGTATGAGCCTCGCCCTGAGGAGAAGAGGTTATTCTACCTTTTTTTCTACTCTTATCCCTAAAGAAGTCAAACAAGCTTATGCAGTTGAGTGGGCTCTTTCGCTAGCTCCTGACCTTCATCGCAATCATGTCGGCTGGGATAACAATTCTCCTTATCATGTTATACCTTTATGGTCCAGCCCACAAGTGCAACCACAATATTTTATTAAAAGAGATGCTAAAGCACTTAAAGAAATCCTCTCCCAAGTGGAGTACCAGGGAGAAATTTAACCCTGTGCCTCTCAGATGATTAATCCTCTTTTTCCTGTTTTAAAACAGTTGCTATGGCTTGGTGCCCAAGACGCATGGCGGCGCCCGAGTGAAGCTCTCCGGTGCGACCTGGCGGCAAGGCACTACTTGTACATCTCTCGCGGAGTGAACATTGACTGAGGACGTCGGAAGACCTGCTGACCGCTGCGTGAACCTTGCCGTTCCAGTTTCATAACGGGAAATGTCGTTTTTAGCGCAGTGAGTTCCTGTTTAGCCGCGACGCGATATTGCGGCTGCCATTTTGTTTTCTCAAGCTCGCATTACGGAGCTTTTTCAGCGGTGGAGATTCTATTTAGGCTGATAATTTTGCATGGAAGCGCTCAAACAAATTTTTTTGCACTGCTCTCTCTAAGCAACCCACACCTAAGCATATTTTCGTCAAGAACTCAAAATATTTTACTGCCTTTTCCAAATTAGAGGATTCTTTGTTATCTCCACCCCAAGTCTTTGCGACAAACATGGATCCCTCTCCCTCACCAGCACCCTCTGGGAAATCCATTACCAAGCGTTTAAAACAAAATCCTCCTTCTCCACCTAAAACAATTTCACCTGTTTCCATGGAGACACTGTTGGAGGAGATTAGAGCCCTTCGACCCTTTATGGAGGAAACGAATAACAAACTACAAATTCTCACCGATACTTTGTCTCAACTTGACACAAGAATTTCTGCAGTTGAATACAGCATGTCCTCTTTTAAAGATACCACCACCAATGTTTCTCAACTTCAATCTCAAGTATCTGTACTCCAGTGACAAGTCAAGGACCTCAAAAACCACAATAGGCGGAATAACCTGCACATCTATGGATTGGCGGAAGGGGCAGAGGGATCAGATCCTCCTACCTTCTTTAAATATTTCCTACCCAAGGTCCTCCATGTGCCAGAATGCACCACATTCAGCGAGCCCATAGATTAGGCTGCCCTCCCTCGACTGCTTCATCTTCGCAGAGACCGAGAGGCGGTATGGTGTACTTCTTGGAGTACACAGGCTTGTTAAAGGTTCTGTCAGCGGTCAAATCTTCTCAGCGCATCACCTGGTCCGGCTCAACCTTGTTTTTCGCACAAGATTACACCAAATCTACTGCCAACAGACGCAAGGCCTTTCTTAAAATGAGATCTGATCTTCGATCCATGGGTGCACACTATGGGCTTTTTCACCCTTGCCTATTTAAGGTCACGTTCAACAACAAAATAACAGCATATGAAGTCCCGCTGCAACTACAGAGTTTCATAAATTTTAGCAAAACGGATGCTATGGATTCTTCAAGACCTTCGTCTTCAAATATTGCCCGACTTTATGCTTTTTCTTACAGATTTTTCATTTGCTACTTCTTCTCTATAGCATTATTTATCTAACATCTGCTATTTCTCTAGACTTCGATTTGCTTGCAATTTTGAATTGATACTTCAATGTATTAAGTCACTCTGTTTCATTTTATTGTTTGCTTTATTCACTATTTGTTACACTACATGTTTCATCGTTTTCATTCTTTTTTATTTCCGCAGATATCTTACCTTTATGGCGTGTTGCCCCTAGTCCTCTGTTTGGTCAATCCTGAACATGCCGTTTGTGTCATGTGGCCTCACCCCTCCCCCTTGTTTCACTAAATCTTCTCCTTGTAAGTAGGTTTCATGTTCACATGCTCTTTTGTTTCTTTTTTGTTGTCTTTTTTCACTGTTCCTTCCTTCCTCTTTTCCCTTCTTCTCCTCCTTTTCTTCTCCCCCACACTTCCCTTGTTCTCTTCTTTTTTTTTCTTTCTCCTTTTTATCTGTTTATTTGCAATTCTATACTCTTTGTTTACTGCTCTCCTCTCCTATCACGTTTATCAATGTTAGTGTTTTTAGTTTCATTCTCTTTTACCTTCTTGTTGGTACATTCCTAAATTCTCTCTCATTTACTAATTTTAATCTAACAACTGATTATCGCATTGTATGTTCATGGTTTAACGATTTGATCCATTTCAAGTTAAATTCAGAATTACCACATGGAATATTAAGGGATTGAATAACCCTATTAAAAGACAACGAGTATTATACCATTTGGCTAGATTAAAAACTGATGTTGCTTTTCTCCAAGAAACCCATCTATCTGACGCTGAAGCATCTAAATTGAAGAAATGTTGGGTAGGCACTGTGTTTTCTTCCCCAGCTTTGGGTAAGAAAAATGGTGTTCTCATTCTTTCTCATAAAAAGTTTAATGTCTCAGTTACTTCTCAAGAAATTGACTGATGGTCGCCGGGTTATTGTTAAGTTACTTATAGATAAAATATCGCTAGTTTTCTTTAATGTTTATGCTCCATTTTCTGTTGACAATACTTTTTGGTTGCAAATTTCCGATAAATTACTTTCATTTGATGAGGATTATATTATTTTTGCCGGTGACTGTAATCACATTTTTGATCCCATTTTGGATAGGAATTCCCCAGTCAAATTTGTAAATAATAAAATGCACTCACAATTTACTTCTACCATACATCGAAAATCCTTAGTTGATATTTAGAGACTTTGCCATCCAGATCTCCGAGAGTAAAGCTATTTCTCCCCCACATAAATCACAATCTCATATTGACTATCTCTTTTTAAGTAAATCTTTAACTCAACATGTACTCCACTCTGAAATAGGGTCCATTTTAATTTCAGACCATGCCCCGGTTTCTGTTGATTTTGACTTAATTCCCTATAACCCTTCCACTGGAAGATGGCAATTTAATAATTCATTGCTTGTGGATCCCAATTTCTCTAGCCAATTCAGTTGTTTTGCTTCGGAATTTTTCACTTTAAATACAACTCCCGAATCCCCTCCTCCTATGATTTGGGATTCTTTCAAGGCAGCTGCAAGAGGCTTCATCATCAATTTTGTCTCTCAGAAGAAAAAAAAGTTTTGAAAGACACTCGACTCAATTACTTGCCAAAATCAAAAAACTAGAATATGCTTACTATCATTCTTCCACCGAAACTTATTTAAAACAACTTATTACTGCCAAGATTACTTTTAATTAATTATCCAGAGGCTGCCTCTTCTTATCTCCTGAAGAGTAAAGAGTAGTGCCTGTTATTATGGAGGTCGGAATAAAATGGGGAAATTACTGCCTAATTATCTAAAAGCACGTCGAGACAGAACTAGAATAGGCTCCCTGACTAATTCCAATGGCGACACTCTTCTTAAAGAGGAAGATATTTTAAATGAATTTGTCTCCTTCTATAAGAATCTGTACACTCCTGAGACCCAAACACTTTAATCTGATCTATCTTCTTATTTTCAATCAATTAACTCTTCACAACATATTGACTTTGATTCGTTACAAGCAGATATTACTTTGACAGAAATTTCCCATGTTGTTTCAGTACTGAGACGAGGTAAAACCCCTGGTCCCGACGGATTTACCATTGAATTTTATGAACATTTTTCAAAGCTTCTTCTCCCAAAACTTCTTCCCTTATTCAACTCCTTTATTGCGAATGGATCATCTCAAGGTACCTTTCAAGACGCTATGATTTGTTTAATTCCCAAGGATAATAAGGGCCCTTCTTTTTGTAAAACCTATCGCCCCATATCTTTAGTTAATACAGATTACAACATTTTTGCAAAAATCCTTGCTTTACGTATCAATCCTATCTTACCTGAACTTATCGGGCCTGAACAGTCGGGCTTTGTAAATGGTCGATTATCTTCTGATAATTCTAGAGTCTTTTTTAATATTCTTAGCAAGACCCCTTCCATAGACTACCCACTCGCTGCCATAGCTCTGGACGCTGAAAAAGCCTTTTATTGGATTGCCTGGAACTTTATATTTCATGATCTAAAATGGATAGAGTTCCCACCTGAACTAATTTCTTTAATGTCTTTATTATACTCTGGTCCCAAAGCGTTTATTCTTGTTAACGGTAAGGTTTTAGACTACTTTTCTCTTTCTAGAGGAGTGAGTCAGGGTTGTCCCTTATCCCCCCTATTGTTTGTAGTTGCATTAGAACCTTTTTGAACCAAAATTATGCAGGACACTCAATGATTCCTGTACATATACTGGGATATTATTTCAAGAGAATAGATCGCATTATATTAAAATTTCTTTGGAAAAACAAACCCTCTCGAATAGCCTTATCCATTCTTAAGAAAGATAAACCAAATGGAGGACTTAAGTTTCCTGACTTCAAGTCCTATCACTATGCGTTTTCTATAAAACAAGCCTCCTGCTGGCTTTCTTCTGATTCCCCTACGCACCCTCCGGTATGGCTGTCCATAGAAAAATTCTTCACTTCCCCCTTTGATTTTCTGGAAACCCTTGCTTTCACCGCTAACACCTCCTCTTTACGTCCTTCTGTTATTTCTCATACACATAAACTTTTAACTCCTCTCCTGCCATCCTCCTATCCCTCCCTTATCTCGCTATCTCAACAACCTATTTGGCACAATAAATTGTTACGCATTAAAAATCGTGCTTTCTATTGGAACTCATAGAAATCTAAAGGTCTGATATGGATTTCTCAACTTTTGTCTGATAATAAACCTTTATCTTTTTCGGATCTTCAATATAATTTTGCTCTTCCTAATTCTTTTAAGAAGCAATATGATCTTTTACTCCCTTCTCTCCATCAATATCTTTCATTACTTCCATCTCTTCCTAATCTCCCTATAACATGTTCTACGTTATTCCCTTTATTAAATACTTCCCCTTCTGCATCTTCTCTTTACAAATGTCTATTATCACCTTCGAGAAGGCTTAAATCAAAGACTGAGTTGGCATGGGAAAGAGATCTATCGCAATGTTGCACTGTCTCCGTTTGGGATAAATTATGGTTAAAGATTCACAAAACCTCACGGACGGCCAACACTACCCAAACTCTTTATTTTGTGTATCAACGTTTATTATACTCACCTGCGACTTTAGCTTGCTTCTCCTCTACTACTCCATCAACATGCTGGTCCTGTCCATGCTCAAATGCTGATTTAAAACACATGCTATTTGAATGCCCCGATATTGACAAGTTTTGGCATTTAGTTTGGTCTCAAATTAACAAACATTTTAAAACTAAGGTCCCCTTTTCCTTACCAAATATTTTTCTAGGTTCCCTGTCCCCTTCTTGGCCTCAATCCCCATCACATTTTCAGCTGATAGATTTATTACTAGCTATAGCCCTACACTTAATCACCTCCAATTGGAAGCATGCAGATAAAGTCATCTACAAAGCCTAGTGGAATGCCCTGTGCTTCCATCATAGACACGATACCAATTATGTTACCCCTATTTCTTTAGCAATTAAAAGAGATTTATTATGGCTTCCTCTCACTACATACTTATCTCATTCTGCCTCTTCAAATACTTCTATTACTACTATTGTGGGTACGTCGGACAATGTCCGTAAACCACCATGATTGTGTTTCGTTGTCTTTTCGTTTTAACAACCTAATGCTGTTTTATTATATCTCACATTTACATGAATATAGAAGTATATCTTTTTTAGATTTTTAATTACATACAATGTTTAACCTCATAGTTTCATTTCTCTTCGAACCTTTTCTGGTGATAGTTATATTGTTTCCCCCCCCCTTCTTCCCACTTTTTCTTTTTTCTAGGATACAGTGTTTATTGTAACCATTACATTTCTTATCCTTTAATATGAACTTGATTGGTAATTATGTTTTTAACTGTTTTGATTGTATCATTGCTCTTTTTTCTCTGGTTTCAATAAACTCAAACTTAAAAAAACAGTTAATACCTCTAAACTCGCACCAAACATTTCAGTCCCTACTAGGATTTCTAAATTTTGGTACGACGTACATACCTAAATATGCACAATGCATTAAACCTCTGTATGGATTAATATGCCCTGATTTTTCCCCAACATACTGGACATCAGTACACACAGATACACTCAGGTGACTACAATCTAACTTGCTTGAAACACGCCACTTGCATACCACAAACCTGGTCATTCGTATTTTTCCAGGTGCAATTGGATTTACATACATCACTTTTAATGCGAGTGAAACAATGCCGATTGCATATAAATCGCATTTATATTCCAATGCAGAAATGCGTTTTGCTTCCACTGAAACAATCTGCAGTGCAGATGGCCATTCTTAAGGAATGGCCTCTTGCACAAGGGAAAAGCATTATTGTTGTTTCTCACAGTCCAGCCTTAGAGGCTGTCACAAAGGCTAGCGTGCCAAACGCAAAGCCCTCCATCCTAGGTAGATACTAAGGCCACATCCTTCATGGCTGTGAATGTAGACTTCGTCTTTGACCCTTCCTTACAGACCCAAGAAATTTTACAGTATGAGCATGCTTATCCAATGCCCACTTCTATTTTGCCTCTCGATCGTTATAAATGTATTATTTACACTGATGGTTCAGCTCAACCGCCTATAGGTTCTAAACTATGATACTCAACGTCATTCGCTATTGTTGTTGGTGTTATGTTGGAGGGCGATTTCCAACCTCAAACAACTCCATGCGCCACCGCATGGGGGCAAGATGGTGGCTAAGCAGTCGACTGTGTAAAGCTCTCCACTCGGTCGGACCTCTCGTTTACTGTGTCTTATTATTGGATGAATTAATGAATGAATGAATTGGCATTTGTAGAGCGCATGGCTACCAGAAGGCCTCCCAGCGCTTAGGAACAGAGCCTTCACAAACGGACATTAAACAACAGGGAACAAAAAGGTTTTTAGCTGTCTTCAAGGCGGATGTAAATGGGAAGTTGGTTCCAACATTTGGATGCGTTGTAGATGAAAAGTTATCCCCCGCTCCCAGACCTATATATCCTTGGGACTGCTGCCAGGTGTTTCTTCCCAGAGCGCAAGGAACTACTGGGACAGTAGGGAGAGATGATGGATCGCAGAATTGGTGGGCCCCTTGAGGACAGAGTCTTGTGTACGATGCATAGAGCCTTGAACTGAACTCTCTCAGCGACCGGAAGCCAATGGTGAGAAGCTATTAATGACCCGCTATATGGCAGAGTGATCCAACATGATTTGGACCGCTCATGGTGTCATTTGTCGATGCCATTTGTTTTCATTTTGCCTACTCACCTGGTGCCTCCCCCGCAGCTCTCCCTGCAGTTCTGACCCATACGGATGCCAGACTGCTTCCCGAATAGCTCTCATGCCTCCAAAGACCGAAAGATGAGCCAAGACTCACGGCTCAGCGTACCTCTCCACCACAATGAAGATCGAAAGCTTGAGTAACTGCCATTAACAAAGTCGAGTACACCTCTGAGAAAACGTGTGGTACTGGTGCCGGGGAAAAGTCTATCCTGGCGACCTTTTTGCTGTCAAAACTTCAGCTAAAGCGGACTGTAATGGAAAATGAAAGTAGCACAACACATGCTAAGGAGAACTGGCCGGTGGAGGACTCCGCATTGCCGGTCAGAGTATTGTGGTGAGTCAACCCACTGGGACTCTTTTAAGTAATGCGTAGGGTACTCAGGGGCTGTGGAGGGGGCTACGGAGTGGGCTGTAGAGGGAGCCCCAACTGGTGTAGTACAGAGCCAGTCTATCATCCTGTAGCAATACGTGAAACAGATGTAATTAATGAAGGGGAACACTCACACTCAGCTAGAATTAAGGCTGCAACTCTAGGCTCAATATGTGTATAAGCGGAGCTCATGGGTACTATCACCAGGGAGTGGATGGAGCGAATCAAGCAGTCTTCATTTGGAGGAAGAAGACTCTGACAGTAAAAATGTTAAATCAGGCACTGTACAGAAAAAGGGCATGCCCGATACTGTGGAGCAAAGGGAAAACACAGGTAATCTTATATGGAACTATTCATTCTCTCCTGTACTTGGTGCTGATTGGATGGGCCCCGCTGAGACAATGCAGATTACTCCTGCTGTTCATGAGAGCTCAGTAGTAGTATCGCTTACTGTCATCTACCAAAGCATCGTGGCACATGGGGAAGAGACTAGGGCAGAGAGCAAAAAAACTCAAACTTTGTGATGCAAAATGCAGAGCTCCATTCGTTGTGCTACCAAGTCATGCTCGGAATATGCCAAATGGATCTGTGAAGCCAAGAACTGAATTTCAACTCTAGAAGATGAGTTAACAGCTCAGAAAACTCTAACACATACCTTAAGATCTCAGAAGGACGACACTTAATGGAAGTTGGTGGACTTGGAGAATTGTCTCTGACAAAACAACCTTCGGGTTCTCGGGATTCCAGAGGGCGCTGAAGGCTCAGATGCCCAGAAGTTTACTGCTGAACTCTTCACAGAAGCTTTTCCTGAGCTAACGCAATGGTCCTGGGACACTGAAGTGCAGAGAGCTCAACGGTTTCCATTTAAACAAAATGACCGTCCAGGACAACCGACCCCCCAAACCCATGGCTATTTTATGTTTGAATAGCTTTTTAGCACGCCAAGCTTTGTAAGATCTGGCGGGTCCAAACAAGAAAAGGTCTGGGAAGGGAAATGATTTCTTTGTCAGACCAGATTACTACCAAATGGCAGTCGAAAAATATTGGCAGCTCAAGCAATTTATTCAAATGTTTCAGAGTAAAGAGTTCAGGTTTTTACCCTGAATCCCACAAAGCTTTAAGCAATATATAAATAGAAAGCCAATTTTCTTACCTCTGAACTGAAAGCAAAGGAGTCTTTGCTCACAACTAACGTCTGAATGCTGAGATATCAGGGTTAAGTAGGGGCAAAGGAATTGACATGGTTGTTTGGCGGGCGGGCAAGAATATCATTCTATCATGCTGCTCTCATGTTTTTGTATATTTCCAGCTCACCATCCTCCCTTTCTAATAGCTCTTTTTAGCAGCTAGCCATTGCAGACTATACATAACAGAGGCCTGACGGGGGGCGGTGGGGGGCCATCCATCATAATGGACCTTTTTGGTCCTAATGCATCAAAGGCTGGACTTACGGTGGGTGGCCCCACAGAAGGGGGAAGGAAGTGGTGGGGTCATGGGGTGTGCGGGTTCGGTGGGGTGGTCACAGGGCTTGGGGGGGTGGTGGTCTCAGAGAGGAAAATAAGCAATGTTGTTATAAGGATGAAGCAAGACAATCTTATCCGGGCTCATATACTAATAAACATAGAAAATCAGATAAACACCAGTTTGGTTAGGTGTATTTGATCTCATATGCCAAATTTATTTGTAGGGACGGTCCGCGTTTTGTTAAGTTGGTGACGGAATGATGATGAATAGGCTCTGTATATGCTCCATTAATATCCGTGGTCTTAATAACAGGGACAAAAGACATCAAGTAGCTCAGGAGTTAAATGTAATGCAGCCTGATGCTGTCTGTATTCAAGAGACTCACATCCCATGGGGGAAGTGTAGAGTACTCTCTGAATAAGGCTACACCATGCTAGCTTGCACACAGTAAACTACATTAGCCTCGAGGTGTGGCTATCCTCACAAAACATACTATAAGTACCACTGGCAGGACACTCGCTGATAAATATGGGTGTTAGGTCATCATGGAATGTGCTATTGGCTCAATCAAATTTAAAGTATGCTCGGTATACGGCTCCAATATTAATGAAGCACAGATTTTGGATTTTCTAAATGTAGAACTTGCATCTTGGCCAACGCCTCTGGTTCTATGTCGGGACTTTAATATTCATTTAGATTGGTCATTTACACAAATAGAGGGGAGCAGGTACATAGGGAAGAAACTCAAGGTATTTAGAGCTTTGCAGCAACTCGTATTGGACCATGAACTAATAGATTTCTGGATAAAATGAAGGCATCCTGACCCCGGTTTAACTTATTATGCCTTTCCATACAATAAACTTGTTAGATTAGATCCTTTTTATTATCCATGACTCATGAAGCTGAGGCATGGATGGAGCCTTTCCCTCGAGTCTCCTCTGACTATAATCCATTGATGTTGGAAATTTTGTTAAGGGGACTCACTCGATCTCGCGGATCCCTTTCTTTTGATAGAAAACTGCTAGATGTTTCATTTATAAACCACATTAGACAATGGATAGTACAATGTTTGCAGACCAGTCGTACTACAGCTGATAATGCAATTGTATGGGATGCCTTCAAAGGCAGGTATCAGGGGGGAAATCCTCAGTTTCAGTCTATATACACAGAAGCAGCATAACCTTGTGATACAGGGATTATATGAGGAATTTAGGATGGCTGAGCAGAAACTCGCACAGTGTCTTCAAAGGAATCAGGAAATTACTCTTATACAAACAGAGGTTGCTCGCTGCAAGGCCAGAATGAGTTTGTATTGGTCTAAAGACATCTCCCAAAAATATCATTTGTACAAGAAGGAATGTTATGAATATGGCAAGGCCACAGGCAAATGTCTGGCAAGACGGATTAGGCGTGAAGAGGTTAAGGATCCTTCAGGTAGATTAGTTGAGACACCTTACGAGAACCTCAGTTTTCAGGACAATTGTAGGAAGGTGGAATCTGACTGCATGGTTGCCACCACTTTTTTCCTGGTGTTTGAATGTTTTTTAACTAGTCTGGCTGGGATCCTGCTATCCAGGACCCCAGCCTATCTGCTTACTCCCTTAAATGACTGGTGTGCATATTAGATGCACTAGTGATTGGATACTGTGGTACCTTATGAGCCCCTAGTATATGGTACCTTAGGTACCAAGGGCATAGGTACTTCACAGGCCTACCAGGGGCTGAAGCATGTATTATGCCACCCCTGGAAAGCAGACTAAATCTGACACCACAGGCCTGCTACTGCAGCCTTGGTGAGGTAGTGTTAGCACTCCTCACTGAGGTATAGGTTCCTATATCTCACCTTGCACACACATATAAACCTATCAGTCACCTCTAAGGCAGGCCCTATCAATCCTGAGGGCAGGGGGCTTGGTTTACAATGTGAGGGAGTGCCTCTGCATGAGCATGGCCCCTCTGCAGCTGGCAGAGTCTATTCTCTGTGGCTGTTTGTGGATGCGGTTAAACCATATACTCTCAAGAGCATTATAACCTACCGGTAAATGCTAACTTTGGAATGACTGCATCAAAACATGTCGTGTTTGGTGTCAAACAACTTGAAATCATACCCCCACACCAGTAACTGGTGTGGGAGTATGATACCACCCTTCTAGAGGGGACGACATGTACCTACTGTGGAAACACGGTAGAAATCTGAAAGAGCCCTGGCATCACAAAATGGATGCCACCAGCACAGACACTGGTCTGCCCTCCTGATGCTGACTGAAACTTGCAGTGGAGGAGGCCCAACAATAGGCATCCTGTCACAGGGAGGTGTCACCACCTTCCAGACAGGATTTAGTGTATTGGGGCTGGGTGGGTGCACTCTTAGAGTGCTTTGAAGTCCTGCACTGGGGGAACAGTAGGCTCCTCGGTGCATATGCCAGCTCAAACTAGTTCAGGGGCTACCTGCCCCTGCTCTGACGTGAAACTGGACAAAGGGAAGTGGGTGTAACCACCCACTCCCCTGACCCTCCCAGAGGAGTGGTCATAGAGCTAGTCCCTCCCTTCCCTTTAGTAGAAGATAAGGAAACCTTGCCATTGCAAATCAGATATCCCTGGACGACGCTGTACAAGAAGAATCCTGGCCCTTCGATGTTCCACTACCTTTGGAAGATGGAAGAATCTCCCTTGGAGTCAAGGAGTGACTCCCCTGCTTGGCAGGCACCAAAAACTTGAACCAACAGTCGCAAACTTTCCCGCTCCCGCCAGAGTCCGAAGTCCCTGCAGCCCTGGAAGCAGATTTCCGGACTTCCCAACAGCCATTGTGAGTCCCCATCAGAGCTGAGGTGAGTGGACCCCACGAGTGACGAGGAACAGCAATACCCGGGTACCGTGCACTATTGTCGAGTGCAACCCTTTCACGATGTTCTACGAACTTGTGCATTGGACCACGTGTGGTTCAAGCCTCCAGCAGGATTTCCTTTGAAAATCAGAGGCCTACCTCATCCCGAGTGACCGTGGGCTCCTGTGAAGCGAATCCTCATGAGGCGTCTTCGCGATCCCTTGCTGGTTGGCTTGTGGGTCCCCTGAAGACTTTCTCATCAAACCAGGGAGCTCCTCTGGTTGCTCCAGGCCTGCCCTGACTTACCCTCACTGGGTGAGTCCCTCAGACCTTGCTGGTCTGCACCGCTGACTTTCTTCGATTTCCACAAGACTTGCTGTTGCCAAGGCTTGTTGCCTCCAATCCGGTTGCCGACACCTCAGTAAGCTGCAGACTTTGTGGGACACTCCGTATCCAGCTCCTGGCCATCATCGATGCCTCCTGGACCTCGTGGCTGAAGAGTCAAAACACCCTTGATCACCTGAAATCACCCAACTTCCGTGGGCATCCATCTTCCTGGCCCCGGGTCACTGGCAAGTGACTGTGAACACTGTCCCTTCTGATTTCAGGTCTTCTTCATCTTGAATCCAGCCTGGATTCCACCAGACACTTCTCCAGTCTTCGCAAGCAGCAAATCTTCTTCGGCTTCCATAGAAAACGACGACACGACCCAACGCCAAAAGACACCTATGCTCCCGGCTTCCCTGGGTGAGGTAACTTGTGCACTCCAGTGCTCCTGTGGGTGTTGGCCCTTGAACTACTTACCTTGTAAGTGGCTTGCTTGTAGACTCTCTAGAAGTACCCTTAAACTTTAAAAATCCAACCGCGACTTGCTCCATTGAAATCAATAGGGAACCCACGGCTGTGTTCTCACACTGCACGCGTCTCCCGTGGGTCTTTAACTTACCTGCCTTGGGTGGATTAGTGAAGCCCCAGCGATTCTACAGGCCCTAGGCCTTGTCCCCTTGCAAGTCGACTTTCCTAAACCTCTTTTTTAGTATATGGTCTGGTACGCCCCTATGGCCCCAGCCATATTTGTGCTTAACTTATTGTGAAACGTTGATATTTGCATATGTTCCTGACTTCTAATCTCATAAAGAGATTAGTAGAGTGTGTCTAGAAATAAATACATATATATTTGATATATATACCTGTGTGGTGTCCCTTTCATTTGGTAATTCAAGAGATTATAAGGTAAAAAAAGCTGCTTTACATTCCTCTGAGACTTAGCCTGAAGGCTGCTCTCCACAGCTACCACTAGGATAGCTTTCTTTAAAAGGTTGTCTTAAACCTACCATAAGAGTCGAATTGGACTGGTGCAAGGTGGCCACTATAACTAGTGACCAGCATATGCCAGGCCAACTTCTCACAACAATCTATGCGGAATTGTATATAGAGGGATCAGCAAATGGTAACTCTGGCTTTGGCCTACTGTGACAAGACCTATATATAAATAGGCTTAGCAGCGAGGATCGCGTCCTCCTTCATGCTCCTATTACCCAGGAGGAGCTTTTGGAAGCTATTAACTCACTAGCAATAGGTAAGGCTGCCAGTCCTGACAACCTCCCTGTAGAGTTTTATAAAACCTTGTTCCAGGAATTAATCAAATATATGTTTTATAACTTTTCAGGAGGCACCACAGGGCCAGGCTCCATCATCTTGGGATGAGACTAATATTGTCATCTTTTGAAAGGGAGATAAACCATCTATATTGGCGGGGTCCTATGGACCCATCTCCCTCCTGAATTACGACGGCAAAATTTATGCAAAGATTCTACCAATGCGCCTAGCTAGGGTCATTACGCCTCTTTCTTCACACCGGCAGCGTGGCGTTATCTCTGGGGGAGGCACAGTCAATCAGATAAGTAGGTGTTAGAAACGGGGTAGCTTGGCGCGGAGTGGGTAGGCTAAACTCAGGAGCAATGTGTAAAGCATCTGCTCAGACCACACACACAGGCGACACACTGGGCACACTGCAAAAGAGACTCCACACCAGGTTGCATGGGCGTCCACAGGGGGGGGGGCACGGAGGGGCGCTTGCCCCCCCTGGAGTGCCCCTCTTTGCCCCCCCCACCCCCTGCAGACGCCCTTGCTTTTACAGACGCTGTTTGTCTGTAATTCTGGGCCCTGCAGGGAGCAGAGCTGTTCCCTGCCAGAGGCCTAGCACTCCTCCTCGCAGCCCCTCCCGCCCATTGTCATTCTGTCTGTGGCTCATTATCACATACAGAATGACAATGGCCAATCTGGGCTGCTAAGGCATACTTCCCACCCTGGAACCTCTATAGCCCTTAGCTTAAAACAGAGGTATTCAACCGGTGGGGCGCGCCCCCCTGGGAGTCCATGGCTGCATTCCCAGGGGGGCGCGAATGCGTCTTCAACTAGTTGTTATTTTTCACAGTGTGTGGAGCGCTTTGCTTGGGAGAACCTGATTTCAAGTTAGCACGACAGAGTGTCCCCCCCCTATAAACGTAATGGCAGTGTGTGTGTCCTTCAGTGCGCCCCCCAGTCAGGGGAGCCACAGCATTAAACAGTCCTAGAGTTGAGTGACACTTGGAGGCACCATCCCTCTGTGTGCAAAATTGCCATCAGCCACTAAAGAACCCCCCCTTGCAAGGCCGCTTGTAAACGAAGGTGCCTGGCTAACAACCTGCTCTATGTCTAAGTGTGTGGCCGATCCAGCCGATCGTTTGGAGGCTTGAAGGCTCGCACTCCTACACGCACAATACTGGTGTTTGAACTCCTGCACGCACAATAATGGTGTGTGAGCGCCGAAACTCCTGCACGCACAATACTGGTGTTTGAGCGCCGAAACTCGGGCCATGAAGGAGGAGCAGCGCTATCTCCACTGCCGTCCTGCAACCTCGGAAGGCTGCATTACAATACCGCAGTCGAGCACCAGAGTCCCTGAGAAACACTGCCAGTCTCATCCCCAAGGTACCGGAGTGCTATGGGCCCAGAGGGTGATGGTGGCACGTTCAATACAGCTGAAGCCCTTGATTTTATGAGACGCAACACGAGCGGTCTTCACTGTATTGTGCAGCGCCTCATGTTCTGTGCTCTGTTCACCTGGATTGGGATTGGAAAGGTGAGCAGTAGGGGATGTGAAAGAACAGTAGTGTGCACGGGTTCGCTGTCCGCGGGGCTTCCCACTCTTCACACCACCAACTATGAAAGATAGATCAGTAAAAGGATGGATTGATGAGTGAAAGGGTGGATGATGGGCGAGTGAATGGGTGGATGGATGAGAGAAATGATGGATGGATTGATGAATTAATAAGTGAAAGGGTGAATGAATGGATGGATGGATGACTGGATGGATGGGTGAAAGACTGGATGGATGAGTGGGTGGATGAGTGAGAGGATGGATTGGGTGAAAGGGTGGATGGGTGATGGATGAGTGAAAGGATGGATTGATGAGTGAAAGGGTGGATGATGGGCGAGTGAATGGGTGGATGGATGAGAGAAATGATGGATGGATTGATGAATTAATAAGTGAAAGGGTAAATGGTTGGATGGATGAGAGTGAATGGATGAATTGGTGGAAGAGTGGATGGATGAGTGAAAGGATGGATGAGTGAAAGGATGGATTCAGTGAAAGGGTGTATGGATGATGGATGGATTGGGTGAAAGGGTAGATGGATGAGTGAAATGATGGATGGACAAATAGACGTTGGATAGGTTTGCAAATAGTTGAAAAGGTTTGGATATGGATGGGAACACAGTTGGAAGAACAGAATGAATGGTGAAAGACTGAATGGTAGATGAAAACACTAATAGATAACAGAAAGTACATTTGAAATGGTAGCTGTCAGGGGTTTGATGGAAGGATGAATGACTAGATCCCTGGACAATATACCTCTTCTGGGGAGGGTTGTGATGACTTACTTTGCTTTCTTGGTGCCATAAGAGCTTTAGTTCAAAGTGGGAGGTATTTCAATTTTCTGGCTACTCCCTTGCCTATGTATTACTATTCTGTATTTGATACATCATACATACAACATTTTGAGTGACACCCAACTACTACTTGAATGTTACACTAGTAATGGTAAATGTTTGCATGCTTTGTCTTGGGTGTAAGGTTTTAGGGAGAGCCTCATAGTGCCATAAGCTGTGCTTGAGATGTATATTGTATTTGTAACAATAGTCAAGGTGTCAAAAATAAACTATGTGATAGTGTCTTGACAGTGCCTTCTTTAGGAAAGCTGCAGGGAATAGCACCTTTGTGACTTCCATCAGCTAGTGCAACTCTCTGCGAAGCCCCCATAAGCAAAGTCAGATTCCATATTTTAAGTTCCACTTGCTGAAACACCCATAATGCGTTCCCTACAGTGGGGTCATCACAGCAACCCTCCCTTTAGTTCACCTCTGTGTGCCGCTTTTACATTTCACAGTGGCACTCCGGTATGAGATGCTGGTAACAAAGTCTATCCGAGCAGATCTTCCTGAGCACTTCTCGCACCATACATGTCTGCTCAAGACCATGAGTTGTAAACAAAACATCAGACTGGCTAACCCAGTGCAGTAACCATATAAATAGATTATTATCATATGAAATACCTCAAAAAGACCTGCACAGTTGCTCAAAGCTGTGCGCATACCAAACAACCGTGAAGTGCACGATTGCCTCAACTTGATATAAACTTATTTTGACTTGTATTTAAGTGGTTGTCTATTTACTTACTTTTATACTATCGCGCAACTTCCTCTGATGTTTCTGTAAAACGTACCTTTTGTCCTGAATTTTCGTCCTGAATTTTGACCCTTTGTCCTGAATTTTTACACTTACCATCCTGAATTTGCAGCCAGGGAGTAATTTTAGGGTTCAGGGTGGGTTAGGGATTGGGGTGCCAGGGGGTAATTTTAGAGTTCCGGGTGGGTATGGGTTTTGGGGTGCCAGGGGGTAATTTTAGGGTTCCAGGCGGGTATCAGGGGCTAATCAGGCTGAGTTAACCCGCCTACAGCGGGTTCAAAATGCTGCGGCCAGAGCCATTGTTGGCCTACCCAGATTTTGCCCGGTGGCGAATGTCCTCCGCTCCTTGCATTGGCTCCCGGTAAGGAAGCGTATTCTTTTCAAGGTCCTTTGCTTGGCTTTTAAAATATTAAGAGGTATTGGCCCTGAAATCTTGTCCAATCTTATTTCCTTCTATGTCCCCACCCGTAGCCTCCGATCTCAGGGTCAGGCACTTGCTGTGGTCCCTAGATTTAGACTCAGTCGGATGGGGGGTCGTTCCTTCAGCGTGAAAGCTGCACTAATTTGGAACACCCTCCCAGTTGAAGTCCGTCAGTTAGACGATCTGCTGTCCTTCCGGAGAGCCATTAAGACGTTTTTGTTTTAGCTGTCCATTTTAGGTTTTCTCTTTTCCTGTTATGTTGTGTTTCTCCTTGTCTCTGCGCCGGGACGCTCCTTGGCTGGAGTAGCTGTGCGCATAATAAATCAATATAACATAACATAACATAACGTATGGGTGTTGGTGTGCCAGGGGGTAATTTTAGGGTGCAGTGTGGGTATGAGTTTTGGGGTGCCAGGGGATAATTTTAGGGTTCAGGGTGGGTATGGGTTTTGGGGTACCAGGGGGGTGATTTTAGGGTTCAGGGCGGGTATGGGTTTTAAGGGGCAAGGGGGGTAATTTTAGGGTTCAGGGCGGGTATGGGTTTTGAGGGGCAGGGGTAATTTTAAGGTTCAGGGTGGGTATGGGTTTTGGGGTGCCAGGGGGATAATGTTAGGGTTCATGGGGGGGTATGGGTTTGGGGTACCAGGGGGTCATTTTAGGGTCCTGGTGGGTATGGGTTTTGGGGTGCCAGGGGGTAATTTTAGCGTTCCTGGGGGGTATGGGTGTTGGTGTGCCGGAGGTAATTTTAGGGTTCAGTGTGGGTATGGGTTTTGGGGTACCAGGGGTGTAATTTTATAGTTCAGGGTGGGTATGGGTTTTGGGATACAAGGGGGGGACATTTTAGGGTTCAGGGCAGGTATGGGTTTTGGAGTGCCAGGGGGGGGTAATTTTCGGGTTCAGGGTGGGTATGGGTTTTGGGGTGCAAGGGGGGGACATTTTAGGGTTCAGGGCGGGTATGGGTTTTGGGGTGCCAGGGGGACAATTTTAGGGGTGAGGGCCGGTATGGGTTATGGGTTTTGGGGTGCCAGGGGGACAAGTTTAGGGATCAGGGAATGTATGAGTTTTAAGAGGCCAGGGGGTAATTTTAGAGTTCATGTGTGCTCTAATTGTTGTCCAGTTTCAAATGCAGAATTCACTACTTTTTTTTCTCAGCTTGGCCTGAGCATTACCCGATCCTGATTGTCTGCCATTTTAGCCCCGCCCCTATTGATTAACATTAGCCACGCCCCTTCATTTGCCAGGTTAGCCCCCCCTGGAAAAATTTCTTCGGATGCCCATGCCAGGTTGTGTAAAAATAACTTGTGTATTAGGCAAACACATTAGGATCAGAATCACTGGCACATCTAACGCTGTGCCAACTGTCACCAGGTAGCAATTTACAGGGGATTATATACAGGGCAGCGCCAATCGGGCCGCTGCCAGAACTATCATAGAGCACTGGGGTAAATGTAATAACATCAATAAATGTGTAACAGCCAGTAGCTATGGCAAGTCCATGCACCTAGTAACATCCTATTAGCACAAGGCAGGAACATAAAGCATCATAACTTTAGAATCAGGCATAAATCACCTTTGCCGTAGGCCTGGAATAAAAACATCAGGTTTGGCATAGAAATGCAAAATGCATAATCATATTAGCATTGGAATAAAATGCAACGCTAGGCATACCATCACACTATGCGTGAAAATAGGCATAGTCACCTTGGGCATAAACAGAAGGCCTCATCACATTAGCATCTGGCATAATCACATGGGCATGTAGGCATCATCAAATACATTACGTCAGACATAAGCCTAGATCACCTTAGCACAATCTGAGGCATAACCTTAGGCATAGGAACCCCTCCTGAATCATATCAGCATAAACAGAAAAACATTATGCATAACACCAGCAATGTACGCATTAGGGAAAAACATTAGGAGAAAAACCTTAGGCATCTAAACACATTATGCATCCTATCAGCATAAATCAGAGTAGGCATAAACATATCGTGCATAGAATCAGTAGTACTCAGCATTTCCTGATTGTCATCACCAGTAATGCAGGGCACAACTTATACATGCCCAAGCGTTGCAAAGATTAGTACTTGGCGCCCCTGCCCAATGTTGCAGCTGCCCACTGTCCAGCGGGGCAGCTGGGTAAACCCAACAAGCACTGGCAACAACAATGCGGCGATGGGAGCCCCACTCCGGGGCTCCAACAGGAATCTGCCCACAGGAACACTGGCACGTTGGAGCCCCTCTTCTGTGACTCTAAAAACAAAAATGCCCCTTCGTTACAGCGGCCTGCAGGGGGCGCCGCTGAGGAAGAATGAAGCACTGACACTCACAGTACTGGGGAGGCGGCCCCCCCACCTCCCAACTGCCCGAGCCCAGCCCCACTCACCACTCCTTGGGGCTGGGCAGGTGAGGTCGCAGGTAGCCTCGCGCTCCGCTGCATCCAAATATAGCGTCACCAGGTGCTAGGAAGCACCAAAAGCTTCAGGGATGAAAGGATAGCGCTCCCCTTCTGGCAATCAAGAAAATAGGGCCCACGAGGCGCTAGAGTGCAGGCCGGGAAGCACAGTCTATCCAAATATAGCGCTCCCAAGGCGCTAGACAGCAGGCAAACTAGAATTGCAGTGTTCATGAGGCGCTAGGGGCCAGGAAAGCCCAGTCCATGCAGGGCGAGATCAGCAGGCAGTAGGGCAGCTCACCAAAATGAAGCAGCAGTTCCTGGGAACAGGCAACCTCCATTAAATGGCAATCCTCCCAGCGCAGCAGTCTCCACTCCAGAAGAGTCTCTCCTGGTCTTGTAGAAAAGCGGAGGGGCACAGGAGCCAGCACACAGGGTCCGGTGGCGGCTTCTCCTGGCAGTATGTCCCCTCTACGTCAACATATACAGCCCAGCACTCCCCACATGGAGTCACAGCTCCTCTATATATATGCCCCTCACCCCACCAACTGGAAAAGGCCAGAAGCTTCTGGAAGGCTCCCTGGGGAAACCGGTCCCAACTGGTGTGTGGGGGAGGTGTAGAGCACCCTGTCACTTCGAGCACTAGACCAGCAACCCACCTCAGGCAGGCAAGCCCAAGCACGCCAAAATGGCGACTGTTAAAAGTGACATTTCTAAACAGTGTAAATAAACCTGCGTACACCATTGCGCAGCATTTATTATTTTCCGTTCAACCACACCAAACATACATATTTATTGTGTTTCGTTGTAAACCACCAATTTCATGTTAGGAAAAAACTAGGGGGAAGGCAAAAAAGTTCCGGGATGACCCTGCAAGCAGGGCCAAGTCCAACAGTAGGGTTGTTATGTTATTCGATTTGGCCAATGTACATCAAGGTCCGCTGGGATTAATTTTACCGGATGCTGAAAAAGCATTTGACCGTGTCTCTTGGGTGCTTTTATGGGCAATCATGTGCCGACAAGGTTTTGGAACTGGTTTTATAACAGCAATAAGGGCTATGTGTAGAACACCTTCTGTCATAATTTGTGCAATGGGCTTAGAATAGGTGCACATGCATCAAGCAAACCAAAAGCGATTCCTTAATAGCGAGAAATAAGGATTCGTTATTAAGGAATCGCTTTTGGGCATGCATCAACAGATTCGGTAAATTTTAGCGATTCCTTAAAAATCGCTATTTTTACCGATTATTCAATAGCGGGGCATGCAAACTCCGAATAGCTAATTGCGAGTTCGGTAATACCGAATTAGCAAATAGCGAATTCGGTATTAGCGAAATCGCAAATGACCGCGTCGCACCAGGAACGTGCAGATGACATCACCAACCAGGAAATACTGCAGCCCCACCCTCATTGCCTCGACAGAGGAGCATACAGGAGCTCTGACTGCAGACTGCCTGTGCAGACTGAAGCCACACAGACTGTGCCATCTGGAAAAAGAGACCATCCATGGAGAAGGAAGCACCATCCAGCGCTGAGGCTGCACGCAAGCGCAAGTTCTCCGTCAGGGAGCTGGAGCACCTAATAGAGGGAGTCTCTAGCAAGCACGATCGCCTCTTCGGCAAGCTGTCCCTCAAGGTGCCTGAGGCGGAGAAGCACCGCAGATGGCTGCGCATCCGCGAGAGGGTGAATGCTGTAGGTGTGACGCCCCGCAGCATCGACGACCTCAAGAAAAGGTGGTACGACCTGCGGAAGCGTGCGAAGGAGAGGATAGCAGAGAGGCTCCGGGACGCAAGCAGAACGGGAGGCGGCCCTTCCACGGTCCAGGCTAACACTGCCCTGGAGGAGCTGGTGGAAGGAACAATCGAGCGGGAAGCCGTCGTAGGAGTGACCCAGATGGACACGTCCGGCGCAGCCACAAGTGCCCAAGGTAAGATGCATGCCTGTGGCCATACCTAGCATAGCGTTAATCCAATTCCATGCCCCCAGCAGGATCTGAGTGTGAATGCAGCTTTGCAACACACAGCTTTACTTCTAACACTAGTGCATCATGGGAGTTGTAGTCTAGTCAGCCCAGTGTGCATGTACAGAGGTAAATGCAATAACCATTCACCACATCAGTAGAAGCTGGGTATAGACAGTATATTTAGTGGATCACAGAGGGACATGTATGTGTACAACACTACGTAGGTGTAACCATCCCACTAACCATGCACTGTTTCACACACAGATGCATCTCCTGGGGATTCGGATGACAGCGGCCAGCTCATAATCTCCGAAACACCTGTTGATTCAGACCTGAAGACAGCGCAGGATGCGCCTACAGCACCTCCACCTGCCGCCCCACCAGCACCACCAGCACCAGCACCAGCCACACCAGCACCAGCACCAGCCACACCAGCTGCAGCTACGACAGCCACCAAAGCGCCCAGGCGCAGGTCCCAAGTTGCGCCCTTGCCGGTGATGGAAACACCCACCACACAATTGGGACACGGTCAGCGCGCCATCACACCACCTGATGCACCACCTGAACGCGCCAGACTTAGACAGCGGCGCAGGGCTCGGCAACGTTCGGTCTCCTCAGGCAACCAGGATGTCCCATACACCTCTGCCATCGAGGAGAGGATGCTGTCTGTACAGCGCGTGCAGAGCCGCCACATGGCAACCATTAGCAGCAATATCGTGACCCTTGCTCGTGAAATGCGAGCCATGACTGCCGCGGTAATGGATATGGGCACGGCGGTTAGGGACATGAGTACTGTGGTGGCAGAGGGCAATGCTCACCTCAGGGAAGATATCCAAGAGCTCACCCGTGCCATGAGGGAGGGCCATGAGTGCCAGAAGAGGAGGCACCAACAGCAATTGTTGCGTTCCGCCGCCGCTACAAAGGCCATCACGCGGCACAGCAACAGTACCGCTGTGTTGGCACGCCGCACTGTGTCCTTGCAGGTAGACCTTGGGCACTTCTGCGGGGATGTTACAAAGGCACTAGGGCAGATGACCACTGCTGTTGAACACTTACAGAGCAGCACATGCAGTGCTGCTGCTTTGGGAGGGGATGACGCCAGTGAGGCTGCCTCCAGTGTCAGCAGCGTGTCACTGGCAGAGGCCAGCACCAGGCACCGCAGTTCGCGGGCCTCCACGGGGACAGGCCGTGGTGAGCCATTGGAGACACCTGAGCGGAGGCTTGGGGGACGTGGCTAGCGCCACTAGACACTTGAACATGCATACCGGCCCATGGTGGGGCAACCATGGACCTCCCCTTTCTGAGTATGCACAGGCGTGACTTTAACGTACATTTAATTTTCCATTATTCATTTGGAGCATTATTGCCATTGCCAGTTTTGTTGCACATACCTCAGTGCTACTGTGCATTAAACAGTTGCACCCCAAACAAACTTGTAGTGTTTCATTCTCACCTGATTAAAAAATGATGTTGCATGATGTATGTCCGCCTCCTATGGCCCTCTGCTGTGTTAGGGACGTGTGCCTGTCGGTGTTGTGCGGGTGGTTGGTCACCCCGGTGGTCATAATTCATGTCAACCTCTATGGGTATCCCCCTTCTGGTCGCAATGTTGTGCAGCATTGCACATACAGCAATAATCCGGCAGCATGTTTCAGGTTTGTATAGCAAGGCGCCGCCAGTCTTATGTAGGATTCTAAAGCGACTCTTCAGGATCCCAAATGTCCTCTCTATGACATTCCTAGTGCTTATGTGTGCTGCGTTGTAGCGATGTTCCTGTGGGGTTGCTGGATTGATGTATGGGGTGAGTATATATTCACGCAGGGCATAAGCACTGTCACCTAGAAGATAGAAGCAAAGACTTGGCATTGGTGATGTTCATACATGTGTGGTGTTGGTGTGGGGAAGCGTAATTTGTACATACCAAGCAGGAGTCCCTCTCCGAATTCTCCGTTGATTAGACGCCTGTGGATTCCACTGTGGCGGAATATGTAGGAGTCGTGTGTGCTCCCCGGGAATTGTGCCACTAGGTCCGTTATGATGTGCTTGGCATCGCACACAACCTGCACGTTGATTGAGTGGTATGACTTGCGGTTCCGGAATATGTACTCTTTTGCTGCGGGTGGACATATGGGGATATGCGTACAGTCGATGCATCCAATTACATGGGGGAATTGTGCCACCTGGTAGAATGCCTGTTTGTTGCGGTTGTGGGGAAGCTGATGTGGGTGTGTAGCATTGTCAGCATGGCATCTAGGAATTTCTTGAAGAAGCGTGAGAGTGCGCTTTGCGATACGCCTCCCGCCACCGCAATTACCCCCTGGAAACTCCCTGAGGCCAGTAGGTGCAGGCTGCATAGGACCTGGACGTGCGCAGGGATAGCATTGGTCCGGTGTGTCTGGTGCTGCAGTAATGGTTCCAGGTCTGCAATGAGGCGCATGATCATGGCACGATTGAGTCGATACTTCTCGTACACCTCGTCCTCATTCTGGCCGAGCAAGGTGATGCGCAGTATGAAAACTCTCTCCTGGACCCTTCTCCTGCGCTGTCCTGCCGTATTGATACGCATCCTCCTTGCAAGCACATAGAGGGCAGCCATTTTGTGGTAGCCAACAGGGTCTCCTGGGCCACATTTAAGGGTTTGGTGATTGCCACAATCAGTTGCACATGTCGAATCTTTTTTTTGTATTCAAATTTTTTTTTTTTTTAACTTTACCTCCAGGTTCTGATTCCCCTTATTAAGCTCAAGCAAAATAGCGAATTTTGGCATTTTCTGTATTACCGACTGTTGTTGCATTGGGGTGCGATTCGTTATTTGCCATTAGCACTTTCCGGGAGCTAATTGTGATTTCGGTATCTGCTAATTCGGTATTTTGCGATTCGGTAATTTTGCTTTTTGGTTAATTGCGATTCGGTATTTTACCGCTTTTTTTTAGCGATTCGTTATTTGCTCACATTTTGGGTTCATGCATTGGAAATGGGTATTTTTAATTCGCTAACGGGTGTTTTTAGCGAATCGGTATTTTACCGACTGGATTTTGGCTTGATGCATGAGGCTGATAGTATCCATTCTCACCCCGATGTTTGCTTTGTATATCAATCCATTTTTAACCATGCTGGAACGCAGTTTTACTATTAAGTATGTTTGACAGGGACATGAAGAATATCGTGTGCTAGCTTATGCCGATGATGTGGTCTTGTCACTCCAGAATCGGCAGTGGCAATGTTGAAAAACGAGCGGTTAGCTCATCAATTTGGGTTATTCTCCGGGTATAAATTGAATATAGCCAAAACCCAGATTATTTGCACCAACCAAGCTCTTTTTGATGATCCAATAATTACGGCGGAAGCAGTATATTTAGGGATTAAAATTTAAAATCAGAGCTTGCTTGGAGCAATTGGTAGCTGCTAATTGGTCTCCTCTCCTTGGTAAAATTCAAACCGAGCTTGATAGAATTGAATGTTTGCATCTCTTGCTGGTCGGTAGGTGCAATGTTTTAAAAATGAAGGTCTTGCCTAAAGTACTCTATTTCTTTAGATCAGTACCTTTGGAGCTTGGTACAGTCCAGCTGTAGAAATTACAATCGATCTGTGCTAGTTTTATTTGGAGTCAGAAGAAACCTCGAAGAGTGATGAAATACATGACTTTACCCAGAAACCAGGGGGGATGGGCAATTCCCAACTTCACATTTTATTACTGGACCTGTTTCCTACAGCAAATGCAGATTTTACTTACAGGGGAGGAGAACATAGATGCTGCAGAAGCTCCATCTATTTACCAAATGCTATTGGGCTCAGGGGCAAAGGGGTGCCTATTAAAGAATGTGGAACCGAGTTATTATAAGAAGACTCGATTTAAGGATCTGATCGTTGCCTGTAAAGGCTGGAAGCAAGTTCGAAGATGTCTACAGCGTGGTAGGATCGGTTACTATACACCTACATCTGCATCATTGTTATTACCTCGCATCTTCTGGGATACCATTATGGAAAGATGTAGACAAAAGGAGATAAGTGCATTAGGATCTTTTTTGCTAATGATCAGTTTGTTGTCAAGGGCAGAGATCTTAAAGTGTCTACAGATCTGGAACTTTTTGTTTAGGAAGCAAAATACTGTTACAATGTCTAAAAATAGTTTAATTGAGGCAATCAGGTGGAGAGATAGAATCGGAAGTCTATATAATTGGTTTTTAGACTTCCAGACTGATGATTTGGAGACAGAGAATCTTAAATGGAACTCAAAATGGAGTCAGGATGGAGAAATGGGGGAGAAGATTATAATTTTTTCTAATCTGAGGGCACATTATAAAACGATCTTCAATCTTTATTATACCCCAGCAAACATATTTAAATAGGGAGGGTCAACCGATGGCAAATGTACTCTATGTGGGGCTGAACAAGCGGAAATCCTTCTTGTTAGACCTGGCACCTTGGCGTGAGTTTCCCTTCCACTTTTTGCTGAAGTGCCTCATTGTGTTTTGTTGGTGTTAGCTGCTCAGGGCACTGTGCCACTGCTAATCAGTGCCACAGTGCAAGTGCTCCCTTTGAAAAGTGTATACATTGATTGGTGTCCATGATTGGTTCATTTGGTTTACTGTATTTGTATTTGTAGTTGAATTTATAAGGCGCACAGCTACCCACAAGGGGTCTCCCGGCGCCGATAGAGTTAGTGATTACCCATCGCAGTTGTTAATGACAAAAGAGACAGGCTTTAAGGTCCTTGCGGAATTTCAGCAGAGATGGTTCAAGTTTCAGCGTAGTCGGGAGAGAATTCCAAATCCTAGGGGCAGCGCAGGAAAAAGAGCATCCGCCCATTCTCGTCAATTTGAAACGAGGAATCAGAAAATTGCCATGAGCTGATGATCTGAGGGGGCGGGATGGAGAGTATGGTTGGACCAGGGCCCTAAGATAACCTGGGGCCGACCCTTGCTTGATTTTATGCAAAAAACAGAGGGCTTTGAATTTGACACGGTTTGTAATGCGGAGCCAGTGAAGGTCTCTAAGGAAAGGAGAGATTGGGGATCTCCACGGGACCTTACAGAGGAGACGGGCGGCTGAGTTCTGTACAAGCTGAAGTCTCCTCTGAAGCTCCTGGGTAACTCCTAGATAAAGCACATTGCCGTAGTCCAGGCGGGAGGTGACTCCGGCAGCATCCACAAGATTTTGCGGAGCCACCCCAGGATGGAGAAGCAGGTGGCTGCCACCTTAACCACTTGGTGTCGCATGGAGAGTGAATCATCCAGGACAAAGCCAAGGTTACGAACCTGGGTCACTGGAAGGGGTAGTGAACCCATCTCTGACGGCCAGTGTGCAGGCCCCAAAGGTGTTTTTGCTTGCCCAGAATGAGCACCTCCGTCTTATCTCCATTCAATTTCAGGAGGTTCGCCTGCATCCACTCTGCCACTCGGCTAAGTCCTAATTTAAGAACAGATGGAGCATTAGCTGCAGCCGAGGAAAGGGAAAAAAGAATCTGGGTGTCATCAGCGTATGAATAAAGGGAGAGACCAGAATCTTCCACAATGGTAGCTAGGGGTCTCACGTAGATATTGAAGAGCATAGGGCTCAGTGACGACCCCTGGGGGACATCATACGCGGATGAACGGACAGAGGAAGATGAACCGGAAGAGATAACATGAAAAGTGCGGTGATCTAAAAAAGAGGCCAACCAAGCAAGAGCATGGTCAGTCACTCCAGCCGTTCTCAGGGTGTTCAAAAGAATGGAGTGAGAAACCGTGTCGAATGTGGCGCTTAAATCTAAAAGAATAAGCGCCGCGGTCTCGCCATGGTCGAGACAGATGCGTAAGTTCTCGGTAACCCCCAGGAGGGTTGTTTCAGTGGAGAAATGAGAGCGGAATCCCGATTGTGATGGATGTAAAAAACCTGTGGTCTCCACATGAGATGTAAGATGTAGGTTAACATGCCTCTCCGAGATTTTTGAGAACATGGGCAATAGAGAGATGGGTCGAAAGTTGGCGAGCGTCTTAGGATCCGCACCAGGTTTTTTTAAAAGTGGCACTACCAGAGCTCTTTTCCATTCATCCGGGACTATAGATTCCCGCAATGAGGAGTTAAGGAGCTCTTGGATAATTAATAGAGCATCAGGGGAGAGCTGACGAAGATTGCTCATAGGAATTGGGTCCAGGGGGGAACCTGAGTTGACCTTTGTTAAACAGGCGAGCAGCGAGTTGGAATCTAGCAGGGGCCATTCCGAGATCAGTGTTACCTGGGGTTGTGGGCTCAGTAGGGGCAGAATAGAGGGGTCAGGGGGGGGTATAGGGGAGGCTCGGGACAAGGCACTATAGATGATTTCGACTTTAGATATAAAAAAGTTAGCAATTTCGTTGCATTCCACTTCCCCTAGTGCAGGCGGAATGGGGGCGGTATTTGAGGCAACTAACTTGTTGACCATGGAGAAGAGGGCTTTCGGACGATTAATGGCCTTTTCAATAGACTGTGAGACAAACAGAGCTTTTGCCTTACGACAGGCTTGATGGTATTGCCTGAGTGCCGACCGATAGATTAATTTGTCATTCAGGGCATAAGATTTTCGCCAAGATCTCTCCAAGTGTTTACGTACGGATTTAGATGCTTTCAGATCGTCCGTGAACCATGGGGCAGGGGCGAGATGCGGGATTGAAAGTCTAGGACGCGCTGGCAGATGGTAATTAATATTGGAGGTTAGCCAGTAGGGAACTTCCTGAGCCAAGGAGGTGCACCCAATATTGGTGTCGGGGCATGTGGCCATGAGGGAGGCGTTAAATGCAGGGATGTTCAGCTTGGACCAAGCTCTGTGATTATTCCTAGTGCCAGGAAGGGATATGTACTTTGTAATATCAACAGACAGAGTAAAATGAATAGCATAAGGGTCAGACCAATCAAGGGGGAGGGCAGGAGAGGTACAATCAAGCAGAATGTTAGAGAGGACAGGATCAAGTAGATGACCTGCCTGATGAGTAGGACCTTGGTTGCGCAGTATTAGGTTAATAGCCTCGCAATCTGATAAAAACGTTCTACTTGGTCTATTCTGCGGGTCCTCTAAATGGAGATTTAAGTCTCCCAAGATGTTGAAATTTGCTGCCTTCATAGCATGAGGGGCCACGCACTCAGCAAATGAGGTTAGCCACTGTGTAGGCTTGTCCGGGGGGCGGTATATTAAGATGCCAGATAGCGTCAGTCGAGGGGAGACTGTTAACTTGAAAAGTGCAGCTTCACAGTTTGGAAAGGGAACTGCATCTAGAGAGCAGAAATGGATGTCTTTAAAAATAATCGCTATCCCCCCACCTTTCCCAGTGGCTCTGTCTTGCTTGACTATTACATAGCCAGGTGGCAGGGCATTTGCTATTTCATTCACGCACTTTCATACAAGAAAATGTAGTTAATTCACACAGAATCCTGTCTTTTCCCAGAACAGCGAACAGTCTGTCCTACTACAGAATTTTAACATACGTTAACAAAGCAGCGCTTACCTCTACTTTGTCCTTCTAACAAGCTCAGAGAACACCTGCTACCTTTTCAGTGATAAGCATTATCGGTATGCCAATTGGTTTCCTGGTACCTAAGACCGAAATTTCACAGGTAACCCTTTGCTATCATTCACACTTCTCTCACGCAGAGAATTTCACTAATGGCAACACACGACGATGCTGCCGAACCTAACCCAGACAATGCGTCGTGCAACCTCAATTGTCACACGTTTCTCCCGTGTACCTACAGGCAACCACAATTCCGTCCTTTCCCCAGAGCAGCACTTTCCTCTGCTCTGCTACGGAACTGTTACTAATTCCCGACTTCCTACTTCCCAGAAGCCGTACAGACAACATAAAAATCAATATGACTTCAACATATAGTGTTAGTACATATATCAATACCAATCAATATTCGATAAGCTATATACATGCCATAATCATCAAACCAAAACAATAAAAACCATCATCTTGCTACCAGAAATACTGGTGCAGTTCGGGTCACTAAAATTCCCCCTGCTTCCACGGAATGATTTTCCAGTCACACGCACATACACACATCACACGCTGGTGGGGCTCATAACACCAACATTCATTCACTCAAACTATCCGTGCCTACAAAGGGACATAATATCCAAACCACAGCTGTTCGCTTTGATAGAGGACACCACTTCTACTGAATCACCCTAACCATTCCTCCATCAGGAGGTCAATCGGATCATTTAGTTGATATTTGGTTTAATGACTCTTAACTCTCAAACTAATCAATAAACATTTCAAAGAAATAATCACCCGACACAGTAATTCAAATAATGATTTCTTTATCTAATTCAAATGCAGGTTAAATCCTAATATTGCAGTATCATCTTTGTCATATTTACCTATTCTGGCTAATTGTCGTTTTCTAAGTCAGAACGGGTCCTCAGTAAGTTCATCAGAGTCTTTGGTCTATCCTGTAGAGTCACCGTCCTCTCCGTCAGCATAAGCTCAGGATTCAAGAAGTGGCGTAAGAAGGTACTTTAACCTCTCTAGTCTACTAATATTTATACTAAAATTTCCATATAACGGTTACATTTTCACATTTCCCAGGCCAACGATTGGCTGAATTCAAATATATCTCAATACATTAAGAAACATTTTCAAATTTTTTCATGTGGAAGAAGTTTCTAAGTAGATATATGGGAAAACTAATCCCAGGTCAAAAAAAGTATCAGTTCGTTGGTAATAGGTTGAATTTCAGTTCACTTTTTCCCATTTGCAACATTTGCTTCACGTTCAGGGACATTGGCACCACGCCCAGGGTAGTCTTCATGGCATGGTCTGACAGGTCACACAAGGGACACGAATGAAGTCAGTGCAGGCGCCTTTCTTCATTGTTCAAATGATGAAGTAATGTACTCTAGTAAGGTGTTAGTCGGCGGCCATCTTTTGGTAGGCCAGAATAGTCAACTTTAAGCAAAGAAACACAAAATCGTAATTAATACATAGAAATGATTAAAACAGTGTTATTCCCTTGCTAATACCCTTATGTGTATGTATTTATCTAGCCATATGCAACAGTCAAAGCCGTTAATGCTGGTTTATTTAAGCGCAAATCACATTAACACTGCTCAAGCAACATTTATCGTTTTAATATGCATACAGCTTAGTTCACTTATTAATTTAAGCCATGCAAATGCATTCTCACATGTGTTCTTTCAGTTAATAAGGTTGATTTAGTACTTTCACATCAAGCCATTAATTATTATAATTAATTATTAATCATTTTAATATAAACTTATATAAATGGATTGGGTATATAAAAAGTAAACATTTTTCCCGCTCCATCAATCCCCCCTTTGGTGATTTTATCACCACAAACAAAACCCACAAAAATCATTTTATTTTCCTTTTTTACGGAAATTTGAAAGGTCTTCTTGCTCAATTAGAGTTCTGTTTCCTTTTCATCTTCTCTTTTGGTTTTGTCATACATACTCTCCTTCCATTCTTCCAATTCTATTTCATTAAAATCTCTTTCTGGTTTCTTTTCCTTCTTTTTGTAAATTTCTCGTTTAACCTTTTTTTTTATTTCTTCTATGTCTACAACACATAATCTAAGTATTAATAATATGAAAATCACACATGTTGATGGAAATAATATTTTCCCTAATATAGTACTACCTAATTTACCTAAGAAGGCTTTAATAGCAGCCATTTTATTACTAATTCTAGTCCAGATACTTTCAATCTCCAGTGGATTTATTTCATCATGCAATTCTGTAATATTCTTAATATATACTTTTAGATCTTTGCTTTCATCAGGAATGCAAGTGCAACAATGTTGAACTTTCAACATTCCACAGACTCCACCCTCTTTTGCCAATAAGATATCAAGGGCAAGTCGATTTTGCATAATCATAGCACGCATGGCAACCATTTCAGTGTTTACCAAAAGAAATCCTCCAGCGGTGCTTGTTGACAAGCGATCCACTATGGTTGACAATTTCCGAATATTGTTTGCATTCAAAGATATTCCCACTGCTGGTATTAAGGCTCCAAAAATATCACCTACAATTTCTAACCAGGCTTCTCTTCTGCTACGCATTAGTAGGTTATGTGGTCCACTATTTTCTACTCTATCCATGTGAAAGATCTTTGGAAAGACCAGGCCAACATAACATGTGCCATACCAATGGTCGGGCAACCTGTAATAAGCCTTATTCCCACAAATATAGTATAGTCCAGGGAAAACTGGATCTTCTCCGCCTCTAAATCCCCATTCAGATGCAATAAAATATGTATCATGACACTCACTTGTCCCTATATTGATATAATCATATTGGGATCTTTCCCTCATAATGCATAATTTGCCTTTCTGGGGTGTGTCTATAGCTATTGTTGGTCTAAATCCACCCGGTGTCTCCTTTTTCCCATCTATTTCCCAAAGGTTTTCCCCTTCTTTATGTCCTTTCTGCATTCTTGTGTATTTTCAATCTCCTCTCTTCGACCATATCCAAAAATGTTTTCTCTTCTGTCTTCAAACTACAAGTTAAATTGTTTCTAAAAATATATTCTAAAGTTAGTTCTTTAGTCTCTATAAAAATCTCACCTAGTACGTTAGCAGCTTTAGCTGGATTCAATTCATTAGTCATGGGCAATTGTCCAAGAATATTATCTATATTAGACAAATTATATTCTAATTTCCCTACTTGATAAAATATACTAGTTAAAACGCTACATGTTATTCCATAAGTTGCAGGCAGGTGATAAGTCACCCCTTCTGAAACAGAGGCAGGTAACTGCATGCATACATAGCAATCCCTTACGTTCATTGTTTTTACATATTCATACAACAATTTTGAAAAAACATTGCTAGAAAAATCAGTTATTGACCTATCCTTGTGCATATGCTCAGTGCTTGTTCTAAATGGAACTACCTTTTGTTAATTTTTTTCTATATTAGTCATATTCTCTGTATGTCCCTCTAGCGTATCTAAGGTTACTTTGAAAGAGATCAAAAGAGCGAGTACGCTCCAAAGAAGCATCAATAGTCCTGTACAACAACAACATGCTTTGCACCATCTTCTCATAAAGGTACATCTACTCTTGTTATCATCTATGTTAGCCATCTTGTTAAAATTGACCGTGTTATTTGACTTAGCCTCTTCTTCTCCACTTCTTGTAGTTTCCTACAAGAGCTAGGCCCTTATCAGGTGATCCAAATACTTCAATTTCTTATTCAATCCTTTATATTTTCTACAATGACCTGTTTGAAATTACTCAGCTTGGCCTCTCGTCGTTTTTCACTTCCTTCTCGTCATCCACATACAGAATTTCCTGATCTTCCGCTTCTTCTCCGATATCGGATAGGATAACTCTCAGGATTTCCGCTGTTTCTTCTTCCTTTACCACTCTCAGTAAAGTCTCCTCTGGATTTCCTTGACTATCTACCGTCAGTCAGTCAGTCAGTCAGTCAGAAAACTTTATTTCGGCTGCCAGCCATAAAAGTTCATTTAACACATAAAACAGTACCAGCAAGTTTAAGGAGAATAATACATAGTTATAAATATGAATAATAAAGAAGATAACAATAATTAGAATAGATAAAAACACAGGAATTGCCTTAGTGTGGTAATACTCGTCTTCTAATTAACCACATTGAAAACAAGAATTTGGCAATCACCGTAACATATAAGGGAGAAGAGTCGTACTTCAGCAGCCTGAACAGATCTCTATAGTTCCTAGCCCCCGTATTATTTGCGAGTTGGATAATCCATCTTCGGCGGGGGACTTTATAGGCTGCACAAAAAAGTATAACGTGGACCTCGGTTTCATCAGAAGCACCACACCCGGGGCAAGGCTGCCAAACAGAACCAGCCCACTTATTCGTTCTTGAGTGGAGCGGAAGAGAACCATGCCTAAATTCTAGAAATAATTTTTTGGGCAATAACCGGGTGAATCAGATCTATTACTGGCTCAAAGCTATAGCCAGTTTTTACCTCGAAAAATGCCGAGGTCAAATTAGCAGTGTTAACTAATCGAATAGCCTGAGTCAAATTATGTTCCTCCAAGATTTTTGCCAATGATCTTTTTGAAAGAGAAGGGCAAGAGTCCTCAGGTGTGAGCCAGAGGTCTTCTCTCCCTATCTCCCTCGGCAGTTTTTTTACGTAAGCTAGCCAGGGGATGGCACCTGCCTTTGGTATCAACAGGATAGATTTTAGTTCCTCCTGAAAATTTGCGAGTTCAGGGGTGCTCCATAGTCGGCGCCAATACATTACTGGCCTAGAAGCGACCAGGTCCGCAATAGGTTGAATACCTAGGTCCATCCTAAGCGGCTGAATAGGAGTGCTCATTGGAAGTGCAAATAATTGTCTTAAAAATTGATTTTCTGACTTAGTTAAAATCTGGGCTGAGTTGTGGCCCCATAGTTCAGCTCCATAGATTACCACCCCCCTAGCCTGGGTTTTATAAATCTCCACCAGTGGGCTAACTAGTTTTAATTGACTATTTTTGTACATCTTTGTGATTCCCCCAGATATCTGTGCAAATTTTAAATTTACTTTTAAGATCTGGGGGCCCCAAGTCATTTTATTATTAAGTGTCAAGCCCAGGTAGTCAAAGATGTTCACCCGTTCTAGGGGCAAACTGTCCAATTTTGGAAAAGGTGCGTTAATAGTGTCTGCGTGGAGGACCATATATTTGGTCTTACTCACATTGATGACTAAATTCCTTTTCCTGCAAAATGTCGCAAATCCGTCCAGGACTCTTTCCATCCCCATGGGAGTCCTGGACAGAAGCAGAGTGTCGTCTGCAAACATTAGTGCAGGAATTTTCCTGCCTGCCAACTTAGGAGCATCTATGTCTCTTAGAGCCAGAATATCCTCAACCAGCCCATTTAAAAAAAAGGGCAAAAAGAGTTGGGGCTAAAACGCAACCCTGTCTGACTCCCTTCTCTACTCTAAAAGGGTGCGTAAGTTCTCCATTAAGTCCAAACCTAACTCTAGCAAAAGTATCTTTATGTAATCGCTCGAGTAGGTCACAGAGGTAAAGAGGTACTCCCATCCCTTTTAACAGCTCCCACAACTGGGTACGATCCACCGTGTCGAAGGCAGACTTTAGGTCAACAAACGTGAGATAAAGGCTGCCCCCTTCTAGAATAATAGTTTTCCAGTGGATCATTTGCAACCTAAACAGTTGACATTTTGGCTCTAAAGCCCACCTGCAGAGGGGTTAGAATATTAAAATCCTCCATCCAGGTTTGCAGTCTCCCCAAAAGAATGCGCGCAAAAATCTTCTGGGCGACGTCGAATAGGCTAATAGGCCTATAATTTGCCGGATCCAGGGGAGAACCCTTTTTATGTATCGGTATGATCTCGGCACCGGCCCATGTGGGTGGTAGCGGCATTCCAGCTAAAATTGCATTAAAAAGACTGTATAGATATGGAACCCAGATGTCAGGCTCACTTTTGTAAAGATCACCTGGGATCCTGTCTAGGCCTGGGGCTTTATTTGGTAGGACTTTACTAAGAGCCACTCTAACCTCACTAAGGGTGCACCTCTGAGCCGGCCCCGGGGTAGGGGGTGGGCAAACGTTAGGGTAGGAAAGAAAATTGTTCGCTACTGGTGGCTTAGAGGCGTACAGGGCTTCAAAATAACCACGCCATATTTCTTCCCCAACATTGGGTTGAAGAGCTTGGTTAGGACGTGACGATCCAGTTTTGACTAAACTCCAAAACGATCTTGAGTCCCTATTCTTAAGTGCTGAGGAAATCTCCTCCCATCTGCTTATTTCCCATTCTTTTTTTGCTTCGTTGGTAATTTTCTTAAAGTAAGCCCTCGCTTCATTAACTAATGGCTTATTACCGTTCTTAAGGGTTATCAAAAGCGATGACTTTGCTTCCCTGCAGGATTTGTTAAACCAAGTGATATTCCCCCTCATAGATGCCGAATTTCTCCTGATTTCCCGACTAAAATGGGTCTCTAGAATGCCACAGAGTTCTAGGTGGGTTGCTCCGATCAAATCCAGTTCTAGATGAGCCTTTGACGAGATGGCTTCTCCCATAGATTTCTCCAAAAGGGGATAAATCTCAGTATACATGGCACAAAGATACCTTTGGGATTGGGCCATCTTCTCCCGTCTAACTCTTCGAGCACCACAGGCTGTAACCAAGGGTGCAGATATGAGTAAATCATTAGCGGGAATATGGCAGTTGGTGAAACCCTCCATGGTTACAGCAATGGGATTGTGGTCACTTTCACAGCGTTTATTAACTTGGAAGTCCATGATCCTTGGCCACAGTCCCATGCTGAGCATAATGTAATCGATAATGGAGGTTTGGCCATTTCTTTCAAAAGTTGGATTACCTGGATTATCTGCTGGGAACCTGCCATTACATGCCCTAAGCGAAAAGGTGAGTGTTATTGAAGTGAGCTGGAGAACCAGTGGTGTCCAAGCCTTTGTGGGATAGGTATTAGTTGGTGGGATAGCCCTCACTTGATCCTCTTCCTGTGATACTGGGGAAATCAACCCATTCAGGGGTTCGAAGTGGCAGTTGAAATCACCACCAATTATAAGTTGGTCAGTGTTGGTGATTGAGGTCAAGAATACCTCTAAACTAGTCAGAGTAGAGGACACTTGGCCGTAATTCACTGGACGGGAATAGATGTTTATCAGGCTCAACTCATGTTTATCCCGAAAAGAGATAGCTAAGCACATAATGTCCGGAGAGTCAGTACTAATTTTCCTGATTGTACATCCCAAATGTGTTCGTACCCAGATGGACAACCCTCCCGATGGCCTTCCCCCTTTTGGCCTTACAGCGAGTTCCCAGAAAGTAGCAAACCCTGAGCGATGGTGAGGCTTCAGTGCCCAAGTTTCCTGAAATAGGCAAAGGTCATGTTCGTCAATGAATTCCCCCCAATCGGGGAGTTCTAACAAACGAGATAGTCCCGCCACATTCCAAGATAAGATTTTTAGCCCCTCAACCCGAATGGTGGAGGGTTTAACGGGGTGTAACCGGTGGGGGATAGATGTAATTCCCAGGGGGATGCTTGAATTATCCCTAGTGTTAACTTTTAGCCCTAATTCTATGGGAGGCTCAGGAGGCAACGTGTTGATAGGGGAGATAACAGGATGGGACACAATTGGCTTAGGAAGTAATGTCTCCACTGGCTTCAACTCGATCTGGTGGGTTGTCCCTTTTTTACAGCTTTCGCCCAAGTTAGAAGTCGAGGTCAAAACAAGGGAAGTTCCTGGACCAACATCTATTCTCGGAGTGTTCCCGTCTTTCGGGGATTTTCAGCATTCAGGAGTCACTACAAAAAGTCTTGTGGGTGCCCCCCCAATTCTCAAAGCATTCCCGTCTTCCCAGGCTTTCCAATTATCATAACCCAGGGATACCTGGGGATATGGGAATACAGCCCGGCTCACCCTGGACTCCATCTGCGTTGGGGCAATATGCCCAGAGTCGGAGTCGAGCATCAGTCAATCGATGTAGTCCAAGAGGCTAAACCTGTTATGGCAAGGTATATTGAAACGTAGGGGATATGTGTCGGCCTCTTGAGTTCCACTGGGGCCAAAGCCCATCCCCGCTCTTCCCCATTGTGAGTTAACTATGTCCCTCCTATGGTTGGATACTCCTAGCGGATAAAAATAAGATAGGAAGGGAGTATGAATTCCGTCAGCCATATTAGGCCGCCCCCCCTCCCCCACATATTTTACCACCCTAGGATCTCTGAAATTTACAACAATACAGTCTCCCCTTATAGTCTTCACACCCCGGCCTACCCAGGAGACTCTTCGTACCATCAAGATTTTCCCATTTAGATTGGATGGTAAAGGTCTGTTAACATTCAACCAATGAATTACCTTATGCTTCGAAGACAAATAAGGTTCAACTCTATCTTGGGGAAGTTCAGGTACACCTGTTAAAACCACAACGTATGGACTAGAGTCTGGTGGTAGGTCGATTCTTTGAGAATTCCTTATGTTAGAGGGAGTGTCAAGACTGGGGTTGACTGGGGGAAGGAGAGGGGGTTGGGGTGGGGGACCTGCCACACAGCCGATTTCACTTAATACTTGAACCTGTTGTGGGGGAAGAGGAGAAGCAAGCCTGCCGTCTTTGTTGGATAGTGAATCCCTTTCAATTTGAACTTGATTGTGAAGGGAAGAGTGATCGACGGCCTGCTCGCTTAGCCTGTTAAAAGATGGTATAACAGGTTGGTGACAGGATGTCTTCGAGGCTGGATATACTGTTGCCACTGTATTGGGCTGGATGGTATCGACTAGCAGTGCTATTTTGCTTTCCAGTATAGATAAGCGCTTAGCTAAAGGAGACAGACTCCCATCGATAATCGCGGCCATTCTATCCCAAAAAGCGCTGGGGGTTATTCCTCCCAAAGCTTCCTCGCATATGGCTATGGGAATAGGAGGTACTACAGGGTCTCGGGTAGGGATATTATGTGAATCAATTACTTTCGTGGGGGTATTATGATCTAGATTAGGGACTGGCGTTGTATTTTTATGTTTTTTTTCGGGGGGACATCTCATTGGGACCCCTTCACGCTTCTTCCCTTTTGTGACTGATGGGTTCGCTCCAAGGCATTTGCTTCTGACAGACCGGTCCGTCATGGACCTTGTTTTTGCACAGTTAAAAATAGAAGCTGGGGAGGGGTGGTCGACTGATTGTAAGTCAGCCTCAGTTGACCTTACAACAGAAAGATTAATTAGTGTGGGGCCGACAGAGGAAGGTGACTCACTTGACAAAACCTCATCTAGCGGGAGATCTGAGGGCTGGGACACAGATTTGTCAGGGGAAGGAACGGACATGATGGCTCCCAATGAGGAACGTTTCCCTAGTATAGGGTCTAGGGATAGTCTACGTTCTGTGGCAGCAATCTCGTAAGCCAAAACATTACTAGCCCGGGTTATAAAATTGTCCAAAGTCCCCATAACGTTACACCCCTTAGGGGCCAGCCTCAGTAGTCCAGTAGCCATAGTATTTTTACCTTTAGGGGGGTGCCTGCTAAGAGGAGGACCCTGCCCAGCCTCGTACAGTCTCGAACAGCCTCAAACGGCCCGCTCTTAGCCCGGTCTTCGCCCCGGCCGTCATCCCGCACGCGTCCCGCTGGCGCAGAAGAAGGAATGGTTCCTGAAGTAAGTGGATAAAAGTGGGCGGGAAGAGGACCCAGCTGCGCCGTAGGTGGGGATGCGCAAAGGAAGCTGGTCCTCGCAGTCCCGCGAACACAAATCCAACGAAGAAAGCAGTCACACCCAGCGGGAGTCAGGAAGGGTTCGAATGAGCCACCAGAGTTCACAGGCAAGGAGGGCTATTTAAGCGCCGAGCGGCTCCCGCGAAGCGGGGGCCGCGAGTCGTTGCTTCGCTGGTGCAAGAGGAGGGCGGGAAGAGGACCCAGCTGCGCCGTAGGTGGGGATACGCAAAGGAAGCTGGTCCTCGCAGTCCTGCGAACACAAATCCAATGAAGAAAGCAGTCACACCCAGCGGGAGTCAGGAAGGGTTCGAATGAGCCACCAGAGTTCACAGGCAAGGAGGGCTATTTAAGCGCCGAGCGGCTTCCGCGAAGCGGGGGCCGCGAGTCGTTGCTTCGCTGGTGCAAGAGGAGGGCGGGAAGAGGACCCAGCTGCGCCGTAGGTGGGGATGCGCAAAGGAAGCTGGTCCTCGCAGTCCCGCGAACACAAATCCAACAAAGAAAGCAGTCACACCCAGCGGGAGTCAGGAAGGGTTCGAATGAGCCACCCACCTCTTCTCCTTGTTCAGGCAGTGCCACGTACGTCCATTCAGGTGACTTATACTTCTGGTTTGGTTTTCTCGATCGTTTGTTTGCTTCAGACACTTCTGTCTCTCCCTCTTTTTCTTTATGCTGACTGGTTACTTCATTCACTTGTTCAGCTTCTGAGGGTTTGACTCGTGTCAATCAATATCTCAGTCTCTTAATTTTGTTTGGCCAAAGATCTCCTTTAGCATTCCTTCTTGTTTTGCCGTCTTTACTGTTCCTTTCCTCAATCCAAGTTCTTTTCCTTAGAACTCGACCCTCTGGTATTTCAGTCTCACTGTCTTCAGATTCTGTCTCGTTTGGTTTTTCCTTTTCAACAGTCTCCTTTTCCACGTCTTGTGTTGGCTCTACTTCTGTCCCTCCTCGGGTGTCCGGCACGCAATCTTCCTGCTGACTACTTGTCCCTTCACCTAGCTGGGTGTTGCAGTTCCCTACACCTCCTCGGGGGTCTTCCGCAATCTGTCCCTCTCTTTCTGTGACTGTCCCTTCTTCTCCTTCCAGTATTTTCTCAGGTGGAACTTCTTCTACTCTCTCATTTGGTGTAAAGGTTACTTCTGACTGGACATTCTTTTCTTTTCTTCTTTCTGCGCTCACCACTGGTGTTTTGTTCGCCTCCAGAATCTGAATCATCTGAAATCTGTAATCTCTTTCTCAGAGTTTCTTCTCTTGGAGTCTGAACTAGTCTTGGCTCCTTCTCCCCCCTTTCAGGATTTTCTTTTGTCTTTGAATTCTCATCGCCTGAATCATCACTTGATCCTGAATCATCGAAATATTCTTTCCCAATGCTATCTGCTGGATTTGGAACTCTCAAAGTGTGACTTGCATGTATCCAATTTTTCAATCCAGCACACTTTACGGCAGTTGTGGTGGTCAAGATGACTTGCCTTGGCCTTCCCCACCTTGGAACCAAGCAATTCCGTCTTCTGTGGACTTTTATTCTCACCCAGTCCCCTGGGCTCAAATCATGGGCTGGTTTCTTTTCGAGTGTGGTGGCATCCGCTCCAACCTGGTAAAACACAGAATGGACTGCGTCTGCCAGGCCTTTACAATAATCCAAAATCATGTCATCAGTTATTGTCATCAATTTGTTGACTGGAACAAATGCGTGTCTCATGGCGCGTCCCATGATAATTTCGTGGGGACTTAAACCTGTAGTTCTGTTTGGAGTGGATCTGATGGTCATCAAGACTAGAGGCAAGACATCAGGCCATTTCATTCCTGTGGCTAAAAACATTTTCCCTATTCTGTTTTTGATTGTACCATTCATTTGTTCAACTACACCAGAAGCCTCTGGTCGATAAGCACAATGCAGTTTTTGCTGTACACCCAATGCTTCACAAATCAATTTCATGATCTCATTGTAAAAATGTCCTCCTCTGTCTGATTCAATGGTCACTGGGAACCCAAACCTTGGGATGAATTCCCTTAACAATAGCTTGGTTACTGTAAGTCCATCATTTCTTCTCGTTGGGTACGCCTCCACCCACCTGGAAAATAGACAAACCACCACCAGAACATACCTCAGCTTGTTATAAGGTGGCATTTCAATGAAATCTATTTGCATTCTAGTGAAAGGTCCTCCCTCCCGGCCTATGGTGCCCAGACTCACCACTGTTTTCCTTCCAAGATTGTACTGCTGACATATCAGGCATCTTTGACAGAGACTCTCGGCTATTAACCTGAATTTTGCATTGTACCAGGTCTGCTTAAAAGCCCTTATCATGGCATCCCTTCCCAGATGTCCTTGGCCATGATACATCCGTGCCATGGTTGACATCATGCTATCAGGCATTACTGGTCTTCCATCCCGATAGACCCACACATGATCTTTCTCCCTTGGTGCACAACCTGCTTTTACCCACTGCTTCATTTCTTCGTCTCCTGCTTCATCCTGCAACTGCCTTACCTCATCCCATGTTCCCACAACGTTAGTAAACATTAAGGAGCAAGAAGACATTTCCCTTTCTTTTGACCGATTAATAGAATACTGGTTTCGTGCACAATACTGTGCCATGTCATTTGCAAAGCGATTCCCTGTAGTGATGTAATCACTTCCTTGACCATGAGCAGCACATTTTACCACAGCCAGTTCTTTGGGCATTTGTATTGCCTCAAGCAGTTTCCCAACCACTTCTGCATTCTTTATGGGAGTTCCACTTGAGGTCAGGAAACCTCTTTGTAGCCACAATTGGCCAAAGTCGTGGACAACTCCGAAGCCATACTGGCTATCAGTCATCACAGTCACTCTCACATTCCTCCCAATTTTGCATGCTTTTGTCAATGCCACTATTTCTGCTACTTGAGCGGATTTAACTCCTTTCAAAGGTGATGCTTCTATAACTGTTGAAACTGTGCATACTGCATATGCTGCACTCAACACTCTTTCATCTGTTCTCAGACAAGATCCATCCACAAAAAACACATAATCACTTTCTGGCAATGGCAGATCTCTTATGTCAGTTTGAGGTTTTGTGCAATAGTCAAGCACATCCAGACAATCATGATCAACATCATCCCTTACTTCCACTCTCTCTGCATCAGGCAAAAGTGTAGCTTGATTCACATTCACACATCTTTCCAGACTCACATTGTTTGCACCTAGAATGACCTTCTCATACTTAGTCAGCCGACTATGTGACATGAACTGTGTTCGACTCCTTGTTAAAAGGATCGCCACACTGTGAGGTACAAACACTCTTACTGGATACCCCATCACGATTCCTTCACTCTGCTCTAGGCTTCGGCATGTAGCAGCTACTGCTTTCAGACATCCTGGCACACCTACCGTCACTGGATCTAACATTGACGAGAAATATGCCACTGGTCTCCTTTGCCTTCCATGTTTCTGTATTAACACTGAGAGTGCGCATCCATTTCGCTCACTACAGTATAGCTCAAACTCCTTTTCATAGTCTGGCATTCCCAGAGCTGGGGCATCACAAAGACTGTTCTTTAGCTATCTGAATGCTGCCAATTCTTCTTTGTTCACTTCAAGGGGGTGTTTAACCTCACTTTTCGTCAATTTTACCAATGGTTTGGCAATCAGGGAAAAGTTACTTATCCACTGACGACAGTAACCAACCATTCCGAGGAACATTCTCACCTCTCTTTGGGTCATTGGAGCTCTCATTCCTCTAATGATTCTGATCCTGTCTATAGTTACTTTTCTCAGCCCTTTTTCAATAGTATGACCCAAATATTGTACTTCTTTTTTACAGTATTGCAAATTTGTCGGAGATACCTTTAGTCCTCCATCTGCCAAATGATTCAGCAAAGCTATGGTGTCCGTTTCACAGGCCTCACGTGTCTTTGACGCCACTAGTAGGTCGTCAATATATTGGACCAAAACTGAATTCTCAGGCATGGTAAGACTTTCCAGAGATTTCTTTAGCAACTGATTGAAAATGGAGGGGCTCTCTGTGTACCCCTGTGGGATTCGGCACCATGCCAAAATACGTTCTCCAAACCGAAATGCAAAAATCGGCTAGCTGTCATGATGCAACGGAATGGAAAAGAAAGCATGACACAAATCAATTACTGTGTACCGTTCTGCATCATGGGGAATCTGATACAGAATCACTGATGGATTTGGAACAATGGGACAGCATGACACAACAATCTTGTTAATCTTTCTCAAATCTTGTACAATCCTGAACTTCCCATTAGGCTTTTTCAGTCCCATTATAGGCGAGTTACATGGACTGCTCAATATTTCTCTTAACACTCCTTGCTGGATCATTTTCTCAATTAAAGGTGTTACTCCTGCAATTATTTCGGGTGTCAGTCTGTATTGTGGAATGTTTGGGAAAACTGCTCCTTCCTTTACAGAGATTTTCACTGGGTCTACATTCCTCATCAAGCCTATATCTTCTCCAGTGAAATCCCAGACTGCTGCCTTCACTGTCCGTTTCAATTCTGGGGGCAATTCATCTGGATTGAATATGGCATAGGTTCCAGCAACCTCATTCTCTCTGTTAGCTATGGTCATTTTATACAGAACATCCTCATCTGGTGTTTCAAAAGCTATTCTGTCTGGTGTACAGAATATGGCGCAATTCATTTTGCACAACAAATCCCTACCTAACAAATTCACAGGACTAGTGTCACACACCACAAATCGATGCATGTCTGAAAATTTCCCTATTCTGACCTTTACCGGTTCAGTAAGGTACGTTCTAATTTGGGTGTTTGATATACCAACTACTTGGATTGTTTCATCCGAAAGAGGAAGATTTTTCACGTCTGCTGATCTGACAGTAGATCGCGTAGCTCCAGTGTCTACTAGAAAAGTAATGCTTTCATCATTAACTTTCCCATCTACAAATGGTCCTGTCTGATCTATTTCTAGAGATGCGTCAAGTACACAGCCTTCTTCCTCTTTTCGGCACGTCAATAAATATCCTCTGACTCACTCTCGTCATTTCGCAGCCAATATTGTGACACAGCGCTCGCGCGTTGCGGTTTGTTTACCTGTTCCTCATTGTAGAATCCCGCTTCCTTGCTATATCTTTGGGTGTTCCTGCTTTGCGGTAGTGGCGGTTTTGGCACTTGATTCTGTGGATTAACAGCCTTCTGCTGTTGCGGCGGAGGGCCACTCCCCTCACACTGCACCTGTGAATTTAATGATGGATTTTCATTATTAGTACTTGGTGGATATTTACACTCGGATTTCCAGTGCCCTAACCTTCCACAATTGTGGCATGGAAACTTCTTTTTAGCTTCTTCTCTATTACCCTTTCCTTTTCCTGAGCCAAATCTTGGTTTAATGCCTGGGTTATTGGCTTGTTCAACCAACTGAGCTTCCTGTCTCTCTGTGACTTTCACTTGAGCCCACATTGCCTTTTCTTTTAGTTTTCGCTGCTTTGCCTCAATCTCATCACTAAAGTATTTAGCATGCCTTAGGATCAATTCTATTTTCTTGCTCTGCCAGTCCACGGTATGCTGCTTAATCATGTCCCCAATCTCGGGACGCAGACCATACACAAATCTGTACACAAAATGACTCAGGTCCTTTTCTCCCAGATTGTCATCCCCACTGAACTGTTTGAAAGCTAAAATTAGCCTTTCATAGTAAGCGTGAACTGACTCTTTCACTTCTTGATGGGTTCGATCTATTTTAACCCAGTCTGTTTCTTTGGAAGGCACTTTGTTTTTCAAGAACACCATGACCTGTTCATATTTCTTCATTACCTCTGGGTCTGGTGCTCCTGTTTTGGGATCTCTCGGGTATTCTTTGGTTGTCCAATCTATGACTATCTTGCATCCTGCCCACAAGTCTGCTGGCACTATTATATCAAACAGACTATTCAGATCAATTCACAGCACTTCTGATAATTTAACAAATCTGTCTACCTGTCTGTATCACTCAACCGGCTTTTCTCGTAATCGAGGGAAATCATTTGTAAATGACAAAATGTCCTGTCTTGTCCATGGGACATGCACATATCCCCCTCCTGGAATCTCTCTCATGGGGAACTCTGTCACTACCTTTTCCTTTTCTCTCACAGGAAACGCTGGGAAAGTTCTGTCTGAAGTGTCATCCCACTTTCTATACCACCTGCTTTTCCATTTGTTCACATCTCCCCATTTCCTTAACATTGTGATTATATCCTTAATCTGGACTATTCGTCCTGCAGGGTTCAGTTTTTCAATGTCCTTTTCCGTAAAATCTACTCGGTAAGGCTTCTGTAAAGCTTTTACCTTATCCATATCAATTCCCATCTCACTTGCTATTTCTCCTAGCCTGTCATGTAAATTCCTCGCTCTCCAAGTGACACTCTTGCACAAAAACAGCAGTTCTTCATCCTGGTAATTTTTCAGCTTTTCTGTGGGGATTGTCCCTACTATTAATTCTTCTAACACCATGCGTAATTTTGCCACATCAATAGTTTGGGGTTCTTTCTCTTTTCCCTGTAGACTCTTCAACCATTCACTCAATTCATCTGTAGTTATACCCACTGATTTTTCCACGTTGCCTGGTTCTGTCATTCTTTGTGGTTCTAATATTGATCCTCCTGCTATTCTGTCTCTTTCTACAAAATCAGGACTATAAAACGGGTTATTTGACATATTTAATCCACCTTCACTCATGGTGTGTCTCCAAGGATTCTCCCTTGCTTTCATTTGGGGCTGTTCCGTTTGTCTACTGCTTACATACGGAACGGTTAGACCATGCTCACTTTCTTTCTGCTTCTCAAAAATGGGCATAACAGGACCTATGGTCACAGGGACTGTAACTTCTTCCAGATTTTTCGTCAATTCTCTTATTTTCTCTGTCAGTTCTAATGTGGTTTTGGCTAGTTCCCTGGAATTTTCACCCTCTACCTTATTTTCCATTCCCCGTTCCCTAAGAGAATTCCTTCTCTTTACCTCTGGAGTCACAACTTCTGTCTTAATGATTTTCAGAGTCTCCCTCACCGGTGTACCTGCAGTTGGCGTTTCTGATTCCTGCCTGTATGGAGGTGGACATTTGTAAAACATGTCATCTAAGACATCATCTTCTGTGTCATTTGCTCCGTACCTTCTGGTTTCTACATTGTTTTTCTTTTCTAGGCATTTCCTTCCCTCACTTTCTCCTGCAGTTCTCACTGGAAACAATCCTTCAGTCATACTTGCGTCTCGCCACCTTCTCATTCGATCACAATGAGTTTCGCGATCGTTTGGCCGTCCGAACATATATCGGTATCTACTGCCATTTCTCTGTTTTTCTCGCTCATGCATCTCGTCTTCCCACTCTGTCAACGCCTCAAACTGCGTAGGCCTAGGTCGCGGATCTAAGCTCATCATCCTCTCCCGTAAGTTCCTTAAAATTGCTAAATTAAAGGAACCATTCTCTGGAAACGCTAAAACTCCATCTTCCTTTGTATACTTCACCCAATTGTCTAGCCAGATGCAAGTATGGTACCCATATTTTGCAACCATGAAGGATGCGGGTGTCTTTGTTGGAGGAATTAACTGTCCTTCCCTTGCCACAATCTCTTCGTCTTTCACAAACCACCCCTTAATTTTACTAAATAGGGATTTCTTCTTCTTTTCGGCTGAATGGTAATACATTTCCCTTCTTTCGTGAACCCCTAGGGTTTTCCGTCAACTATACGGTCTCTAGTCCAATAGCATCGCGACTCTTACTCACGCACCAATCCTAGCGCGTCTATGTCACTGTCGCAATCTCCAATCCTTGCGCGACTCACACTAACGCACCAATCCTGGAGCGTCTACAACACTGTCACAATTCCCAATCCCTGCGCGACTCACACTAACGCAACAATCCTGCCTGGAGCGTCTACGTCACAGACTAGCTGTCCAATCCCAGCGCGGTCCTCCTGACGTCAGCAGTCGCTGCAGCAGCTCCTGCTCCGGACTCCTGTCTCCAGTCTACCCCTCCTTTACAGAACTTCTTGGTAGACTTTGTTTCAATTTTACAATATTTGTTAGTTACAACGTACAAACATCTCCATTGTCTGCTCCGCTAACCACAGAATAGCAAAAGACCTTTCCCACGAGAATCCTGTTTCTCCAAGAGCAGCGCTTATCTCTGCCCTACTACAGAATCGTTACATCCGTTGGCAAAATAGCACATCCCTCTATTTCACCCTTTTACCAAACATCAATTAACTGTTTTCTCCAGACTTAAGACACATAGTTGGAAACGCAATGCTCCTGAGAAATAAATCCAGAGTTCCGCAATTAATCCGAATGCTATTTCATTCACGCACTGTCATACAAGAAAATGTAGTTAATTCACGCAGAATCCTGTCTTTTCCCAGAACAGCGAACAGTCTGTCCTACTCCAGAATTTTAACATACGTTAACAAAGCAGCGCTTACCTCTACTTTGTTCTTCTAACAAGCTCAGAGAACACCTGCTACCTTTTCAGTGATAAGCGTTATCGGTATGCCAATTTGTTTCCTGGTACCTAAGACCGAAATTTCACAGGTAACCCTTTGCTATCATTCACACTTCTCTCACGCAGAGAATTTCACTAATGGCAACACACGACGATGCTGCCGAACAGAACCCAGACAATGCGTCGTGCAACCTCAATTGTCACACTTTTCTCCCGTGTACCTACGGGCAACCACAATTCCGTCCTTTCCCCAGAGCAGCACTTTCCTCTGCTCTGCTACGGAACTGTTACTAATTCCCGACTTCCTACTTCCCAGAAGCCGTACAGACAACATAAAACTCAATACGACTTCAACATATAGTGTTAGTACATATATCAATACCAATCAATATTCGATAAGCTATATACATGCCTTAATCATCAAACCAAAACAATAAAAACCATCATCTTGCTACCAGAAATACTGGTGCAGTTCGGGTCACTAAAATTCTCCCTGCTTCCACGGAATGATTTCCCAGTCACACGCACATACACACATCACACGCTGGTGGGGCCCATAACACCAACATTCATTCACTCAAACTATCCGTGCCTACAAAGGGACATAATATCCAAACCACAGCTGTTCGCTTTGATAGAGGACACCACTTCTACTGAATCACCCTAACCATTCCTCCATCAGGAGGTCAATCGGATCATTTAGTTGATATTTGGTTTAATGACTCTTAACTCTCAAATTAATCAATAAACATTTCAAAGAAATAATCACCCAACACAGTAATTCAAATAATGATTTTCTTTATCTAATTCAAATGCACGTTAAATCCTAATAATGCAGTATCATCTTTGTCATATTTACCTATTCTGGCTAATTGTCGTTTTCTAAGTCAGAACGGGTCCTCAGTAAGTTCATCAGAGTCTTTGGTCTATCCTGTAGAGTCACCGTCCTCTCCGTCAGCATAACCTCAGGATTCGAGAAGTGGCGTAAGAAGGTACTTTAACCTCTCTAGTCTACTAATATTTATACTAAAATTTCCATATAACGGTTACATTTTCACATTTCCCAGGCCAACGATTGGCTGAATTCAAATATATCTAAATACATTAAGAAACATTTTCAAATTTTCTCACGTGGAAGAAGTTTCTAAGTAGATATATGGGAAAACTAATCCCAGGTCAAAAAAAGTATCAGGTCGTTGGTAATAGGTTGAATTTCAGTTCACTTTTTCCCATTTGCAACATTTGCTTCACGTTCAGGGACATTGGCACCTCGCCCAGGGTAGTCTTCATGGCATGGTCTGACAGGTCACACAAGGGACACGAATGAAGTCAGTGTAGGCGCCTTTCTTCATTGTTCGAATGATGAAGTAATTTACTCTAGTAAGGTTTCAGTCGGCGGCCATCTTTTGGTAGGCCAGAATAGTCAACTTTAAGCAAAGAAACACAAAATCGTAATTAATACATAGAAATGATTAAAACAGTGTTATTCCCTTGCTAATACCCTTATGTGTATGTATTTATCTAGCCATATGCAACAGTCAAAGCCGTTAATGCTGGTTTATTTAAGCGCAAATCACATTAACACTGCTCAAGCAACATTTATCGTTTTAATATGCATACAGCTTAGTTCACTTATTAATTTAAGCCATGCAAATGCATTCCCACATCTGTTCTTTCGGTTAATAAGGTTGATTTAGTACTTTCACATCAAGCCATTAATTATTATAATTAATTATTAATCATTTTAATATAAACTTATATAAATGGATTGGGTATATAAAAAGAAAACATTTTACCCGCTCCATCACCATCACCTATACGGAGTTCAAGGAGCTCTAAATAACCTCCCAAAAAGATCTCTGAGTGGGTGGACCCCCTACAAAGTACTTTTTGGCATCAAGATGTATGTTCCCAACCTTGATGGTCCAGATATTGTGGTGGCTGGCACAACCTTTGAGGTAAATAGTCTTGTTGTCTTACAGGATCAACAAAATGTCTGTGAAACTCAGTCAACTGAACACTTGAAAACGTTTCCCTCTAAGAGTATGGATGTGAAACCTGAACTTTCCAGCTCGATTCCAAAAATTGTTGATATCGTTAGAGAAAATGTAACAATTTAAAAGGAATTCAGACTATCATACCGAGCACCTGTCCTTGTCCTTGGCATCCAAGGGTCATGAACTGTGATCCTGCCTCACTTCCAGGTTCTAAAGACAAGCGATTTGTCTCCATTGAACATCTCAAACTACACCTTGCGGCTGATTCTACATAGTAGGCCACAAAGGGTCAGTGCTATTACACAAAGAAGTATTACTTACTGGAAAGGAATGTGACTCTTCGGTCAGGAACTCACACTTATGCAAGCAAGTTATTGTGCACGGTGCCTGTAACACTTCTTACCAAATTTGGCCTGTTTTTTTTAAAGGGATGCCAGCCCTGACAATTCTTCTGCTTATAAATGTCCTTTTCCATGGTAGTTATTTAATGCTTAATGATCGAGACTGCTGTGGGATGCTGGCAGGAGTTACATATATTTTATGGGTTTCTCACCCCCCCTTCACAAGGAGTTTTTGTGAGCCCACTATGGCCTTCCATTCCAACTTTGAAGGCAGACTTGAATAAGCTAAGCAGACTTAGAGTAGCTCTCACATCTGCCCATGAGACCTTCGAGTTACGGGTGGCCTGTAGATCCAGCGAGATACAGGCACTGTTAAACATGATCCTCCCACTATATTTTGGTGAATCAATTAATCAAATCTTAAACACATCTAACACTGCCAGTCTTATGCATTTCTTTAAGATTATAGGCTCCGGCTTGGTCACTTCATTCCAAACAATATCTGGAATAATACTGGCATTAATTCATTTTCTTTTTCTAGTTGGTCAGGAGACTCCTGTTGCTGTTATTACTCATTAGCGGCATTTTGATCCCGTTTTTAGTTTTCCGCAATGGATGTCCCTTTTGCAAGCTCACTGGAACTACCAATGTCCCAGCAGTGTTGGGAGCGTATGCTTTGATACTTTGGAATTTTATTGCTTCAAGAACTTGACCTTGGCTGGTCGCTAGCATGCTGACCTGCCTGTTTTACCTGCATGCAACCCGTTTTCACTGCCTCTGGAGCCCCTTCGAATAGGCAATAGATATTTGCCTGGCTTTGCAGATGCCTACTCCCATGGTTATGGAACTGCTGATGGATCCTGTATCGACCCATTATCAAAGTTGTCCTTTGGGTTTGCAGCTTCTCCATGAAGCGAGGTATGAGCCAATCCTTTTTGAGGAGATGTGTGCAGCGGCACCTGGATCACTAAACACTGGCACTACTAACACAGATTCAGGTTACACGGGATATGTCTCAGCGTCTGCTGAGATGGAGAATCATGTCTGTTCTCTGGAACTTGTGTCCTCTGTGGAGACGGACTACATCCTAGAGTCCCTGGCCTTTGAATTTGTGAGTGACATCATGTATTCCTCGGACTCGCATCATTTGGTTACCTTGTTCTAAATTGACATATTGGATTTTTATATTTTTTTATTTCATAGTATGATCATGCTTAGTGCACATACTTTGAGTTTTCTTATTTTGGGTTTGCAATAATTATTTGTTAGTCATTTATCGTGCTATTGTCCTTAATAAAGGGAGGGTGTTGTGTGTTTTGTTAATGGTCATAGCTGTTTTCCTATGTAATCCTAGCTATGCACATTGTAGGCTGCTTCTGCTTTGCTCACGTTGCTCAAGCACACGCTTGCATTTGTGTCACATTGCATTTTCACATATATTTTGCAAGCGTTTTTATCCTTTTCCTGGAATTTCGATTGTACAGCCTTGGCAAGGTCAATCAACACTGCTTTTTGTTATTCTCTGTGGTCAGACACTAGCACATAGACATAATAGAGACATCCAGCTGCTGTTTTTAAAAACACATGTTTTGCCATGTAACTCGGGACATGTTGTTCAAAAACACACACAGAGCGAAGACTAACAGACAGTGCCAAGGTCTTGAGATAAGAGAGCTGCGCCAGCTGGGATGTAGAACAACTATCTATGAATGCTAAACTATGGGGTCCACTGCCAAGCTCAGAGATCTATAATCTATAATCATTTAGCTTTCGTAGTGGAGGTGGATTCAGGCAAGTCTGTCAGATAATATGAGAGGACTCTTTATTGTAAATGGTCTAATAGCTATGCTAATGGCATTACTGACCTGTACTTTGTTTGCTAGTTGTGACGCAACTAATGCACATTAGAGCACAATATTTTAAATAAACATTATAAGCTTTCCAGGTGTCTCTTTTCCATTTATTGTGGACAAGTATGAGGGAGAAAACAAAAGGGGTGACCTGCTATCCCCCGATCCAGAGAGGGTCGGGGTCTGGGGTGACAAATCATTTGACAGTCTGGCAAGGATAAGGGGTCCACTGAGGCAATGTTGCTAGTCGGACTCAAGCTCATAGATACTGATGTGGTACGGTGACAAAGTGCCTACATGCTGATGTACTGTGGTCTCCAGCTTAGTTCTGTTCTTGAGTAAAATTGCTGCAGCACAAGCAGCACTGTATTTTCAAATGGCAGAAAAAAACTCCAGGCCAGTAAAATCTCCTTAACAAATATTCCTCAGTCTCCTCACGGCATAGTGACCTCCCACTATCTGGAAATGAGCAATATGCAGTACTTGTTTTTGAAAAGGAAGTGGGACAACCAGTAGCAGGTGTTTTTCCAACCTCAAAAACTCTCCTATAAAGCAATCCTTTCTTAACAACAAAATATGGTCCTGTCTTCTCACCATCATCTTCTGAAGTCACTTGCGTCCAAGCCTGCACTAAATTGGGATCCTTATTTTGTGCTGCACAGAAGCTGCATTGATGGTCCCGGTTATTATCTGCGGAGGGAGCGCCTGAAACAAGGTTAGCAGAATTTACCAGCACGTAGATTTGATTGTTTATGCACTTTTCGGATTTATACTGTTTTATTTTCTCCTTACCCCCGACTACTTCCTCACTAAAGGATGGTGCTTCCTGTAAGCCCTCAGTGCCCATTGGTTCATTCCTAGCTTCCATCACAATTTGATGGAAATGCTTGTAGTCTGTCCCAATAATCAATCTCTTTCCCTAGGCGGGGTACCACCCCTGCCTCCATGTTAACCACACTATCCTTCTATTGTAAAAGCACCATTGTCACTGGGTATGGCCTGCTGCCTCCATGAACACAAGTGATAGAGACTGCTCTTGGGGTGATTCCCTCTTGCAGTACAACTAGACCTTGCTGAACTACAGAATACTGGCATCCAGGGTCCATCAAAGCAATATCAGGACGCCCATTAAGGGCCATTTGCATCCGGTAGGTATGACAGGGTCTCACTTCAATGTAGAGGACTTGTCCCTTAGTATACCCAATTTTCCTAGGTGCGGTCGCTGGGGACTTTTGGGGAAAGAGTCTTGCCATATGGCCCCACTCCCCACATTGAAAACATTGAGCCTCTTGTCCTATCTCTTCCCCTGCAATTTTCAAAGGAGGTTTTCTATCAGGCAAGGGTCAGGTTATATAGGGTTTTTCCAGGTAAGTGGGGCGGGGGGAGGATTCTGGAGTCTGGAGTCTCGTGCTAATGCCGTGACATTAGGGTGTTGCCTTATCCAAGCTCTAGTAATAGAGGAAAGAGCCACTAAAAACTGTTCCAAGTACATTTTCTCGACTAGCTCCTCTTTGGTGGATGTGTTAGGCTGTAACCATCGTCTCCAGAGGTCTTGGATGCGGAAGAACAGTACTCTTGGGTTGTCACTTGAAGACCACTATTCTTTCTGAAACTTGGCCCTGTAATATTCTGCATCACAGCCGAGGCATTCCAGGATAGCCCTTTTTACTTCTTCATATGAGGTCGTGACGATGTGCCAGGGCAAGAAGATATATTTATAATCTTTTTGAATCCTTTTATTGAATCCAGTATATTTCGTGATCAAGACTCTTTCTTCTTCAGTCATTCAGAAGGCATAGTACAAACAAAGTACAAGAGATTTATAACACAGCCGCCAATACATGTTTCGCCGCCAAAAGTTGTCTTTTCAGCCTGGGGCTTCCTCAGGGCGTAGGTGAATCATAAATCGTTGTTTCTTACAATGTTCAAGAAGTGTCCCAAAAGGAGACGTTCTCTTCCATGTTCAAATGGTGAGGATATTCTGTTGTCTTTTTCGAGGAAAGTTGTCTGTCGGCGCGGGCCTAACTTTAGTAGCTATCAATTTTATTTTAATTGAATTTTGCATTTTTTTGTTCCGAAGCAGGTTGTGGGTTTGTAGAGGAATAAGGTGGGAAGTAATTTAGTTATAATAAATTAAAGTTTTTTTAATTAATATTTAATTGATATTTTATACTGTTAATTGTGGGAAGTAATTTATTTTTTATTAATTCTTAATTTGGTGTTAATCAATATTAATCAATTGAAAATTAAATATGGAAATCATGTAATTAATTTTAGGTATAGGTGTGAAGTTTACAGGGGTAAAGGGTGGGAAGTATTTTTTTGTAATTAATTAATAATTAGTTATCAATAATAATTAACTAAAAACTAAATGTGGAAATTGTGTAATTATGTTTAGGTGTAGGTTGTGGGGTTTATAGGGGTAAAGGGTGGGAAGTGATTTATTTTTGATTAATTAATAATTAGTTGTTAATTAATAATATTTCATTAATTGAAAATTAAATATGGGAATTGTGTAATTAATTTTAGGTGTGGGTTGTGAGGTTTATGGGGGTAAAGTATAAGAAGTTAATAAATGTTTAAGTGTTTTGATTTGTTTTTGAATTAATATTTTTTTAATTAATAATTAATGATGTTAACAATGGAAGTACATCTTATTTTTAATTTAGATGTGGGTTGCGAATTGTGTGTTGTTATAGGGTAGGCTGTAAATAAAATGAATGTATGTAATTTTTTGTTTAGAAATAATTTATAAAAAACATATTTGACATATTTTTATATTTTAATATAATGTTTGTAGGTAATAGTGATATGTATTTAACATTATATTTTTTTTATTATATTTATAATATTAAATATATTTGTATTTACATTTTTAACATATTTATATATATTTTTTAAATTTATTTAGTTTTTTAAATATTTTTTGTTATTTTGTTTGTTTTTGAATTGACTGTAGTGGGAATAGTAATTTTTATCCCTCCGCAATCCACCACTTTCCCTACTGTTACACTCACTGGAGTGGGAATAGTAATTTTTACCTCTCCGCTATCCAACACTTTCCCTACTGTTGTTCTGACTGGAGTGGGAATAGTAATTTTTACCCCTCCGCAATCCACCACTTTCCCTACTGTTACACTCACTGGAGTGGGAATAGTAATTTTTACCTCTCCGCTATCCAACACTTTCCCTACTGTTGTTCTGACTGGAGTGGGAATAGTAATTTTTACAACTCTGCTAGCCAACACTTTCCCTACAATTGCAATGACTGGAGTGGGAATAATAATTTTTACCCCTCCGCTATCCAACACTTTCCTTACTGTTGCACTGACTGGAGTGGGAATAGTAAATGTTATATCTCTGAAATCCAACACTTTCCCTACTGTTTTACTGACTGGAGTGGAAATAGTAATTTTTACAACTCTGCTAGCCGACACTTTCCCTTCAATTGCAATGACTGGAGTGGGAATAATAATTTTTACCGCTCCGCTATCCAACAATTTCCCTACTGTTGCACTGACTGGCGTGGGAAAAGTAAATGTTATCCTTCCGCTATGCAACACTTTCCCTACTGTTTCACTCACTGGAGTGGGAATAGCAATTTTTACCCCTCTGTTACCCAACACTTTCCCTACTGTTGCAATCGCTGGAGTGGCAATAGTAATGTATTCTCCTTCGCTATCCAACACTTTCCCTACTGTTGTACTACCTGGATTGGGAATAGTAAATTATTCCCCTCCGCTATCCAACACTTTCCCTACTGTTGCATTGATTATAGTGGGAAATTTAAGTTTAAATATTAATTTTATGTGATTAGTATATGTATATATATTTATTACATTTTTATATATTTTTAAAATTATGAAATACATTTAAATTAATCATGTATTAATTGTTTTACAGTAAATATATATAATAATTATTATATACGTGTGTTTAACTTTTGTAGATTAAGTTAATTTGTTATTTTTCTTAAAATGTATAATTTAAAAAAGTATTGTTTATTATTTTATTTAACATATAAAAAATGATATTTTTTACATCTATATTTATGCCATCAATATTATTGTTTCGATATTTTTGTACTTACCTTTATAAATATAGGATGTTGATATTTTTGACACCTATATTGATGACTCGCTATGGGGGTGTTTTGGGTGTCAATGTTTTGTCAGTAAACCTTTGAGGGGCTGTGCTCTCTCTTGTGCATCCCCCTCCCTCCCACTAACAGAAAGCAACACCCAATATATAGGCTCACTGCAGGGAGGCAGAGGCGGTGGTTTTTGCACCAACCGGTGATTATTGTACCCCCTGCTGTGAGCGTCTGCACCCCCCACTTGCTTCTCGTTTCCTGGGTCCTCGCAGTGAGCTCCTGCCCAGCTCTCCTAAAAATACCAGCAGTGAACTTTTCTGCCCACTCTCTTCGGACTACCACTGCCTGCTGCCATCCCTTTGCCTTTTACCCCGAGAGAGCTGCTTATAACTCCACTCGGTCTCTCTCTCCCCATCCGTCTGCTACCCGCAGTGAGCTTCTGCCCCACGCTTCCTTCTCGCTTCCTGGCTCCCCACTGTGAGCTCTATTCACCTCATCTCTGCTGCTCTCCAACCCACCCCCCTTCAGTGAGCTTCTGCCCCCCCTGCTTCCTTCTCACTTCCTGGCTCCCCGCTGTGACCTTCAGCCCCCCCACCACTTCCTTCTCACTTCCTGGCTCCCCGCTGTGACCTTCAGCCCCCACCACTTCCGTCTCACTTCCTGGCTCCCCGCTATGAGTTTCTGCTCAGCTCACCCCCTCTCTGTCTACCTCAAGTGAGGTGCTCTCCTCATCAGCGCCACACAGAGTGAGCCGCTGCACGCCTCCACTTCTGCCTTTTCACTTCCTGGCTCCCCACTGTGAGCTCCTTTTCACCCCGTCTCTGACGTCCCCCGCCCCTCTTCAGAGGCCTCCTGCTCCCTTTGCGCTCTTCTCCCCAGTGCCAGCCACAGTGAGCAGCTTCCACTCTCCCTGCTACGTTTCCACTTCTTGGCTCCCCGCTGCGAGCTTCTGCTCCCCCCATTCTCACCACCTCATGTTTTACCCCTTCAAACTACTGCCCCTCCTGCTCAGCTCGCCTCCTCTCTGCCCCATTCAGTGAGTTCCTCATCGCCTCCTCTATGCCCCACTCAGCAGCATGCTTCGGACACGGGCTAAAAGAAATGATCTCCTTACAGCCATAGGGGTGTCTCTTGCTGGCTTCCTATCGAAGCAAGGTCAGTTTACAAGACTGCCTGCATCACCCACAATGCCTTGCACCCCCACTCCAGCTATCTGGAGAAGAAACTCTAATCTCCGGCGGCTCTAGACCTCAGGCAATGCGCAACACTTACTGCTCGAACCTCCGACCTTCAAAGGGGAAAGATGTGTGGCTCCATCCTTCTCCGGTAATGCGGCCAGAATCTGGAGCTCCCTTCCTAACCCACCGCCTCTTTCCGGACTGTCAAAACAGATCTTAAAATGATTCACCTCAAAAGGCAGCTCCTGGAGGAATTCAACCCATTTCTTGTCCCATATGGCCATCTGGCATTCACATGAGGTCAACTTTGTAAATATGTATTTTACTCCGGTTTTAACCTAACACTGGCACTTTTACAACATATACGCAACTTGTTAGCGTTGTAATTATATATATGATAATTGTTAGCGTGTTTAGTCTATCTTGGGTACCTTTTGTAACATACCTGGTTCATTTGTAAAGCCTCTGACACCATTGGGTAAAGTTTGCGCTATATAAAACTGTGTTAAATAAATATATGAATAGAAATTCAGTGAGTTTATGCTCACTTCCTCTCTGCCCCCTCACCCAGTGAGCTCCTTCTCAGCTCACCTCCTCTCTCTGTCCCTCGCCAGTGAGCTCCTTCTCAGCTCACCTCTTCTCTCTGCCCCCCTCCCAGTGAGCTCCTTCTCAGCTCACCTCGTCTCTGCCCCCTCATTGAGTGAGCTCCTTCTCAGCTCACCTCCTCTCTGTGTCCCTCGCCAGTGAGCTCCTTCTCAGCTCGCCTCCTCTCGCTGCCCCCCTCCCTCCTCTCTCTTCGCCCCCTCCCAGTGAGCTCCTTCTCAGCTCACCTCCTCTCGCTGCCCCCCTCCCTCCTCTCTCTTCGCCCTCACCCAGTGAGCTCCTTCTCAGCTCACCTCCTCTCGCTGCCCCCCTCCCTCCTCTCTCTTCGCCCCCTCATTGAGTGAGCTCCTTCTCAGCTCACCTCCTCTCTCTGCCCCCCTCCCAGTGAGCTCCTTCTCAGCTCACCTCCTCTCGCTGCCCCCCTCCCTCCTCTCTCTTCGCCCTCACCCAGTGAGCTCCTTCTCAGCTCACCTCCTCTCGCTGCCCCCCTCCCTCCTCTCTCTTCGCCCCCTCATTGAGTGAGCTCCTTCTCAGCTCACCTCCTCTCTCTGCCCCCCTCCCAGTGAGCTCCTTCTCAGCTCACCTCCTCTCGCTGCCCCCTCCCTCCTCTCTCTTCGCCCCCTCCCAGTGAGCTCCTTCTCAGCTCACCTCTTCTCTGCCCCCTCATTGAGTGAGCTCCTTCACAGCTCACCTCCTCTCTGTGTCCCTCGCCAGTGAGCTCCTTCTCAGCTCACCTCCTCTCTGCCCCCTCATTGAGTGAGCTCCTTCTCAGCTCACCTCCTCTCTGTGTCCCTCGCTAGTGAGCTCCTTCTCAGCTCACCTCGTCTCTGCCCCCTCATTGAGTGAGCTCCTTCTCAGCTCACCTCCTCTCTGTGTCCCTCGCCAGTGAGCTCCTTCTCAGCTCATCTCCTCTCGCTGCCCCCCTCCCTCCTCTCTCTTCGCCCCCTCCCAGTGAGCTCCTTCTCAGCTCATCTCCTCTCTGTGTCCCTCGCCAGTGAGCTCCTTCTCAGCTCACCTCGTCTCTGCCCCCTCATTGAGTGAGCTCCTTCTCAGCTCACCTCCTCTCTGTGTCCCTCGCCAGTGAGCTCCTTCTCAGCTCACCTCCTCTCTGTGTCCCTCGCCAGTGAGCTCCTTCTCAGCTCATCCCCTCTCTCTGTCCCTCGCCAGTGAGCTCCTTCTCAGCTCACCTCCTCTCGCTGCCCCCCTCCCTCCTCTCTCTTCGCCCCCTCCCAGTGAGCTCCTTCTCAGCTCACCTCTTCTCTGCCCCCTCATTGAGTGAGCTCCTTCTCAGCTCACCTCCTCTCTCTGCCCCCCTCCCAGTGAGCTCCTTCTCAGCTCACCTCTTCTCTGCCCCCTCGTTGAGTGAGCTCCTTCTCAGCTCACCTCCTCTCGCTGCCCCCCTCCCTCCTCTCTCTTCGCCCCCTCCCAGTGAGCTCCTTCTCAGCTCACCTCGTCTCTGCCCCCTCATTGAGTGAGCTCCTTCTCAGCTCATCTCCTCTCTGTGTCCGGCGCCAGTGAGCTCCTTCTCAGCTCATCTCTCTCTTCGCCCTCACCCAGTGAGCTCCTTCTCAGCTCACCTAGTCTCTGCCCCCTCATTGAGTGAGCTCCTTCTCAGCTCATCTCCTCTCTCTTCGCCCTCACCCAGTGAGCTCCTTCTCAGCTCGCCTAGTCTCTGCCCCCTCATTGAGTGAGCTCCTTCTCAGCTCATCTCCCCTCTGTGTCCCGCGCCAGTGAGCTCCTTCTCAGCTCACCTCTTCTCTGCCCCCTCGTTGAGTGAGCTCCTTCTCAGCTCACCTCCTCTCTGCCCCCTCCCAGTGAGCTCCTTCTCAGCTCATCTCCTCTCTGTGTCCCTGGCCAGTGAGCTCCTTCACAGCTCACCGCCTCTCTGTGTCCCTCGCCAGTGAGCTCCTTCTCAGCTCACCTCGTCTCTGCCCCCTCATTGAGTGAGCTCCTTCTCAGCTCACCTCTTCTCTCTGCCCCCCTCCCAGTGAGCTCCTTCTCAGCTCACCTCGTCTCTGCCCCCTCATTGAATGAGCTCCTTCACAGCTCATCTCCCCTCTGTGTCCCTCGCCAGTGAGCTCCTTCTCAGCTCACCTCCTCTCTCTGTCCCTCGCCAGTGAGCTCCTTCTCAGCTCACCTCTTCTCTCTGCCCCCCTCCCAGTGAGCTCCTTCTCAGCTCACCTCTTCTCTCTGCCCCCCTCCCAGTGAGCTCCTTCTCAGCTCACCTCTTCTCTGCCCCCTCGTTGAGTGAGCTCCTTCTCAGCTCACCTCCTCTCGCTGCCCCCCTCCCTCCTCTCTCTTCGCCCCCTCCCAGTGAGCTCCTTCTCAGCTCACCTCGTCTCTGCCCCCTCATTGAGTGAGCTCCTTCTCAGCTCATCTCTCTCTTCGCCCTCACCCAGTGAGCTCCTTCTCAGCTCGCCTAGTCTCTGCCCCCTCATTGAGTGAGCTCCTTCTCAGCTCATCTCCTCTCTGTGTCCCTCGCCAGTGAGCTCCTTCTCAGCTCATCTCCTCTCTCTTCTCTGTCCCTCGCCAGTGAGCTCCTTCTCAGCCCACCTCCTGCCTCCCTCCCTTCCTTCCTCTCCCCATCCAGCTCACCTCTCTGCCCCCTCATCCAGTGAGCTCCTCCTCGGCTCACCTCCTCTCTTCCCCCTCATCCAGTGAGTTCCTCCTCAGCTCATCTCCCCCCTGCCCCCGCAGCGCGCTTCTGCCCACGCCCCCACCCCCCAGCAGTGTGTGTGTGTGTGTGTGTGTAGGAGGCGCCGCTGCCTCTCGGCTCCTGCTGAGGCGCTGTGTTGCTCTAGCATTACGGTAGAGAATCCGAGGCTGCGCCCTGCAATCCGTTCATTACGGTAATATAAGTCTGTGGTGAGAGCAGAGGATGCACTGCTCCGGACGGCTCCTGCCGCTGCTTGTGGAAGTGACCCGCAGGATGTGAGAGTCTCCAGCCCAGGACCGACGGCAGAGGTGGCCCAACAGTGCGGGGAAAGGTCAGCCCAGCAGTGCGGGGAAAGGTCAGCCCAGTAGTGCGGGGAGAGGTCCGCCCCTCAGTGCGGAGAGAGGTCAGCCCAGCAGTGCGGGTAAAGGTCAGCCCAGCAGTGCGGGTAAAGGTCAGCCCAGCAGTGCGGAGAGAGGTCAGCCCAGCTGCGCCATGCCAGCAGCGCAGTGAGTACCCCCCACCGTTCCTTCTCCTGTCAGTGTCTCTTTTGCCACAGGCACTGCGAGTCCCTCCTTTTCTCACCTGTAAGTCTGGAGGGGGCGTTGGGGGCTCTTCCTTCCAGCCGCAACGACTCCCTTCCTCCTTTCACCCCGGAGTCTGGAGTTTGGGAGAAGGGGGGGGGGGGGGGTCTTCCTCATGCCAGCAACACTGAGTCCGTCCTTCCTCTCACCCCAGAGTCTGGGGTAGGGCTATGGGCTCTGTGAGTCCTCACTTCCTCCTCTTACCTGACACGGGGATCTACATTCTTATATCAGCACCGTGAGTCTCTCCCTCCTCTCACCTGTAGGGGTGGGGTCCTCCTTTTAGCAGCACAGCGAGACCCTTCCTCCTTTCTACCCTGTAAGTCTGCGGTGGGGTCCTCCTTTTAGCAGTGAGCCCCTCTCACCCACTAGTCTGGAGTGAGGTCCTCCTTCCAGCAGCTCAGCGAGCCCCTCCCACCGGTGAGTGCGGGGTCTAACTGTCAGCAGCAAAGTGAGTACCTTCCTCCTCTCACCGTAAACCTGGGGGTGGGGGCGGGAGGGATTGCTCCTGCCAACAACTCTGTGAGCCTCCCCCCGTTATAATTCATGGGTAGGGAGCTTCCGCCTTTCAGCAGCACAGCGAGTGCCTTCCACCTCTCACCTGTGGTCCAGGGTGGGGTCCACCTTTTAACAGCACAGTGCCCCTTCCATCTCTCCCCTGTGAGTCTGGGGTGGGGTCCTCCTTTCAGCAGCACAGTGAGCCCCTTCCACCTGAAAGTCTTGGGGAAATAGGGGCTCCACCTGCCAGCAGCACTGTGAGTAGCTTCCATCTCGTACCTGTGAGTCTGAGGTGGGGTCATCCTTTCAGCAGCACAGTGCGCTTCTTCCACCTCTCGCCTGAAAGTCTGCGTTGGGGTCCTCCTTTCAGCAGCACTGTGAGTCCTTCCCTCCTCTCCGAGTCTGGGTTGGGGTCCTCCTCATCAGCTCATTGAGCCCCTTCCAGCTCTCACCTATGAGTCTGGGGTGGGTCTTCCTTTCAGCAGCATAGCGAGTCCCACCCTCCTCTCCACTATGAGTCTGGGTTGGGGTCCTCCTTTCAGCAGCACAGCGAGACCCTTTCACTCCGACTTGTGAGTCTGGGGTGGGGGTAGGTTCCTCCTGTCAGCAGTAGCGTGAATCCCTTTTACCTCTCACCTGTGAGTCTAGGGCGGGTCCTCCTTTCAGTAGCACTGAGTACCTTCCACCTCGCACCTGTGAGTCTTGGTAAGGGGTCCTCCTTTCAGCAGCACTGTGAGTCTGGGGCGTGCTCCTCCTTTCAGCAGCACTGTGAGTACCTTCCACCTCACACCTGTGAGTCTGGGGCATGGTCCTCCTTTCAGCAGCACTGTGAGTACTTTCCACCTCACACCTGTGAGTCTGGGTTGGGGTCCTCCTTTCATCAGCACTGTGAGTACCTTCCACCTCGCACCTGTGAGTCTGGGGAGGGTCCTCCTTTCAGCATCACTGTGAGTACCTTCCACCTCGCACCTGTGAGTCTGGGGTGGGTCATCCTTTTAGCAGCACTGTGAGTACCTTTCACCTCTCACCTGTGAGTCTGGGGTGGGTCCTCCTTTTAGCAGCACTGTGAGTACCTTTCACCTCTCACCTGTGAGTCTTAGGTAGGGGCGCTCCTCTATCCAGCATTATGTGGGGACCCTCCTCCCACCTGTGGGCCAAGCGCACCTACCTCCTGGTAGTCTGACAGGGGCGTAACACGGCCCTCGCCCCCTTCGCGGTGCGGGGGGGCAGCCTCCATGGGGCCCCCTCAGCACAGCACTTCCGCCAGAGAGCTCCTTATAGAGTCCGCAGGGGGCCCCTCCACGTACCTTGCGGGGGGGCATTCAATTTTCATTAAGCCACTGTAGTCTTGGAGGTAAATTTCCGGCCACCTGTTCTTCTCGGGCACGTCCCCTGCCACCCAGGCTTCCACACCACGTGCCAGCTGCAGGCATGGGCTGGCAAGGAGTCCTGTCTTCACGTCCGTGCTGAAGCTACAGAGGTGTGACACGCTATCCCGGGTCGGGGCAGGCTGGCTCGCTATCCCGGGTCGGGGCAGGCTGGCTGGCTCGCTATCCGGGGTCGGGGCAGGCTGGCTGGCTCGCTATCCCGGGTCGGGGCAGGCTGGCTGGCTCGCTATCCCGGGTCGGGGCAGGCTGGCTGGCTCGCTATCCCGGGTCGGGGCAGGCTGGCTGGCTCGCTATCCCGGGTCGGGGCAGGCTGGCTGGCTCGCTATCCCGGGGCGGGGCAGGCTGGCTGGCTCGCTATCCCGGGTCGGGGCAGGCTGGCTGGCTCGCTATCCCGGGTCGGGGCAGGCTGGCTGGCTCGCTATCCCGGGTCGGGGCAGGCTGGCTCGCTCGCTATCCCGGGTCGGGGCAGGCTGGCTCGCTCGCTATCCCGGGTCGGGGCAGGCTGGCTCGCTCGCTATCCCGGGTCGGGGCAGGCTGGCTCGCTCGCTATCCCGGGTCGGGGCAGGCTGGCTCGCAACCCCAGGACGGGGCAGGCAGGCTCGCAAGCCCGGGACGGGCATGCTCCTTAGCTCGGGATGGGACAGGGCAGGTTCTGTTTTGTCAGAGCACGTTTTGCAGTCCTGGGTTCTGTGTATCTCTGCTCTGCTGCGATGCGTTGTGTCACGTTTCATGCTATGCCTTATCTTGTTGTGTTCCGTTGGGGTTTCCGCCGTGTAGTCTGCTGTGCTGTGTTGCTCTCAGTTCCTGTGTTCTGAAGTGCAGCCGCATGCTGTCCTCGGCTCACCCGTGTTCTGTTGACGTTTCTAACTGACTCCTCTTGTGTTGTGTTTTCACAGGGCCTGCTCAGCCTTGCGGTGGGCGGGTCGCCTTTTGTGTTGTTGTTGTTCCTTGCTTTTCCATTGCAAAGGTGGACCTGTCAGTTTTTCTCCAGTATTCAGTTATGTGCTCGGTTTACAAGATGTGATATGTTTGTGTCGAGCGACGGCTCCTTCCTCACACGAACTATTTTTATTTTTTTATATTCGCTTGTAAGACAACGGACGTCGTTTCCTGTGGCACTTGTGAGTTTCCCTTCTTTGTAGCTATTCATGTCTAAACGTGTTGTGTTTAATACAAACACAAGGTCTGCACTAAAGCCAAGGCGGGGGCTAGACTTTGGATTCCAATCCTGGCTCCATCTCAACTCATCCTAGTGTGATCCTGGACAAGTCCTTCAATCTAACTATGGCCAGATATTGCCGCATCCCCGCCCAAAGCGGACATCCATTCCCAAACCATGACCCCCATGGGTACCACAACAAAAATAAAATCTCTGTTGCGTAGCCGGGTCAGCTGTTCAGGATGGGGGGCCGCGAGGGAAAAGACCGCCCTGTCGCTCCGCAGCCCCATTCAAGGATGGGATGGGGGGCATGATTGCCGAATTGAACAACAAGCATTGGCATAGCCAATAGGTCTTGCCTTTGGGACCTTATAAGTATTTAGTTATGCACCTGTTGCATGGCTAAACACTTATAAGGTCCCGAAAGCGAGACCTATTGGCTATGCCAATGCTTGTTTTTGTTAGGCACAGGGAGCATAAGTGATTTGTGCAGAATCACAGGATGGTGAGCGTCGTTGTCGAGACTCGAACCCGGTTCCCCAGCTTCGACGTGGACCGCTCTAGCCGCAAGGCTGTGTCCTCTACAGTGCATGCTGTCTATGTCTCAATTAGAACCTCAAGTTTGGAAGCGAGTGTTGAATTATGTTTGTTGAGTTCACACTGCTTTTATTTTAGCAGCGCAGCATGAATGTGCAACTCTCTTCCAAAGGCCATCATTTGCCCTCCAGCTCACTGTGCATAATCCGACCGGATAATGTAATGTTGGATACGATTATGGTAGCAACAAAGTGATGAACCATTTTTAATAAGGTGCTCCTCCCTGATTTTCCCCTTTGTAAATGAAAAAAATGAGCGCTTGTTCCACTTGCACACACTGCATCTTGTTTGTAATGGCAAACGTCTAGTGCTTTAGTTTCTGTATCTCCTGCAATTATACTATAATTGCATTTTAACAATAGTGGGTCACTTGCGAAATCTGTGCTCAGAACAGCATGAGCTAAAGTGTACTTAACAAAACCTTTAAAATATGTTCCTTCTTCAAATGTAGTTGGCTTTGGTTCCAGGGCAGGGTTAAGAGGCTGTTGATGCTGTGTACGTGTGCTATGGAATTAGGCGAACAGTCTGTGGGACTTGTAAGAACGGAGACATTGGGGTTGAACTGCATGGCAGTCTGATGACGTGAAGTAAGCTGCTTGTACCCACCCACAAAAGGCCTCCGAGCGATGGAAGATGCTATCTAATTGCGACAACAACACAATAAACAAGCGGCCACGAAAGTGATCGCGATCAAACATCAAAGCGGATGTGAAAGTACTCGCGTCAAGCGCGGCGCGCGTGGCCGCGCACATGCACTGTAGCTCTAGGCTGGCCTGGTAGCACTCTTTGGAGCCCTCTCAAAAAGTCTCGCCAGACCAGCGCATGCGCTGGGTCAGGCGAGACCCAAAAACTACTGACTATACTTGTAAAACAAGCATTGAAAATGCAATAGGTCTCGCCTTTGATTAAGTTAAAGCCATTTGCTTTGCTAATGGTATTGTATAGCAAAGCAAATGGCTTTACCTTAATAAAAGGCGACACCTGTTGCATTTTCAATGCTTGTTAAAAAGTGGTATCAGACACTTCAGAAAGGTCCATTTAGCAGTCAAGTAGGTTGTTAAAACTTTTATGTTCTTAATTTATTAAAGTGGCGGGTTGATATGAGCTGGATATATTGTAAATGAGCTGTATTTATTAACGAGTATATGAGAAAAAAGACCCTTTATCCTCTTATTATGGTTGTGGGTCTAATTGACTTGGATAATATATTAAAATGTCCTCTCTTTTTTTACATTTTTTAATACATTTTAAAAAGCTGTAGTAAAGATTGATAATACTAACTTCATTACATATTAAAAAGAAAAAATAAAGCATTAAATTTAATATAATGAAAAGCAAACTACCATGAATATCCAACATAAACCTACAGCAATAAAAACAAAAATCAAGGTGCAGTGATACATAAGCCATTTTTCTAGTTTCAGCAAAATAGGTTTATAAACCAACAAAGTATAATTAACTATATAACTAAAATAAAAAAGCGTTTACAATGCATTCGGTCTCGCAGTGACATTGTTTAGAGCTATTAGCATTGTAAATGACATTTGTTTTTTTATATTGTTTCTCTTTTCTAAAAAGTATACAGTATACATTATTAATTAGACTAGAGGTGAATTAGTGATGGAAAAAAAAGATACAGCAACAGGAGATCTCATCTATATCGCACTGATAAAACAAACTGGATTGCATGCATTTGTGATCGTTTCCCTTATTTGAGAGCGGTCTGTGTTTTATTGGCAAATTACGTTAAAGTGACACTGCGTATAAATTGCTAAATTATTAGGTGTGTTTGCTTAGAATCTTTTAATTAAAGCAGCTGGTGTTTCCACAGCTTAAATTCATATAGTTGTAGCTTGCGAGAAGAAATATCTGGAAAACAGATACTAGCTTTTGGGAATTATGTGGTATTTTATGTGAATTCTATTTTTCCTTCAACGCAAAGAAAGCTTAGCCAAAACATATCATGTCCCTTTGAATGCAATGGACAGTTTACACATTTGAGAGGGTCATAGTAGGACACAGGTTATTAATTGTCTATGTATGCGTTGCCCACATGTGCAGAGTGAATTTGCACATTCAGGAAATTTTTGACTATCAACAATGGTAATGCAAGGGCAAAATGAAAATTGGACAGATGATAGTAGCGTCTTTATATAATCATGTCCAGCCCCCAGCTCCACCCCTTGCCCCGCCCTCTAAGTTAATTTCAGTGGTACCTGCACTTATTTTTCCTACTTAAACGCGGCACGCAGGGCTTTAAGTGGGACTAGTCTTGCAGTGCGGACTAAAAAGCAGGCGCTGAGACAGGTCGGTATTGGGCTCTCCATTTTTGCCCTCACCGTCAGGACGAAAAAATCCCTGCAGCAGGGCCACCCTTCACTGCCTGTGGTGCAACTTCAAAGAGACTCGTTGTAGTTCTCACTGTCTCACCATTTCATAACTGAAGCATTTTCAATGCGCTATGCTACGAAGTCATGGCTGTTGCTTATTTATGTTATGCAACAACCATTGACAATACCAATAGCACTGGAGTGTTGTAAGTGTAATGTTACTTGCTGTGCTATACATCTAGATGTAATGACAGAAGTAGCAAAATACCAGTCGGCGGCACACTAAGCTAAGTATAGATTTTCAGTGCTTTTAAGCCACGCCCTTAATTACATATCTCTCGTCCCTATGAGGGTCCCACAGTTTTTTCATCCCACTTACAGCCCTGACTGCACGTAACCTCTAATTGCGTCTGCATTATTAAAGCTCGACTAATGCTTATTTTTCCAGATGTATTCTGTAGCGTTCTACGGAAAAATACAGTCCGTTTACAAAAGACATTGCCATTGAAGATGTTATTTTCCAAGTAAGGATAATATGTTGGAGCTATCAAAGATGTCACGTGACCTCGTGCCAGTCGAAAGAAGAGTACAGAATCCCTTTTGCATTCTGGTACTGGTAGTTTTACTTTTCAGGCTTTATATAAAACCATTCCCTACTACTGTCATTTGCATTTCTGTACGTTTACAGCCTTCCAACGCGCTTGGCAGGCAACAAAAAAAATAATGACAGTTTTAAAATAATAACGTGGTGCATTATAAATTAACATAGCGCTATAAAGTTGCCCCCGGGCTGAACATTGGCGCTACGGAAAACTATACTACGATGTTGCAGAGTATGGCCTGTCTCATGTCCGAAACGTCTCCAATAACTTAAAACAGAAAAAATGTCCTGGCGGGGGGTGGATGGGAATAGTGGGACACTTTCCACATGGAGCACTTTGAACATCACCTGCACAGTCCGGAGGGAGCCCGGTCTAAGGTACCGGAGTCCTGGGACACAGTCACGGTGCTGGTCCGGAAAACGTGCACACTCGTGGCTGGTCCTGGGGTGTCCGGTGCTGCAGCAGCCTGCCTAGCTCACCCGGCACTCACCCGGTCTGCCCCCGTTCTGGACGAACACAGGCTTACCCCGACTTTAAACTCCGCATATTCCTCATCCACTGCACACTCAACAGGACTGTTGAAAAACAACACTAGCCGCACCAATACTGGCAAGGACAGCCAAAAACTAACCACCTCACACCAATCCTTTAACACCAGCTCATCCCCATAAAGAGCTCACTCCCGAGACAAACGGGCACCTTCACATCGAAAATGCAGTTGGCCCAGACTTTCTCTAGCTCCATTGGAGGATCAAAGCCACCCATCACACCGAATAGAGGGTGTCAACGGTACTGGCGACACCAACAGACATGACAGGTCTGCAGCCGCAACACAGAATGGCCGGACACCCGAAGAGGCCTTGGTAAACTAGGCATCTGGTTATTTTACAACTAAAACAGAACTGCATTACTAATAGAAGTAAGCCCACACAGCTAACATTTCTTTAGAGACGAGAGATAAAAAACACGCAATGCTCGCAGGAAGCCTCGCGCCAGCTTCCTCAGCACTGCCTGGGAAAGCGAAAGCACGCCGCCATGCAAACGTAGAGACAAAACAATGCGCGCGCGTGTGCACAAAGATGGCGTCGGGCTGTCCACATGCGCATGCATTTATTTGTCCCTACGCGTGCATGTTTAGCTTTGCGGGCGGTGAGAGCAGCCATGTTTGTCCATCTGGACGCGCGTTCATTCAGCATTGGCTGAATCGATTATAAAAGGTCCTCACCATGGCATAGGGCAGCGCATGCGCTGCTTTCGCCAGGCGAGACCTAAAAACAGCTAAGTGACAACCCCTGCTCGTGTCTGAGGCAAGCTGTAGTTGGACGGTGTGTGTTGGGGGATTGGGGGCAGGGCTTTACCTTCCAATGATGCAGCAGGGACAGTGGCACCAGGGCCCCTGGCTGAGTGTCGCCTTCTGCAACCTCAGTTTTATGTGTCTCTGTGTGGGGCTTTCTGAGAGTGTTTGTATTTTAGCCTTGTACCTAGCGCACAGTCCTATACTGCAGGATGGGGCATACGTTATGCTATTGAGATAGTGGCAGTGAATACCTCACTGAATGAGCACCAACGAGGCAATCGAATGTCTGCTCAGTACCTAATAATTAGGGCCTGTATTAGAGTTCAGTGGACAGTTACTCCATCACAAATGTGACAGATTTCCCACCTGTCGTACTAAAAGTGCCATTGGATATACTGCGCTTGTAATGTGACAGATATCCGACCCGTCGTACTACAAGTGCGATTGGATATGCTGCGCTTGTAATGTGACAGATATCCGACCCGTCGTACTACAAGTGCCATTGGATATGCTGCGCTTGTAATGTGACAGATATCCCACCCGTCGTACTACAAGTGCCATTGGATATGCTGCGCTTGTAATGTGACAGATATCCCACCCGTCGTACTACAAGTGCCATTGGATATGCTGCGCTTGTAATGTGACAGATATCCCACCCGTCGTACTACAAGCGCCATTGGATATGCTGCGCTTGTAATGTGACAGATATCCCACCCGTCGTACTACAAGTGCCATTGGATATGCTGCGCTTGTAATGTGACAGATATCCCACCCGTCGTACTACAAGTGCCATTGGATATGCTGCGCTTGTAATGTGACAGATATCCGACCCGTCGTACTACAAGTGCGATTGGATATGCTGCGCTTGTAATGTGACAGATATCCGACCCGTCGTACTACAAGTGCCATTGGATATGCTGCGCTTGTAATGTGACAGATATCCCACCCATCGTACTAAAAGTGCCATTGGATATACTGCGCTTGTAATGTGACAGATATCCGACCCGTCGTACTACAAGTGCGATTGGATATGCTGCGCTTGTAATGTGACCGATATCCGACCCGTCGTACTACAAGTGCCATTGGATATGCTGCGCTTGTAATGTGACAGATATCCCACCCGTCGTACTAAAAGTGCCATTGGATATACTGCGCTTGTAATGTGACAGATATCCGACCCGTCGTACTACAAGTGCGATTGGATATGCTGCGCTTGTAATGTGACAGATATCTGACCCGTCGTACTACAAGTGCCATTGGATATGCTGCGCTTGTAATGTGACAGATATCCCACCCGTCGTACTACAAGTGCCATTGGATATGCTGCGCTTGTAATGTGACAGATATCCGACCCGTCGTACTACAAGTGCCATTGGATATGCTGCGCTTGTAATGTGACAGATATCCCACCCATCGTACTACAAGTGCCATTGGATATACTGCGCTTGTAATGTGACAGATATCCCACCCGTCGTACTACAAGTGCCATTGGATATCCTGCGCTTGTAATGTGACAGATATCCGACCCGTCGTACTACAAGTGCCATTGGATATGCTGCGCTTGTAATGTGACAGATTTCCCACCCATCGTACTACAAGTGCCATTGGATATACTGCGCTTGTAATGTGACAGATATCCCACCCATCGTACTACAAGTGCCATTGGATATGCTGCGCTTGTAATGTGACAGATATCTGACCCGTCGTACTACAAGTGCCATTGGATATACTGTGCTTGTAATGTGACCGATATCCCATCCTTCAGGTTTGTGAAGGAGTACCCGGCCATTGAGCTCTAAATTGGCCCTCAATGTGGAGTTGCGATGCCTCCCAGAGTATGCGTCTGCCTGTGAATAACCATGACATCTCCTGTGAGATATTGAGCCGGGCTCAATTTATTCCCACCAGGAGGGCACAGTGACAAATATGAGTCTTTCATATTCTGATATCTTGTTCCAGTACATTCCCAGGTTACAGTCCGGTCCACTGAAATTGTGCAATTTTGCATCTCTGGTGTTTTCCACATAATTATGGATTTTCCGCAATTGGCCTATAATAATTCATCATCTGATGCATAATCTGCAGTTTTAAAAAATAGCTTCTAGCTCAAACGGAACAAAAGTTACTGAAAATACTGCAACAGGTGTTGCAGCACAGTAGAAGGCCCATCGCAAAGGCTGACGGGTCATCTGTCTGCTGATTCTTGCTTTATTGGGTGCTAAACTGGTACTAATGAGGTGTAGCCTATGCCCAGACAGTGTAACAAGTGTACAGTAAAAGACAAAAGGCTGAAGTAATACTGTCACAACATGTGCCGTAGTATGCCGCATAAGTGATCTTTTCTTGCCTCATGTTTAGTCAACCCTACCGCTTAAATTTGTCTTCCCTTGCTGCATAATTTCAGTGGCCCTGGTTATACTGATCCCACTCTGTCTAACTGCAACTGCTCACAATACGACAGATCATAATTCGGCTCAATAAAGGGCTACCCCGGGCAATGGAGACCAGTGGCGTAACGATAATTGAGGGGGCCCCCCTGCAAGATACGCGGAGGGACCCCCTCCGGACTCTATCACGAGCTCCCCGGGCCGAAGTGCAGTGCTGAGGGGGCCTCCTGGAGCTTGGAGCCCCCCCCCGTACTGCGGGGGATGCGGGAGCCTGTGTTACGCCCCTGATGCAGACGAATGTTGGATGGAGTCCAACTGTCTAAAGCTGAGCACCGAGAAGACTTCTTTGGGGAGAACTCCTTTCCATGTCTCTACCTGGGGGCCGACAGAGCGAGGCCCTCCTCCCATGAACTTCAGATCATCATGGACTGCACACCTGGTGGGGCAGCCCAAGTCCACGCCGTCACGCCCTGATGCTTCCACACCCTGAAGATGCTGAGGAAGATTTTCAAATGGCTCCCTGTCAACACCCAGAAAACCATCACCCATACTCGCGCCCCAGCAAACTAGACTACAAAAATACCCACTATGGTGGGAGCAACAAGCACCCTCAGGAGGCTGCAGAACACCCAGAACTCGGTGGCCAGAATCACTCGCAACCTCGAAGCAATAACTGTCGAGTAAATTCCAAGGAATAAATGGCCAGTCTTCCTAGTGTGAGGCTGTCAAGGCTTCGGTGTGGGACCGGGGACCTCCTGAAGCCGGCACTACTATTGTAATCCGCTTGGTATCCAAGTGCTTGTGTTGAAGCCTGGCCTGCTGGGAACTAGGAGGGTGGAGGCTGACCGAGGCTGTCCAGTATAGACCTCCGTGATCACTTTCAAATAACTCTCTTGGGAGAGGTGTGGCGCAGCAGCCAGGGCGGCTGACTCTAGAGCGGGGCCTCACAGTTCGATCCCCAGCGCGGGAGGCAGCTCAGCATCATGTGACCCTCAGCAATAGCTCACTGAGTCTCCCTGCTGGCCCCCAGGCGCATTGACACCCTTACCGGTGATTGGTTTGCCTCTCTACGTGTTTGTGTGCCTGTGAAGATCTCATCTAAATCTAGGCCATGGAAACTACTTCCGGAAGTGACAAACATTGGCCCACCCCAACATGCTTGGCTCATCCAGACAAGAATTCCTGGAACCGGGCCTGGGTCCTGAGAGGAACATATACAGCTTTGTATACATGTATGCTAATAAGAAAACACCACCTATGCATTCCATGGGCATGGAGACCTCTCTCGGGGCCTCCAGCTGTTCGATGCTGAGGCACAGATCTGTCTGGCAGGCTATAGATTGACGTCATTGACCTTGGGATCACCTGTCTCACTGCGGGGGGAGCTCCCTTGGTGTGCTACGGTATCCACATAGCAGGAGACATGTATTCCTTTTCCCGGAGGCATCGGGGCGCTGTACAAGAGAACGATTACTAAATACAGCGGGGATACTTTGCAGATATCATCCAGGAAGGATGAAGAGCAGGTCCGTGAGACAAAGTGGAAGATGAGACGAACAGGAGTCCAGTTCCCAAACCGTCAGCGTAGGTGATACATGAGATATAACATGGAAAGATGAAAGCAGACAACGGGGGGCGGCGGGGGGAGGGAAAGGGATGGAACTCGAGTGTCTTTCAAAGAGGAGAGCTTGGAGAGGTGTTTTGAAGGTAGCTTGACCCGGGGCCCTACTGTGGATCAGAGGGAGGGAGTTACAAACTCTTGCTGTGCTACCGTAGAATGACTGGTTCAGAAATCACTCTTATCTGAAGGTGGGGTGCTACAGGACAAGGGGCTGAGTGTTTCCTGAACCAGGTTTTGCACCTTGATTTTCAGATTTCCTGTTTCCTATGTGAGTGAAGTGCTGGCGAGAATTGGCTTGTGGCCTCCACAGAGGGCCACTGGAAGGTCATCAGGATGGCAGGGATGTGGCCATGTTTCTTGGGACAGATGGCAAAGAGGGCCGAGCAGGTAGAACGGCTCTGCGTGGAGCTGAGTAAACTTTGGGGGTGCCCGAGAGGTGTTAGATCCTGTAATCTAGTCCAGAAATAGCCAACCCCTCTACAGGCTGATTTGAGCTCCTGTGTTAGGATGTGCTGTGTGATCCTCGGCAGGGGCAGGTCTTGGCCGTGGCTGTGATATGACTCTGGAGGGTTAGTCAGCTGTCCAGGGTGAAACCAAGTGACTTGGCATTCTGACCAATGGAGGCCGGTACCCCAAGGCAGGGCTATGCTGAGAGATGTGTTTTCTTTGGAGCTATTAGAAGGAATTTTGTTTCCGCATGCGTTTTGAGTCAGTGATTTGACATCCATGATTGCATTTTTGTGTGGGGATTGGATAGGAGGGTCTTCCCAGATATGAGTTGGTATCATCGATGGAAGAGAATAAGGGAGGAACTTCAGGTCGAGTTCGGTATCATCGACACACAGGTGAAAGAAAACATGAGCGGCCTTCAAGTAGACGTGGGTATCGTCGGAGCACAGATGGAATAGGATACAAGAGGTCATTCAGGCAGAGCTGGGTATAGGCGGCACACAGGTGGAGGAGGATAAGGGAGGAACCTCAGGTAGAGTTGGGTATCGTCAGCGCACAGGTGAAAGAAGACATGAGCAGCCTTCAAGTAGAGGTGGGTATCGTCCGCGCACAGATGGATTCTACAGGACCTTCAGGTAGAGTAGGGCATTGTCGAAGCACAGGTAGAAGAAAACATGAGCGGCCTTCAAGTAGAGGTGGGTATCGTCCGCGCACAGATGGAATAGGATGAGAGAGAACTGTCCAGTAGAGTTGGGTATAGCCGATGTACAGGTGGAAGAACACATGAGCAGCCTTCAAGTAGAGTTGGGTATCGTCAGAGCACAGATGGATTCTACAGGACCTTCAGGTAGAGTAGGGCATTGTCGAAGCACAGGTAGAAGAAAACATGAGCGGCCTTCAAGTAGAGGTGGGTATCGTCAGAGCACAGATGGATTCTACAGGACCTTCAGGTAGAGTAGGGCATTGTCGAAGCACAGGTAGAAGAAAACATGAGCGGCCTTCAAGTAGAGGTGGGTATCGTCCGCGCATAGATGGAATAGGATAAGAGAGAACCGTCCGGTAGAGTTGGGTATAGCCGATGTACAGGTGGAAGAACACATGAGCGGCCTTCAAGTAGAGGTGGGTATCGTCCGCGCATAGATGGAATAGGATAAGAGAGAACCGTCCGGTAGAGTTGGGTATAGCCGATGTACAGGTGGAAGAACACATGAGCAGCCTTCAAGTAGAGGTGGGTATCGGCGCACAGGCAGTAGATGACACAAGAGGACCTTCAGGTGGAGGTGGGTATTGTCCTCACACAGCTGGTAGAGGATATGAAGATGATTCTAGAGGACCTTCAGGTAGAGTTAGGTATCGTCAACACGCAGGTGGAAGAGGACACGAGGACCTTCAAACAGAGGTAGGTATCGTCATCACACAGGTGGGGGAGGGTACGAGTGGACCTTCAGGTAGAGTTGGGTATCGTTAACACGCAGGTGGAAGAGGACACAAGAGGACCTTCAAACAGAGGTAGGTATCGTCATCACACAGGTGGGGGAGTGTACCAGAGGACCTTCAGGTAGAGGTGTGTATCATCGACTCACAGGTGAAAAAAGACATGAGAGGAACTGCAGGTAGTGGTGGGTATCATCGAGGCACAGGGGAAGAGGACACCAGTGGACTTTCAGGTACAGTTGGGTATCGTCGGCAGGAGCGGCTCCTCCACTAGGGCAGATGACCGTTGACCCACTGCTTTTTTGCAGTTTGAGAAGCAAAAACACAAAATGGTAATAGCTTCCCATTATTCCAATTTTATGTTTAGTTCTGGGGGGGTGGGTGGGGCTGCTCTGCGAGCAGGGTGGAGTGGTGTGCCCCCTCCTGAGGGCGCAATGACTGTTTGGTCGGCCCTCTGGGGCCAACCAAACCAGTCATGCATATTCTGCCCTTTTCCTGCATGGAGAACATGGCCTCCCAGTAAGCCCCTGGCTGTGCGGCGTCCCCACCAGTCACAATGCTCCCATTGCTTAGGGGAGGGGAGGGAGGCTGCCTGCTTCCTGTTCCTGTCGCCGCTCGATGCAGGAGCAGCAGTCGAGAAGACGCGAGTCCCGATGGCAGACAGGTACGTTTATTTATTTATTTACTTACTTACCTTAAAACCCTCCCTGCGCACCCTCCCACAAAACCCCCACCCACAATTAATGCCAGCCGCGACTGGTCGGCACACAGGCGGAAGAGGACACAAGCGGACCTTCAGGATGAGTTTGATATCGTCATCGCACAGCTGGAAGAGGATAGGAGGGTGGTAGAGGATTCTAGAGGACCTTCAGGTGGAGTTGGGTGTCGTCTGCACACATGTGGAAGAGGATACGAGAGGACCTTGAGGTAGAGTTGGGTATCATTGGCGCACAGCTGGAAGAGGAAACGAGAGGACCTTGAGGTATAGTTGGGTATCGTCTGCACACAGCTGGAAGAGGATATGAGCAGACCTTCAGGTAGAGTTGGGTATCATTGGCACACAGCTGGAAGAGGATACGAGAGGACCTTGAGGTAGTTAGGTATCGTCGGCGCACAGCTGGAAGAGGATACGAGCAGACCTTGAGGTAGAGTTGGGTATCATCGGCGCACAGCTGGAAGAAGATACGAGCGGACCTTCAGGTAGAGTCTGGTATCGTCCGCGCACAGGTGGAAGAGGAAACGAGCGGACCTTCAGGTAGAGTTGGGTATCATCAGCACACAGCTGGAAGAGGATACGAGAGGACCTTGAGGTAGAGTTGTGTTTCGTTGCCACACAGCTGGAAGAGGAAACGAGAGGACCTTCAGGTAGAGTTGGGTATCATCGGCACACAGCTGGAAGAGGATACGAGCGGACCTTGAGGTAGAGTTGGGTATCATCAGCACACAGCTGGAAGAGGATACGAGCAGACCTTCAGGTAGAGTTGGGTATCGTCGGCACACAGCTGGAAGAGGATACGAGCGGACCTTCAGGTAGAGTTGGGTATCATCGGCACACAGCTGGAAGAGGATACGAGCGGACCTTCAGGTAGAGTTGGGTATCATCGGCGCACAGCTGGAAGAGGATATGAGCAGACCTTGAGGTAGAGTTGGTTATCATTGGCACACAGCTGGAAGAGGATACGAGAGGACCTTGAGGTAGAGTTTGGTATCGTCCGCGCACAGGTGGAAGAGGATACGAGCGGACCTTCAGGTAGAGTTGGGTATCATCGGCACACAGCTGGAAGAGGATACGAGCGGACCTTCAGGTAGAGTTGGGTATCATCAGCACACAGCTGGAAGAGGATATGAGCAGACCTTGAGGTAGAGTTGGTTATCATTGGCACACAGCTGGAAGAGGATACGAGAGGACCTTGAGGTAGAGTTTGGTATCGTCGGCACACAGCTGGAAGAGGATACGAGCGGACCTTCAGGTAGAGTTGGGTATCGTCGGCACACAGCTGGAAGAGGATACGAGCGGACCTTCAGGTAGAGTTGGGTATCATCGGCACACAGCTGGAAGAGGATACGAGCGGACCTTCAGGTAGAGTTGGGTATCTTCGGCACACAGCTGGAAGAGAATACGAGCAGACCTTCAGGTAGAGTTGGGTATCGTCTGCGCACAGCTGGAAGAGGATATGAGCAGACCTTCAGGTAGAGTTGGTTATCATTGGCACACAGCTGGAAGAGGATACGAGAGGACCTTGAGGTAGAGTTTGGTATCGTCCGCGCACAGGTGGAAGAGGATACGAGCGGACCTTCAGGTAGAGTTGGTTATCGTCCGCGCACAGGTGGGAGTGGATACACGAGGTCCTTAGGGTCACGCAGAGAGGTTTAAGGTAGATATTCAGTAGGGTTGGAGAGAGGGTTGAGCTCCGTGTTTGCCATCCTGGGGGCGGTAAGATGGGGTCTCAGGAGTGTGCTACCTGCACCCTGATCTGAAAGGCACAGTGCCACCAACTGCCAGAGCGGTGGGTGCTGGGGGCATGCTCTTTGTGGGGGCTGGGCAAAACCATACCTGCACTCTGCTGAGGGTCTAAGGTGGGTGAGAGCGTCTGTCTGTGGGTGGGGCGGCTAGAAGACCGCTGGTTCACTGCAGTCTGGTGGGGGAAGTTTCCGAGTGAGGCTGAGTCCATGCGGAGTGAGTGGCGCCCTCCCGGGCGGGGGCGTTGTGCTGACGTGGACTCTTTGCTCTGGGTGGGTGGGGGGGGGGGGTATGTTTGTGCTGGAGGGCTGCGCGGCTCTGCCTGCCTCGGCTCCGCACACACAATAATAGTGTTCTCTGAAGTTAATTGCTTTCCGTGGCGTGCGTCGCCTCTCGGTGGCACCGCTCAGCAGGGCAGCAGGATTTAATATGACAACATTCCTTCCCCGTGTGTAGCGCCGTAACCCCACGGGGGATATCCAAGCGCTGTAAATAACGTGCGTTATTATCGCGGCGGTTCGTGGTAGCATTTTATCAAGTCAAGAACTGTTTGCTTTCGGATAAATAAAACAAACAAAGCTGTTGCAATTGTGTAGCAGATCTAAGCTAACATATGGGGCAGGTCTTAGCGGAAGAAGAGAACTTTCAAATAGTTTGAAACTTTAGCATGGAGGGGCTGGGTCGGGGGGTCGGTTGGATCGCAAAGGCATCTAGTCCATCTGCACGTATGTTGTGGCAGCTGCAAAGGACGTGCCACGGGTACCCACTTCTGCAGGAAGTATTAAAATCCGAAGATGCATGCATGATTCAGAAAGAGAGGCTGAGACTTAAAGCAAGAATATATAGCTATATAGGTGCATGCACCTATAGATCTGAGTAGGTGTCATCCTATGTGCACGGTGCACCATTATCTAGTGAAAAGTCACATTTATTTTAAATCGCGTCTCTCCTCTACGATAATCGATTCGATTTTACAAGTTCTCTTGGTGCGTGTACGGCGCACGGCGCCCGAAACAGACAAGAGAAGGTGGTGTCTAATTCAATCACGCTGTCTACTAGACTGACGCGTGTGTGAATGCTTCTGGGGCATATCCGTCTGTGTGGTTATATGTGTGAATGTCTCTTGGGTGTATGTGTGTGTGTATGGCTGTTTCTGTGGATGTTTTTGGGGTGCATCTGTATGTGTGGATGTCTTGAGTGTTCCTGTGTGTGTGGATGTCTCTTGGGTGTCTGTGTGTGCGGCTGTATGTGAGGTTGTCCCTGGGGTGCATCTGTGTGTGTGTGTGGATGTCTCTGGGGCAGGGCCGGCTTTAGGGCGGTGCCACCGCACCGGGTGCTGGCTTCCTGGAGTCGCCGTGTTTGAAAGTTTATTACGCTTTTGAAGCACCTGCTGCAGCGTTTCTTTCCCCCGCAATTACCAGGCCTCACATAAATGTCAAGAAAACTCATGTGATTAATTATCTTCCTGGAGAGAGATCAGTGTTTTGTAAAGTTGAGGTTTTGACTTGGGTGAAGTTAGTGCAGAGGGTCAATGTGCCTGCTGCAAAGAACGTGTACCAAGTAGATTACAGAGTGCGTATGATGTAAACAGATCAGCAGGTTACTGCTTTCAAAAGGGACATCGTTTTGTTACTTGCAATTTATAACTTAAAGTCCTAATATAGAATAGTGAGCTATTAACTTTCATCCCAGAACTGCATACACACGACAAAATATACATTATTAGAACATTGATAAATGTTGCAAAAAGGGTTAATTTGGCTAGAAATCGATTCTTCTTATTAAAGAAAACTCCCAACTATGCTGTTTCTTTTTCGACTGAGTTTGTGCTTCTCCACACCAAGCACTCTTAAACTATACTGCTTACCAGTATGGATGACATGTGACTCCTACACTTTTAGTCATTTGGCTTATGTATCATTTCCTATACACGGATTTTCACACACGTATGATTGATTGTCTCTGTGTAATGTGTGTGTGATGCAAAGTGCTCGGACACCCTACACTGGTATAAGTGGCGCTATGTAACTAAATCAATGCATCTGAGAGAGTGTGGTTATGGAGACTTGGTCACTGTTAAAGGGTGCTAGTGAGAGAATCCGTGGTGGAGGTGGTCATTCGGGGGGGTGCCAACAAACATTGTCGCACAGGGCGCCACCAGCCCTAAAGCCGGCCCTGCTCTGGGGTCTGGTTGTATGTGCGTATGTCTCTGAGATGTATCTGTGTGTGTGTGGGGGGAGGGTATGTGCTTGCCTGTCAGTCTCTCTCTGTGTGACTATCTTCCTTAAGTATTTGTAGGTTTCGTTGCGTGGGTGTACGCACACGGGTGGACATGTATGCGGAGTGTGTTTGTCAAGGTATATGCGTGTGTGACAGAGAGAGGGGTGCATGTATAGAGCTGTTAGGAGAAGAAGAGAAACGGAGAGTGCAAGAGAGACAGGAAGGGAGGGGAGGAAGAAAGAGTGAATATAAGCGCTAGAGAGAGGAAGAGAGGTGGACGGGCCCGAAGGGTGAGAGAGAGCTCAAGGAAGAGCTGGATGGAAAGGGGGAGAGATGCGAAGAAACAGACAGATCAAAAGAGGGGACATGAGGGTGAAAGATTGTTCGGGGGAATGAGAGACCTCGAAAGAGGAGAAGATGAGGGAGAACGCTGTACAGGACAAGCAAGAGGAGAGAGAGGCACTAGAAACGGTATCCGCGATGAAGTCAGTCTGGTAGAAGTGGCAGGGGAGAGGAGGGTGAGGGACTGCAGAGAGTGGCAGACAGACGGGTCCCGCCAGACACAGCGTTTCTCAAGCCGCGGATCCAGCCGCACAGCTGCCGGTGGTGCAGAAGGTGCAGTGGCACTGGAGCCAGAGGCACAATAGGCCCACTAAGCCCCGATTAATGCTGTGCTTTACTACCTAACATACAGTACAGGGGTATTTTCACTACTTGCACTGGGGCCTAAGGGGGGGGGAGGCTAGCTGCGCCACTGCAGAGACCCTGCGTAAAAGGGCGCGCTGCGCTCCTGCCCTAGGTGGTAAGAGTGTTTCAGTTCTTAGGTCTCGCCTGACCCAGCGCTTGCGCTGGTCTGGCGAGACTTTAAGTAAGGGCTTAAAAAAATACTACCGCCGGCCACAGCTTGCAGTGCATGTGCGCGCTTGAGCAGAGGCGCCATATGGCATGTTACTGCTGCGCACGCACATGTACTGCAAGCTGTGGCCGGCGGTAGCATTTTTCCCCCGCGATGAGTTTTACTCTACAATATGCGTCTCGAATGCACAGGAGCGGGCCCAGCTCTGTTCATATTTGATTTACAACCGACCAGAATCCTCAAGGATCTCTCTGACAAGCGGTGTTACAGCGTGTTGTATTTGTGGGCTTTGGTGTGTTTTCCCCGGACGTGCACTTCCCAGCTCTACGCCTGTGTCCCGAGGGTTATACAACTCTGTTTTACACGCCAGATGTATCCTAAGGGAGGCAGGGGTAGCATGAGCTTCTTCTGTGAATGCAGTCACGGTCAAACCCTGACATCGGACATGCAAGCAGAACATGTGGGTTCGTATCAATCCATGAAGACGAGGAAAAAATATAGATATCAGAAATTTCACCCATTGAAGCGACAAACTCTAAGAAGAGCTTAGAACTGCTACAAAGCACCAGAAATGTAAGGACACTAACCTAGTGCCCTTACATTGGAGTGCAACACGGAGGCTGTGCTTTGCTACAGCCAGGCCCCAGAGTCAGGGGTGAAAGGAAAGTGGGAGGTCCAGGGCCCCCACCTTCTAAGGGGCCACCTGGGAAAGTGAATTTTCTCTTTATTTGATCTGTCTAATCCATTTTACCAGCAAAACTGCTCTACTTTTCTGTCTACTGCTACCACTGACTGTCATTCTGCCCTTTGTCATCTTAAGGGTTTCTGAAGTCCTGGCCAAGACATATTTCAGCGGCCGTTGTGTGTCCCTGTTAAAATGTAACCGTTCCGCCTATCACAGCTCAGATTTGCACTGTGTTCTCTCACACTGTATCGTTCTTTAAATCACGAATTTCAGATCCCCCATTATAGCTATCTCAGTTCTGTACTTTATTCACTCCTCCTCTGTCTCTTTCTGCATTACTTGCCTCGTTTGCTCCACTTCTAGACAGCCTCTTCTGATCACTTATAGCTCTTAGTTTCCCCCCTCCCTCTTTCACTCTCTGACCCTTCTCTCTTTTCTCTCCTTCGCTCCCTCACTTCCTGCCAACTGTCACTCGATTTCTTTTACTCCCTAAATTCCTGCTCTTACTTTCACTCTTCATTTAATTTTTCTCTCTTTCCAACTCTCTGTATTTCCACCTCCCCTCTGCCTCTCATTTGTACAATGCACGGCTACATTTGTCTTGTTCTCCATATGCCTAACTACCTACCTCTTTCCATTTTTATTTAACCCTTGTTGGGAGAAATGAACGGCATGCTAAATAAAACATAACCTATCTAACTGTACCCTGCTACACACATTCGTCAAGCATATTATGACAAAAATTGTTATTTTTCAACAGTTTCTTTTACAATGTCTCTGTTTCTCACTTTTTCCTTCTCCTTCTGTCCTTTTTACTCTTCCTTCCTTTTTTCCTCTTACTTTCAGCGTCCTCCCTATTTTTCTATGCCTTTATGTCCACCTCACTCCTATTGTTCTTTATTGTCCTATCCTCGCACTATTAAGATTCCTCCCAACCTTCTGTGTTTTCGCTTTTCTCCACTGCCATTTCTCCATCTTTCCCCTTCCACGTTTCTCACTTTGTTTTTCCGAAACTGCTCCACTACGTCCCTCTCCTCCTGCTAACCTTTGTATCTTTTTCTTGTCAATCCTGGTAGAAACCGATCAGGAAAAAGCGGTGAGTGTATACAGGTCCATTGAAAGGCGTGATGCTCGGTTGGCAGCAGATTGTCAAAACTAAGTAACTAAACTATGATTACCGTAAGCGATCAAACATTGAGACCAGGAAGAAGGTTTAAGTTCAGCTTCGAATAAAAAGAAATTATCTGCTTGCAGAATAAATCGGACTTTACAGAGAGTATATACTGGCTGTGAAGTATGCTGCTTACGGAACAGAGTTGGCTCTTTAGAGACTGTTTAGCCGTGCGCACCATTTTAATTTATTAAGAGGCCTGGCGTGCGCGCCATCATGGGGCAGAGGCTTGCTGCTTGCTGGCTCTGCTGAGTGAGGGGGCCCCTGGAGCGCGAGGGCCCCCCCCCCCCGCAATGTGGGGGCGGCGGGGGCCAGTGTTACGCCCCTGCTCTCCCACCCACTGGGCGACCTCTTTCCCCGACCCCGACGCCGTTTGCCACTCCGCACCGTCCTCCGCTGTGTGTTCCTCCGGTTCCCGCCGTCTTGTCCCTGGTCTGGCGTCGGTTGTCCGTGAGTTTGTGAGCAGAATGAGCAATGCACAGGAGCATGGAGGGGGATTACAATGGCCTCGCTGTTAGCAGCTTTGAATAACTACAAGGTACCACAGCTAGGGAGCGTATCAGCTACCCAGCGGATACGTATCGCAAGAGGATCTGATACACGTGATTGAAAGGCTTCATTGACGTCTGTCATACCGGTCCAGAGAACTCACGGTGGGGGGGGGGGGAGGGGAGAATAGGCCACGTCCCTTGTCAATGTATGCTCCCTTTGATTCGCCCGGGATTGGTGCTTGCAGTATCAGTCACATTTGGCAGCCAGAAACGGAAAAGGCAAAGAAATCCCTGTGATTGTGCGAGGGGCACTCGGCGGCGAAGTAAGCGAAGATTCAGCATCATCCTGGTTTACACCTTTAGGGGAAACGCGGGGTTATGGGCTACACACGAATAGGCGCCATCCAGTCAGCTGGGGCGTGAGTGGGCAGTCCTGAAAGGGTGCTGTTACCTCATTGGTGTGGAAATAGAGGGGTTGGATCACAAATACGGACAACTACCAGAGCCCTCTTTGCATTCATAGTTAGGAGGGTGCACGGACCCTGCTCTTAAGCTTTACTGCAGGTCCTCCGAGCCAAAAGCGTTGCATGTTAGCTACCAAGGGGGCTACTGTTCCAATTCTGGGCCGGTGTGGTACTCCCATACCTGGGGTGTAGTGAGAAGAGCGAAATTGGACGTGGCTCGGCAACGGAGGATATTCTGGTTGCACCAAACTGGGGGATATGTGGTATGGCCCAGTGGGTCTGGTCGCCTCCTAGCATGCCCTTCGCCCTCGGATAGCATTTCTCTCTGATTTCATGCTGACAGCATACCCCTTACCAACTTCGTGTTGAACGGGCAGTATGGGCAATGCAGGTCCGGGCAGGCGCTTTTGCCGGGGCAGCAGGCTCAGTGTTCTGGGCAGGCTTGTCAGCAGATCGCTTCATGCAGGAGGGACGATGGGAATCCCAATGTTTTAAAAAGTACTTCCATCTGAGACACCCAGGGGTGCGGCCGGAAAAAAGGAAGTGTATTATGTACAGGCGAATTTTGAGCATCCAAGGGCACCCCTGTGATGCACCAGAGTTTTGAGGGGGTGCAGTGTTATTGTGTAAATGAGGTGCAATCTTGAGTAGTTGTTAGAAGGGTGTGCAGGGCACAATAAAGAGTGTTAGCAACCTAGCATTTCTTTATTTTGCCAGGAACAAAGGTCTGGGTGAATGGCTTTCCCGGGTTTCTCTCCACTTAATTAATGGGTTGGGCATCCCAGGCTGCGCTGGAACAGCTTGCTGTAGAAGTGGTGGCACAGACTAGGGGGGGGGGGGTCTCCCCTCCTAACATTTGGTCATAAACCTGCGTGACAATGAGCAGCCTTTCCTGGGTTAGGGGGGCACTGCTGTAAGAAATGGTGTCCTCCACGTGCAAGTAAAGCAACCAATTGCAACATTGGAGTCATGGTTGCAGAGATCACCTCTGATTTCTTTAGACACAGTCTGCTGCATGCCAAGTTCACAGGGTGTGTTGAAGAAGATGGGGGCTCACCTGTCTCGAGGGGGCATGGACTGGTTATGGCTGCACTAGGCCAAGTTTGTATATACAGGCAAATTGTAGAATGTACCAACCAATTAGGGGCCTGTTAGTGGCCAGAGGTAACCCCCCATTCAGTGTGGCAGGAAGCCCGGTCAGTGTATGCCGTGGAATCCAGGAGAGTTAACTGTGCCATGCGTACATTCACTGAACAGAAGGGGTTTCGCTTTATCATGCATGGCTTGCTGTACGCCAAGTCCATAGGGTGTTTCAAAGAAGATGGGGTGCACCTGTCTAGAGTGGGCATGGACTTGTTCTTGCGGGACCTCGGGGAGGCCCTAGAGTCAGCAGGATGTAGGTAAGAATGCCGGCCTTGGTGGGGGGCCCTGGTTGGGACGGTGGCCGCAACCAGAGCTGTGGAGGAGTTAAAGGGCGATCCAGAGGCTGAAAGGTACATGGGGTACCCTCTTCAGGAGCAAAACAAGGGTGCAAAGGCCAAATCTCCACAGGGAGGTCCTCACGTTGGACCCTGGAGGAGCGACGTTGCCCCGTTAGTCCTATGGGCAGTTGTGGACCTGAGCAACTGGGGGTTGCCTGGAACGCCCCTCCCCCTTGTGGTGTGAGTAATGGGGTGGACTGGCGGTCCACCGGTGGGAGGGGTTACTTCCTCCCCCGAAATTGGTAAGCACCCATTGGCTAAGACCATGGTGTAATTTGGCTCATCAGGTGGGCAGGCGGTGGAGGGGCTGCCTGCCCTTGGATCGCCCGTAAGATAACCCACCATGTTGGCATATTTGTATGCAAATAAACCTGCAGCAATTTTCTCCACTAAAATATTGTGTTGTGTCTGTTTTCTTCAGGAGATTGCTGTATGGGGGGGTAGCGGAGTGTTCCCGATATTGGTGCTATGTGTGGTGTGCAGTGAGGGATCACAAAGCTGCTGAATTCCACAGCCGAGGCCTTCCAGCGCTGCGCAGGACAGACAGACAGCGAGGTGTGTGTTTGTGGGGGGGGGGGGGGGAAGTGGGTGATGCTCTGGTGCCACACCGACTCTTGTTCTCTACTCGGGGGGCATCAAGAGGAGTGACGCATCTTTGGAATGTTGGGGTACATCGGGCTGCAGGGAACCTTCGGGGGTACCCCAAGGCAGCCAGCGCAGTAGGGTATGGGGTTACACTTTGCTTATGCACCTCTTCACAAATGCCAAGGCCCACCTCTCCCTACTGTACAAAGCCACACCTGTTACATGTGAAATACGACATGGAAGGCGTGGGCTCCGCATGTTAATTTCTACGCTGCCCGCCATTGTATAACGGGTGGCGTTGAATTCTTGTGTGACGGAGTATGTTACAGTGTGATTAGTGAGTAATCAAATTCTGGGTGTGTCCTGTGACGTGGCTGCTTAAGGATCATTGTCGGGTTCTTAAGCGCAGCTTATTTTTGTATTGAGTAAACTAAATATACATCTTTAATAGCCTAAATATTTGTTAAGTAGTCATCAAAATCATTCACATCGCCACGTTGTGTTAGTTTGTGCATAGCTTTGTGATACTTTTATCAGGATCTTGGTCTACCCCATATTTGCAACAAGACTTGGCAAATCCAACAGGTCTCAGCAAGTTCAAATCCATTGGCTTTGCCAATGTGGTTTAGCCATGTGTGCAGCAGCCTGGCTGCTATTCAAGGTGGCTGAGAATCGGGGGGGAAGTGCTGTGATTAATCTATACAACATGGCTAAAAGACATTGACAAAGCCAATAGCTCTCGCATTGCTGCAACACATCGGCTTTACCCATGGGTGTCAATTTACCAAAATACCATTGTTAGCTGAAGTGACATCACACACCATTTAACCTTTACTTTGAGTCTCTCTCTCTCACGCTTTAACATACATACTCTCAGATAAACGCACTCTCCTACAAACATGCATACAACATACATTTTAAACCATTTTTTTCTTACTTTAGCTATAAGATGGGATCATATTCCAGCTAATTATACTCAATTTTTGATTATATTAATAGTGAATATTATTTATTATTGTATACTGTGTAGTAAGAATTTGACAGAAAACCATGAAAATGGAGCTCCAAGCGACGTCTATCAGGTGAGTTACTCCTGTTTTCCAGGCCCTGATTTTGCCACCTCTGGTGCCAGGGGTCACAAAGGCAGTGGTAGGAGTAGCAAGAGGCAAGCCAGGGGTCACAGCTGTGACTCCTGGGGACCCCTGAATGACGTCCATGACTTTGCCAATGTTTTTTAGGTCTAGCGAAGGCTGCGCTTGCGCAGTCTCGCTCGCGCGATTTAATGTTTTTCAGAAGTGGGACTTGAACCCGCCCCTCTTCTCCATTGGCTGGCCTCTTAAATGCTGGTCAGCCATTGGAGAAGAGCTTTGTCTCTCCAAACAAGCCCCGTCTTTTTCAGATTCGGGGGCATGTTTTTTCGCTTCTTTCTCATTTTTTACTCCCTGCCCCTTTTACGCGTGGTGGGCATGTTTGTTTTTTGTTTTTGTTTTTTTTACTTTCGGAAAGTTCGGCCATTTTGTGCGCGGTCGAAACGGAGCGGGACGTGGGGTCGCCTCTTCCTTGCTCCAAGGCTGATCTCGGCGTTTCCTGGTGCTCGAGGACGCACGGCAGATAAGTAACCGGACTCTGTCTTTTCCTTCTTACTTAGAGAAGAAAAATACAGTGTCCGCTTCTGCTCTTCCGCTTCAGCTGCCCCTCACTCTTTCCCCTCCTGCTCACCCCTCACCAGCAGTGTTTTGTACAGAGCCTTCAACGCACACAGGGCCAGCTTTAGTGCCTGTGGCGCCCTGTGCGACAATGCTTCAGCTGCCCCCCTCCCTCTCTTTCTGTCTAGCAGTTCTTCTCTTACTGAAAACCTTGACTTCAAGATGGGGTTCTCACTCTCTTTCCTCTACTTTCTTTTATTTGCTCCCCTGTGAAATGGATCCAAAAAAGAAAATAATTTTTGCTGGAAATGTCGTATTGGGAGGCGCCCTACGAAGCCTGCTAACGTGATCCGCGGTTCGCTGGTAAGGGGCATTGTTCCATCGGTATACATAGGTAGGTTTGATACATGCGTAGAGCGCCAGCGATTGATGCTCCAGGTTCTTCCGAATACGTCCTTCTCGACGCCCAGCACGGGCGGAGATACTGTCATGACGTAGGGTCATGCTGCGTGGCTCGCGCCAGTCAAGTTCACCTCCTGCTCCAGTCCAATCCACAGTAGAGTCCCGGGTCTCCGAGGGGCGGAGGCTGCTCATTGTCAGGAACCGGCTGGGGCAGCAGTGGATACCGCACCAGCAGGCAGGTGAGTGCAGGGCTTCTGTCAGGAAGGAGCCTGATGGGTGCCGGTGTGTCCAGGGTGCATTTGTGTCCTCTTTGGGCTCCCCGCAGTGGGTCCCGCATAGGTAGCCTGAAACCCCAGATACCTCTCGGCACACTCCCAGCCTAGTGAACTTCTTTACCTGGGCTGAGGGCCCCTGCCTTGATCACCTGGGGGAGGCACCGGCTCAAGAAGGCTGGGATATGTTTGGACTGACCCCGGGAATAGACTGATCCCAGGGGGCTAGCAAAGACAACAGGCCGGCTGCTTATCCACCACCCTGCCCTTTCAGTGACTCCAGAGAGGGACTTCACCCAGCTGGCCTTTCTTATCAAGTGACTCTCAGAGATGGGCCATGAACTACACCTGCCTGGCCCTCCCAAGTAAGTGACTCTCACAGAGGGACTTCCCCCTGCTGGGCCTCCTTATCAAGTGACTCCCAGAGACGTACTTCACCTAGCTGTGCCTCCCAAGTAAGTGACTCGCACAGAGGGGCTTCACCTATCTGGGCTTTTGTTTTCTTGGCTTTGTTTTCCCTGGGCTTGCAACTAGTGCACCAATCCTGGAGGTACTGCAAAGTGTGGATTGGAAAACAAAATGTGTACTGTGGCTCTGCGTCCAGGGATGGGGTCTTTTTACCATACTGCTAACGTTTTGTAAGGATATCAGCAATGGACATTGAAATGGGACCATTCAAGGCCCCTTTCAGGCAAAAGCACTCACTGATTTCTGAATAGTGAGTGTAAAAGTGTTAAGGTAACAATGTTGTTCCTGCTTGCATTTCACATGGTTCACGGACGGCAGAGAAGTAACAGGACTTTGTCTTTTCCTTCTTACTTACAGAAGAAAAATACAGTGTCTGCTTCTGCTCTGCCGCTTCAGCTGCCCCCCCTCCCCACTCTTTAATTCTTCCCTCTCTTTCTGTCTAGCAGTTCTTCTCTTACTGAAAACCTTGACTTCAAGACGGGTTCTCACTCTCTTTCCTCTCCTTTCTTTTATTTGCTCCCCTGTGAAATGGATCCAAAAAAGAAAATCATTTTTGCTGGAAATGTCGTATTTTAATTCTAAGGTGCAGCATCTGGAATAAAAGGTTAAAAATATGAAATATAACTAAATAAAGTAAGACAGTGGTAGCAAACTGCCCAGATTGATTTCATTCACACCCAAACACATTAGCGCCACTTTTACAGAGTTTACCAGTGAAGCGCTATTTTTTTTTCCTTGTCTTTGTTGTCCCAGGGCTTGCAACTAGTGCACCAATCCTGGAGGTACTGCAAAGTGTGGATTGGAAAACAAAATGTGTACTGTGGCTCTGCGTCCAGGGATGTGGTCTTTTTACCATACTGCTAACGTTTTGTAAGGATATCAGCAATGGACATTGAAATGGGTCCATTCAAGGCCCTGTGGTCATGTCCTTAACTGTTCTGGCAAAAGCACTCACTGGTTTCTGAATAGTGAGTGTAAAAGCGTTAAGGTAACAATGTTGTACCTGCTTGCATTTCACATGGTTTGCTAAATGTTGCATCCCCTATGAGTGTTTGCTTTTTCCAGGATGACGTTACTTTTTTTTGTAGGCCGCATATTGCTCTTGTCTAGTGCGTCATTTAAATTGAGCCTCATTCAGGTGTTTATAGCCAGCAGCAATTGGGTTGTAGTTGAAGGCAGTGTGAGTTTTTCTCAGTGGGACAGTATGGTGTTCAGTGGGGAGACGATGTGGAACTATGGCCAGAGCTGCTGAATTTGGAACTGGGGAAGCAGGTTCAGCCTTAATAACCAGTCCACCAAACGACTCTCCTGAGAGAGCACAATCCCATGTTAGACCTTAAAAGGCTGCGCAAGACCTTAAAAGCGCTGGTGTCTTAGCACCAGCAGGTGGCATGTCTGGGTTAACCTTCAAGGCTTGTCCACCACATTCCATGCTGAAGTTCACCTCCAGTCTTGCTAGCAGGCCTATGAAGCAGCACAGCCAAGAACAACAGTGACTCTGTCACTGAGGTCACAGGACCCTTGAGCAGGGCCAGCTCTACGGCAGTGCAACCGGTGTGACCGGGCGCTGACTTTGGGTGGAGACATTATGTTTGCAAGTAAATTAATGTTTTAAAAGCGCTTGCTGCCTCCTTCCTGGCCTCCAGCAATTTTCGGCAACAATAAAAATGTCATGATGACTCTGGTGTTTAATGTTCTTCCTAGAGAGAGATCGGAGTTTTGTCTAGTGGAAGTTTTGACTCCTGGAAAGGTAGCACATAGGGTTAATGTGCCTGCAGCAAAGAACATGTACCATGCAGATCACAAAGTGCCCATAATGTAAATAGGTCAGTGGGCTACTGTGTGTGTGTGTGTGTAGGTGGCTCTGTGGGTGGCTCTATTTGTGTGTGGGTTGCTCTATGTGGGTGGCTCTGTGGGTGGCTCTGTGTGTGTGGGTGGCTTTGTGTGTGTGGCTCTGTGTGGGTGCAAATGCAATAGGTCTCGCATTTGAGAGTGATTAAGCTATTGACATTGTAAATAACAATGACGTTTCTTTAAATGTTTTAAAAACAAAAACACAAACAAAAATAATGTCATGAGCAATGCCAATAGCTCAAACTTTAACAATGCAGAGACCATTGCATTGTAAATGCTTGTTTTTATTGCTGGCAGGAAGAAGGACGGGGCTGGAGGCAAGACAGAGGGAGGGTGTGGGGTGTGGGTAAGACGGACAACGGAGGGTTCTACTGCCCTGGCAAGCAGTGGTGTTGCTGTTGTACACCTGGCCCTTCAAGTCAGCCATGCAAGGAGGAGGCTGGCTGTGCAGAGGTGCACTATGCAAATAACTGAAATCATTTGCTTTAGAGATATATTTATTCATGTATTTATTAATGAAACCAGCAATTGTTTCCTACATAATAGAAAATTGTTCATCAATTCAAGCAATAATCCCTGAATTTATATATTCATGCATTCGATCATTTGCATGCAGGTATGTCAATTCATCCATCCATTTATGAAGTCAATAATTCATTAATCCTTCAATGTATGTATTCATTCAAACATGTGTTTGTGTTCAATCATTCATTTAATCACCCATGCATTTGCCTATCCATGCATTCAATATTTCCCTTGTTCAGTCATGAATTCAACCAGTAATTCATGCATTCAATTATTCTTCCAATCATTTTTGTGTGTTTAATCATTCAAATATAGACGCACGCTTTCAATTATACATTTAGGCCATCACTTATTCATTCATGAATTCAATCATTCATCCATGCAATCATTCTTCAATGCATTTGTTTATCCATGCGTTAAATCCTTCATCTATCAATGTATATTTTAATTTACCAAGCATTTGTTCGTTAATGCATTCCAAGGTACATGAACAGCGCTCTCTTCTGTTAGCGGTGTCATGCGGCAGGAATGTGTCCCTCTGTTTCCGGAATGCTCCCGCCCTCCCCCTCCTCAGCCCTCTCCAGATACTGCAGCTTCCATCTGGGTAACACTGTTCTGTTTATAGAACAGCAGGATGCACTACAGTGCTGGTACCACACCTCACACAACATAGATGATTGTAGGCTTGGGCAGAGTGGGCCCTGGCCCAGGGCCCCAGCCAGTCACCGGGCCCCTGCTGGAGCCAGCTCTATTCTGCAGAGTCTTGCCCTGACGCCCTTTAATAATCCTTAAACAGATTATTTTAAATACTGTTTTATTTCGATGGGAGTGATGTGTCAGAATCTATTACAGACATTTTGCAGAGAAATGTTGTGTTTGTTTCATGCACAATCCATTAAAAAAAGATTCCTTTCGATATCTCGTATATGAGAAATGGGAGACCGTCACAGAGATTATTTGCAGTAATATTGGTGACCCGCTGCTGTGTTACAATACTGAAAACACGCTTCACTATCCCTGAATATCAGATGTAAACACATTTCGAATTTGGCCGCGTGTACCTGTGCACTGCCACTGACCTGGCCGAAGAGGGCATGAAAGAACTGAAACTGGATCATAAATTCAAAGCTGTTCCGAACAGGGGCCCCCAAATATGGTTAGCCCAGGGCCCCCAAAATCCTTAAGTGGTCCTTGCACGCAGCTGCCAATTGGAAAGCTCAGCCGACCTGGGACCCTGCGCAATGACCAGCTGGGTGGTAACATCCGGGTTGTCACTCGCGCCAACAGCAGTTGGTTCTACAGCATGCTTGTAAGGCAGCTGCACGCGCAGGACATATAGTCCCTGATAACTCATGGGATTAATGCACCTAAAGCCAACGCAGATCAAAGGTTCTACTCTCGGTAAGATGGTTCCTGTGGTTACACATGGCATCTGACTGATTCTTCCCCAAGCCTATTGACATGGGAGGCATATGCCTATATCTAAATGTATAGGTTTCCAGCTTTTGTACAGCACCTAACGCAGCTTTCATATGAGTGCTAAGAAACCCCACTTTTGGAATTTAAGAGGCCTGAGGCACATGAGGTTAGCAGCCTGCTCAGGATCTCACCTTTGACAAGATGTGTGAATTCTGCACCCTTCCTAACAAGGTCAGTTCAAAATCCAAAGTCAGGGAGAACAGCATGTTTACAACTAAATGTGTCTGCTGACTGGAGCCGGAGGGGCGGGGGGGGGCAGAAGTGACGCAGGATGAGTTGACTAAGGGTAGAGTGAGGACAAGACCAGTGCAGGCAAAGAAATAAGGAATGTATGCCTATACCTCGAACCGGGCATTGGGTTCAGGGATGTCGAATAAGAGACGGAGCTGACGACCACGAAACAGCAGTTTGCTGCCATTCAAGGGGGGGGGGGGGGAGTTAGTATGGTTACGGGGGAGATGTGCGGGTGGCACCAAGGAAAAATGAAGGGAAGGAGGGTGGGATAGGCCAACACCACGGACAAAAGAAAGGTAAGTAGGGGGCAAAACCACTGACGGTGGAAGGAGCGGAGGGTGGGTGGGTGATCGAGGGCAACACCACAGACAACCGAAGGGAAGGAGAGAGAGTGCATGGGAGGTGGCAGCCCCAGGGACAACAGGAGCAGGGCAGGTGGGAGGAACAAGGTGGTGGGGACGTACACGTGGGGGCCTGCTAAAAAAGACACTCTGGTAGAGAGATTACACACTAAGAAATAAATAGTGCTGAAAAATATTATCAGTGGATGGACACAAGTAATGTAACCATGTTCCTGGGGATGGAGAAACACAGGAAGAGGTGTGAGGCCTACAGCAGCTACCCAAAACAAGCATTGGCATAGCCAATAGGTCTTGCCTTTGGGACCTTATAAGTGTTTAGCCATGCAACATTTGCGTAACTAAATACTTATAAGGTCCCAAAAGCGAGACCTATTGGCTATGCAAAGCGGCCATGCGGCCGCTCAAAGTGGAAGTGATCGCGATCCGATCATGATCAAACATCAAAGTGGCCGTGCGGCCGAAAGTGAAAGTAATTGCGGTAAAACGCGGTGCGCGCGCCCGCGCACATGCACTGTAGCTTTAGGATGGCCTGGTAGCACTTTTTTGGAGCCCTCTCAATAAGTCTCGCCAGACCAGCGCATGCGCTGGGTCAGGCGAGACCTAAAAAAGCAAAGAATGAGTGAGGATGAACCAACCAACGGGCAAGTAAGGGGCGGGCTCTAAGCCCACTGTAAGATAACAATACGTCTCAAGGAAACCGCATGTGCGCTGCCTAACCGAGACCTAAAAATGGTTTGGTTTCCTACTAAGGGTACTGTATACCCAAATGTTTGGTATCCACTTATTAGAATCTCCTAACACTGTTCCACGACCCTTCTACTTGCATTCTGTTTCCAAAGACAACGCTCTTTTCAGTGCTCTGTCTCGTGCATCCGCGGCGAGGTCCGAGCGGTTGTAATGTTTCCACCCCGTGTACTCGGGCTGCAATAGGGGTTCATTCTGCCCCTGATGATAGCAGGCAGGTTCATTGTCAGTGTTTTTGTGGTGAGGACAGACTGTTCTATCATAAAATGCAACATTTAGTAAGCTCACTTTATCTACCGTTTTCGGATTCTTTTCGAAGGCGTCATCTGCTGAAACCAAGGGAAGGGAGGTGAAGTGTGCTTGGAAAGCAGGCTTTAATTCAATCTGAAATCGAAATGAACATTTTACTATTGATGGCGCTGCTCTGTGGAATCTGAAATGCAGATGCGTCATTAGGAACAAAGGGGCTGATTGTCTGCGCAAGGACTTGCTTTGCGACAAATGCATATTCAGTTTTTTTTGTTTTTTTGAATGGTTGTGAAACCTGAATATTGTTGAAGTGATTACATGGGCAACAGACGTGATTAGTCCTTCATACATAATGTATGTATTTTTTCAATTCTAAACAGGCACTGCATTCATTTGAAAACAGCATTTTATCCTCACAGTGAATCCACAGGGCAAGTTAGTGCCAGGATGGCTTAGTGGGAGTAGTGAAATTGGGGGTGTAAGACACGGATTACCTGTGCTGGGTGCACTATTCAAGGCAGATTTTCGGATAGAGGCCCCTGATCACTCCCAAGCCTACCGGGAGATGCTGTGGACATATGTTTCGGTGCAATCAGGATTGAGGCTCCAACCAAGGCCTTCTTCAGGCAATGTAAATTAAAATGTAGTTCTGTACTATACAACTACATGGCTTTTTTTTAATCCATGTGTAGGAATTGTATCCCCCCTACCTCAAGGGAGGCATAGAAGGAAAAAAAGTAACATTTCAGTAGCTTTTGATCAAGTGGAAATGACTATGGAATGGAGGAGGCAGGTGTATACAATTACCACAGTTCTAATAAGCATTGGCAAACCCAATCAGTCACACTATTTAAAAGAAGCTATTACATTTGCATGAATTTCACGAGAGAGAGTCGCTTCAGTGACCACAGCACTTGTACTGGAGCAGTTTGGACAAACAGGAGAAAACCAAGAAATACAAAGTTAAATATTTTATTTTGGAGTCTGTGGGCAGCAGTCCTAAGGCACCAAAGTGTCCGAACAAACTGAAGATGGAAAGGAAAAAGAAACTAGCATTTGCAATGGAATAGGTCTCGCATTTGCGAGAGTTTGAGCTATTGGCATTGTAAATGAGAATGCCTATTTATGTGTTTTGAAAACCTGCAAGCGGTGCGTAAACACGCACTTTGTACTTATAGTCATTGCTTATGAGAAGCAAGGCTGGCAGTAAAAGGGCTGCAGTTGCCGACAACCTTGCTTCTCATAAGCAACGACTATATATCGGTGTATGGAGTTACCTCACGGGTAGCAAAAGATCCTCTACCAAAGGTAGAGATTTATTCACCGACTGACTAATGTAAAATGCAAATCTGGTATAACATACAAACTCCAGAACTATAGACCTAGCCTGAAAACCCCTGCATCTTGGTTATTATGGCACTACACTGCCCCTTGCATATGTACCCCAGAAGTGCTGCAGTATTTTAATGCAAAAACAACAATTGATGGACAGAATGCAGAACAATGTCATACATTCACCCCAGTACAGAGATCTGGGCCTAAATCCATCGTTTTTTTGCTCGCCATGCCGTTCCAGTTTGAACCAAGCCATATGCAAATCAGTCTTGACCCTGTGCCTCATGGGAACAGTCCAGCCCGAACTGCCAAGCCAGGTCCTCCCTGGACTGGAAACAAGCATCCTAGGACCGGTTTCGGGGTTTCACCCCTCTTCAGCCATGATAGCTTGGATTTAACCCAGATCTCTTGACTGGGGGAGAATGTTTGCATTGTCAGCATTCCGTCCATCATTTGTTTGTTGTAACGCTTTTCGCCCTAAGTGGGATGGGTATTCCCAGACGTGGGACCCGTGCTCACTACGCCACTGGAGTCAAGCTATCCTGGCTGATGACGGCTGATGGCCAGAAACCGGTCCTAGGATGCTTGATTCCGGTCCAGGGAAGACATGGCTTGGCAGTTCGGGCTGGACTGTTCCCATGAGGCACAGGGTCAGACTGATTTGCATATGGCCATGTCTAAACTGGGGTGGCGTAGTGGGCAAAAGAACGATGGATTTAACCCAGATCTCTTGACTGGGGGAGAATGTCTGCATTGTCAGCATTCCGTCCATCATTTGTTTGTTGTAACCCAGTACTTTAAGGCAGTTTTATACGAATAACATTGCAGAAATTAATTTGTGAAATGGATATCATTAGAAGAATACTATGGAAGTCTTCTTTTAAAAAGAAATCAACACACAAGGCATTTGGAGTGTTCACATAATCGCACTGAACCCATGGAAATGTCAGATATAAGTAATCTCAAAACTTGGCAACTGTGGCTTCACAGGCATAAGATGTATGCTTGTTGCCCAGTCCTACATGGAAGCTATCCCTGGAGTTTTCACTGTGTTTGGTGAAAGGGAATGGGCTTGGAGTGAGAGAGAGTACTGACTATTTGCAGACGCCTCGGCAGATGAGGTAAGCGTTGAAGAAATCATGCTAGACATCGGCAAAAAATGTAAAATGTCTGCAAAGGAACAGCTTTCAATTGTCACACAGGAACAGCCGCATGCAGCACTAAAATTTTCCACATCTGTGCGTGAGCAGCTCATCTAGGTCAGGCATATGCTTTGTATTATGGGACATGTAGTCCTCTGTACCCAATTACAAAAGCAGGAGTAGAAGAAACGAATGCAGAGCAAAACCCTGTAACTGGGAAACGAGAGAGAACGGCACTGCAAAGGTTATAGTTCAAAATAAAGCGTGAAGTTTATATTATTTTCAAAATGTATATGTTCTTGTGAAAACGAAAATGATTACTGGTCTGTGCAGTATTGTTAAGAACATGCCCTTTACTGGAATGTAACGGATGTACTAAACTCCCAGTCACGGTCAATGTGAACCTGGCGATTATCTTAAACAAGCATTGGCATAGCCAATAAGTCTCGCCTTTGAAACCTTATAAGTATTTAGTTATGCAGTGCAACAACATCAACTGTTGCATGGCTAAAAACTTATAAGATCCCAAATGGGAGACCTACTGGCTATGCTAATGCTTGTTTTTTTGGGGCAGGAGGAGATTAAGCGATTTGCCCAGAATCACAGGATGCTTGAGCCTCCCACCAGACTCGAACCTGGTTCCCCACTTCAAAGTCGGCCGCTCTAGCCTTACGCCATATATCTCTCCTTTCCAGTGTTCTTTTATTTACAAGACACTACATATTTGTAATCAAATGTTGGAGTGTGAAGGCGCAGTTCTTTTCCTGTGTAGTAAATGAGTATTGACCAGGGCACTCATAATGTGAGCAGTGTCCCAGTCACTGGTGTCAGTTTCTGCAGCTGTTTACATCGCACGCAGGACACAATGTGTACATCCTTGGGGATAGGGGTGGGGTCAGCTGCTAATACTGACAGGCCCCCAGGGCGCAGGGGGCGGGGCTGCACAGCTGTTTCAGGGCTGCCACTTTCTGCTCTGAAGTCACGTGACTGCGGCGGCCGCAGAGCGCGAGAATGTCTGCGGGTTGAAAATGGCGGACTTCTCCGAGCTTTGGGTGAGGGGTGTGAGCGTCTGACGAATTTGGGGGCGCGGCTCTGGCTGGCGGGCGTGGGTCCTGCTTCAAGGGTGGGGATGAGGCCGTGAGGGGTGCTGTATCTGTAAGGGGGGAAAGGGGAACAGGCCATTCTTACTTGGGGGCTTAACCGTTGACCGTGATACGGGATGGTGCTGAAGTGACATCTAAACTGGTTGTCATTGGACTGAAATAGTTTGCGAATAGCGACGTGTCCTCAGCCTGTTGTATTCCCTCAGTGACAATCTGGTGCTTTATTATTTGTGTGTTAGGGTTTGTAAAATAAGAAACGGGACCATGGCAAGGATGTGTCTCCGCGACATTCCCAGAACCGCATTATGTTTACAGTTTTGTATAGCGCGAACTCGACCTCCTGGCATTGGAGCGCTTTACACGAGCACCGGTTACACCTCACAATGTCTTGTTTGCTTTTAGAAATGGGGACATTATGTGAATAGCCCATAATCACAACATGTTGAGCTCACGCGAAGGCTCGAACCTGATCCCCCGTATTTGAAAGTCAGCAGCTCTGGCCTTACCACCACATCCTCTACCAGTATTAAAATGACCATCATTACGGGCAGGGCACAAGTCCTAAAACAAGCGCTCGCCATGATGTTTTCGTTCGCCTTTTTCTGCCGTCCCACTTGGACGGCCTCGCCTGATAAAAGGTTTCTTATCTTTATGGGGCCATGTGTTTGTCCCCATAAAGATAAGAAACCTTTTGCGACGCAAGGAAGGCAGAATAGCCCGTCCAAATGGGACGGCTCAGAAAGCCGAGCAAAATCGTCACAAACACCTTTTGCATAAACGGTGATGCCGGCCAAAGGAAAAGAGGGGCGGGGCTTAATGTCCCTTACAGAAAATAACCAATGTCATTAAATCTCGCCAGCGAGACTGCGCATGTGCGCAGACTACGGTAGCGAGACCTAAAAATGATGTCATTTCTGTAGCAGAAAAGAGCAAAATATACACCTAACTTTATTTAATGAGAAACTCTAAAGACGAAAAATAGTCAAAATGCAGCTGCACTACAGATAGAGTGAGTGAAAATTTTCAGACAAAATATATCTGCCGGCTGCTTTACTCGCAACATTACATAAGAATTTTAAAAGAACATTTTAGACTAGTAACCAAAAACTTTTTAAGAGCAGGAAATAAAAGTTAATATTTGCACTTGGGGAAGATAGCTTTAGCCCCGCTTAGTGTATTTCAAGTGAAATAAAGTTCCTTGTCTCTCGTCTTTCAGCAAAATTGAACAGACGGAGCATAATATTGTACAGATCTTAAGAACAAACAACGGGTTCCTCTCGGGTGTCTCCCCTAATGGCTCCAGCAACTGTTCATCTAGTTGTTGTTAATAAAGCATGTTGAAAGAAAGGCAGAGTAACCTTGCCAAGGAAATGGAAAAAGTGCTGCTGTATTTTTCAGAGTGCTCAGAAACTGAACATCCCGCGTGCCGCGCTGAGTGGTTCTGGTGACCTGGAAGAGTGCTGTGAATGGTAGTTGTTCTGCTGTCTTTGTTGCTGCAGAGCCTCTCCCTGCGCAGACGGAGGAAGTAACAGCACACCGCGATCACAGAGGTACGTCTCCGGATCATCAGACTTTACCTTCACATAACCACGTAAGGCATCTGACACTGCACTTAGTATTTAAAAGTGGAAGCAGGCCCGCGCAGAGTATTTAAAGGTGAAAGAGGGTGCTGCTATGAGGAATTCAAGTTAAGGCAGGCGCTGTGCTTCGTATGTAAAAGTGAAAGCGGGCACCAAGTATGTAAAATTTAAACCAGCTTGGAAAGGATCAAATGACTGTAGGGTAAAGGTCTTCAAACTGGGGGGCGGGCCCCCCTAGGGGGGCCTCAAGTGATCCCAGGGGGGGGCGCCAGTCTCTGGCCAGAAGAAACATTATGCTTTATTTTCAGCCAACAAAATGAGCTGCAGTAAGCACGTCTGTAATGGGCCATCATTAACATCCTTTGTCATTTAAATCCTGGCTGGGAGAAGGCGTCCAGAGGAAAGGGACTCCAAAGTTTCTCCGAAACCCCCACCACCATTTCGAATAATCACACTGTGGATACTATTACACATTAGTAAGGCCTGCCTCACCAGAATAGTATGTTTGGAAATCCTGTATATGTTTGCATTTCTAAAACAGTGACAGAACTTAGCTTCAATGTTTAAATAAGTCTAGAAATATTTAAACATTGCCGGTTAAATAGAATAATTGTGAAAAATGTTGAGGGGGGGCCCGGTGATTTTTTTTTTTTCTACAATGGGGGGGGGGGGCGCGGAATAAAAAAGTTTGAAGACCACTGCTGTAAGGACTGCATCCCGTTACACTGCCCTAAAAACTAAATATAGTGTAAAAATAACAAGCACTAAAGTGACATGAAAGCGGGCGCCGTGCTGAATAAAGAAGAGCGGCGCCCATGTAACTAGAAACCGTGAAACTTCACAATGAGAATTTGGCACAAGCTGGCAACAGCGGACTCTGTCATCTTCTGGTGTTGGAGGAAAATGGATTAATCAGAAGAACGCAGAAAAAGACAGACAGACCCCATGTCACCCCCACTGTGAAAGGGGGTGTCAAGTAAGGGAGACTTGCACACGACCCAGGGAAAAGCTACTTAGCGCATCTTGCACGTCTCCCCCACGCTCCTCTTTCATAAAACAAAAGAAAAAATGCATTTGAGAGGTGTAAAAACACACATAATTTAGAAATTAACTCACCACGCACAAGTAGGAACATATATGAACCAGTCCGAAATGTAATAAATAATATTCCAAGGGCATGCAAATGCACAAAAGACTAATAGGAATATTGATGAACCCCCTTAACTTTACACAAATGTTCATGCTCTAACAATGCATGAAACGAACATTCCGAGCACCAAGCAGAACAAGCATTGTTAGCATCGTGAAAGGTGCCCTAAAAAGCAAAAAAAAGTATGCAGGAAGGAGCATTAATTAAACAAGCGTACTTACATTGTGCTTTACCAGTGCTCCTCAGCCTGGAAAGGAAGTGAGGTATCGGCTGCAGGAACGAAACAGGAGGCACCAAAGAAAAGCGACGCAGGAGTGCACCAATGGTAAGGAAGAGGCGGGAATACAATCCTTTTATTGATTACACCTGGTCCTGCAGGCAGCGCATTCGCGCTGTAGGCTCAACCTAAAAATCACAGTGATTAATGTAGAGATATGAAATGGGGAGTTTCTGACTCCGAACTCTGGCCGAAGCCATGGCATGAGCCCACTTGAAGAACAGCTAGAGAAGTAAGGATGAAAAATACCTAGAATATCAAAAGACACTAAAAGGAAAAATTATGTGAAAAAATATAGTACAATTCCCATAGTGCTGCACTACCCAAACAGGACTAGTAACAACACATGATACCTCTGTCACCATAAATCAAAAGGTCGATTTCTTAAAGTGGATTTTTATTTTCCACTACCCAAACAGGGCACAGAAGAGGCTAACCACCGAAGTGGGCAGCCCCTCTCACACAGTATGGGCAAAGCAGAAGGATTAATGTCGTACAGGCCCCGTTAATGAATATTTCAACTTTAATATCAACCCAATGCAAATAATTACATTTGTAGCAACCGACAGAAGCGGATGGCTGGCTTTGATGCCACAGGTCTCCCATGGGTCAAGCATTCATGAAGTGCAGAGTGGCCGGAATGAAATCTGGCATGGGTCGAAGTGCGCAGCCGCTTTTTGGATCCAGAAATGGCTACTGCTGTGTGCAACAAGCTGAATGTACCTCCTTTTTGACGTTCTATCATACATTTTCTATCATGCAGTAAGGGGAAGATGGAACACGGGAAGGATCGCACTAACAAGACAGTCCCTAGCTGTTGTCCTGGTAAGAATGTGAGGTGGTCTTTAAATAGAGATGCGGGGGCTACAGTAGAAAGCTGACTTCACTAAATCTGCAGTTTCTAACTTATCTTTGCCAACTTCACAACAAGGTTGTGCTTACTCAAGCACAGAGCAACACAATAAGATGATGGCGGGAGCACTGAAACTTTTCAGACTCTCACCCCCAGTCTCTATTAGATATGGGTTGAATCCATCATCGTTCTATAGCGCACTTCGCCACCCCAGCCATATGCAAATCAGTCTTGACCTGGCTCCACATGGGAACAGTCGAGCCTGAACCGCCAAGCGAGGTCTTCCCTGGACCGGAAACAAGCATCGTGGGATCAGGCTCGAGGTGACCCCCCTTCTTCAGCCAGGCTAGCATTTCCCCACAGGGTTGGAGCCCTTAGAGATGGTAAACAACGTTTACCCTGAAACTTTTTAAACGCAGGGAATCACAACACGGTCGTTACAACGACCGCGTTGTGATTCTGCAAACCATTACTCCGCAAGTTGGAACAACGGCTTGCGGAGGGGGCGAGGTGTTGGATTTAAAATCCAGCACCTTCCCTAGTGCTCGCACAGACTGGAGTTGGAATAGTAAATCATGCTATTCCAACATACAGCACCAACCCTCCGTCAGTCGTTGTTCCGACTTGCGGAGTAATGGTATGCGGAATCACAACGCGGTCGTTCTAACAACCGCGTTGTGATTCCCTGCAGGATAAAAGGCTGTGGAATAAGGTCATACATTCCTTAGAGATCGGTTTTGTAAGCCTTGGTCCGCTCCTCGGCTCCCTGAGGAGGTTATTTGCAGGAGTTAAAGGGACGTTTGAAGAGAGAGAGGGAGGGTGAAGTTGAAGAGGAAGCGACCTGAGCAAGAGGAAAGAGAAAGAATGGATGGATGGATGGATGGATGGATGGAGAGTGGTTCATGACGAGATGAAGGAGGTGGGCTGGTCCGAGCTGACTCACCAGGGCTGCACCAGGCTCCCCACTCCGTCCTGTTCTGGCAGGCAAGCTACATGTTTACTGCACCAGGAGACAAAATGGCCGTACATTTAAAATTAACTTTAATGGGCAGCAATGGAAAGGCCTCAGCAGTACTGTAAGATGTTATGTAAATGATTTCACACAGGCTTGAACTAAAATGTGTACTGTAAACACACAGCGCATGCTCAGTCCTTTGTACGAGAGAGGAGCTGTTCCCTTCGCTTTAATAAATGACATTTTATCGGTTTTAAAAGTACATCAACATTAATCACGTGCCAGGCATATTTTAATGAACGAGACTGCCATGTAAAGCACTTACACAGAATAAAACTAGTTTGCCTCAGACCAGATGTGTACATGAGTATGTATCAAAAAGGTCACTGACTTTACTTCCAAATGACGTCATGTCCCATTCGACATGAAATTCTAGAGTTCCGCTTCCATCCTCGAGGCTGCTTGGCAAGGCAGGACATCAGAAAACCCCTTGTTCCCCAACCGCCGTGGGCGTACGAGCAATCAATGACTTACTGTTGTCAATGACAGACCACATAATGTGATCAGGCGCCCGTGTTATGCGGTGCCTCCCCTTCATGACCCAGGCCCCTCCCCTTCAGTGCCGGGCCCCTCCACTGCAGTGCATGGGCCCCACCCCTGCAGCGCATGGGCCCCACCCCTGCAACGCCTGGCCCCTCAGCGCACTGGCCCCTGCCCCGTTCAGGTCCCCTACACGCAGGGCCAGACTGAGAACCGAAACCAGTCCTGGCAAGCTGCTCGGTCGGCCCCCTTGGGGGAGCTGTGGGGGTTCGGCCGAGCTGTTCGCAAGGGCCGTTTTCGTCTGATTTTGTTACATGGGGTCGATATTCCCGGACCCCAGTAACAAAAACGCACCCCCAGTGGCCCAAAACCGGCCTCCACTCTGGCGGCCCACCAGAGAAATGCCAGGTGCTTGCTATGGCCAGTCCGGCCCTGCCTACACGGTTCGGCAAAGATGCACTTGCATCATATCTTGCACACGCCTCAATGAGGGCGGCCCTCTAAGCTAGCACAGTTGACCGCCCTGCCCCATTGCTTCTAGGAAGCCGGTGGTGGGGAATCTGGTAGACATGTCGGCTTTTTCCTCCTCCAGAACACTGCATAGCATACACTTTCCGGTGCTTAATTTGAACCCTAGTTCAAAAGCGGTTGGGTTAGTCAGTGTTTGCGTAGAGTTAACCTTGCTTAAACAGAAATGTGTGCAGTCACAGGCTGCCTCTCTGCAGGAACAGTGGAAGCATTTTCATCCCTGCAGCCAGTCCGCATTGGCAAATCCAATCAGCCTGGCTTTGATTTAAAAACACAGGCCTTCACAAATACTATTTCCAGTCAGTAGAAGCACTGCAAGGCGGAGTTATTCACCAGGCAGCCAGTAGCATGAGGTGAGAAGGCAATACTGTCTTGGTGGAGAAAAAACCCACTCTGTGTATATTCTAAAGCAGTGGTTTTTAACCTGTGGTCCTAGGACATATGGAGTCCGCAACACTTAATCAAGTGTCCGCATCTGCCTACATAATGAATATTATTAGCCTATTAATAAAGTGCACATAAATAAAGCAGCAAAATATAAAATTGGAGAAATTTTAAATGTTCTGTAAAGGAATTAGAAATTGGATGCAAAAACTTATTTTTATATTCTTTGATCTGTGGAGCAGAGCAAATGCACCCAAAAGACAATAGTATGAGTGTTGGGCAGCCTAAATTGAATTTTGAAAACCTCCAACGCTCCCCTTAAAATTTTGATTAAAAAAAAATAATAGTTTGTGAATTACACAAATGATTAAATATTTTATTTATCTGTTTGAATGTGTGCTTCTGTATTTTTTGTGCATTGTTTTGTGGTTCAGATCATTGATCTTGCTTTGAGTGGGGGCTGTGTATTCCAATAATGAAGCGGCACAAAAGGGGGTGGTGATGGACGGAACATCAGAACCAATCAAACGCTCACACCCAGTCAACAGATCCGGGTTTGATCCATCACCGTTCTTTAGCCCACTCTGCCAACCCCAGTTCAGACATGGCCATATGCAAATCAGTCTGACCCTGTGCCTCATGGGAACAGGCCATCACCACCCCTTTTGTACCGCTTTGTTCGTCATAAGTTGGCAGGGTATGCTCAGACGTGAGTCCCTTGCTCACTTTGTCACTGGATTCAAGCAAGCCTGGCTGAAGACGGCTGAAATGCCAGAAACCGGTCCTAGGAAGCTTGTTTCCGGTCCAGGGAAGGCATGGCTTGGCAGTTCGGGCTGAACTGTTCCCATGAGGCACAGGGTCAGACTGATTTGCATATGGCCATGTCTGAACTGGGGTGGCAGAGTGGGCTAAAGAACGGTGATGGATCAAACCCAGATCTGTTGACTGGGTGTGAGTGTTTGATTGGTTCTGATGCTCCGTCCATCACCACCCCCTTTTGTACCACTTTATTCCAATAATGACTCAGTGGGGTCCCCGGATTCCAATTTTGACTCAGTAAGGGTCCCTGTATTCCAAGATGACTCAGTGGGAGTCCCCAGATTCCAATGATGACTCAGTGGTGTTCCCCGGATTCCAATAATGACTCAGTGAGGGGTCCCCAGATTCCAAGAAAGACTCAGTGAAGGGTTCCAGATTCCAATAATGACTCAGTGAAGAGCCTCCGGATTCTAATAATGACTAACTGAGGGGTCCCCAGATTCCAAGAATGACTCAGTGGGGGGTCCCCAGATTCCAAGAATAACTCAGTGGGGTGTCGCCGGATGCCAATAATGACTCAGTGGGCGGTGCCAGATCCCAATAATGACTCAGTGATGGGTCCCCAGATCCCAATAATGATTCCGTTAGGGGGTCACCAGATTCCAATAATGTTTCCCTTGGTGTCCCAGGATTCCAGCAATGATTAAGTGCGGATCCACAGAACTCAAAAGGTTTGGTAACAATACGTCTCACAGAGATGCCCTCTGGAGCTAAACCTAATATGAATTAGGCCTCTTGGAGCTCTCCTCATTCACTGAAAAATTGGCCTTTGTGGCCCTTTACGGTAAATTGGCTGCAGTGTTTAGTGACGCCATAGCATCATGTCATCACCGGCCCTTTGGTCTGGTTGGAAGAACTGCTTCAGTCATCTGCGGCATCCCTGGGGCTCCAAACTAACTCTGCTGATCAGTCATACAGAAATAGCAAATGCTCCCATTTGGTTTACCTCCAGATAGTCACATAGTCACGGTCCAGATTGCCTGCACCAGTGCCTTGTTGAAAGGAGAACCTTCTACATATGGAGGACTTCATTGCCACGTCCTCTGCTTGCATTTCGCTGTAAAAAAGTGCACAAATGCTGCCTCTTTAACCACGCAAAGCCAAAGGAAATTGAATCAAGCTATCCTGGCTGAAGAGGGGTGAAACCCCGAAACCGGTCCTAGGATGCTTGTTTCCAGTCCAGGGAGGACCTGGCCTGGCAGTTCGGGCTGGACTGTTCCCATAGGGCACAGGGTCAAGACTGATTTCCATATGGCTGGGTCCAAACTGGAATGGCATGGAGAGCAAAAATAACGATGGATTTAGGCCCAGATCTCTGTACTGGGGTGAATGTATGACATTGTTCTGCATTCTGTCCATCAATAGTTCTTTTTGCATTTGCCTCTTTAACCACAGCACTAAGCCCCTCAATTTATGTCCAGTTTAACCACATGGAGGAAGACAACACGGAGAAATGGGGCTTGGCTAGACTCGAAGCAGCACCTAATTCAATGCGGCACCGGAAACCTGTGAAACGGACAAACTGGACTTCTGGGCCCATATTCCACATAGGGCGCACTTTCCCTGTTTGCACCATGGTGCAACGTTTATACAGGTGCGCCGTGGACAAATGGCGAGAGTATGCTCTGTTATAGATGAAGCGCTGACTGCAACCCAACTGCACTTTCAGGAGGGATTCAAGTTTCCTTTCAAGGTGGGTACAGAGAGTGACTGCACCTGCCTGCAAGGGGATATCTGGAGGGGAAAAATTAGCGATCATGGCACCGCATGGAGCACCAAAGGGTGCAGCTTCTTTGACACTCAAGTAGATTTTCTACGTGAGTGGCAGCTTTCTCATTGAGAACAGTCGCGACACCTCCCCCCCCCCACGTTTAGAAAATATTGCCGGGTGGTCTCCTAGCACCTGAAGAACACAATAGAAGATGCCAAATCTTGCTCACCAACTTACTGTGTGAGAAAAAACTCCACCATGCGGCGGCTGGCAGAGTTTGGCCAGAAATCTGCATTACAAGCACAATACGGGGTGGCTAAAACTCAGCGAACTCCGCTAGTGGAGTGAAATTTATCGCCCACCCCTGTTTTACGGTGAGCCCTGTGTCATTGCTCCTGGAAGTTTCTGAGGTGATGAGCAAGTCGGGCACAAAGAAGAGGAGATGGAGGTAATTTTTGTTGACCAGGCTCCTTTGTTCCTTTCCAGCACTTTCCATCCACCCGCTTCCTGCACTCTCTCTCCTCTACACAGCTGAACCACAATCGAACCGTTGTAAGTGTTGTCCAGGACAAAATGCGCTGTGAGCCCCAATGGGGAAGATTTTCCCTTAGATTCCGAAACCTATTTCAATGTATGGTATGTATACAGATACAGACACAGAAGAGGCTTGGGTTCTTAACATGAAAGCCAATACAACTTTCTACAAGACAAAAGACATTGTGCGCTTGCATGAGCAGGACACATATTTCCTGTCACATAATCTATTCTGTTTAGATGTACATACAAGAGGTTTTAGTTACAACATATGACATCACATTGAACGTTCTTCGTGTGCAACACAAACGGTGTGTGCAAATGGGACTCCCAGTCAACCCTCGGATGGAAACAGAAATGAAACACCCTCTGATTTAAAAAAAAAAAACAAAAAAAAAAAAAAACCCTTCCTTTGGGTATGTCGTGCCCCTGGTTTATACAGGTGATCTCGAACCAAGACTGTTCGGGCAAAGGTGGTATCTCTACCTGTAGACTGGAGTGCTATCTGACCCGCCATGGACAAATTTATATATATATATTTATACTCTTTCTCCCCCCCCTCATGCTAAGGTAGCTATTCACGAAAAACAACAGATGTAGGTGTATTTTCGCTAGTGACCTCCACGTCACCTTTTGAGGTAGTTAGCTGTTCGCTAGGTTATTAGGTCGAACCTGAGCCAGCGTGCAAGCACTGCTCTGGCGATCTGTTGTAGGTAGAGTACGGAGGAGAAGTCCCAACCCCCCCATATTTTTCATTGGGTTGCGTCTTTGTCCTTCGTAAATGCTGGCTTCTGATTCCTTAATAGACTTATTAGTCCCTCCTTAGTACCGCTGTGTCCTCATTTGTAACCTCCCATGACTACTGGCTCCTTTACTTCAGTTCCTATACTGTACGTGTTATCTTTAGTGTTGTAAGCACTGTTTTCTTTATTGAGTTTGTCCTACTTCGGGCAGGACGAAGTGCTTTGTTTACATTCAGCACTCTGTGCGTGCTTTCACTTTTGCAGCTGCCGAGGCAATAGAGACCGCTCACTTTTAGGTCTCGCCTTGCTATCGCGTAAGCGATCGCAAGGCGAGACTATAGTAAGGGGCATTTAAAAGTGCTCCGAAAAGCGGATTGCATGGCGAGCATGCGCACAATCACGCGCATCGTGCCGCCCTGCAATCCGTTTGGCATCGTACTTCAAAGGGTCCGCTCCCCCGCCTGGAATGCGCTCCCCCGCCAAGCGCGCGCGCCACGCTCCGCCGGGCTTGTCTTGTTGTTTTCCTTTGCGCGCCCACTTCCTTCCTCGGTCCAGCCCCCCCTCCCCCCACTCAATTGGTGCTAGTCACACGCCGACGCGGCTATGAACAGTCGGCTTAAACACATGCCCTCCAGCCCTTTTCTGCTGCCTCAAAGACATCTTTCGCACCATCTTGCCACATGGAATCCTGTTCAGCCTTCACTCGCCTTATCTCCCCCCCCCGTGTAGTCCCTCGTTTACATTTCTTCTACTGCTGTTCTAAAGGTCGTATGGGTATAAACACATGCTGTAGTAGTTTTAAACCGCTGACTCAAAAATGAGTATTACCCCAAGAGTATCACTAACCACATTTCATCCGCTTCTGCACCTTTGATTTTGCCCTTATTAAAAGATTTTGCCCTCCATACTATTCACAGGCCCCACACATGCCATAAAGCGCTTTGCCTACCTTACACGTTAATTTGTAGTGTTCATACACAGACTCCCTTCGTCCCCTCACTCTCTACCTCCCTCCCCCCGTCCCGCTTCTCCTCCTTCTATTAGATGTTGCTGGTGGTTAGAGCCCGCATAACTATAAACCTACGCTCTACAACTTAAAAGCTTGTACCACAACAATACAATAGTGTTTATACCACACACTCTGTCCCTGTATAAGCAAGCATGTACAATATAGCCCCAGCTACACAATTTTTCCCAAACAGGCCACTACCCTCCAAAGTACCATATCCCCGATTTGCTCACAAAGTACTGCACCTTAATTTCTGCCCTTAATATATTATTTCGTTACGCACACTTTTCACAGCACACACCCATGCCTTTTAGCACTTTTCTTTTGCACCACAAACTCATTTGTGGCCGCCTTACCACACGTTTGCCCGTTTGCCTCCTGCTTGCTTTCTCCCTGCCCTGCCAAACCCATCTGCTCTACATTATATACTGGTACTAGCCACACAATAATTTTAGCCCTCTGTACTCTTTTCTCCCCTTCTCACTTCCCGCTACTATGTATGTTTATCCCCTTCACCCTCTGCTGCTTCTATGCTTCCACCGTCCATATATACTCCCCGTACACACTCCCCTTTGCCTATTTAATTTACAACTGCAGCCTGTCTATGCATTTTAATATAATTTGGAGGACCTTAAGCCACAAACTTTGATTGCCCTTTGCACGCTCACTTTGTCTTCTCGCCCCAGCCCATCCTCCCTCCAGTTTATTCACACACCAACACGGCTAGTAACGATCAGCTTACTCACATACCCTCCAGCCCTTTTCTGCTGCTTCAAATGCTCATTTCAAAATGTTATCTTTCGCACCATCTTGTTTGCCTGACCAAATGGACCCCGTTCTCCTTCCCTGGTTTCATACCCAGCCACCCCCCCCGCCCTCTCAACTCTCCTTTAACCTTCTCTGATGGTGCTGGTCAAAACAGCGTATGGGTGTACACAACGATGGGCTAGTTTTAGCCCCTGATTCAAACTAGCCATCACCCCACACATAGTATCACCAATCACATTTTATTACGTTTCTGCACCTTTGATTTTGCGCTTAACAAACTATTTTGCCCTCCATACTTTGTAATAGGTCTCACATTTGCGAGAGTTTAAGCTTGTGGCATGGAAATGACAATGCCTCTTATCTGATTTCAAAGCAACAAAAATAAAAGGCATTTCATTTACAATACCAATAGCCAAAACTCTTGTAAATGCGAGACCTATTGTATTGCAAATGCTTGGGTCTGTTTCGTACAAGTTGCAGAGCGGGGGGGAGGTGGGGTGGTGTCAGGGCTCTTATCAACTCCCCGCCGCAGATGTCACAGGGCATGGGCCGTCTCTAGTTTTGTGAGTCACAGAAGAAAGTATCGGCAATAAAGTTATTCTAGCACCAGGCTACATCCGCTGAAGATTTAATTTACAGTCCTAACTGAAAAAACAAATGTATTTGTTCAGTAAACGCTTACCATGTTACATGCTCTATTTTTTGTATGTGCTATTGCCACAGAGATTGTTTCAGCTGAGCTAAATATTTGATGCATGTAGTGCTATAAGGTGGCATAAAAGGTAGAAATTCACTGTTCGACTGGGTGGGCAGAATTTGCGTAATCGCGTTACGCAAATCTCCGCTAAACGGTAATAAATCTCCGAGAACATGCAGAAATTCCGCGAACACGCAGAATTGCTTGTTCGCGATGCTTTTTTCCTGTTCACAGTTGCTGTTTGCGTGCTCGGGGAGAAATATCTCGCGAACACGCATTTTGAGAACATGAACAAGAAAAAATTTCGCGAAGTCGCGGAAAGCAGGATTTTGGGCAATTTCGCGTTCTCCGCGGAACGGGAAATTACCGAAATTCCGCAAATTCCGCGAGCGGAACGGAATTTTCCGCCCAGGCCTACTAATAACATAAAGCTGTTGTGTATTTATGTTATTGTAAATCTCACGCAGTATACCTGTGCACGCAGTGAACCCTTCACCAGTAAGGAAAATGTTCAGTATTATGTGCCACACGTGTGTAATTTATCAATAAGTACCTACACCCAGAATTCCTAACTTGTTTCTCTATAGACTTGGGTGGCTAAACCTTTATAAAAAAAAAAGATGGGAGGGGTAGTTCACGAGGCAAACGCGCGCGCCACCCCAGTGACAGAGTGATGATGTCAACCAGTACTTTGGAGTGGAAGACGTTATCCTTTCCATCTGATGACCAGCATTGCGCTTCTAGAACATTTCCAAATCTCTACTGTAATATTCTTTCCTAAGTTCATCAATACAAAGTGACAAGAGCCGCAGCGCCTCATGGGAAGAGAGGGGTCAGGACAACCAGTGCTAGAACAATATGAAAAACCATAAACTGGGGCTCCCTGTGGCAGAGAAAAGGCTGTGGATTCTCGCGGGGCAGACTGATTAAAATCAGGGTCTGACAGTCAACATGTACATTCATTTAAAAGAAAATAAATTGGGAGCAAGGACAAAGGTGCAGTAAATCTATTCCAGCCATTCTCCCCCAGGGGCCAGTATACTTGGCCACAACCGCAGGGCATGACTGGACATCTCACAGAGGACGGACTTTAGCTTCACAGTATATGAAGATTCATCAGTCAGTTCTCATAAAGTATTATTCTAGTACACAAATGTTTGTTTTACAATGCAATAGGTCTCACATTTACGCGAGTTTCAGCTGTTGGCTTTGTAAATGACAATGCCGTTTATGTTATGGTTTTTAAAACATAAATAAAGGGCATTGGGGCATATGCATCAACATTGGCATTTGCGATTCCTCATTAGTGAAAAATAAGGATTCGCTAATAAGGAATAGCAAAAGGCTATGCATGTAGGAATCGCTATTCAAATAGCGATTCCTTAACTTTCCTTAATTGCTTCTAGCAAATTGCGAGTAGCAATTAAGGAATGCCATCCCAATCATTCCTATGGGCCTCCAGGCCCATAGGAATGAATTGGAGATTGCATGAGCAAATAGCGAGTACCAGTAGGTTCTCGCAAATTGCTCATGCAATTTCAAGGGTGCAAGGGTGTCAAAATGACACCCTATTGCACCCCTGAAATTGATATGTGCACATATGTTGTACACACACATGCTCTAAGGGCATGTGTGTGCGCAACATGAAACTTTGAAAAATGCACAAAAGTGCATTTTTCAAACTTTTAGCAAATTACCATGCAGTTCATCTTCATGGTAATTTGCTCCCCCTATTAGCGAATTCGCTAATTTTTTAACTTTCATGCATTGCATTTAAGGAATCCCAAATTGAGATTCCTTAAATTAAGGAATCTCAATTTGGGATTCCTTAAATGCAATCGCAATTTAAGGAATCGCTATTTAAGGATTCCTTAAATAGCGATTTTTGCTTTTGGGTTGATGCATTGGGATTGGGTATTTTTAACTCAATACCGGGAGCTATTAGCGAATCTGTATTTTACCGACTGGATTTTGGCTTGATGCATGAGGCTGATAGTCATTTACAATGCCAATAGCTTAAAGTCGCGTAAATGCGACACCTATTGCATTGCAAATGCTTGTTTTTTATGTTTTACTTTCGCACAGCGGCTGTACGTGGCCAAGACAGTTTCACACATACGTAATGTACTCATGAAGCAAACGGAGATTGCAACTCTCGGAAATATGATGTCAAGTTGAGATCGAGCAGCCCCGCGAGACTGCATGTAGCTTTAACCAGCCTCCGATACAGCTTCTCTTTGGTTACATCTCTTCTGCTCTTAATTGCCGCAGTTCACAAGGCTGTCTGCCCCAGCCCTCCGGGCTCGCGTCTCCCTGAGTTGACGAAGCTGACAGGATTTTCTGACCCTGGAAGCAATACCCCTGCAGCCCCAGGCCGCGCACTGCTGGGCATTGCAGGCACGGGCGGCTGAGAGGGAGGCTCATCCCGAGAGAAGCCCGGCTTTGCAGCTGAGCCTCGGGGATCCCGCTGACCGGCCTCTATCTTCTTTCCAGCTCTATCTATATTGGCAGATGTGGACAGAAACCAACCCGCATATTTCCTCTCGTGTTCGGACCTCGCTCCCTCTGAAGACCGGTGCGGCTGAGAAGTTTCTCACTTGACAGGCTATTAGAAAAATTTAGATTTTCTCGCTCTAACTCTGAAAAATCAATAATGCTAAGCAGAGTAAGTCACATGTTAAAGTATAATCAACAAGCATTGGCAAAGCCAATAAGTCTTGCCTATAACAGTGCTTTAAATGGGCCTTTACTCACCGGTACTGAGTACCGGCACTTCTTAATTTTATCACCCTGAGTACCGGCACTTCTCTGCGGCCGTGGAGAGTACCGGTACTCATGGAGGGTAGGCGCAATGGCCTCTAGTGGTGATAGCCTGTCTCTTTGTTCAGCCAAATCAATTTTAAAGCCCTGAGCTGAGCCCCCGCTGAACTTTTCAGCATGGGCTCATTTGCATGATATCCCAGTGTTCGCCGTCATGCTGTGTTGCACGGAATCGAGGCAGCCCAGTGACAGCACAATGAGAAAAGCCATGGGAGGTTAAAAGGGCTTTAATCCTACCTGATTCTTTTGTGTGAGTGTCTGCTTATGTGGGTCTGTTTGCCTGCTTGTGTGTGCGCTTTTTTGTGAGAGCAATATTACAAAATAAGGAAAGGTTAAAATATCACTGTTTAACTTTCATTTTGTATAAAGAATTATCCTGATTTGTTTATAGAAAGACATTTCTCGTGTGTACTGCAACTAGTATATAAACCAATACACTTCGTATGTTTTGCCTTTAGCCCCGCCCCTAGCCCCGCCCACTCGCCACATTTAAATGAGTACCTGCACTATTTTTTTCCCATTTAAAGCACTGCCTATGCAAGATCTTTTGGCTTTGTCAAAGTTTTTAGTCATGTTCTACAGCAGCTGAAAGTAAAAAATAAAAACGCTATGACACGTTAAATACAGCGCACGCCATTATGTTTTTAGGTCTCGTCTGACCCAGCGTATGCGCTGGTCTGGCGAGACTTATTGAGAGGGCTCCAAAAAGTGCTACCTGGCCAGCCTAGAGCTACAGCGCATGTGCTTGACCGCAATCACTTTAGCGGCCGCACGGCCGCTTGGCATAGCCAATAGGTCTCGCTTTTGGGACCTTATAAGTATTTAGTTATGCAACTGTTGCATGGCTAAACACTTATAAGGTTCCAAAGGCGGGACCTATTGGCTATTCCAATGCTTGTTTCCCCTTACTTTCAGCCATGTTGTACAGCAGCCACGTTGCTGTGCAACATGGCTAAAACATATTGACAAAACCAATATTTCTCGCATAGGCGACAACAATTGTATTTGTCAATGCTTGCTTTCAGTTAGCAACTCTCCCAACTCTACTATTTAAGTGATTTGTTTCCTGTGCTAAGAAAGTGATGTCCGTACGTCACTTGCAGCCATACGTCCCATTTCACAATACTGCATGGTGCACATGTGCCTAGAAGCCACCATCACACTTTTGCTGGGTGTAGGCGAGTCAGAAATCACCCCGCAGCCTCCTGCAAACACCTCATGCGTTCCTTCCAGGGGACGCTGCTTGAACTGTCTACTACGAAAAACCTACTCTACAGACTGAGCCGTCCAAACCGAACATATTCCACCAAGCCGCATTTATGTCCCAAAGCATGGCACATTTAGCTCCCAGTGTCTCTAATCTGACTTTCACAATTCCCACCATCATCTCCTTGATCCACTCTACCTAACGAAAATTTAAATAAATGTATGAGATCGTCAAACGTTAATTATTACAAAAATGCAGGCTGCGCGAGAACTGCCTGAAAAACACAAGGATGCGCGGTTATTACTCAGTAAAAAGTAAAACTAGATCCTATCAAAATGTAGAGTTTTAAAATATTGCAGACGCTACACTGCTTGTTCTTTTAGTGGGTATAGCAAAAAAAAACCTATCATTAAATACAAATCTTCCCTAATTCTATATAGAATGAATGATGATATTTATAGAGCGCAACGTTCACTCCAGGGAGCATCTTGGTGCTATCGGAAAACTGAGCAGGGGCTGTGGTGAGGAATTAGTAAGCACCATCCGGTAGAAAGGTCAGATAAGTAATGGCACTACCTGGTCTGGGGCCGCAAGGATCCAGGTTTTTAGGAGTTTCTTGAATAAGGGTATAGACTGCGCCAGTCTCCAATGGTTGGGCAAGGTATTCCATGCTTTTGTTCCCAGGACTGCCAATGACTTTCCTCTTGTAGATGAGAGGTGGAAGGCGGGGGTGCCAGGAGATTTTCCGAGGATGATGGCAGAAGCCGTTGGGTAATATATGGTTTGGCCAGTGGTTCTATAGTCTATAATCTAGTAAGGCCAGTGGTTAATTTGTAAAACAATAAGTGCCAGGGCCCTCGTCTGGAGGACACAGCAGCCTGCACCCTCCATTGCCCATGCCGGCACTTCCAATTACAGTACCAACAAAGCTACTAACCATTACACTACACATTACAAGTGTCGCAGTTCATACTATTCAGGGCCCTCAAAGCTAAAAGAATAGCTTGGGTGGCACGTGTTAATGTATAATAAATTTAATAAAAAGCTGTTGCACTCATACCCAAATTTGGCAGACAGTGCCACCATGTGGCAGACTGTCCCAAGCACTGGTGCTAAGAATTAAGTGGGGGTGCCGAGCGCCAGAAACCACCCGCTCAAATTAAGCACTGAGTAAGACGCTACAAAGGTGCTGATGGCATTGACAGCCACAGTCTGGTGGCCAGCTGACATTGGCTAAAATGGAACGACCTAGAAGTGAAGAAAGAAAATGTGCCGCTGAGTATCACGGTCCAGCAACCAGCAGCGGCCCAGGTACAACCCCTGAGAGACGGAGGCGGGACTTGTGCGGAGCAGCCAAATGGCTCTCTTCTCGGCCCATAACCACGATCACCAACAGAGCTGTGATTAAAATGCAAATGAATGCAGCCCCAGAGCCAAACTCCATGCATGACGCAAGGATAACGTCGATGGAGGACTCCTGAGGTTCTCGTTTGCTGAAATGACTTCCACACCGCAGGTTTCGATCCTCTCTGGTGGAGGTGAAAAAGGAAGGCTGGAGGAGGGCTGGCAGGCAGGAAGGAGTTGGGGCCTGGGATAGGTTTTTAATGTGCGGGGGGAGGTTCCTGGGACTTAGATTTTAAAACCGTACTGAACTTTTAAGTCAATTTAGCAGGTGTGAAATAATAATATAGAATAAAAACTTTGGAGGAGAACATAAGTACACAGAGGAAATCGGTCAAATGACTGAAACATTAGCAGTCGATTAATATCTTAATGTTCCACTTATCTTTTGCTAAAAAATACTGTAAAACAATTATAGAAAAGGAAAAATGCACTTCTGATCTATTCTGGGGGCAAAATGCAGCAGGAGGGCATCCAAGGTAGGTTTGCTTGCCCAGTTGTCTCTTCTGCATGTATCGGGTGCACGCGAGGGAGGGCTGCCCTGCTACTGTTCACCAGCAGGCACACTGCTTGGGAACAGCCTAAACGGACAGCGATACAAGTCTCCCATGCAGGCCTGGCTCCAAGATTTGGGATCTTGCAGGGCCGTGAAGAAGCAAGGGTGGCCCATAAAGATCAGAGGGGTTGTCCATAGTCTCTCAATACCTTCCTTAGCTGGAAAACTTTAAAAGGTTTAAATAAACAAAGCACACCAATGTAACATTTATAGCTAGCATTGGTGTGTGGGAGCGGGGTTAGAACCATTTTTAAAGTTTTTAAATTATAACTTTTCAGCATGCTGCTCTACAAGACAGCTTAAAGACATTGGCAAAGAATATAGCTCTGGATAAGCACTTATAAGGTCCCAAAGGCGAGACCTATTGGCTATGCCAAAGCTTGTTTTTTCATCTGCGATGGGAAACAGACAATCTTCGCCGCCATCTGCAAGTCCTGCAACTTTAAGAAGGGCCTCTGCTTGCCCGCTTGAAGGAAACATGTGCTGCACGAGGTCTTAAAAATAAGGCTCCCTGTTTTCCATTTTCACTGATTTTTACAGATAAATACTGACAGAAAACATTTATTTTCTTGTCTGTGTTTATTTTTAAATGTGGATAAAAAGGGAAATTGGGTGCTTTTGAGTGATTCTAAAAACTGTCTGCCATGACTCTCAGGCCAAGAGCGGTGTGGATTGATAGGTAAGGGGGCAAAAAAAGGGACTTTTAGTGAAGAGGCTTTAACAGCAGTAGATGTGCACAAGGTTGATACTGAAATTGGCATATTTTTTTTTATAAGTGCATTGATTTAACGTCTACGGGTATTTACAGCATTGAAACCTAGTAGGCTTTCAAATATGAGTGCATTTTTACCAGTTAAATAAATGTGGAAATATACTAATTCCAGCTTCATATTTCCACAAAACCCAAAGTAAATATGGATGAATAGAGAAAAAATTACCAAAAAATAAATATGGATAAATACAGACGGAAATGTTAAAAAAAAAAAAACATAAAACTGGGAGCCCTACTTATAAATGACTCTACGGAAGGCCAGGCATGTCGTGATGCCGAGATGGAGCTGGGCGCTAGGACCCCTCACACACCGGACTGCAGGGCACTAATGCGGTCGATTTATTGATTAATGCACATAAATACTCCTTGAATATTTGCACTCGCGGACGTACTTTCCGAGAACATCAACGGGCTATGATTGGTCCTTGAATTTTAAGTAGTTGATTTAGAACCGTTTCCGTGATATCAAACCTGCACTTTGAGATCCATCCACTAAAGGAAAACGCTCTGAAAAAGTCAAGATTTAAAGTTAAAGTCGCTCTAAACGTGAACTTGTCAGGCAGACACTGACATCTAAAGTGCAGAAGTACCACGTGGACATCTTAAGGATTCTGGGGGCCCTGGGCCAAAGTATGCTGGAGGCCCCTGTTCGGAACAGTTTCCGCTCTTTCGCGCCCTCTTTGGTCAGGACTGTGTTTACATCTAATATTCAGGGATAGTGACGTGTTTTAAATATTGCACCAGAGCAGCAGCTCTGTAATCCTACTGCAAATAATCTTTATGACCCCCTCCCATTTCTCATATGTGACCTCCTATTGTGGTCAGAAAGAATTTTTTTTAATGGATGTTCCATGAAACATAAACACAGCAAATTTCTGTAAAAAGTCTGTATTCGACTCTAACACATCACCCACATTAAAAATAAATTAACGGAAAACGGTATTTAAAGCAATCTGTTTTAGAATTATTGATGGTCCCCAGGGCAAAGACTCTCTGCAGGACAGAGTTGGCTCTGTTGGGGGGGGGTGCGGGGGGGAGGCCCTGAAAGCCTGGGTCCCTTGGCCAGGGCCCACTCTGCCCATGCCCATAAACATCTCTGGGTTACCACAAAAACATTACGGGTTGTCCCTAAAAGGGTTTTGCTAAGTAGTTGGGGGAAGAGCCTACATTTGTTTTAAAAAGTTTTTGTTTTTTTATTATTTGAGAGCCCATAATTTCCCTTTTTTGAATTCAGGGGTGCCCAGTGTGGGTCCAGGAAGGACATTCCTGCTTTTCACAGTGCACACATGTGACAAATGCACCTACTATTTGTCTCAATGACCCACATTTAAGTAGTAGGGGGGGGGGTATCCAGAAAACCCGGTGTGGATCCTGCCCCTGGATCTATTCATAATATCCCCTGCATTACACATCGAAAGGAAGAGGCAGTGCTGTGTGAATCCAGGATGAAACCTTTAAAAACCAGCATGGGCAAAGCCAATACGTTTTTTGCTTGAATTTTAAGCTTTGTGTAAAATATTCTCTTAAAAGCCGGCTTCAGTTAAAAAGCTTTACAAAAGAGTGCCTTTATATAATTCATCTATGAGCTAGAGAATGTAAAGTGATAATTCAGTGTTCTTTTGAAATGTCAATAGTGCCTCCTGCATTGCAATGTAAGCATTCCATAGGGAGTGAAATAATGCACCGATGGCAGGAGAGCGAAAAATACCCCTTTGGGTGGAGCCACGCCCACTCTGCATTTCTAAAAGATTTGTAGCAATAGATCCTGCAGACAGCTGCACTGTCAAGCCACACATAAAAAGGCTAGCTCCAATTAGTCATGACTAATATTGATTAATATTATTTCATATTTTTAAAAAAATCATAAGACCTAAGTAGGTAGGTATAGAACGAATTTAGTAATTCAAGCTTGGGTTGTAAGTACCTTTTTTAAGAATGGGATTTCTTAAATAGTTTATTCACATATATCCCTTATTCAGTAATTTTTTCCGTTGATTCCAGGCATATTTCTGTTTGTTGCAACTGTAAAAGTACAATAAAAAAATAAACATAAACGGGAGAGAATGAGTTCCCCAAGTCAAATATGCATCAGATGCTCAGCCGGGCAGCCTTGTTTGGCCAAACCACTTTGCATTCTGGTTCTTGTAGTTTTTCTTTTTTAGAATTTGGAAAGCAAGGGCGGCAGGCACCAGATCCTAAGGCACTCAGACCATGTAGCCACAATCTGTAAGGGAGCTCGAGCTGCAAACGGACAGTGTTGCCTGATTGTGTAACACGTTCTGGGAGAGGCGCTTCACATGGCACACGCGTGCACCACCAGGGTGAGCTTCACACATTGCCCAGGAGATGGGCTTCAGATTCATGATTGTGAATAGCAATAATGAAAAACACTATTGACCATAAAACCAGAATAATATCCTTAATAATACGATTATTGAGTTGCTTATAATAAAGTATCAAGCTAATCTCTCTAGACTAGAGTCCAGTGTCTTGGCGCTTTCCAAACTCTGCAAGGAATGTGCGCGAGGGAGCAGGGTAGGTGGTTTCAGAGTATTCTCTCATTGAATAACCACAATGAAAATAAATATAAAATGATGCTGGTGCACGCAATACGCAAGAGAATGTTGGCGCCTTGTGATTTGGGGTCCCGGATGTATGGCATTTTATATCTTTGTCATTTCTGTCTGTATGTATCCAGATCTATTTTTTGCTTACTTTACCTGTATTTAATCGTAGTTAGTTTTTTGCTAACTTTACCTGTATTTATCCTTATTTATTTTTTGCTAACTTTGCCTGTATGTATCCATATTTATTTTTTGCTAACTTTGCCTGTATTTATCCATATTTTTTTTGTTGCTAACTTTACCTGTATTTATCCATATTTATTTTTTGCTAACTTTACCTGTATTTATCCATATTTATTTTAGGTTTAGTGAAAAGATGAAGCTGAAATGTGTACATTTCTGCATTTATTTAACCAGTCAATGCGCACTCAACCTGAACGCCTGGCAGGTTTTAATGGCATATACACACTCGGGTGGTAAAATATGCACTTGCAAGAAAATCTATACTTTTTAATATCCAGATTCTGCACATCTACTGTTGTTTAAAACTCTTTACTTAAATCCCTATATTGTTGTAATCCCCTTGCCTGTCAATCTGCACAGCTATTGGCCTGGCAGTCATGATTGACAGCATTTAGAATCACTCTAACACAACCCAATTTCCGTTTTCATTCACATTTAAAAATAAATGCAACCAGGAAAATAAATGATTTTCGGTCTGTATTATCTGTAAAAATCAGTAAAAACGGAAAACAGGGAGCCTTACTTGTAATAAAGTTGAATGGGGTTTTTATTCGATATGCCTATTCAATTCCAGGCCTCTCTCAGAGACTGCCAAAAGGAGCAGGGGCTGCGGCCCTGATGTATTAATGTATCAAAAAGATGTCCTTGCAATGAAGAAGCAAGGCATGCTCCCTCAAATGGGAAGTGATGGCTGCCTGTGGGCCACAGGCACCTTCACGCCCGGTCTATTTCTGTGTTCAGGTACAGTGGTTTGTAGCGTCTTGGAGACGGCCCTTGGTGGTTCCTGCTATGCTGCTGTGTCACAGGGCAGGCGGAGGGTATGGGTGGGCAGCCTGGGGTACACTGAGGCCTGGTTCTTTCAAGTGAAAGCTGCTGGATTCACTATGTGTAAAGTTCGCAGCCCTGGGCCTTGGCTGTTTGTGAGGGCGCCTGAAGGAAGACTGCTAAATAGGAAAGAGGAGACGGGTGTGAGGAAGAGGGGAAGAGGATGTATCCTTGGGACGACTCGCTACAAACTGTGCGCGTGCGCACACAACCTAGAAGATGAGAACTAGGTACTAAAACCCTCCAGAATCTACAAGGCTACCTTTAAAAACGCTAGGAAGGGCCACTCAGGCTAGCCTCTTGCAGATGCCACCAGCTGGGGCTAAGAGCTAGTCCATAATGCTGAAGAGCGGGCTAGACGGTCAGCACAACTGGGTCACCCCTGACCTGTGCTCCCCAACATACCCAAAACCTTCCCAGAGCTGCCTCTGAGTCTAAACCGGCCAGAGCAACAAACAGATTCACTGTGTGCTACATGAAGGCAGGTCTCGAGAAGCAAGGAATAGGACCAGATAACCCAAACAATGAGGAACCTTTATCGAACGGGTCCCTTCTGGGTAAACTGATAGAAAAAGCACCTCTCCGTCAGGTCTCAGACTTTCCCCATCAATAACAACCGCTTCTAGGAGCAAAGACGCTGTTAAAGTGAAAACATCTGCATTAAATTGGATCTGGGAGGACTTCAAGAACACGTGGAGTCCAAGAGCATGCCAACACTCTAACTTCCGCTCTCTGGTACCCATCACCGCCTGCTGCTCCAAGGAGTACATGACACAGGACTGTAGGGCTCAGCTCTAAAGTGGGTTCAGACAAACTCACAGACAGGACGCAAATTCGGCCTCAACTCCAAACCTGTTGGCACCAGTTTTACAACCGGTGGGTCCCGCCAAGGCGTACGCTTGCCGCTTTCTTATACAGCGCGTGCCTTGCATAAACGTCTATAAACTCATATGTTACATCAACGCCGATGACGCCCAGACCACCCCACGATTGGAAAGCCTGTCAGGTTTTGTGGCATCTCAATTTACCAAACGCTTAAGTGCAGATAACAGTTGGATAATTTCAAACTCCGCTGTTGACAAATCCCTCTAAAATCGAGCCCTTAACTTTTCGAGCATTATAAAAGGCGTCTTGGAGAGAGCTCCTGTGGGCCGTATATGGGTATTGAGGTTGTGTATATATATTGTCCGCTAATGTTCAGTGTTCTGTGAAGGAGATCTGTTGTGTTTGAGTGATGCAGGTGGTTAGGTGGAGAGCAACTGAAGATGGCTTTGATATCCACTCTGCTGCCTAAAACAGGCGTGTTTATGTAGCAGGGGTGAAGGTGACATTTGTAAATGGAATAAGGAAGTACTTAGCAGAGGCTTCGATTCTGAGCTGTACCTTGATGGTGTTTAATTCAACGCTTGAAAGAAGCAATTACTGCTCAGTCAGATCAAAATATTTCGCAAATGTGTAGTCCCCAGTCCAACTGGTGAGCTGATGGAGTAAATGTAATTATCATAGGAAGTCTTCAGGGTGAAAGCAGCATGCATGAATGCCAGGGCAGATATGAAAGAATAGGGGTAAAGTACCTGGAAGAGAAGGTGAGATGGGAGCAGCAACCCACTATTTACATTACGCCCCTGTCCTATAGACCTTCATTGGGATTAGAGATCTTGAAAGGTAATTACCAGCGTGTGGCAAGAAATGTGCGCTTCACTATAGCTTGAAGAGAAGACCTTTTCCAAAGAGTACCATGGCATTCCCTCATCAGTACACAGCGGTGTGGAGCGGCCCTGGTTATGAGGAAAGGGATACACTGGCACAACTGAGACAACTGGCAGAAGTCTTTCTGAGAGTGATGTGGAGAAGTTGGAATGAGATGGCCACACACTGGGTGTGGGTGGGAAACGCGATCTGATGAGAGGGTGAGGGAGCTTTGAGAGACTGCTATGGATGGTGAGGATGCGGAGGAGGAGCATGGCTGCAGTTATGCAGATGAGACAAGATGCCTCGAAGACCTTCACCACATCTTCACCGAACAATGTGTTCTGCAAACCCCTGATACAGTTGGTCTGTAGACTGATTTGTTTGGTATGTAAGCTGCCGAAAAAATGCAGCGTTGTAGGATCAAGGCAGACTAGGAAGTTAACTAAATGGTGGTGCAAAAAAAAAAAAAAAAATTGTTTAACCCATTACTGCCGTTTTTTTCCTAAGCATGCTGTGTCATTGTCTTGCTATTTTGAATAACATTTGTATATGCAACAAATCATATATACAGCAAAGGTAAGTAGGTGCGAAGCTCAGAATAGCAAATCTGTACTTACCAATGCATCCTTAACTCGTTACTATAGTGGTGGTGGATGTTCTGGCTGTGACATTACACGTTGACGTAACCCCCTGACACAGAGTTCTTCTAAAGCGCCTCTTCTATTTTGCTAGACTTGTTCATGTTGTAAGAACACATCCAAGATTTACGTCGGCGCTTGAATTAACTGAGCATGTACCTACCGTCTGGAGCTTGGATGTATCAAGAGTTTAGGTGCTTTCATGTTTCATTCTGTTGTGTGGTCCTCGCCTTGACCAAGTGGTCTTCAAGGTGGTGAGTTGGGTGAGAATTCTGAGGGTTATGTGGGGCACCAGTAGAAAGAAATGAGAAATCCAGTCATTATTAAATTGGAACAGTTTCAGTGGCCAAGAAGGCCATCAGGAGGTCCTCGTCAAGTTGTCGCATTCCTGGATGCCTTAGAGTTTACAAGTCTGTGAGTTTCTACAATGCTTTGAATATGTTCTTGGCCCTCAGGACAGGGATGGTGTGTTGGGCTGTGATTCAGCTTAATTTCTTGTCTCTGGAAGGGGGATCTTTGGGTTTTTGTAGGCTGGTCTGTTTAAAATGTGCACATTAAAAGTAGTGTATTTTGGTGGACTTTATCCCCACTACCTTGAATAGCGACAGTTAGATGAAGGGAGGTATTTGTGCCTCGTAGTAGGGGCTTGTGTGTTGCTTCTCTCCAAGCTGCTTATGATTCTGGGATTTTATTACACAACCTTTGCATTGAGGACTCGTAGTTTACATTTGTCCCTATCAGCCAATTCAACTAGCCCACCTGGTAGCCATGATTTGCAAAGTCGTGGGCTTGAACCCTGATGTGCTGCAAACATCGAGTGGGGCAACAACCCCACGGTCACACGCTTGCCACTCGTTTAATCTGCAGCGCACCGCATCCCAATGTCTTTAAACCAGGCGCCTATCATGGATTGTTACTGTCGATTGTGTATTATTGCTTTACCATTCCAGGTGGCCAACATATAGGTTCCAAAAGTAGCAGCCATGCTGGATATTTTTAGTTAACTGTGCTGTGTGTACAATACCATTGCAAGATGGTCACTTAGTGTAATGTTTAATTTTATTTGTTATTGGAAGCATATTTCCAGCATCTTTACACAGAGGCATGTTTTTTTGTTGCTACTTTTAATCTGTTACCTTGTCTTGCATATATTATTTAGGGGTGGGCAATAAATTCCCCTCCGCCTGTGGAGTTCATGGAGGTTTGCCCGCTCTGCGTTACGCTTGTAACGCTGAGTTCTGGCAAAACTTCGGCAACCGCCCTGTGGCAAAGTTTCTTTCTCGCGCGCAGTTCACCAACATTAAATTGGCAAGCGTGGGAGAGTTTTGCCGTTCCCTAGGATGAGATGTGAGTGCTAGGATGGCACACGGCGAGATTTTCCCAACGCGGGCAGATGCGACCATCCGCTGTGGGAAAGCTGCTGCCCGACTAGAAATTCTACTCGAGCGACAGCAAAGAAGCAGCGCCCTCTGGCACTGCGCGTGGTGCCGTTCACACTAATTTTGCAGCACAGAACAAGCTCCCAGCACTAAAAATCAGTGCGACGTGCTGATTCTATCTGCCTGCAGAACTCTGTGGAATCCTGCAGAGTTTTCATATAACTCTGCAAGTTCGGCCCACTCCCTATATTGTTGAGCTGGTGTGTGTTTTATTGGGGTTCTGAAGTGATGATTTAAGAATTTATCAGCGGATGGATCAATGGATGCATGAGTGCAAGGATAGGTGACAGGGTGGATATATGATTTATTGATTACCTAAACCTATCAATAGCTGATGAAGTACTTTCATGTATAGGCCAGACCTACTGTTACTGCAATCCTTGTTGAGAACCGGTGGGATGAACATCACACCAAGAGCCAGGCAGACCTTGATGTGGGAGTGATGGGCGGCTGCAGAGGAGGGAGTTGCCCTGGCACACTCCCTCTCGGCCCAGAATGACTCTCTTGTTGTCACAAAGGATTCGCAGGGCACTTCTAACAGTCACGTTGAAGGTAGGGGGTCTCCTTTGGGGTCACCAGAATACTTGCATCAAAAGAGAGATGTCTATCGGTCATCTGTGTCTCCTTCCTGGGAAAAGGGACAGCGGTACACTTAGCTCATTTCCTGCTAGAAGTCCCTATGTCTGTGTGTCATGGACAAAATAGTTAAATATAAGGCTTATTCCCTGGAAGAGCCCCCTGCGCGGGAGAGGGGGCGTTTACCTGCATCTTAAGCTCAGACGCAGATCAGATCAAAGAACACTCTAATTTTGAGTTGTGTCATAAGTGTTGGAAAGTGGGTTATTGGTAGGGGCGAATGTAGGTCTGCCACTGGCTAGAAGGCCACTAACACAGCATAGGGCTCCGAATAGGTCTTACAAAATGATTCCCATACTCAACCCTTGGTAGCTTGGCTGCGAGCCGGCAGGCTTAACTTCAAAGACTGGTATGTAAAGCATTTAAAAACAGGTAGGGTAGGTCCCGGTCTACATTTTTACTTTTGGACTTAGAAGCTTTTCTGGAGCTTTTTCTTGTGGGATCCCTCGATGCTCTTCACCAGGCCAGATTCGGTGAGGGTTCGCCGGCCTCGGATTTCTTCTACTTCCGGTCAAATCTGAAAGTCGGACCTATGGAGCATTCAGCGGATGAACCTGGATGGCTTGGCCGGTTTGCGGTTGCAGGCAGGCGGCTTGGCTGGCCAGGTTGAGTCGGTCCCCCTATGGAGCTTTTTTTCCAAAGTTGCTCCAAAGTTCTCCAAACTTCTGGAACTTCTTCCTGAAGTTCCCTCAAAGGGTCCCAAAGTGTCTCAAACTCACTCCAAGGGTCTGTAAGCTCCAAGATGGTCATTGAAAGTTGAGGTCTTCAGTTCCCACAATCCACTTGTGTTCTTCAGGTTGAGGATCCTTGATGGTGATGGTCCAGGTGAGCTGTGTTAACCTGTAGCTTGCAGGGAGTCCACTCTTTAGTTCTTTTACAGCAAGGTAATCCACAGGGCTGTAGTTTCAGCTGGTGCAGTCTTCAGAGGACAGGCCTTAGAATTTGCACCCCAACTTCCCAGCATGGCAACGTCTTGCTTTCTTAAGTTTCAAGCAGCAGATCTGAGAGACTCTGCCCCTCTCAGATACTTATTCCAAGGTCTCTGGGTCAAGCAGGAGGTCGCTTCTGACCAATTGGAGCAGGGCAAATTCCCAAGGATATGACCACATCCTGTAGAGTGTGGCATTATTTTGTCCCAGAATGCCCCAAATCTTCCAGATTCATAATGTCTGATGTTCCAGCAGGGAGGGAAGAGCTGGCTAAACACACCCCTGCGATGGCTACTTTTCATAGCCTTGTATCTGCTCGTTCTTTCCTTAATCCTAGCTCTGACTTTGGGTCAAGAGAGTAGAGTTGTAAATGACACTGAGGCCGTCCCCTTTACTTTGAAGACCACGGTTTACGACTCCACCCTCCCCCCCCCCCCCCTGCTCTGGCATTCCTGTGTAGCAGCACCCCCTGCAGAGCTGGTTAACCCCAGGGGCTCTTTATCACCTCTTCAAAGCAGCCTGCCTAATCCACTTAACTCTGACCAATCAGGACAGACCCCTGGAAGGCTGAATCTGGACTTACAAACAAGAAAGTCTTAACTTTGTGACTGTATATTTTAGGAGAAATTCAATAATATGATATTGTTGGATTTATCACTACCATTATGGGAAGTCTTTGAATGGAAGTTCTATCATTCTCCTATCAGGAGTTATTAGTTAATAACTTCTTGCCATGTTAACCTATGTGGCATAGGATTTGCAATGGGACAAATGACTTGCTTCATTTTTCCAGCACTAGGGCTTATAGAAACCTATTTATAAGTACTTTGCTTATATCTACAGGACCCCCACCCCACGGAGCAACAAGGGGAGACTTAAGGGGCTCTGAATCTGTAGCAATATTGCAGATCCTCCCTCCACAGTGCTCCTAGCATCAAAGTCGAATACTAGGCAGCACTTTATCACAATGTGGGGAGTGAACTGTGCAATCTCACTTAACCCAGGGCATATAAAACTCATTTTATAAGGGTCTACCTTGTACATACCTGACCCACCACCCCTGGGACACCGAGGGGAGACCCTGAGGGTTCCTAATATGCCAAAACATTGTAGGTTGTTGCTTTTAAGTGCCCAAACACCAAAGTCGAGTTTGGGCACAATTTACTTTTTTAAAGCAGTCCAGCCACCCAGGCTGCTTTTAAACTGACCTCCGGCTTCAGCAGTGCACGCGTGCAAGTGCAAAAAGAGCTGCTGGCCTTTAAATTGCCATTCCCTATTGTGGATTAGGGACTTCTAGGTAGTGTCAATCCCCCTGCCCTATTATTTAATGGGGTCTGCTAGGGTAGGTCACCAATCACAGGGGTACTCCATAACATAGTGTACCCTAGTGTATGTAAGTGTTTTCACTGTAATCTAAATGTGTCTCTTTCATCATAACACGGGCCCTGGGGCTGGTTAGGCAGAGCTCAGGGTCAGTCAGAGTCAGTTACCACCAGTACCATTCAGCAAACAGTTGGGGGGTGCCCAGGGCACAGGATGACTTTGCAACAATAAGGTACAGCTTTAGTTGGGAACCTTAAAGGCTGGAAGGGTCCTGCCCGCTGTGACCTCTGAAGGGCACCGTTAATGTGTTACCGTTCTGCTCCCAGGGTAATGAGTGCTGGGCCTAGTTACACATATACCCCGAGGTAACAAGCACTCCGATACCTGCTTCTCTCAGTCTAAAGTGGAGCAACTATCTGTGTAGAACTGACAGACGAGGGATGCCGCCAACCTGGGCATTGAGTGGAAAGTGCACAGTTAAAGCCTTTGAGTCCGATTTGGCCCCGTGACGTGTGGATTTCAAACCAACCCCAGATAAGAGTGAGCCGAGGAGCCAGGAAAGAAAAGCTTTAATGTCTGGAACACAAAGATGCGATCACCTCCCCTTGCTTTCATGTTCGCTCTAGTTGGACCGTTTACTATTTATTCTTGAACTCGCCATTTTTTATTTTAATATTTTATCAAAAACAAGTATTTTTTTATAATAGCCGAATATAGTTTGAGACCACGTTGTCGATGTCGTTGTATTTAAAAAAAAAAAAAAGGTCATGTTTTACTCGTAACTTAAATATAGTGAATAATTAGTAGTGAAAGGACATTTTTAAATTAAGAGTAATGAAAAAGAAGAAAGTTCTCAACTCGGCGGAGTCGGTGTTATCCGTAGCATTGGTAACTCCTCCATATTGGAAAGATTCAGTCTTCAAAACAATTTTTTAAAATCCTGCAAGCAGAGCAGTTCTAAAATGCAGTCTTCAGTTTTAGCGCTGGAGTGAGGCTTCCAGGCACTCGGAATCCGTTTCTTTGACGGCCGTAGCGCTTGGGAGGGTTTGATGTAAGCTTCACAGGGACATTACAGGCTCTTTCCCCAGGAACACCAGTTCCTTTTGATTAAATAAAATCTGGGGTCTCTTGTGATGCAATAGAATACATTGTGGTGTTCTTAGGTAATTGCGCCCTATAGCCATGTAATTGCAAAATTGTAGAGGGGATTGGTTAACTGCAATTTGTGACCTGACAGCTTCTGTTATAGTACTATGATAACACAATAAATCAACATACCTGTAATGTTCCCAAATTATACACCCAACCTTTCATGTAAACATGTGGTTTTGCAATATTGACATTGTGCAAGAGCGCATCATATTCCAACCACTCAGAACCAGTTCTCTTGGACGCACCGTGCCCACAAGCGCACAGCAGTACGTCACCGCCTTGTCAGCAGCCAATCATCGCTCTCGTTGGAACAGCGCCCAAAGGCTGAGCAGTAGGCAGGTGCGCTACTCAGGAATGATGTTAGGGTGCACAAGTCCATGCACGTGATGTACTGCAGAAACCCCTGACTGGACTTGACACGTCCTAGGCAGCTAATAACAGGTTTATTAAAAAATGTCTTCTATTTTCTAATAAAATGACCCTAAGAGCTCTTTTCGAAGTGCAATAACTTGGTAATAGTTTTTAGTCCTCTAATGACGGCTTTAGCAGACCACCAAAGCTCATGTCACCAAACCCTGATCGTGTACAGAGCTCCACTGCTCTCTGTCTATGTTTGAGCAATAGAAATACCACATAAATGTATAGTGGCATACCTTAAAACAGGGTACACAAAGAGGGACAATCAGCCAGCCCCCCTTAGGCACGTCTTCGGAGCAGTGGCGGCTGGTGACATTTGAAAGTGGTGAGGCGTAAAAAGTCTGGGTGAGTGGCTGGTGGCAAGCGAGTGTAGGGAGCAAGCCCGGCTGCCATGAGGAAGGTTCGGAGGCTTCTCTGCCAGAGAAAATTTAGAAAAAAGTGTGGGCAAATGGTGGATTTATAAGCAAATCTGAGATAATAAAGCAACTTTGAATGACCTCAATAAAGAGATTTCTTATGATAATGAAATGTGGTGTGATGACTGTTGGGGCTGCATATCCATACATGACAGTGCCGTGAAGAACACTTCTGACTAATACTCTGATCACATGATAACTCCGTGGAGGACACACCAGCACTTGTCATTGGAAAGGAGTGAAATGTCTCCTCAGCAGTAGCCCAGGGGGTAATGTCTGCAACACACATTGATTTAGGAGTATGTATGTGGGCGCCATAAAGAGAGAGTATGGAAACAGGAGCAGTTAAGCAAACACTCCCTGAGAAGAAGTTTTCATCTCCACAAAAGGCGCAGGAGTGTTCCTCAAAATGTTCTCTGAGGAATACTCCTCCTTTCTGTCAAAGCCCCGCCCCCTTTCCCTGCTACAGACACAATCACCTTTGTAACATGGCTATCACACACAGAGAGAGACAAATCACAAGCAGGTCAACAGTGGCATAAAACGAAACTTTTAAACACTCTGAAATGCAAGATTCTTTTAGTAAAAGGCTTAAAATGTGCTGGATTTTAGTTTCTTTCAAAAATAACAATATTGCACTATATGAAAAAGGTTGTTGGGACGGTTCGGCTGCGCATATAAAAAGCTCGCTGTTCTGTTTAAAAGAAGCTTGCCACTGGCACCAGACGGCCACGGGCACCAAGAGCTACTTACAGGATAGGAAATGACTTCAGCAGTAAAATCCACTTTACGTATTCAGGCGATTCCACCACTTCGTATTCCAGCTGGGTTTGTACTTAAAATTAAAGTCTCTGCCAATCGTGGTAAATAAAGTAACATTATTTTACAACCGTCCAGAAGCCAGCCTGCGATTCCAAGCTAGGACAACATGCGTGAACACTTGGAGTAAATGGTTAAATAAATATCTTACATTTTAGCTGCAATGAAAGAAGGAAGGCATTTAAGTCGACCATGTGGCACACTAATCGGGCCTCAGACCAAAAACCTCTCCGCATATCAACACGCCCCTTCCCCGTAGGCCCTAGAACCAAACCTAACTCTACCCGCGCACCTCGCACTCTGGCCCCGCCAAAAAGAGACACCTTAAGTGGCGCACCTAATGAGACATCGCACCCAGAGGGAGGTGCACGCTGCACCAAACTTTATTTAGTTATAAGTTAATGCCAAATAATTAATGAAACATTTTTGACTCACCAGTGGACGCAGCTTAGTGGATTGAGCTATGGCTGCTGAGGTGCGTGTGCTGCACGGCACCCAATGTCTCAGGACTGCGCCGGAAGGCGGGAGAGGCCTTGCAAATGCGCGTGTCTCTCAGCCAATCCAGACGCTGCTCAAGGAGCGCCAGGATTGGCTTGAGCAGGGATACTCTCAACTCATTAGTAGACCAGAGGCTGCGGCATGAAGCCACCCTCGCTCTCCTAATGTGCAGGCTAGTGCGCATGTTCGGGCTGGTCGGAAAAATTACCAGCCCAAAACCGAACATGCACACTCTGTCTTGTTGCTGCGCTAGACTACCCTTGCTAAGACAACATGCATTGCAAGCAAGCCTTGCTGGCAATGCATGAGCTTGTCAGTCAAACCCTGCTGCCCCACCCCTTCAGAGCGTCCTGACTGTTTGCTGCTGACTCTTAGTGGGTCAATGCGCAAGCACCCTAATGGACGCACCGCCACTGCACATTTAGGGTTAAGTCCCAACAGCCCTTCTGAATTGTACCCGTCAGTGATGACAAATTAAGTTTTTTCCTCTTTAGACCAGTCACTCCACTGAAGCAGGGTGTTTGAGCCGGACCACACCATCCCACCCTCATCCCTGGTGGAGTGCTCTTACATTTCCAAATGCCTATGTTTGGTCAGACTGCCTACCTTCGTCACCACCAGTCGTCGCCAATCCCTCTGCAAGTTCATGGAACCCGGGATACCCTTCCGTTTGTGAAGGATGATTACACACAATGTTTCACTTTCGAGGAAGAGAGGGTGGGCTAATGGGCTGGTGGGGCATGTCCCTGGGGCTGCCGCTGAGCCACACCTGATTGGCTATTGCCAGTCAGGAGGAGGGGGCGGGAAGAGCTGATATTAAGGGTTGTCTGTGTTTACCATTGTAAACAGCACCTCCAGGTGAGCCTCTATGGGGTGATGTCTGACTTTCCTGCCGCCACACTTGGGTAGAGAGGAGAGATGTAGCCACTCCCATTGACCTTCAGCTTGCGGCCTTTCGTCGGAGTCCCCGGGAGGAGCTTTGGGTCATTGGTGATCTACGTGGTGGGATGCAAGACTGCCACAAACGACCCCTTCCACCGATTTCACTCCTCCGCTTCCACACAACCTGTACCCATAGATTCGGCAAGGCTGCTTCACAATAAACGTATTCTGAATAGTGATAAACCGACTGCATCACCAGAGGAGATGTGCGTCAAACAAAGAACAAGTGAGACATCCTGTGCTCCTAGGTTTGAGATTCTCTCTACCACATTGTGACATAGGCAGTGGTCGAAGTGGGCGGGATCTGATGGCACGACGTGCCCATACTTTCTCCATTTAAGAAAAGCAGTTCCCTTACTTTATGTGAAAAGATAACTGCCCTGGACGCTTAATTCTGAGAGATGAAATGCTTCGGCTGCAGTGTGAGGCAGGGGCTGTCCTCTGCAGTGAAAGTGAGGGAGGGGCAGACCGCTAAACTAGCCATCTTGCCAGGGTGCCTGCTTGCCGAAAAGAAATATAAATGTACTCAACTGGTTAATTTGCAGATGGAAGGGGGGCTTGGAAGCCTGTATTGGCTACATTGGTGGATTCACATGAAACTTTCTGGTTATTCTTTTTGAGTGGTATTGCAAGGGCGCTAACAGCTGAGCTATGAAATGCCTGCTTTTAAAGGGCAGTTAACAAAACATTGTGCTATGTACAGTCTGGGCATTACTAAAGATCTATATTTTGGAAGCACTTTTTCATCTTAATCCTTTTTGTGCATTTTGCAGCAGCCTATCTTACACTATGTGTAATGCAAGTTAAACAATCATTGGCATAGCCAATAGGTCTCACCTTTGGGACCTTATAAGTGTTTAGCCATGCAACAGTTGCATAACTAAATACTTATAAGGTCCCAAAAGCGAGACCTATTGGCTATGCCAAGCGGCCGCGAAAGTGAAAGTAATCGCGGTAAAGTGCGGCGTGCGTGCACTCGCACATGCAATGTAGCTCTAGGCTGGCCTGGTAGCACTTTTTGGAGCCCCCTCAATAAGTCTTGCCAGACCAGCGCATGCGCTGGGTCAGGCGGGACCTAAAATGATGACTTACATGTTCACAGTGCTTTCTGTCACAGGCTGGGACCTCGTAGCACCAAACATACGCACCTCACTGTTCTCCACTGCACCAACCCGGGCTCTGTTCTGTGCTCTCTGGTTAGACAGAGAACTCTGCAGTGCATGAAGTAACAGAGGTTTCATAATGTATTATTTGTAACTTAACTTGTATTTATTTTTCATTTAAGTCGTGCCACATTGTATCTGTAGTTACCTAAAGGGGAATGATTGAAAGAAGTTACAGAATATTTTGGTTTTTGTGCCATACCTTTGCCCCGCCCCCACACTCACTCGCCCGCCCCCTTTGCGTACAGCATCACAGTCCCCATACTTTTTTTTATTTTTTTTATGCACTTCTGCCACTGGACATAGGACTCCAGTGATAGTCTCGAGAAGTGGCTCTATGTCTCATGCTTAACAAAACAAACTTTCGTTACCCATAAGCCTATGCTCCTGAATCTAGATAAATGGCGCTGAAGTTCGTCGATTGCTTACGCAAGTGAAAGAAGGGTAATTCGCTAGATCATCTTTTGAAACCCGTCCACTCGTCTGAAAACCCCCTATTTTTGTGGCCGACACTACTTTGCATTCTGGGTGCTGTACTGTAGTTTCTGTTTTCTATAAGGTATGAGGCCGGAACTTTGGGACACTCGGCACCTATGGATTCAAGTCTACAGCTCTATAGCATGAGATGAGTGATTTAAACTGTATGGGCTGAGTGAGTGCCTGCTGCAGTGCTTTAAATGGGAAAAAATAAGTGCAGGTACTCATTAAAATGAGCTAGAGGTGTGGCAAGTGGGCGGGGCTATGGGCGGAGCTAAGGCCAAGATATGATGATACATAATGACTTCTATACCAGTTGCAGCACATATCAAAACACAGCAGAAATGCATTTATGTTAACAAAACAGGTTAAATCATTACACAAAATAAAAGGCAAACAGGGTAATATGTTAAAAATGTCCTTGTTTTGTAATATTTGCAACTTCTTAATGTCAAACCGTTATTTGTTGTTGTTTGGGACAATGCTATATATCCTCAAGCGTGCACATACACACAGAAATAAGCAGACGTACACCAAAGCGGCTGAGCTAAGGACCTTAGAAGCGCCTTGGCCGTTAGAGACAGCTTCTTCTCGGACAGCCTCGTGCTCACCAGCACTAGCAGCCAATGAGCTTACCTTTCATGCGTACTGGTACTCTCCTAGGTAGTGGCGAAGGGCCGGTATTAACAGTGATAAAAATAAGAAGTGCCAGTACTCAGTACCTGTGACTACCGGCCCATTTAAAGCACTGCAACAGCCCTTTTCCCCACAGCAAGGCTCTTCCTGGTTCAGTGTCTTTACATCCACATCTACTCTGCATTCACAATTAACCTCTCATTTCTACCCAGCTTCTAACCTTCTCTCCCTGGTTCTGCCCCTCTTACTGCCACCTCTCACTTACTTTCTCCACAAGTCTCTTACATTTTGTCACTGTTTTTTCCCCCACTTGCCTCCTCTCCTCCCCTCCATGATGTACCCATAAGCTAAATTTGCCACCCGGCCTGTAATTTGTTGTCCTATATTTAATTGTTTGTGTTGATAGAGTACGCTTACTGTTGAGGCCTGTATTTTTAAATATTTTTTCCAGTAAATAAAAGCAGTACAAAACTATTTCCAAGCTGTGTTCGTGTGTGTGTGCGCTTGTGTGCGTGTGACTGTGTGCGTGTGTGTGTGACTGTGTGTGTGCACGCTCTGGTGCGCCCTGTAAATTCTGCAGGGCAGCGTTTTAAACTGAATTTCAGGCATGTGGTTCATCAATAGCTAAACCAATTACTTCAAGAAATACAGCAGATTTGAATTTGTATTAAAATACAATTCCTAAGCACCCATTTCAACACTAAAGGAATATCTGGTACTGTTATCTGAAAAAAGTGGCAATTCTAACTTAAGCTGTCACCTCACTTGTTTACAATCCTCCCTCCCCCTTCCTTCTATGTTCATCTCGGGTTGTCACGGGAGCTCATTTCTGGAGTGCTGCAGTTCCCTGCTGTTCATTGCTCTTTGGGCAGGGCTACTTTCACACCCATGGATCCTTCGCTGTTATCATGTAAATGCAGCCACACAAAGGAAAGCAGCTCCTGTGCTGAAAAAATACAAACATAAGAAAACCGGCTTTGGTAAAGATGGACTGGATTACTGACCAGCAGCCGGAGGCCTGGCTATTTCACACACCTAACGGGGGACGAGGTGGGGGCTTAAGCACTTTCAGCATAATGGCTGTTTAACACCTAATCAACAGGGTCTGCCTAGACCCTGTCCTGTTAATCACAGCGTTAAGCAAGCCCTTCCCAACCCCTGCAGTGTTGGGAAATTCTAATGGGCACTACTGAGCGTTAGTAGGATCTATGCAAAAGGCTCCTCTGGGGCTCCCTGCCACTGCGAGATCCAAACGCCGAGCGGCATTTGTCCCGCATTGGAGGCGATACCAAACCTTAGCCTGCCATACCATCAATCAGGGTACCGGTACTCTCCCTGACTGAACAAAAGTGCCGGTACTGACGGCTAGAAAATTTGGAAGTGCCGGTACTCAGTACCGGTGAGTACCGGCCCATTTAAAGCACTGGCCTGCTGATTGGAGAGCACAGTGGCCACCGCGGGCTGCCTTGAGAAACGATGGTTGGACACTGCTCGCGCGTTTGTAGGAGTTAAAAAGGGTTGGGTTGGGAATGAGTGGCTGCCTTTCTCTTTAATGGAAAATGCTTTCCCTCCCAGCAAGAGACGTTTACGCGTCGAGGCGCTACCTCGTATCTGTCCTTGCTGATTACCATGGCAATGCACCAATCTCATGCTCCGTGTATCAGGACGAAGGGCCCCGAAAGGGTTTTAATTTGTAGTCCTGATAACCAGTGCACAGAAACACCCCCTCAAGGTCTCTAGTCAGATCGCATAGTTGATTGTTGCAAGACTCCTACCAATACTCACAAGTACCAAATATTGTAGACAAATGTATATTCTCCCATCCAACTCTACTTGGCTCTGAACACCCCCCTGGTCCCTCCGCGAGTCTATCCGGGACACAGCGGCAGACGACCAGCTGCACCCACATATGACCTCCTCTACCACAACTTAAGCATCTCTAAGATGGCACAAAGCACTTTTCAAAAAGAAAATATCCAAGCTAAAGATAAATAAAGTGTGTTTGACAGAACTGGCATGTAAAATCTCACCAATTTCAAGATATGCAACACACTAAAAACTTACGTCTTCCCAATGATCGATGCCTCACGTTTCACGCTCTTAACCTCTGCTTGGCTCTGAGTTTTACTTCAGTGTTCTAGGGATGCTGGCAGCCAGCAGTGAGTGTGTAATATTATGCCAGGATGAGGCGTGTGAAGCAACCAGTACCAGAGAAGAAGCCTGCTGCGCCCTGCAGCAGACTGCTAGAGGCTTCAGGGCCAAAACGTGTCCGCATCACGCCATCCCCCCCGCTGAACACTTCATCCATATAAGAACTCGCATACTCATCTTAAATGTGAAGCTCAAATCTCTTCCCCGCAGGCTGCGGGACGCAAATTTTAAAAAATTGCCTGGCCTCTTGGACCTAGAAAACGCCTAAGCGGCGCGCAGACAGTTGGCGTCATTATCTGACTGCAAAGAGCATCCCTAGCACAAAGGCAACGGTAATGGCTGACTAATAGCAATAGCGCCATTTATCGGCTTGTAGTCAAGACAGGTACAGGAGCAATCAATGACCATTTGATGCTCTTAAGCTGCATGTGTCTGGTGAGCACAGGCAGACCAGTGGTGTCCCCTCCCCCCAGCCCCTGCCCCCCCCAGCCCCTGCCCACCTTCTCCTACCGTATTGTATTCTTCGTGAAATGGCCTGTACTATTCATGGCTCTATATGCTGTATATTAGTCCACAATGGTCTGTTTCTACTTGACTTCTTTAGGTCTGGCCCTTGAAAAAGCTTTAGCTGCCTCACCAGAATATTGTTTTCCAAAAATTCATACATGTACACATACATAGAAGGGCTTTTGGTCAGCAGACTTCATCCATTGGTTCGTTATGTTGTCATTCATATTTTGCTTCCCGCCCACCAGAGCATACTACATGGTGCAATGGGCCAGCCCATTTTACCCATCAACTCCCTTCAAAGTGAGTAACTGCACAAAGCTTTTAAACACTGCTTTAATCCACCTGAAAATAGTTCCTTTCTTTTCATGAAAGAGCTGGTTCAAAATTTACTTTATATATATATATATATATATATATATATTTTAATAAACTTTAAGTACCAGCTGTTTATTTTTCACTCTGTTCTGTTGCCCCGTTGGATGGGTATTTATTTTCCATCTCCTTAGTATATTCACTCTTATAAAGTGTTTAAGTGACTATGTAGCTGCCTGTAATAGGAGTGCTTGCTTAGATCATGATTTTGTCTTGTCTCCTTCACCAACAATAATAAGGAATTCAGGCCACAACAGAAAGACTTTTTAGTTATAAAAAATTAACTACTAAAACGGCATGATTTTTAAATTACAATTTGTGGGTGTAGTTACAATAAAAAACACTTTAATGACCATTCCACTAGCTTGTCAAGACTAGACTTCTTGGCTTTGCCAATGCTTGTTTTCATTCATGTGCTGGATGTGAATTGTTCTTCTGCGACTGGCTTCCTTGACCTTCCGGGAATGGATGTGAAAGTTATTCCTCCCAATCCCCTCGCTTCTTTTGTGCTATAGAATGTGATATGAATACGTCCCCCGCCATCCTACACTCTAATTCTTTTGCCTCCGAATATTGGATGCGAATATCTCATTCCATCTCGGTGAGACGTCTGCATCTCCATACCGACGGTGAGCGGCATTGTCTCCTCTCTGGGCCTGGATCCTCCATCCTTTTCTGTATTACTTACTATTAATTGTCCTTTTGCTGCCTCTGTGCCTGGCCTCTCTTTCCTTATTGAGCTGCGCCTGGCCGGTTCTTTGGAGCCTGCGGGATGCGAGGGCATTAGACAATCCTTGTGATGGGCAATGCTGAAGGCACCGGAAACACAGCATTGGGTACCACTGTGAGGCCACTGAATGACCAAACCCCTCCACCTGAGCCTTGCAGGGCATAACCAGGAGGAACAGCCACAGTTCACTCTAAGAGGGTTGGGGTGGGGGGGGGGGGGGGGGGGCAGAATGACTAATTCAAGCAGCAAATGTATCTCTCACAATAAAAATACTGTCCAAGCACAGTATTCTTTACAAAACCTTGAAAATTGTATTACCATTACGTACTGATGCGTACACTAACTAACTTTTAGAAGTGTTATGGAATTACAATTCTCTTTCATCACTAGCAGTGCTAGGACTTTTCTGTACCGTGGAGGCGGGGTGTGAACAGTGGTGTTGGGACAATTTTCACAGTGGGGATGCTGCCACCAATGGTACATCATGGATCTGATGGGGATGCTGAAAATCACAAATAAGCGACTCCCATTCAGCAAGGCTCTGGTCAGGGTGTAGTATGTAGCTGGTGTTGCATGTTGGAGCACACCGCCACAAATATTACTAGAGTATGGTGTGGCTGCACACTGTCATTTACAGACAGCACATTTTCAAGTGAACTGAGCACTAGATTTACACAGACCTGCATTGAGACTGATACAACTATATTGTGCACAAATGACATTGTGCGGAAATCCAGTTTCAGAAAATATTTGTAATTTGAACATCATCAACTAAAATGTCTTAATTTGCTCTGATCCTCTAAAAATCTTTGTTTCTTTGCCACTTCCAAACTATAGAAGAGACTTCACTTGTGCTGTCGCACCTGATTTATTTAGAGTGAGATATTTGTACAGTTCATTTCTAGGTATTTAAATGTATATCACTGTCCCCAGTTCCCTACCAGCATGATCGTCACATGGACCATTATACAGACTCATCGTACTTGGCAGTCAGAGACAGAAACGTAAACACCAATCTCCATGTTAAAAGAATAAGCGGCAAACCTTCAGAAGACCTATCCTGACGTTTGAAGGCACAGCAGAGGTGACCATGTAAAAGCAACATTTAAAGGCATCTTTATTGTTTTCTCATTCACCTTCTGAACCCCAGCATAATTTTCTTGGGGGTTCTGCAGCACCTCTACGTCCAGCGCCTACGGGTGTGAGTAGGGAGGTCATGGGTACAAACTAAGGGTGGGCGTAGTTCGCGAAGTAGCACTTCGCGAAGCTACGCAAAGTGAAGTTCGCACTACGCGAGCTACGCGTAGCACTTCGCGAACTGCGAAGTAACATGTTCGCACTGTGCAAGATGTTGTTTTCAATGATTGCACAGTGCGGACAAGCAACCGGCACTGTGCAATCATTGAAAATGGCATCTTGCACAGTGCGAGCTGTAGTTTTCTGCTGCTCGAGTAGATTTTTCCTCGAGCTGCAGCTTTCTCAACGCGAACTGGTAGTTTCTCATCGCGAGCGGTCGCGAGCATACGCGACCCCTCGCAATGAGAAACCTGACCTTCTCGCGTTGTGAATCTCGCCGGGAGGTTTATTTTCCATGCTCGCGATCGCGAACAAGGAAAAAGTCTCGCCAGGATGTCATTTTGCTTGCTCGCGGTCGCCAACTTGACGTTGAGGACCGCGAGCAAGCAAAAAATGACCGCAGCACTACGCAACACTACGCTACGCGTGTTCGCACTGTGCTACGTGCAGTTCGCGTAGTGCGAAGTAGCGCGAACTTCGCAAACTACGCGAGCGTAGCGTAGTGCTTCGCCCAGGCCTAGTACAAACACATATGTATTAAACCTCTAACTGGTAGGGCTGGGCTGGCATTATGGGGCACCAGGTGTTTGCCCGGTGGGCCGGAAGGGTGGGGGCCGGATTTCGACCGCTGGGGCCGTTTCTGGTACAGGGGGGCGGTTTTGCAGCAATACTGCAATATAGGCCCCCTGTACCAGAAGCAGCAGCAGCGGTGTTACCCACCAGCACCCCTCCTCACCCACAGTGGTGCACAAGAGTGTGGGGCCGCAGAAGCCATAGTGCTCTCCCACAGTGGTGCACAAGAGGCAGGTGCCGCAGTAGCCATTGGGTCCCCCACAGTGGTACACAAGGGCATAGTTGCTTCAGTGACCATTGAGCTCTCCCACAGTGGGACACAAGGATGTGGGTCTACAGTAGCCATAGGGCTCTCAGTGGTGCAGAAGGGTGTGGGGCTGCAGTAGCTATTGTGCCTTCCCACAGTGGTGTGCAGGGCATAGTTGTTTCAGTAGCCATTGGGCTCTCTCATTGGTGCACAAGGGCATGGTGCCACAGTAGTCGTAGTGCTCTGCTCTCTCAAAGTGGTGCTCAAGGGCGTGGGTCCGCAGTGGCCATTGGGCTCTCCCGCAGTGGTGCAAAAGAGTCAGGTGCCGCAGTAGCCACTGGGCTCTCCCACAGTGGTGCACAAGCGAGTGAGTCCGCAGAAGCCATAGTGCTCTCTCACAGTGGTGCACAAGGTTGTGGGTCAGCAGTAGCCATAGTGCTCTCTCACAGTGGTGCTCAAGAGTCAGGTGCCACAGTAGCCACTGGGCTCTCCCACAGTGGTGCACAAGCGAGTGAGTCCGCAGAAGCCATAGTGCTCTCCCACAGTGGTGCAAAAGAGTCAGGTGCCGCAGTAGCCACTGGGCTCTCCCACAGTGAGCACAAGAGCGTTGGTCCGCAGTAGCCACAGTGCTCTCCCACAGTGGTGCACAAGAGTCGGGTGCCGCAGTAGTCACTGGGCTCTCCTACAGTGGTGCACAAGGGAGTGAGTCCGCAGAAGCCATAGTGCTCTCTCACAGTGGTGCACAAGGGCGTGGGTCCGCAGTAGCCATAGTGCTCTCCCACAGTGGTTCACAAGAGTGTGGGTCTGCAGTAGCCATTTGGCCCTCCCACAGTGGTGCACAAGGGCGTGGGTCCGCAGTAGCCATAGTACTCTCCCACAGTGGTGCACAAGAGTCGGGTGCCGCAGTAGCCACTGGGCTCTCCCACAGTGGGGCACAAGAGTGTGGGTCCGCAGTAGCTATAGTGATCTCCCACAGTGGTGCACCGGGCGTTGGTGGCTGTTACTGCCCATTGATGGTGCAAGCTCTTTCAATGGTTGTGCTCGCTGGTGCTTTGGAGTTGTTTACCTTGATCATGGTTGGGGTGTGCCACGCAATCACACAATGCCTTCTCCACTGCTCGTGGTCCTATGGGGTGCCCGCTATCAGCCAGCTGCATGGGTTGTATTGCAAAGGCTCCCAACACCGACAGGCTCCTACACACTGTCCACGGCATGCATGTGGGAGATGTTTGAGAAGCGTCACACTCTGGTTGCATGGGGGAGCCTCTACACTCCAGAGGGAAAGGGGCCACTGAGCTGAGGGAGCTTCTTCAAGGAAGCTGCTCAGGTGAATCAACTTCAGGTTGAGATCAGCAGTGGAACGTCACATCCGGTCCTGGTCTGGACCTTTTAGACTGCCATGCAGCTGTGGTGCAACCGGGGTCAAAGCCCTCAGGGCGGCCTGCATTCTGCCCGGTGGGGCTCCGGCTGTTAGAATCTTCCACGCAGTCCAAAGGATGCAGTCTTTATCTCTTAGAAGGGAGACAACCGAGGTTTCTGTCGATTATCCTGTCCTATCTCTCCAGCGGGGAGTAGAGCTACCACAAGCAGTGAAGCCTGCCCTATATCCTGTCCCAGGGACAACTGGCTCCGGCCAATTGTCCAAACAAGGTCAAAGTTGGCCCCAAGAGTTTGGGGGAACAAATCAAGGACAGTCAATGTCCTTCTGTACCTGGCGTGCCTAGGCCTGGCATTCCTTTGCCATTCTTTCTCCTGTGCCAGGTTTCTTTCTCCTGTGTGCCAGGCGTCTTTCTCCCTTGTACCAGTCTTCTTTCTCCTCCAGGCATCGTCCCCATCCCTCCGTACCTGTCTTCATTTGTCCTATTTTAGTGGGTGCAAAAATATAACTCCCTCTTCGGGCTTCTTTTTCCTCGTAAACTCTCTGAACAATATAGTTTTCCCTCTGTGCCTGGCACCTTCACCGCCTGGCACCGGCTGTGAACGGTTCTCCCCACTCTCCACCAATCTTGCGCCTGGTCCCTTTTATTTTTACCTCCTTCTATTGGCTGCATACTTTCAATGTTACCCTCCCTCACCCCTGTTTATGCCTGACTTCCCTTACACTATTCTACTGGCGACATTACAGGTCACATTATACATAAAAAAACACATTTGCCAACCTTGCTGCCACCTGTGCAGAGATCAGAAATGCAAATCTGGTAATGACGCACGCGGACGTCATCACGCACGGTTCCTAACGAGGGAGGTTCTGTGGTTCTCTTCTGCGCAGCCATTAGTGTCCGCCTCGGTGGCTCTGTCCTCAAATTCAGACAGCTTTAGCCGGTGACATTTTGTCTCATTAGTGGGCTGTCACCGAGTGTCTGCTTTCACATTACCAGGTCCCTTGAGATTGGACAGCAGTTTAGCTAGGAACAGATTCTGTGATAATCGTTCAGGCCTCTGCAGACGTAGGCGCAGAAACCAAAATGTCACGTTCTCCTCCTGGGAATAAGCATGAGCCGGCCTTGGCCAGAGCACGTGGGGGGTCGTGTCTGTCACGCTCCTCACGTGAAGGCCTCCTGCTGCATCGGTTACCTTCAAGAGGCGAGTACATATGGATACACTGAGATGGGAGTACATGTGACGTGCACACCTCTAACGTTGCAAGCTCCTTCCTCTGTGTTACACTCCCCATGCCACCTGCTGCACTGGTTACCTTCATGAGGTGAGAACCTCATGGATATACTGAGGTGTGAGTACAGGTGAGGTGCGCAGCTGTAATGTCACAGGTCCCACCCAGTCACGCTCTACAGGCCACCGGCTGCACCAGTTACCTTCATGAGGTGAGTGCCTCATAGACATGTGAGGTACACACCTCTAACGTTACACGCTCCTCCGTGCCACACTCCCCATGCCATCTGCTGAACTGGTTACCTTCAAGAAGTGAGCACCTCATAGACATACTGAGATGTGAGTACAGGTGAGGTGCGCAGCTGTAACGTCACAGGTTCTGTGCACAGCTGTAACGTCACAGGTTCTGTGCGCAGCTGTAACGTCACAGGTTCCACGCTGTAACACTCTACAGACCTCCTGCTAGACCGGTAACCCTCATGAGGTGAGAGGTAGATGCCTCTAAAGTCACAGGTTCCAGCCCGTTCTGCTCAACCGGCCACCTGCTACACCGTGGTACACAGAGCGGTACGTATACTCTCGATCTCTCAGCTGGAGCACCCGCCAGGCGTCTACCATGTCGCAGAGCTGCTGTTTTTGCTCAATGGCCAAGCTGGCCCACTAGCTAGCATGGGGCTTCTCTGAAGTATGTTCAAGCAGCGGGGTAAGTAGTGTTAAGATTCCCCATCACCAAAACATTGGCCAGTCCCTATTCGTAGCGCAGAGGGCGATGATCTCATCAAAGAACTCCGGGGAGTCCACACTAGGGCCGTATTGGTTCGCGAGTAGAAGGAGGTGACCTTCCAGTCTTGCTGCCACAGCTATGAGCCTGCCACCACATCGTTCAGTGTGTCTTTGAAGTCGATGGACCTCTCAACCAAAACAACCACCCGCGCAGCGCATATAAGTAGAGTATAAGGAGCAGTACCGGTGCTTCTCCCAAGCAGAAGCAAATGTGGGGGAGCTAATGGGTTAGCAGTGGGTCTCCTGCAGCAGCGCCGCATCGACCCAATGTCTGTCTAGGTGGGATAGAATTTGTCATGCTTTAAAAGGACTGTTCAGGCCTGTTCATTCCATGTAATGAAAGTCAGGATGAAGTGGGGCTAGGGAGAGACTGATGTGTGATTAACCTTGCTCTAGTAACCCCCCCCCCCCCCCCCAGCATGGAACATCACAGAATGCAGAGAATGATTGTCCCATTTTGCTGAGTAGAATTAGTCGACATAGATGCAAAACAAACTTTGAAAATGAACGCCCCCACCAAGTCTTCCCCACCCACACCAACCCCAAATGTCAGCAAATACCCACCCCGAATCAAACCAACTCAGATAAAAAAGTCGTGCTGGCAGCAAAGCAGTTCATGTGCGCGCCACGTGGGTGGGGGGACAGAAACACAGCCTGATCCTGAGGAATGGCCTTCGGAATGTCACTCTTTTAACTAGACCAATCAACGGTCATTTTGTAATATGGCATGCCGTCCCAGCGTGTTGCTCCACCTGTCGTAACACTAACAACCTCATAGTGTCAATGTTTGAAAAAGAGCAAGAAAAACTGGGATCAACACCAGGAGGTAAGTGGAGAGGGCAAGATCTAGTGCAAGGTTTGCAACTATTGTCTCATGCCACAGATACAGCTCACGGTGCGTCCGTTCCAGGAGACACTGGACACTCATGGTGGGCAGTTATTGCTCAATAAAGTTCAGGGCCTACTCTGGGTGCAAGAAGAACTGCGTCTTTCCTCTGGTTTCAGCCTCAGCATTTTTTAATCCTTTATGAAAGTGTGTTGCATGAAATCAGGTTAGAAGGAGAACGATGAGTTCTCAAACTGCAGTACAAGGGTAGTACAGTTGAGCCTCAAGATGAGATCCCTATATCTGTAGTTGAGGAGCCTCGCAATTATAGGCCAAGAAGGTTGACTAGGCTTAGGGTCTGGAACTAGTAAGTGGTGCTCCCTTTCACAAATAAAAGCTATGGAAAGCTGGGAATGACCAATTAACAATACCAAGATCTCCCCTACGAACATTTCCTTCTTGGCAGCAGTGCCCGACTTAGGAATTCCCAGAATGCCTAAATTGTTTTGCCTCGAGCAACACTCAAGATCTTCGTTCCAGGCACAGAGCATTTTCAGTTCATGCTGCAACTGCATCAGGGCCCGATCTGTGTGGCGCTATGAATCTTCCACATCCAAAATCTGAGCTTCAGCCTCGGAGAGCCTTGACTCATGTTGATCTATCAACTCCTGGAACCCATCAAGCCGTGCCACTAAGGAATCCATCTTTTACTTTGTCTAGTATCAACTTTGGATGAGTCATGAGCATTTTAACACCATTCTTCTTCCAGGAACCTGAACATGTATCAACATTTTACCCACCATCCACAGGTTGACGTATGATCTTGTGACCCATTTCAGTAGAATTATGTCCATTACAAATTGCCATTCTCTGGCATCTTCTTTATAACCGTAACAATGTTTGCCATATTCTACCAATAATCACTATTAATTTTAATGGCATTCCCACAACTTTTTCCCGCTCTGACCGGTTTGCTGAATTTACTCTTTCCTTTCTGTACATGAACAGATGATTTTACAAAAAACAAATCACATATTTTTACCTGAAACACTTGGGTACTCTTCCTATTGTCATACTATATTGTTTGTTTCTCTTGGGTAACTGGAACATTTCTTTTTACCAATTGCATCAACCGTACTACACTGCACTAATTTTGTATCCACTTCGACATCCACGCAGGAGAGGAACTGGTATTTTGTTGCCCCTCACCCCTCATAAGTTCAATTGAGAGATTTTGGTGGTGGAGTGAGGTGTGGTCCTAGAAAACCATAATATACGAATATACTGCGTACTTCTTTCATCACATCAACATTAGAGCATTTAGCCCACTTGATGTATTCCTGCACCACCCTATTCATCCTCTCTACAAGTCCATTTTGTTGCGGGTGATTGTTGCAAAGTCATCCTGTGCCCTGGCAACCCCCTAACATTTTGCTGACTGGTACTGGTGGTAACTGACTCGGACTTACCCTGGGCTCTGCCTTACCAGGCCCATGGCCAGTGCTATGCTGAAAGAGACACTTAGAATACAGTTAAAACACCTACATACACAAGGGTACACTGTGATTTGGAGTACCCCTGTGATTGTCATGACCTACCCTATAAGGCCCAAGTACATAATAGGGCAGGGGGATTGAAACTACCTCTCAGTCCCTAGTACATAATAGGGCATGGCAGTTTAGAGGCCAGCAGTCCTTTTTGCACTTGGATGTGTGCACTGCTAAAACTTGAGGTCAGTTTAAAAGTAGCTTTGTGTTGCAGGACTGCTTTTAAAAAGTAAATTGTGCCCAAACTCGACTTTGGTGTTTTGGGCACTTAAAATTGATAACCTACAATGTTTGGGCATATTAGGTGCCCCCTAGGTGCCCCAGGGGTGGGGGTCCTATAGATGGATGCAGAATACGTATAAAATATGTTTTTTGAGCCCTGGTGCTGGAAAGATGGTCCAGGTCAATTATCCCATTGCAAATCCCCTGCCACGTAGGTTAACATGGCAAGAAGTTATTAACTAATAGATCCTGCTAGGAGAATGATATAAATAGCATTCAAAGACTTCCTAGAATGGTATTATAATAAATCCAACAATATGATATCGTTGAATTTCTCCTAAACTGTACAGACAAGAAGTTATGAGACTTTCTTGTCTGTAAACCCAGATTCAGTCTTCCAGTGGTCTGTCCTGATTGGTCAGAGTTAAGTGGATTAACCAGGTTCCTTTGAAGAGGTGATAAAGAGCCCCTGGGGTGAACCAGCTCTGCTGGGAATGCAGTGCTCTGTTACACAGGAATGCCAGAGCAGGGGGAGAAGTCCAAACAATGGACTTCAAGGGAAGGGGACGACCCCAGTGCCATTTACAACTCTACTCTTTTGAACCCAGCCAGATGCCAGGCTTAAGGAAAAAATGAGCAGATGCAAGGGGGATAGACTATGGATATTCGCAATCATAGGGGTGGGTTTAGCCAGCTCTTATCTCCCTGCTGGAAAATTAGCCATGATGAATTTGGAAGAATTGGTGCACTCTGGGACAAAATAGGGCCACACTTTGCAGGATGTGGTCATACCTTTGGGCTGTACCCTGCACCCCATTGGACAGGAGTGACCTCCTGCTTGACCCAGGGAACTTGGAATACGTATCTGAGAGAGGCAGAGCCTCTCAGATCTGCTGCTTGAAACCTAAGAAAGCAAGAAGGGACATGCTGAGAAGTTTGATGTGCAATCACGAAGGCCTGCACTCTGAAGATTGCGCCTTCTTCACCATCTGGAACTACAGCTCTGTGGACTACCATGCTGTAAAAGGACTAAGGAGTGGACTCCCTGCAAGATACAGGTTAACAGAGCTGACCTGGAACATCACCACAAGAATCCTCAACCTGGATCATTACCAGTGGATTTGTAAGGGTTTTGTCCAAGTGGATTGTGGAAACTGAAGTCCTCAACTTTCAAGGACCATCTTGGAGCTTCCAGACTCTTGAAGTGAATTTGAGACCCTTTGGGGAACTTCAGGAAGAAGTTCCAGAAGTCTGGAGATGTTTTGAGCAACTCTGGGGAAAAAAGCTCCATAAGTGGACCGACTCAATATGGCCAGCCAAGCAACCTGCCTTCAACTGCGAGCCGGCATACCGTCCTGGTTCGTCCCACTGAAAAGCTCCGTAGGTCCGACTTCCAGAGTTTGACTGGGAGTAGGTGAAATTTGAGGCCGGCGATCCCTCACCGAAGCTGGCCTGGTGAAGATCAACGAGAAACCCAGCGAGAAAAACTCCGTAAAAGTTTCTAAGTCCGAACGAAGTAAAGGTGACCGGGAGCAACCGCGAAAGTCAAGCCAGCTGCCTTCAACCGCGAGTCAGCCTGGATCCTTGGTTCATCCTGCTGGAACGCTCTGGAGGTCGGACTTCCATAACTTTGACCGGGAGCTTGTCGCAAGGCAGTCCGACGAACCCTCACCGGATCCAGACTGGCTGAGAGCTTCGAGACCCAGGGAAGAAAAGCTCCAGAAAAGTTTCTCAATCAGAAGGTAAAAACTTTGACCGAGACCTACCGCGAGGAATAGCCGAGCAAGGCTCCATCGTGAGTGGCCTGAAACTTTTATTTTGACCCGGTCTATTGCGACCAGATGTCCCGATAAGGCTAGATAATGCTAAATCTTTAAAAATTCATATTTCTGGTTCCCTACGTTGCATGTTTGTTGTTTTGGTGTCATTTTAAAGATACAAATATTTCCTATTTTTATAAATTGGTGTTGAATTTTTATTGTGCATTGTCTTAATTATTTACTAAATTGGTGTTTTTAAATGCTTTACATACCTGTCTTTGAAGTTAAGCCTGCCTGCTTGCAGCCAAGGTACCAAGGGTTGAGCATGTGAATAATTTTCTAAGACCTATTCTGAGCCCTATTCTGTGTTAGAGGCCTTATTGCCAGCGGTAGATATACATTTGCCCCTACCAATAATTAGGCCTGGGCGTCAAATTCCGTTCCGCTCGCGGAATTTGCGGAATTTCGGTAATTTTGCGTTCCGCGGAGAACGCGAAATTGCCCAAAATTCTGCTTGCCGTGACTTCGCGAAATTTTTTCTTGTTCGCGTTCTCAAAATGCGTGTTCGCGAGATATTTCTCCCCGAGCACGCAAACAGCAACTGTGAACAGGAAAAAAGCATCGCGAACATGCAATTTCGCGTGTTCGCGGAATTTCTGCATGTTCGTGGAGATTTTTTACCGTTTCGCGGAGATTTGCGTAACGTGATTACGCAAATTCCGCCCACCCCTACCAATAATCCACTTTCCAAAAGTGATACAAAGAACTCTGTAGATGCTTCACTCCTGAAGAAAACTCAATTTCCTTGCACACAAATGGAGTACCGTTATTGGATAGACTGTATCGAGGAAATCCTTGCCTCACAAAAATTTCTCCAAGAAATGTAACAATAGTGCGAGTGTTTGGATCTCTGACCATTTTTGAATCTGGCTACTTTGAATAGTAGTCAACTAGAACCAGTAAATGCCTGGACCCATCGGGTAAAGAATAATGTGGTCCCATAATATCTATGCCCAGTTTAACTCATGGTCCCTCCAGACACTCATTGACCATAAGAGGAGGAATGAACACTTTTATGCTTTTTTCTGCAGATATTCAAATTACACAATTTTTCACCACTTCATCGATTTCAGTGTACATTCTTGGCCAGCAAAATGACTCTCAAATCTGTCTCTTAGTAAGTGGTGCCCCAAGATGACCCTCATGAGCATTAGCAATAATGCTTCTTCTCATGGCATGTAGAGGTATTAAACTATCAGATCATAAAACTAAACCATATTTAACAGATATTTCATCACTCACTTTATAAAAAGCCTTTAATAATGATGACAGAACATTATCTCTTGGCTAGGTCTATGATTTGCTGCAACACTTGATCTCCTGACATGGTTTCGTCCATCCTTCCTCTGAACAAACCTTCGATCCAGGAAATTCAATCAACGCCACCAGGCAATCCTCAAAATATGCATTCAACAAATCAGACAGTTTCACATTCCTATTCTCTTATACATGGAAAACAGGAATTAAAAATCTGCTCAACTATTGCTTTCCCCAGGAATTTGTGATCTCAAAATTGTATTGCATCAGTTAGAAGCATAGTCTTAATATATTTAGGTAGCATTGTAGCTTCTAGGTTTAGGGCGTGGAGAAAGAAATGGCTTCTCCTGCACATATTGGATTTTGAAGGGAGATCCGTGTACAAACACTTACCTGAGTTGCCACAGAATGAAAATGAAGACAATGATGAATGTTCAGTGGCTGTTAAAAATCACAAATTTAATTTTGATATGCAGCTTAGCTTGATGGTGTTGCGGCCCAAATTTTAAAATGAAAACAAGGGAAGATATAGATGCATACATTTCTGTACTCTGCAGATAGATTGCAGATCACCAATTTGAGAACTTCCCTGGTCAGCTTATTTGGAATCAATTTGTTTGTCACTGCACGGACAGACAAAAACTGCTGGCATTAGGTAATCCTTCACTTGGTGAGACTATCAAAGTGGATAAAAGTATTGAAATATCACAGATTTCAGTTAGAGAATTGGATGATAAATCTACAGAACCTATAAGTGCAGTTAACGTTTTTTTAAACTTACCTGCCAACAAGTATGAAAGATGAAAATGTACCTACATTGAATTCAAAGGTTTTTTTATTTAGGTGTGGCAGTCATCCAGATGTATAGGGAGGTATGTGTCCGGCCGTAAATATAACATGTAACTTTTGCAAAAAAGTGGGTCACTTTGCCAAAGTGTGTTTGAAGAGAAAGAACTCGAAAAGGTCTGTTGCTTGTGTAGGGGATTCCGATTTGGATGATGATAGAATGGAAATGGAAGATCTTGTCTTAGCCATTGGTGATGAGGTTCATAATCAGGCACTGTTAATGGGTGATCCCAGCATGTATGTGGATCCTGTGGAAGACATTCATGTCGGAGACAAAGTGCTGAAGCTCCTAGTAGACTCGGGAGCCAAGACCACCATGATCACACATAGCCTATTCACTGAAATGTGGGGTGATTGGTTAATACTTCCTCCTGATCGTTCTCCGGTGTCATACGATGGACAGAGGATAAAGTTAATGTATTTTATTGAGGACATTACGGAATTCAAAGGGAGGAAGATCAAAGGCAAAATATATGTGGAAGAGAAAGGGTCTCAATATTTTGTACTGGTTTCACAAAGGGTTTTTTGGTATGATCTTGAGACCAGGAGCCAAAAAACAGATTTTTGTGGTCAATTGTGAGGACGTTGTATGTGAGGGGAGTAAGAGGTTTCTCTGTGGGTTTGGAGAGGAGCTTTGTCAAATTCATGGATACAAACACACATTCAGAATGAATGAAGGGGCTGTTCGAGTAAACCACAAACTTGGGGGGTCCCTTTCAGTGTTAGAAGTGATCTTGAAAAGTAACTAAGAAGCCTGTGTGACAAGGGGATCATTCAACCAGCTGATTCCTCTTTTTGGCTTTCTTCTCTGGTGGTGGCACGAAAGAGGTGTGTCCAATTGCATGTTTGTGTGGATCTTCGATCACTTAACAAAAAAAAAGTTTGGATGGATTTCCATCTGCTACCCAAAATTTTAGATTTTTCTTTTTTTTTCAAAACTGGATCTAGCTAGCGCATACCATTAATTACATCCGTCTTCTAGACATTTGACAGCACTTATTTCCCACATTGGCACTTTCCAAAATCAAAGGATACCGTTTGGTCTTACCTTTTGTGTTTTAAAGGGTCTTGTAGGATATTTTGAAGAATGTGGAAAGTGTCCTGGTTTTCCAGGATGATGTTAGTTTATGTGAATAATGGTGATGAAGTCAATATCATTCTGGAACGTGTTTTGTGTATTTTTAAAGACCAAGGAGTGGTTTTAAAAAAGGGAATATTTCTAATTTCTCTGTAAGGAGATGAAGTATTAGGGACATGTTTATCTCTAAGGTACAGGGGTAATACTAATTCTACTGAACAGTGTGAGTTGAGGTAACGAACGGCACAGGTCCGACCACAGTAGCTCAGCTCATTGCCACTAATTTGGTAGTTAATGAGACAGATCACTGGTGAAATAAAGTACGTTTATTCCATTTAATAGCTATTGGGGTGTGGAGGAAGAACGCACAGGAGCTCCTACACACACGACATTGTTTACCTGTCAGCTAACATTATACAAGCTTCTGTATGCCTATAACATCATAGCGTTCCAATTTAGAATGGTTACTGCAGCTTGTTCCTACTTCCAGGAACAAGCTGACTGTACACAGAGAGTATTACAGTCACCATGACAACAGAAACCTCGATTTCACACACTTTTTTACAACGCCCTGACCCTGTGTGGGTTGTCAAAATCATCTTGTAGGACACTTCATTGAGGATCAACCCCCCTCTTGCATCACTTCTGGCGGTTTGGCGGATGCTGAAGTACACCTGGTTATCAAGTGATTCCAAATAAGCCTGATCGAATCCATACCGCGCACGCACATCACAGACTTCGCGGAAACAAAAAATAGGCCAAGTGCTGTGAATTCGTTAAGGATCATGAAGTCCTTTATTTATGTACCATGATTGGTAATTGTAGTACAGAGTGCACTAGGGAGGTGGGTGTGATTTCGCCACACACTTCGGTGTAGCTAGACCTCATGGATTGCAAAGTTTTATGGGACTTTTTTGTTTGTATTGGGCTTTTTTGCTGGACTTTCATTAGCCTATGGAAGTAAGGTTCTTTATCCTTACTTCTGTGAGCCCAAATCATGACTTTCTTTAATCAGCTTAAATGGCTCCTTTGTACTGTGAGGCACTATTGTTCTGTTCTGTGGTGAAGGATGATTTTAGTTGAACCTCATGGACTTGATACATTTTAGATTAATATGCATGCAAGTTGAACATGTTCTCATCAATAGTGGCAATTCAGATGTATACAAAATGCTATTCTGCTACATGCAGTGAGAGACACGGGAATTCTGCAGAAATAGCATTGATAATATCCGGTATTGTTTTTCAATCCAAAAACTATATTAATGAGCATTGACTTTATTTATTTACATCAGCATTTCTGAATTTTTTATTAGCAGTCTAATTGAAATATGTAAGGGCTCGTGCCCCCTCTGTGCAACCACCCCCTCTCTGTGTCCCTCTCACATACACCTCTTCACAACCCTCCTTTGTGCATCCCCAAGGGCATCTGTTGTACTACTAGTACCCTCCATCATCAGCTACCTGTGTTACGATGCCAGGGCCTTTGTCCCCGGGCACAGTGTATACAATGTGCCCCGCGGTAAACACATGCGCCCTTCATTTATTTATGAGGTGCACAAACGAGTATTTACCAAAAGGAGTGACTCGGCTTAGTCGTCTTGTCACCAGAGACTCACTCTGAAAGCCCCCACAGCCTGCCACTCAGATGAGCTTCCACTGCAATGAAACTGTACCTCAGGCAGTGCAAGTAGTGTTTCTAGTTTATCCTATCAAAAGCGTTGGCCGCCTTCTTAGCCCCAGCGACTTCATCTTCCTTCCTCATGGTTTTGTTTCCAGTAGGTCGAGGAGATCTGGCCAAGTGGCGAAATCGAACAGGGAGATATGACCCTACATTTCCACTTCATGATATTGTGTCAGCTTGGTCAAATTAATGTTATCTCTGTGGCCTCTAGGTCCCTTATCTACCAAAGTTAGAGTGACATTGAATTTGCCCAAGCATCAGTGTTCGGCACCATAAAACCAAAACATCTTTTCTTTGACGGAGGCTGGGCCGCATCCGCGTGGGTGGATGTGGGACCTTTGGTCTGACTGTAAGGGACTGGAGGCGAGGTTGTGAGCTGCTTGAAGGATATACTTCATCTTGGGCGCTGTAGGGAAATAGACCTCTTGAGAGCTGCAGGTGGACTCTGAATTTCTAGTTCATTTTGAACATTCTAAGAGTTTATCTTTGGAAGTGTCAGGCAGAGATGAACTTGGGAGTGCAGAAGATGAGTTGAGCTGAACTTCAATGGGTAGAGATGCACTTGAAGGAGGACAGTGCTAATCATGAGAGGCGGAAGGAGGATGTAGCTGAGCTTGAGGGTGATGGAGTATGCAGAGGATCTTGAGAGGAAGCCAGAAGTTGGAGGAATGGCAAAGATTGAGGACGGTTGCACTGAGCTGGATAGCCGGAGGGAGGATATACTGAAGATAGATCTGGAGAGAGGATAGAGCTGGAGGGAGGGGAGAGCTGAGCTTGAGATGTGGAGGCAGGATGGGGCTGAGCGTGTGAGGTCGAGGGAGGATGGAGATGATGATGAGAGGCAGAATGAAGCTATAGGGATGGCAAAACTGGAGGATGGATTGAATGGAGCTTGAGAATTGGAGGGAGGATCGAGTTGGATACAGTTGGAGGGAAGGTAGAGCTGAACTTGGGAATAGTGAGGGCGCTGGATCTGAGCTGGAGAGTAGAAATTGGAGCATAAATCTAGAGTCGGGATATAGATGGCCTTGAGAGGTAGAGGGAGGATAAAGGAAGTATAAAGCTGGAGGAAGGGTAGAACTGAGCTTGAGATCGCCAAGAAGGACAGAGCCGGAGGGAAGAGACAGCTGGGATCTAGAGCTGGAGTCAGGATGTCAATAACTTTGAGTGCTGGAGCAAGGACAGAGCTCAGCATGAGAGGTGGAAGAAGGATAGAGTTGAACTTGTGAGCTGGAGGGAGGAGAGAATTGAGCTTGAAAGCTGGAGAGGGCATAGAGTTGAGCTCATTGCTGGAGAGGGGATAGAGTTGAGCTCATTGCTGGAGAGGGGATAGAGTTGAGCTCATTGCTGGAGCGGGTATAGAGTTGAGCTCAGGGCTGGAGAGGGTATAGAGTTGAGCTCAGGACTGGAGAGGGTATAGAGTTGAGCTCAGGGCTGGAGAGGGTATAGAGTTGAGCTCAGGGCTGGAGAGGGTATAGAGTGGTGCTCAGAGCTAGATAAGGGATACAGTTGCACATGAGAGCTGAAGGGGGCATAGCCTTGAGCTCAAGAGCTGGAGAGGGTATAGAGTTGAACTCAGGGCTGTAGAGGGTATAGAATGGAGCTCAGGGCTAGATAGGGGATACAGTTGCACATGAGAGCTGAAGAGGGCATAGCCTTGAACTGTAGAGGGTATAGAGTTGAGCTCAGGGCTGTAGAAGGTATAGAGTTGAGCCCGGGTTGTTGGAGAGGGTATAAAGTTGAGCTCAGGGCTGGAGAGGGTATAGAGTTAAGCTCAGGGTTGGAGAGGGTATAGAGTTAAGCTCAGGGTTGGAGAGGGTATAGAGTTGAGCTAAGGGCTGGAGAGGGTATAGAGTTGAGCTAAGGGCTGGAGAGAGGGTATAGAGTGGAGCTCAGAGCTAGATAGGGGATAGAGTTTCACATGAGAGCTGAAGAGGGCATAGCCTTGAGCTGGAGAGGGGATAGAGTTAAGCTCAGGGTTGGAGAGGGTATAGAGTTGAGCTAAGGGCGGGAGAGGGTATAGAGTTGAGCTAAAGGCTGGAGAGGGTATAGAGTTGAGCTAAGGGCTGGAGAGGGTATAGAGTTGAGCTAAGGGCTGGAGAGAGGGTATAGAGTGGAGCTCAGAGCTAGATAGGGGATAGAGTTTCACATGAGAGCTGAAGAGGGCATAGCCTTGAGCTGGAGAGGGGATAGAGTTAAGCTCAGGGCTGGAGAGGGTACAGAGTGGAGATCAGAGCTGGAGAGGGTACGGAGTGGAGCTCAAAGTGGGAGAGGGTATATAGTTGATCTCGGAGCTGGAGAGGGGGTAGAGTTGAGCTTAGAGATGGAGAGGGGATAGAGTTGAGATCGAAAGATAGAGGCCACATGGAGCTGAGCTGAAGAAAAGGGAATAGCTTGGGAAGTTTTGTTTGGAAATAGTTGAGCTTAGAAGCTGCAGAAAGTTAGTGTTGGGTTCCAGAGCTAGAAATGGACAGAGCTGAAGTGGAAACCCAGAGAGAAGGAACTGCAAAAATCTGTAGAGTTTGGAAGGATGGGGGGGGGTGCCTCCCCCTCACCTACTGGGGACTCAGGCTTTCACATCACAGGGAAGGATTGGTTCAATTGAAGGTGGTTTCCTCCGCCTCACTAGTGTTATGCCATCACAGCATGGCACACCCCTCACTAGCCGTGATCCTGTCGATGGGAAGGAGTATCCTGCTGATGGATAGGCTGATCTGTCCAAAGGGTGAATCCAGGAAGGCTCTAGTATTAAAGGGAAAGATGCAGTGATTGTTGAACGCGTTCTTATTCAGTAAGTTTATATCTCATGGTATACTTAGGGTGGTCTGTATAGTGCCACATGGCACCACAGTCACTTCAGGGTATGGATCATACCAAGGTTTCCTATCGGCACAACTTCTACCTGTACCTGGCAGCGCTGTTTAAAACAATTTCTTTAAGGCGCCAGCCACCATGTTCCCACTGAGCACCCCGCTGAGTCGGTTTCATGTATCGCATGGAATGGGTGCAGCTGGATAGCTCAGTTATATTGGACTAGTGATGCACCCACCTAGGCTCAGGCTATAGGACATGAGCTACAGAACACGTAGGCCTGGGAGATATGATGGGCCGGAGGAAGGGGCGATTCCCAGTGGATGTTTCATAAAGTGGAGCTGGCTTCTGTGGGAGCAGTGCAACGAGGGGCCCAGTCTCGCTTCTCACCTTGACAGCAGGTGAGCTAGCTTTACATGTTGGGCTTTGCAGTTGAAAGAAGTTACTATTTTGGGTGATCCACTTCATCTCGCCATGGCTCAAATTGTAAATATTTACAATGTAAATAAGTAAAAGCAGTGTGTTGTTCAGGCCTGCCCCAATGACATCTTCCCCCTACCTCACCTCCTGGTGTCTGTAATTTGATTTTAACACACACAGTCCTATGGATAACACATCATTGTTTATATGTTCCTGCTACATTAAAAGTATTCTCTGTACTTGGTAAAAGTTAGAGCCTTCTGCACACTGTCTGCTGCGGTGTCCTGTACCGGGACTCCCCAGTCCTTGGTACCTCCCTCCATCCCTGCTCCGTCTCCTGCTGCATATCCTGTCAGTGGGACAGGATATGAGCAACTGGACAAATCCAGAGTAAATAACAGAAAGGGAAGCCATTAATGCTTTTTACAGATTTTTGAAACTCAACCTTAACCTGTCATTCACCTTTTCATATCTTCAGGAAATGGCTGTTTTTGGTTAGATCCATTCAGACTTCCTGTAGTGTTTGCTTCAGGAGCAATGAAAGCAGGACAGAAAAATAGGACTGGATGAGCTGCTCATGCCTCACATAGCAACAAACAAAATGATGGAAGGAATGCATGAATTTATCTCAGCCTCTGACGATCACTCAGACTGCATTCCAGACCATGGGTTTTACCTTCAGTGCCACTCTAGATCGAGGCCAACTATATGCAAATCATTTTGGTCCTGCTTTATCACAAACAGTCCAGCTCAAACTTCAAGGAAAAGTCTCCTCAAAACAGGACAATAAGGAACCCCCATACTAGTTTTTGCATGCTTAGGCCTCATCAGTGAGGTACAGATGTGGATTTTACGCCACAGTAAGTATGGGATCCTCATCCGAGAAAGCCTGCTGTACTTGGAGTATCTACTGCAACAATCACCTGAGTGATGGAACAGTTATGGGCAATCACTTGGCCCCCTTCCAGACCAATCCCTCTTGGTCCTTCTCGGATAGGAACAGTTTGGCCCAAATTACCAGGCCTGGTCCCAGTCAGGAGAGGAACACACACCACTCTAGACTGGTTTGGTCTACTTGGGTCTCATTTGTCAAGTAGAGCTCGAGTCCTCTGGCCCAATAAGGAGTAACGCCTAATATATGGAGGAAGCTGGTGTTCAGTCAACTGGTAATGCCCTATACAGTGCATAAGAGAATAATGTTAAGAGTCGTGTACCAGACTGGGTGCAGTGTACTGGAGACAGCTGTGTTTTGCTCAGTGTTCTACGCTGACACATTATGCAAATACAAGTGTCACGCATGATGCCTACTTGCAACTTAGCAGAGATGTAGGACGTGCTTTAGCAGCTGTACATGATGCACACAGACCCCTTGTTACCCCCAAGAAACATCTCCTGTAGAGGAGGTGAGGCAGTGGCTGGGCTTCTTTAGAAGATATGGGGGATGTTGTTCTAAGTGTGATCCTAAAACACACCAAGAGCCCCACAAAAGACAGACCACATGTGACTAGTTAGGCCTTCTGCATCTGGTGAGGGTGGGGTGCCTACAGGTTCGTTTGCAGCTCTACCGACCTATCCTCGAGTGATGGGTTCTGAATGACTGCCTTTATGTGTGATAAATGGGGTGCAGATCATTGCATCATCACCAATGTGCACCTAGCGAGATATGTTATGTCTGATGTAGTTAAATATATAAGGTAGGTAGGTCTGGTACAATTCAGGTGTGTAATAATAACATATATTGTATGGTACATCATATAAAAGGACAACATTTGCTTATTGCTGGTAAATGCTCCAGAGACACATGCTGAATCCTCTCTTAAAGCAAATTACCACAGAAAAAGTGTAACGGGGGAGAGAACATGCAAAAAAGGAGTGTACTGATTGGCTTGCACAAATTGGGCACCAGCCACAAACCCTTAGTAGCAACACCAATAAGAGGTTGTCTCTTTCAGACTGGGCGGACGCGTTCCTATTGCAAGTTGATCCTGACAGCAGGTGGCAGCAGGGCATTTGCCCCGATTTGTGATGTTGTGACAAGATGGCGACCCTTGACATTGACGTGCTGGTCCAGTCTACCTTCCCTTTGGAATGACCTGGACTACAAGGCTACTTCAGAGGGTGCACCACGACTCGTCATATCTTACCTGCAAAGTTGGAAAGAAGGTTTGACTCTCCAAAAGATGGAACACAAGAGACCTCTTGGGCAGGCTTTCCTCCCAGAGAGGATCGTTACTTTCCAGTTATAGAGAAAAGAGTCGGCAGGGAGAGTGCAGCGCTCGATGCAGGGAGAGTGCAGCGCTCGATGCGGGGAGAGTGCAGCGCTCGATGCGGGGAGAGTGCAGCGCTCGATGCGGGGAGAGTGCAGCGCTCGATGCAGGGAGAGTGCAGCGCTCGATGCAGGGAGAGTGCAGCGCTCGATGCGGGGAGAGTGCAGCGCTCGATGCGGGGAGAGTGCAGCGCTCGATGCGGGGAGAGTGCAGCGCTCGATGCGGGGAGAGTGCAGCGCTCGATGCGGGGAGAGTGCAGCGCTCGATACTTAGACTAGATCTCTTCCACCTCAAGCCAAACATGATTTTTGAGAGCTCAAGCTGACCACCAAAGCGTCACTCAGTAACATCTGGAGCAAGTGTATCCATCTTGGGGTAATCCAGAAGAGTTGTTTGGGGTTAGTAGTAAGAGCGGTATGTGGTTCGTAGCAGAGTGGTCTGGGGATAGTAGTAAGAGGTAAGTGGTTCACAGCAGAGTGGTCTGGAGTTATGAGTAACAGAGGCATGTGGTTCGTAGCAGAGTGGTTAGTAGTAAGAACAGTATGTGGTTCATAGCAGAGTGGTCTGTGTTAGTAGTAAGAGGTATGTGGTTCGTAGCAGTTTGGCCTGGGGTTAGTAGTAAGAGCGGTTTGTGGTTCGTAGTCTTGGGTTAGTAGTAAAAGTGGTATGTAGTTCGTAGCAGAGTGGTCTGGGGTTAGTAGTAAGAGCGGTATGTGGTTCGTAGTCTTGGGTTAGTAGTAAAAGTGGTATGTTGTTCGTAGCAGTGGTCTGGGGTTAGTAGTAAGATTAGCTGGGTTTAGAAGTTTTGAGAGAACGACTGTGAAACTAAGACCTGCCCCGCAGCATCAAACTGAAAAGAATGGACTATATATTGGTTTATTGTTTTTTTCCCATGAGCCCCCTGGGTGTAAGAATTTTAACAGACCATACCTTTCTTTGAGGAGTCGCAGCTTCCACACATAAATGGTAAACACACAACAAGTAAGTCCCTCACCCCGTTTAGTTGTGCTGGGAGCTTCAAATCGTTTCATTTGGAGCCGTTGCGATGAAGCGGTGGTTGTTGTGAAAGTTTATTAACCTAATTAACGTATGAATTTGTTGCCCTCTTTGAAGCAATGATCTGCATATTTTGTTTGGGTAACACGGTGCACAGAACATTAAACATTCATACATATAGGTATCTGTGCATGGCAATACAGTGCTATTCAGATCTCTGTAACATTCATTGTTTCGCTGCAGAAATTTGCCAATGCACCACTTATGACCTCATATATAACGTCTAATGATGTCACGAGTTACGTGGTATGAAATATCACCTGTGATAATACTGAGGTCATTTGTGACATCGTCTGTTACGCGGTCTGTGGGTCAACACTGACCTCACTCCCCAGGGGGCTTTAAATGTGAATTACTGTTGCCATCAAGTACGTGTCTTTGTAAAGGGAGAAGCAAAGCTGGTGCAGCTACTCATTGCTACTACAAACTGAGTATGTGTTGATTGTAATTGGAAACTTTAGCGCCATCAGCAGTAAAGATATGAGGCGCCCTTGCAGTAAACACGTGAGGCGCTCTTGCAGTAAACACGTAAGGCGCTCTTGCAGTAAACACGTGAGGCGCTCTTGCACTAAACACGTGAGGTGCCCTTGCACTAAACACGTGAGGTGCCCTTGCAAAAAAACACGTGAGGCACCCTTGTAGTAAAGACACGTGAGGCGCCCTTGCAGTCAAGACACGTAAGGCGCCCTTGCAGTCAAGACACGTAAGGCGCCCTTGCAGTCAAGACACGTGAGGCGCCCTTGCAGTCAAGACACGTGAGGCGCCCTTGCAGTCAAGACACGTGAGGCGCCCTTGCAGTCAAGACCCGTGAGGCGCCCTTGCAGTCAAGACCCGTGAGGCGCCCTTGCAGTCAAGACCCGTGAGGCGCCCTTGCAGTCAAGACCCGTGAGGCGCCCTTGCAGTCAAGACCCGTGAGGCGCCCTTGCAGTCAAGACCCGTGAGGCGCCCTTGCAGTCAAGACCCGTGAGGCGCCCTTGCAGTCAAGACCCGTGAGGCGCCTTTGCATTAAAGAGACGTGAGGCGCCCCTGCAGTAAAGACGTGAGGCGCCCCTGCAGTAAAGACGTGAGGCGCCCCTGCAGTAAAGACGTGAGGCGCCCCTGCAGAAAAGACGTGAGGCGCCTCTGCAGTCAAGACACGTGAGGCGCCCTTGCAGCCAAGACACGTGAGGCGCCCTTGCAGTCAAGACACGTGAGGCGCCCTTGCAGTCGAGACACGTGAGGCGCCCCTGCAGTCGAGACACGTGAAGCGCCCCTGCAGTCGAGACACGTGAAGCGCCCCTGCAGTCGAGACACGTGAAGCGCCCCTGCAGTCGAGACACGTGAGGCGCCCTTGCAGTCGAGACACGTGAGGCGCCCTTGCAGTCGAGACACGTGAGGCGCCCTTGCAGTCGAGACACGTGAGGCGCCCTTGCAGTCGAGACACGTGAGGCGCCCTTGCAGTCGAGACACGTGAGGCGCCCTTGCAGTCAAGACACGTGAGGCGCCCTTGCAGTCAAGACACGTGAGGCGCCCTTGCAGTCAAGACACGTGAGGCGCCCTTGCAGTCAAGACACGTGAGGCGCCCTTGCAGTCAAGACACGTGAGGCGCCCTTGCAGTCAAGACACGTGAGGCGCCCTTGCAGTCAAGACACGAGGCGCCCTTGCAGTCAAGAGACGTGAGGCGCCCCTGCACTAAAGACGTGAGGCGCCCCTGCTCTAAAGACGTGAGGCGCCCCTGCTCTAAAGACGTGAGGCGCCCCTGCTCTAAAGACGTGAGGCGCCCCTGATCTAAAGACGTGAGGCGCCCCTGATCTAAAGACATGAGGCGCCCCTGCATTAAAGACGTGAGGCGCCCCTGCAGTAAACACATGAGGCGTCCTGGCTTGCAGTAAAGAAATGAGGTCCCCTTGCAGTAAAGACGTGAGGCGCCCCTGCAGTAAAGACGTGAGGCACCCCTGCAGTAAAGACGTGAGGCGCCCCTGCAGTAAAGACGTGAGGCGCCCCTGCACTAAAGACGTGAGGCGCCCCTGCACTAAAGACGTGAGGCGCCCCTGCACTAAAGACGTGAGGCGCCCCTGCACTAAAGACGTGAGGCGCCCCTGCACTAAAGACGTGAGGCGCCCCTGCACTAAAGACGTGAGGCGCCCCTGCACTAAAGACGTGAGGCGCCCCTGCACTAAAGACGTGAGGCGCCCCTGCAGTAAAGACCTGAGGCGCCCCTGCAGTAAAGACCTGAGGCGCCCCTGCAGTAAAGACGTGAGGCGTCCTGGCTTGCGGTGAAGAAATGAGTCACCTATGCAGTAAACACGAGGCACCCTTGCGGTAAACACGTGAGGCGTCCTTGCAGTAAAGACATGTAGAAACCGGTTGTGTTCCACTTCAGCACATAAAATGTGAATGAGATACTAACTGTTTCAGGTATAACATCTGCTGAGTGAATGGTGACATCACTGTGATGTCATTTGTCATGTTATCTACTGATATGTATAGAAACTAAATGCTGCTGCCAGCAATAGATCTTCCGGTTCAGATGACTCGCTGGTTAGAGGGCTGCAGCCCTTCTCCTCCTCGGCTTGCTTTCACCATGCAGGAGTCCCCCATAGAGGTGTATCAGTGAGGCGGTCTGTGGATGTGGGCCCATAGAGGTGTATCAGTAAGGCGGTCTGTGGATGTGGACCCATAGAGTTGTATCAGAGTGAGGCGGTCTGTGGATGTGGACCCATAGAGGTGTATCAGAGTGAGGCGGTCTGTGGATGTGGACACATAGAGTTGTATCAGAGTGAGGCGGGATGTGGAAAGGAGCCATCCTACACGGCTGGTGTGATGTCATTGCTCATCATTGTAAATTTGTATTTTTTCTTGTACATTCCTCACCCTTGCGTGCTGTGTTGCATTTTGTGTTTGTGTACCCTTCCTTTCAAGTCCCCTTCCTTTCAAGTCTCCTGTTTATCTTTGCAATGTTCTATTGCGTAACACTTTTCTCTTGTAACGTAACTGGTTCTATTGTACAGCGCTCTGCCACCTTCGGGTAATGTCCGCGCTTTATAAAAATGCACTAAATAAAAATAAATAAATTGCTTCCGTTTACGGTGAAGTTACATTTCATATACGAGCTAAGACTCTATTTCTAACGTTCTTTGCAGTGAAACCCATAGCCACACTTAACCTCATGCATAATGATGCAGGCTGGAGCGCGTCATCAACTCAGAGGCCATAGCAATGGTGGCTATAAAGTGTAACATTCACTTGTAAAAGGCTTCGTGGAGCTGTACCAGCGGAATTATGCAAAGCTCCGTTTTAGGACAAGCGAGAGAGATTTTCGGGCATTTCTGAATGGGCAATGCATGAGCGGGGGGAGTTAAGAGCGCAACGCTGCATTAACTGGTAAAGGTCGAGGGTCATAAGGCTGGCTGTGACACGGAGTCACAACAACCCTACTTTCATGCCGTCATGTGCCTGTTTCATCTCCTCACACAGGTCTATAGTGGCTCTACTCTTGTAAGCGTGTGTACACCGGGTTTCAAGCACCTGGCGTCCCCCTGCCTCGCCATATGATTTATTTCTTCTGAAGCCACGCGCGGCTTCCAAGTGTGGCCTCAGCTGTCAGCTGGGGGTCCACAGCTTGAGGCTACCCATGAGCTGCCCGGCCGGTAGCAGTAAGCCGCTCCCAGGACTGCTCCAATGCCTGCCTGGCAGGGGTCTGTGTCCAGCTGGGAGACGCCATGTTTGCTGGAATTGAGAGAAACTCTCCCAGTGTTTGTTTGGCCTTTCTCTCCGAGGTCAGGATCTGGCGAGGCCAAGCATCCCTCTGTGCAAGATCCTAACGTCACGTGTGGGGAGCTGCTCGAGTCACACTGTGAGAATCCACAGATCAGTGTGGGGAGGCCAGAGGAGCAGAAAAGATGCTGCTCGGGGTGGCTGGGAAGTGCCCCTACACTTTTCAGCCTGGTCCCTAAAAAAGGTGTCTCCAAACCTCGTTCCTGAAAAAAGTGTGTCTTTTCTACATCTGGTTGTTCACTTGCCCCACCCCCCTAAAGAACTTACTTTGTAATACATTGTCTTAATTATCCATGCGTGGATTTCCCCTCGAGTACGCCACTATGTTTTAAATTGTTTCAGGTACTCTTGAGGTGATAGCGCCATTGTAGGTATGGTTAGTTCAGACTTTCCATTGAACAGGCATTTTTAGGCTGAGCATGCGCTGCTCTGCGAGACTTATTGTTGAGGAGTAGGGAATAGATGCCCCGCCTACTCTCTGCCCAAATTTGCCATTGGCTTGTGTCATTGTCCGTCCTAAATGCTGGCTTCTGATTCGTCAATAGGCTTGTTATTCCCTCCTTAGCACCGCCTCCTTTTCGTTTGTCACCTCCCATGGTGTCTGGCCCCTTTGTTTTGGTTGTTACACAGTACTTGTTAATTTGACTGTCAGCACTATTTTCTTTATTGAAGTTCTCCTACTGCAGGCATGACATGGTTTGGTGCCTTCTTTACTCCCCCTCCCTCCCTTTCATTGTCGTGTCTCCTCTTCCCCTCTTGCCCTCCATCCCTCCCGTTGACCGTGCCTGCACCTCCCGCCCGCCCTCCCATTGTTCATGCCTTCTCGCCCCCATCCGTCCTCCCGTTGTCTGTGCCTTCTCCCCCCCACCCGCCCTCCCTCCCTTTGTCCGCGATGCCTACCATTTGCAATGCAATAGGTCTCGTGTAAATGCGAGACCTATTGCATTGCAAATGCCTATTGGGTTTGCTGTTATCTTTGGTGCCATTCAAATCTACAAGAAACCTTCCAAAACTAAGTTTATCCGTTTCTTTTTTCAAGGCAGTTTATGTGTAGATCCGCCCTTCCAGGTGGGAGCTATAAAAAGAGACCGAGTCCCAAATGTGGCATTTCCCATTGTAACTCTCATGGGATTCTTTGCGCCTTCTTACTGAAACTCGCATGGGCAAGGCCAGTAGGTCTGGCTTGTGAATGTACTGTTCAGCCAGACCTTAAAAACCATAGATGTTTAAGACTGTTCACCTCCCATCTGTGCTGCTGCCAGAGAGAAATGCCATCAATTATCTAGTTACATTTTATTGGATGGGATACCCCTGCAATTACAAGCTGAGTCAGCTGGATACATAAACAGGATGATCACAGTTGTGTGGAGGCCAAGCGCTGTTTGGCTTCTGCCAAATCACAATAGATACTCCTTGCTCCCAACATGTGGATGAAGCTAGAGCCCCTCTTCTAATGAAGCCAGGACACAAACATGTCTGCCTAGAATTACGGCAGAGTTGTCAAGTAAATGTGTACTCCATGATGTGCCTTTGGTTTGTTTGGTGGACACCCATTCAGGAGTTTTTAAGAAATTAGCATTTCCTTCGAATCTCGATCTAGGCATTTAAAGATTACATTTTGGAGATATTTGAACAGTTAATTTATGAAGTTCTGCGAACATCCCCATTGAAAAACCACTTCTAACCAAATTAGATAGGGGAGCTTTATATCTATTTAAAACCTGAAGCTCGGTCCATGGAATTGAAGCCTTCTGCTTAGCTAGATGCACCATCAGGAAAAATGCTACACCCGCCATTACAGGACGCCTGGGACTCTGTTTCCATGTCAAGAAAAAAATGAAAGCACACATGAGTGAGTACCAGGCAAATCTGGGAGGGGCCCAAGAGGACCACCACTGGGATGTGATCATTGGCCCATGCTGGCCCATTTGTGGGATCTTCAAATTCTAAACCAGGTTTCCAGACCCCGTCAAAGGCCTAGCATAGCTCCACGAGCTGGTGACGGGTTGTACATCCTAAAAATAAAAAACGGCCTGCAATAGTGGGAACCCATATTTGGTCGACGGCCAGGCCCTGAGGTCCATTCTTTACTGTACAGGGTCTTTGGCTGACATTGCGTGTAATTGGGTAAGATGCAATCAACCGCTTGATATAGTATATGAATATTTTTTTTTAATTTCAATTGAAATGAAAGAAAAAGGAATGCACTGAAACAACCACAGTTAAAGTGCAGTTATAGATACAAGTCATAATCCTTCGTTTCCATCACCATTAAAACCTGGAACAACCTACAACACCCCCCCCCCCCTCCACCCCCCCATCTTCAATCAGCTCCCTCTCTGGCTGACTTCAGGAAGAAACTCAAGACCTGGCTCTTTCACTGAGACAGGAAAAACACACAAAAATCCCTCTTATGGAGCTTATCCTAGTAAATCACGGGCGCAATTAGAGGACTGTTGTTTCATACCAAACCAGAAAAATGTACACAGAACACTGTATCCTATATCTGCACTAAATAAAGCTTTATAGAGGACTTGTCGCTTAAAACATAATCATTTATTACATATCATAAAAATTCATTAATACAATCTATCTATGCCTCCCAGAATGGGTTACACTCTATAGTTATCGCAAAGGAAACTGATCCACATAGTTAAAAACAACACAGTTAAAAGTCGACGCAGCGTTTCGGTGATATTCTTAATCTTTCCACCTTCTTCAGGACTACAAATTTTCATCAAATCTAAAATAAAAGAATTTTTTTCTATTTTTAACATTCTAATCAAAAACTGCAAATTAAGTGTTCTTAATATTCTATACATTACTCATTTGCATTGGTTTACATGTTTCTATATCTATCAACAACATCCTCTGTGCTACTTCGCTTGACTCCTCGAAATCAGACATACAGCTATATCCTGTTTCGTTTTTCTTATCCCTAGTAAACACAATTTATACAAACATATCTCCTATCTAGCATGTAGATATTATTCAATTTGGTAAAACAAGAACCGCATACCTCATCTTTCGATTGAATAGGCATTCAGTGGAGGGTGACCTTCCAAGATTAAATTTTCTGCCTGTTAGTTGTTCTGCCTGTAGTGTAAACAGGTACCATTTTTTAGTATAACATCCAATAGCCCTATTATCTGTTGTTATACATTAGAAAGGGCAGTGCTGGCATACCTATTGATAATTAAGGTTTTATATTTGTTCCGCAAAAGCCACCGTAATTGTATTCATTCATCAAGAGAAAAGAGACCACTTTTAATCATTGGGGAACCTTATTCTCTAAGGGAAACATACGGATAAAAATCAGAAGACTTCATTAGTTTACTGGGAATACTCCAAAAGATTATCTAATTGTCTAGAGTTGAGTATCCACTGCTCACCACAATGCTTAGTAGTTTGAGGGCCTTGTCCTTGTCTTCAATCTTAAGGAGATGCCAATAAATCGATCTAGAGTTGTTTTCTACACTTCGGTTTTTCTTTCTTCATCAATTCTGTAGAGACCTATATATAAACAGACATATTGCGTGTCTATCTGTATGTCCTTATATGCAAATGTTCATTTATCTATATGTGGTAGTGGCCCACTAATGCATCATTCCCCCTATATAGAGATTATCTCCCATTTTGTGTAAGGTTGAATTCTAGTTAATTTCTCATTTTAATAACTGCCCCCGGAAATGCTAGCCGAGTCATGCACAATGTACCTTGTTACGCATTAACTCTTATGTTATTCCCTCATATTAGTCCCCACAGCACCCAGATACACCTAGAGCTGGCAGTGCTGTGCTGTACAAATGCTGATTGATTGATCACCGCATCTAGAGGACCAGTACTCCTCCTTTGGCCGTGTGGAGCAGAGGTTGGCCTCTTTTGACCACATTGAGAGGACCAGTACACCACCTTTGGCTGTGTGGAGCAGAGGTTGGCCTCTTTTGACCACATCAAGAGGACCAGTACTCCACCTTTGGCTGTGTGGAGCAGAGGTTGGCCTCTTTTGACCACATCAAGAGCACCAGTACTCCACCTTTGGCTGTGTGGAGCAGAGGTTGGCCTCTTTTGACCACATCGAAAGGACCAGTACGCTGCCTTTGTCCGTGTGGAGCAGAGGTTGGCCTCTTTTGACCACATCCAAAGGATCAGTACTTTGCCTTTGTCCGTGTGGAGCAGAGGTTGGCCTCTTTTGACCACATCGAGAGGACCAGTACTCCACCTTTGGCCATGTGGAGCATAGGTTGGCTTCTTTGACCTCATCTAGAGGCCCAGTACTCTGCCTTTGGCAATGTGACGTAGAGGTTGGCCTCTTCGACCACATTGAGAGGGCCAGTACTCCGCCTTTGGCCGTGTGAAGGTGAGGTTGGCCCCTTTTGACCACCGAGAGGGCCAGTACTCCCCCTTTGGCCGTGTGAAGCAGAGGTTGGCCTCTTTGACCACATCGAGAGGGTCAGTACTCCGCCTTTAGCCGTGTGAAGGTGAGGTTGGCCCCTTTTGACCACCGAGAGGGCCAGTACTCCCCCTTTGGCCGTGTGAAGCAGAGGTTGGCCTCTTTGACCACATCGAGAGGGCCAATACTCCGCCTTTAGCCGTGTGAAGGTGAGGTTGGCCCCTTTTGACCACCGAGAGGGCCAGTACTCCGTCCTTGGCCATGTGAAGCAGTGGTTTGCCTCTTATGAACAGCATTCCCCTATAGATCTTAGAAAGGCTTAAAGCTACCTACAGCAGTTCTTCCATACTGACTCAACAGGGCGGAGTTGTAGCGTGGGCTGGGAAGCGCAGCTGAATAATGGGGGCCCACATGGAACCCCTCACGGCGGTGGAGCTGGAAGGGGACGCGGGGGGAAAAACCTGCGGAAAATCCCACGCTAGGATTGGGCGTGTTTAAAATTGGGAGGCTGTCCAATGGGTAACCAGGACAGAAGGTAAAAGAGGGGACAGGGGTTCTTCCCAAATCATATTTAGGAGTGCACTGACCTTATCGTCGATTCCCACCCACACCAGATTACGGTAGTCACAGACGGAAGGTCCTCGTCCTGGAAGGGCGGAGGCAGCACAGAAAGGTACGCACAAAAAGAGAAAGTTAGATAGAAGAAGTGCTCAGACGGTGTCCTTGGGGTGCCTCACAACAGGGGCACAGATGAGCAGGCGCCAGCTCACAAAGACAGACAGAATTGTAGGGCTGCCCAGCCAGTGCCCTTGGCACGGAGGAGCAGGCGAGGGGTCAGCCAAAGTACAGGCCAGGCGGAACGGCACTTGCAGCCCGGAACAGGTCTAACGCCTGCCCACGAGGGCTGCCCACGAGGTCGGTAGCAAGACCAGGCTAGAATCCGGAAACACTGGAATACCTTTGGAACTGACCAGGCTCAGGACCTGTGCTGTGGGCTGGAAAGAAACAGAATGAGTGGGGCATTATCACCAAGAAATGCAAACTATGACAAAACATGGGTCGCGAATGACCAACCATGAACGCTGTGACATGTTGACCCGTGCTTCATGTACAGTACAATAAAACTGCGGCCTTTTTTACACCATAACCTTGTATCCTTGTAAATGTGTGAGGTGAAAGGAGTGTGACGAATGGTGGCCATGAAATGGTAAGGGAGAGCTAACTCGCAGGCCTGAGAGGGGTTATGGAACCGCGTACGAGGATGTCTGCCCGAGTCAGCACTGTTAGTCGTTGTCACTTTAACCAAGCTTGTCTCAGAAACGCGCCTTTTCTTCACCCCTGATCACCCTCCGGCCCTCCAGGGCGACGAGGACAGCTCTCCAGTCGGGCGAGTGCGTCTGCCCTCCGGCTGCAGGCTGTGAAGGAGGCCCGGAGAGGCCAGGCTCTCCAGAGCGCTGCCTTTCATATCCAGTCAGGCGATGCTGGCGTGAAAAATACTCCGCGAGCGTGCGGAGCGCTGCAGCTGGGTTGTGTGAGCCGCCTGGCCTGTGGTTAATCTCAGCTTTGCAGAAACGTGTCCAGCCTATCCTAAAACATCAATTCATTATAGAGTGGCTTGTCCCATAAACTGCTCTACTCCTTTCTGGCTAAAATGTGAGAAGTCATGTATTGTTATTAGTATTTATATAGCGCCCATCTGTCATTATTATGGCCTTGTAGCGCTGTGGAACTGCCTGTACTGTACGTGTCTGCAAGACGCTGAAGTTCCATGCAGACGGGTGTGTGATTGGGTGAGTGCACTTTTGTCCAGTGACCGGTGAGGAACGGATTTTTGGTTGGTGGGACCGATGCAGATGAGATGTGTATCTGCGGATTGTATTTAAATGGTGCTGTTGAGTTGTAGGGCCTGTTTCATTGCAGTTGAACAGATGTACAGTGTGTAGCACGGTGGTAAACTACAATGAGACACACTGCAGTACAAGTGCAGCTGTGTTGGATAGGACGCACCAACTCCAGTCCGCTCGAGTAGCATTGATAGGATGATGGTTGTGAGTCAACATTTGTGCTGTGCGTGTGTCGACACTCGGCCATCTGAATGTTAATGGGAAAGCTTGTTTGTGTTTGCTGTGTTTGGCGCTGAGGCATTGGTCTAGTCAGTGCTTAATTTGAGCCGGTGGTGGCCAACAGTACTTATTTTTGGGAACCGGCTCTATTTTCCTACATCAGACACAAGGACATCTTAAGGATTTTGGGGGCCCTGGACCAGATATACCTTGGTGGCCCCTTTTCGCAGTAGCTTTGGATTTCTGATCCAAGTTCAGCTTTATTGCGCCCTGTTTGTCGCCGACACTGCACAGACGCACTGGTCCAAGTTCTAAATCTGTTTCAGTTTAGCATTTGGGGATAGTGATGTGTGTTTTCAATATTGTAATATAACAGCAGACCCCCTGCCGTTTCTCATGTGTGAGGTCCTCTTATGATCTAAAAGCAATGTTTTTATGGATGTTGCATGGTGCTGAAAAAAGAACCAAAACATTTCTCTGCAAAATGTCTGTGACAGACTCCCACATATTACAAGTATAAAAAATAAAGGAAAGTGATATTTTAAACAATCAATGTTTCAAAAATCATTTAAGGTCATCAGGGCAGTGTGGTGAAAAGAGCCAGATATATCAGCGGGACCCCTGAAAAGCTGGCGCCCTGGACCAGAGCACACTTGGCCGGTGCCTTAAAATGTCTCGGATCAGACATTTACAGAGAGGAAAATCACACAATTCGGAGACAAAAGGGAGAAAGTGAGAGCCTGCAAGAAAGAGCTAAAGGGGCCGGGTTTGTCTGGAGGTGGATTAAAGAGTCATGAGGTGGATTTAAGACTATCAGCCATGTTGTTTGGGACCGACATTTAGTAGCGCCGGCAGGCACTGGCGTCTAAGCACAGCTTCGGGCACTGGCCCTCTTTCTTTCACAAATTAAGCACTGAGATGAGTTGTGAGTTCGGTTTCATTCCCTCCCAACCCTCTTCTCATACCAATACATGCTATATGAGGTGTTTTAGACTCCCTCAGGCATCACACGATTTATCTCAAGCCAATCACAAGGATATCGAACAAACAACACATTGTCATCTTTATTGCACTCCGTGCTTTTCCTGTCTGCTATAAATAGCCCTGCAGAATGTGCAGATTCTCAGCCACCCTTTCGTTCTCTCGCTGTCCTGCAGCCCGCACCGCCTTGACTGCTCGTTCTTAATATCTATGCCGGGTCTGGTGGTTTAGTGTACTAACGCATCCACTGTAGGGACCTATGTTCAACCTCACGGTCACAGGTTCAAATTCTGGCGGGTCCACTCAGACTTTCATCCTTCTGAGGTCGATAAAATGGGTACCATTGAGTTTGCTAGCAGTGGCCTGTGCAGGTACGAGTGGTAGCGCTGGGGGGGGGCGGCGATTTCAACAGAAAACAAGTAAGAAATTAATTATTTTGTTATTTTTCCCTCGTGGTCGTCTGTCAAATCTCCCCCTTCAACCCAGCCCCACTGCTCTCGCCAGCAGTGGCCACTGCTGGGGTTGGGGAACAATAAACATATGGTATTCAGCACCAAGATACCCTTCTGGGTGAACGTATAATTTACAAATACACGTTGTTATCTCCAATACGTCTCCTCTACAAAGGGTCATCACAGCTACCCACGGTCCCTACTGATTCTCCGGTTCCCCTTGTAACCTCAAAGTCTAGAGGCAGGGTTGCACAGTTGTGGGTGACCAAGGTGTTGTGTGTAGTGATGCAAGCAGGGAATTTAGGAGCCTAGAATCTGTGATTGGTAGCTCAGAACTGGTGTATTCTCCATGTGTGGGGTTGTTGTCAGATAAACGTGTTGTAGATACGACAGCAGTGGCGTAGCAAGACAGTAGGCTGCCTGTGTCGGCCCCTGCGTTTGCCACCCCGCGGCAGGGGTATGAAAGAGTGGGGATGCGGGTTGAAGATGCATGCGGCAGTGATGTCCACAGGAAAGAGTGAGGGATAGGGGGAGGCCGCCAGCCGCAAAACACAGACGCTAGGGGTGGACCGCCCAACCCTTCCTACGCCACTGTACGGCCGATTCGAATTCGAAGTACACAATGACAAACAGTGAGTGAAAAGGTTATTATGAAACTGTTACATGTACTTAAAACTCAGTGGCGGCTGGTAAGCTTTGAAGTGAGGGAGTGGAGGGGACACACACACACACACACGCACAACAGTAGCGGCTCATGGAGGGAGTGCTGCGGGGGCGGCAGGGTGTGGGAGGGGTGGGGGATAGTAAACTCCGGCTCACGGCCGACCGGAGTAATATAAATAAATAAAACTAATTTCATTGCGCGCGCTGCATCGCCATTTGGCATTTCAGCACGCGCAATGAAATTCGTTTTATTTATTTACATTACTCCGGTCGGCCGTGAGCTTGAGTTTAATACCCCCCACACTGCCACACCCCACCGCCCCACAGCACGCTCTCCACGAGCCGCTACTGACATACACATAACAGTCACAGCCATGCATTCGCACACATGCGCACACGCACAAACGCATCCATTCACAATACTCTCTACCAAACATTCATACATACATACACGCATGCACGCACTAAACATTAATTTAAAAGAAAACAAAACCCAGACTTATCTGCAGCCAGCTCTGCCAGGAGGCTTGGGACTGCTGCCTTCCCTCGTTGGCTGACCTAAGGTCCCAACGTCATCACAGAGAGGGATGGGTGTCGGTGAGACTGCTGACCCCACCCCACTCTGTGACAAGTGTCACTGAATAACACTTGGCCCTGGGCGCTTCAGGGCTTAAAACTTAAGCGCCCAGGTGTGAGGCAATCAGTGATGCACCCCCCCCCACCCCCCCTAGTCACTGAGGGGAGGGCCTCAGGGACCTTTGCTAAGCTGAGGACGTCATGCCCACAGAAGCTGTGACTTCCTCAGCCCAGCTTAGTTCAGCTCAGGCAGCCAGGAGGCTGAGCATTAAGTGCATGTCTGGCTCCTGGCTGCCTGAACTGAAGGGGGGGAAGTGTCGGTCAGGCTGACCACTGTTCGTGAGGGGCAAAAGGTGGAGGGGCGTGGCCCCTCAGCCCCAATGGACCAGGCGCGTCTGCTTGAACGTGCATATTCAAGGTACAAACAGTGCATCGGTTTTGAGCATTGATATAAAGTTATTAGTTGTGATAAAGGCCCCACTGTTGGAGTCCATTTTGAAATGATCCCGTGATGCGTCACTTGCAAAATTTGGAATCTCATGGTTGACTTGTGCAGTGCTTTAATTTTATACTGAAAGTTGGGAAGAGTGGAAAAATACCCCGTTTGTGCTGTCCAGCAAAATGCAGTACCTACCCCTAACACGCGTGGAGAAGTCGTGGGTCCGCTGTCGAATAATGGATCCGGTTTCTGCCCCGAGTCGAACAGGTTAACTGATATTAAATATTCCGTTTGCAAGGTATCTGGAGTTGATTCATTCCGAGGCATGCCGTACATGGGCGTGTGGAATCTAAAAATCGATATTAATATCTGTGGTATACGGGTGTCCAATATGTTATGTTATTTGTTATGTTATTTTCATTTATACAGCGCACAGCTACTCGGAAGTGTCCCGGCGCTATAGACCGCTGGGGAACCCGTCCTGGCTATCCCTGTGAGATGGTCCCTTTCTGGGTATCTCCAAGGTGAAACCAGGCATCCCCGGCGTCTGTGGGGGGCCGTTGTAGAGATGAGGCAAGCTTAATGCCCAGAGTTGCCGAGTGTGTTCCTGGTTAGAGTAGGTACCGAGGCGAGAATTATCGAGTCCGTTTTGACCCTGGTCGACGACCCTGCCGCGTCGGGAATTGAACCCTGGTCCCTGGCCGAATCTCTGCTTACGGATCTGCCACCTCTAACCAGTGATACAACAAACAAATGATGGACAGAATGCTGACAATGCAGACATTCTTCCCCAGTCAAGAGATCTGGGTTAAATCCATCGTTCTTTTGCCCACTACTCCACCCCAGTTCAGACATGGCCATATGCAAATCAGTCTTGACCCTGTGCCTCATGGGAACAGTCCAGCCCGAACTGCCAAGCCATGTCTTCCCTGGACCGGAATCAAGCATCCTAGGACCGGTTTCTGGCTATCAGCCGTCATCAGCCAGGATAGCTTGACTCCAGTGGCGTAGTGAGCACGGGTCCCACGTCTGGTAATACCCATCCCACTTAGGGCGAAAAGCGTTACAACAAACCAATGATGGACGGAATGCTGACAATGCAGGCATTCTCCCCCAGTCAAGAGATCTGGGTTAAATCCATCGTTCTTTTGCCCACTACGCCACCCCAGTTCAGACATGGCCATATGCAAATCAGTCTTGACCCTGTGCCTCATGGGAACAGTCCAGCCCGAACTGCCAAGCCATGTCTTCCCTGGACCGGAATCAAGCATCCTAGGACCGGTTCCTGGCTATCAGCCGTCATCAGCCAGGATAGCTTGACTCCAGTGGCGTAGTGAGCACGGGTCCCACGTCTGGGAATACCCATCCCACTTAGGGCGAAAAGCGTTACAACAAACAAATGATGGACGGAATGCTGACAATGCAGACATTCTCCCCCAGTCAAGAGATCTGGGTTAAATCCATCGTTCTTTTGCCCACTACGCCACCCCAGTTTAGACATGGCCATATGCAAATCAGTCTTGACCCTGTGCCTCATGGGAACAGTCCAGCCCGAACTGCCAAGCCATGTCTTCCCTGGACCGGAATCAAGCATCCTAGGACCGGTTTCTGGCTATCAGCCGTCATCAGCCAGGATAGCTTGACTCCAGTGGTGTAGTGAGCACGGGTCCCACGTCTGGGAATACCCATCCCACTTAGGGCGAAAAGCGTTACAACAAACAAATGATGGACGGAATGCTTTTCGCCCTACGTGGGATGGGTATTCCCAGACGTGGGACCCTTGCTCACTACGCCACTGGAGTCAAGCTATCCTGGCTGATGACGGCTGATAGCCAGAAACCGGTCCTAGGATGCTTGATTCCGGTCCAGGGAAGACATGGCTTGGCAGTTCGGGCTGGACTGTTCCCATGAGGCACAGGGTCAAGACTGATTTGCATATGGCCATGTCTAAACTGGGGTGGCGTAGTGGGCAAAAGAACGATGGATTTAATCCAGATCTCTTGACTGGGGGAGAATGTCTGCATTGTCAGCATTCCGTCCATCATTTGTTTGTTGTAACGCTTTTCGCCCTACGTGGGATGGGTATTCCCAGACGTGGGACCCGTGCTCACTACGCCACTGGAGTCAAGCTATCCTGGCTGATGACGGCTGATAGCCAGAAACCGGTCCTAGGATGCTTGATTCCGGTCCAGGGAAGACATGGCTTGGCAGTTCGGGCTGGACTGTTCTCATGAGGCACAGGGTCAAGACTGATTTGCATATGGCCATGTCTAAACTGGGGTGGCGTAGTGGGCAAAAGAACGATGGATTTAACCCAGATCTCTTGACTGGGGGAGAATGTCTGCATTGTCAGCATTCCGTCCATCATTTGTTTGTTGTAACACCTCTAACCAGTGAGCCACACCTCTCATTCAGATTTATATAAATGGTAATTCATGGCCTTTAAGTGCAAACATCTTTGAGAATTCTAACATATTAAGTTCCTAAGTTAGCAAGATCTCTGTTTTTGTATGGATCTGAATGATCACAGTCAGCTGGTTAATGAAATCTGATCTGAAATTGGCAAAAATTAAATTATAATTTTTATGTATTTTGTAACCCTTTTAATTACTTTTTAAGATTGATACGAGAGGTCAAATTACTTAGACAAAGTCACACTTTCAAGTTCCAAAGCCATACTGATGGGTTTGTCTCTTAGCTAGGGGGTTTGTTACATTAACTGAGTTTTTTTCCACATTTTAAAATAGTTCCAGCACCAAAGACAAAATTAGCAGCTATTCCTGGGCGGGGGATATGTTTACAGATGTCCATTCCATTAATAGCTTTGACTGACTGACTGACTGACTGACTGACTGAGTATTTATAAAGCGCACTATTGCCGAGGCATCTTGGCGCTGAGATAAGTGCAATCCAAAAGAGTTAGAGGGTCTAGAGCTTGGAGAAGAGCCAGGTTTTAATCATTTTTCTGAAGAGAGTGCTGCTGGGCGGTAATCTCATGTGAATGGGGAGGGAGTTCCACAGTTTGGCCGCTTGGCAAGAGAACCCTTTCCCGCCCCATCTTACTCTACGTGTCCTGGGGAGAGGAACCAGTCCGGTGTTTGCCGACCTAAGGCAGCGTGAAGGCATGTAGCGAGGGAATAATAGTTGTATGTCCTCCGCACCTCCTCCATAGAGACCTTTATGCACGAGGCAGAGAGCCTTAAAGTCTACTCTGTCGAACAGGGAGCCAGTGTAGGTGCTTTATACTCGCGGACGTTGGATGATGCGTAGGTAGATCAAGCAATACTCGTGCGGCCGCATTTTGTAGTGATTGGAGTTTGGAGAGCTGTCGTACACCTGCACCCAGATATAGAGCATCACAGTAATCTATTCTTGACAAGACTGGTGCTCCAACTACTGTTTTCCTTAATGAAGATGGAATGAACGGAAGAATCTTACGCAGGACTTTTAGCGTAAAGGAACAGGCCAACGACACTTGATTTATTTGGGCGGCGAGCGTTGGGTCTTTATCGATCAGGAAACTTAGATTTCTAGCCTTCGGCACAGGGGCAGGACATGTTCCGGCTTCGGGTGGCCACCAAAGTTCGCTCGATACAGTGGGTTTCTGACCGAATTCTATGACCTCCTGTTTTTTCCGTGTTTAGCTTCAGGAAGTTTGTATTTATCCAAGCCACCAGTGCCATTAGACACTTCCGGAACCTTTCCGTCGTCAAGTCCACGCTTTGCGTAACTGACACCACTAGTTAGGTGTCGTCTGCATATGACACGAGCGTGAGACCATGTCTTTTTTATCGGTTTTGCCAAAGGAGCAACGTACACATTAAACATGGTGGAGGACAGGGCCGAACCCTGGGGCACTCCACAAGGGAGAGTAAACTTTCCAGACTGAAGTCCATCCCAGTGAATTACTTGTTCCCTGCAAGACGGGTATGAGGCTAAAAGGGCTAGAGCCTTATCCCTGATACCAACCGCTTTCAGCCTTTGCACCAACACCGCCTGATCTACGGTGTCGAATGCTGCGGTTAGGTCGAGCAGTATTGGGGTGGCCCTACCCCCTCCATCCATCACCTTTCTAATCTCTTCAGTCTGCATAATCAGGGCTGATTCTGTCGAGTGCCGAACTCTAAAACCATGCTGAGTGGAATCAAGGCTGTTATTCTTGTCCAGACATTCCGTCAGCTCACTGTTCAGAGCTTTCTCAAGTTTCATTGCATAAATAGGTGTTACCCACACTAAAAGTTGGCACCCCAGTTAGAAAAAGGTGCCAACATGCTCCAAACTGAGCATCAACACCAACTCAAAGCAGAAAACTTCAGCATAGCAGCCAAAGTTAGAATCTTCATTTATGAGACTTTACAAAGTTCGGATTTAGAATTCATTCTTTGAAAACATTGAAAAGATAATTGTATGCACCCCTTTTGAAGCAGGTACCTTTCAATTCAAAACGTCCACTTTCAAAACACTAAAATTACATTTACTGCTATCTTGAAACTTTTTCTCTTTTGAATATTTCATTCAATAAACTACTTTTCTGGATATTTGCAACTTGTTTTTTTCTTTTGATGGGTTCCATTTGATCACTGCAGCTGTTCCCTGGGAAGTGTTGAGTGAAGGGAACTATTACCTTAGATTTATTGTTATTATTAGCGAAAGGACCTGTTATGAGCAAGAAATTTCACCCGCCAAAGGCAAATGTTGCAGTTACTCTTGCTAAGTCCATATGAGGGACACATCCTTTGTGAATTGATAAACTTCTTTCAAAAGCTCGCTGATCATATTTTGAAATGAGTTTTTGACAACCTAATTAGATTCAAATAGCCTCTTTTTCTATTGTGTATAAAATATTGTCACAAAACCATTGGAAATCTTTTGGGGTGATGAATTGAACATTTTCTGTCTAATATTCATTATAGAGAATACTTTTATTCTATTCATGAACCCCTAAACTAAGCTTCGCTTAAAGGCTGAAATTTAGTTGCTATTCACAATTGTCATTTTAAACATAATACAACTTTAGTTTGTCATTTTGGGGTATTAAATTCCTGTTTTCATTCACAGATACACAGATTTGATTTTGACAAAGTTTAGGAAGACTGTACTGTAATGATTGGAAGTTAAGTTAATGCAAATGTTCAGAAAGTCTTTTTTAAATCGTATTGCATTATGGACTGCCAAAGTTCCCTAGGCTGACATTGTTTTGAATGTTTTTTAGTCTGTTGAAATGCCTTAATTCACTTACGTCTAAGCCATTAGTTGTTTAATCCTGTAATTTAATTTTACATTTCCAATTGACATTCGCTCAAGACCAATATACTCAGTAGACCTGGCCCTGGAACAACTTTTATGCATCACAGGATCTTGTTTCACTCTTTTTTAGGTCTCGCCTACGCAGCGCGCATGCGTTGCATAGGAGGGCCTTTAGCCGTCGCTCTGCTCTTTTTGAAGCACACACTCGTGCTTGTGGCGGCATCCACCTTGCGGGAGCGAGCAGCGGCGCGCATGCTAATTGGCTGTTGCTCGCTCCTGCAAGGCGGATGGTGCCACAAGCACGAATGTGTGCGCATGCACTACTCGCGGGTGCACCCCTCCGCCTCTAACGTCCGTACTGCTGCAGCCTGCACGCCTTTTTTTTTTTTTTTTTACTTTCAGCACGAGGCACGCGCGCTTGTTGTACTTGTCCCAATTGCTGAGCTTCGTAACTCCTCCCCATGCCACTAACGTTTAAGGACATCCAGGTTTGCTAAAAAGGACAAGAGTAATGCTTTCGGTGTCCGTCATACTGTCCCTTTTGACAAGCTGGAAGTAGCGGTAAGTTTTCCCCCTACCTTAGGTCTCACAAGCCGACACTTAAAATCTGACAGATTTCATATTACTGTTACACCCACAACATACCCCCTTGGTAGCTTTCGGTGATGCTCGCAGTGAAGTTGTACGGTTCAGGGCACAGGTAATGACAGCCGCTGGTCGTTTGGTTTGGTTGTTACTTAATAAACCTAGACAGCCCAGGTTGCAAACAGCAAAGCTTCCAGGCATGGTCTGCCGAGGGCACCATCATCGAAGTGACGGGACAAAGACATAGCGTCTAGCTCCCATTGCATACAATGATTTTTCTCTCATATGAGAACTAGTATTATGCTTTTCTGCCATTTTAATTCTCTTCTTCTCAACTGTGCGCCCATAAATAGGAGAACGAAGTTATATCTGTAATGTGATACCCCTCATTACCAAGCCCCCCTCGCCCCTTCGTCATTTTCTTCCAGACCCTTTTTTCTCCGACCCACATATCCTGTACTTTAGAGCCAGGAATCTTTAGAGCCAGGAAAAATAAGATGAGACTTAATCGTTGTATCCGTTAAATAGTTAGTCCATATTTCCTTAGTCCATATTTCCTCTCCTATCAAGTCCACCAGTCATCAAATCTACTTTTATTTAATTTATAGCCAGCATAAGACATCCTGTGGAAAATGTCTGAAGAGGCTTCTGCTGAGGTAAGAATCGATCAAGACGCTGTCCTCATACGTTTGCATGTTTTCTGAAACTATAAAGAAAATAGTCTCACACGATTGGCTTGTTTAAGGACTAACTAAAGGTCATCTCTGATATTTTGGAAAGCATCATATGAGGAGGGACTTGTCTTCTACATGAATAAGGAGCGAGAAATTGCAAGGAGCTGCATACAATTACCAAGTGGCCGTGGGTCATATATGACATTTGAAGCTTTTTAACCAACAGCAGCTTAATCTTTGGATTTGTAGTTTTCTTTTTAGCATTCTTTGTATTGTCTTATAAATCCCAACATGGCACCTGCTGTCCGTTACAAGCAAGGCGGAACAGAAGGTGTCCCACATGACTTAATACCTCATGGCAGCTATGCACATAGTCCTGTGGTATTTAAAATATAAAATACTTGTTACGCAGATTTTGTTAAGACTTTGCTTATAAATGATAAGACATAATTATCACTATTATGCAATAATATCTTACCCCAGCTACAAAACCATGAAAAATATTTGTATAAATAAAAATACATAATTAATATAAATACATTTAATTAACAAGTAATAATGAAGTGCCTCCATCCGTTTCTTAAAAGCTTGCTATATGGACAGTGCACTGGCGTAACGAACCTTGAGGGGGCCTCCCTGCAAGGCACCTGGGGGGGCCCTCCGGGCTCAATCAGGAGCCCTGCAGCCAGAGTGCTGTGCTGAGGGGGCCCCCTGGAGCTTGGGGCCCCCCCGCACTGCGGGGGCTGTGGGGGCCTGTGTTACGCCCCTGGGACAGTGACACCTGTTTTTATTTTGCAAACCATTCATAATGGCTTAGATACAAAGCATTATCTATATTTAGTATTCTAGAACAATATACTTTACTTTCATATTGGGGGAGCTCCTTTAAAATGACATGATGATTATTGATGTCTTATAATCCATGAATAAATATTCTATACTTAAAAAAAAATTCTGATCTGCATGAAATGAAACCTTGGGAAAAAAGCAGGTTTCTGACACTCTTCTGTCTTGTCGGTACCTTCCAATATCTCAGAGACTACTGAAAGATGAATCTCATTTCAGCTCTTAAAACAAGCATTGGCATAGCCAATAGGTCTCACCTTTGGGACATTATTAGTGTTTAGCCATGCAACAGTTGACGTTGTTGGACAAAGGATATTGTGCTGCATAACTAAATACTCATAAGGTCCCAAAGGCGAGACCTATTGGCTATGCCAATGCTTGTTTTTAATGTGAATCGTTATTGTTCATAAAGGGCTCTTTTAGTTGATAAAATGTCCACTTAATACCAGTCTAAACTGCACTCCATTTCCAAACCAAATTAAATGTCATTCTGCTTTAAATTAATGTGTTAATCTGAGTCCTTTCAAAATAAGTGTCTGTTATTTTGTTATGAATATCCCATAAACATAATTTATTACCAATAATGCTTTATACTGACATACTGAGTAGCTCTTCGCAAACCAGGTAATTAACTGCTATTAATAAACCATTTATGTACTGAAAGGAAATTCAAAATGGCAAGTAATGGGTCATAAAAGAATCTAGAACGCGATCCATATTAAATATTTGAATCAGATCTCTAATAATTTAAGATTGTGGAAAGAGAAAAGCATTCCTTACAATACATGATAGTTAACTATATCTCAGGTGAGTTTTGCTAGAAGGAGAAGAAAACCTAATACTTCGACCCATATTCTCCATAAGTAATATTATATAATAGCTCCTGTGCTACCTAGTCATTTTAATTTTGCTTTTAATTAGAAACACGCATCAAAGCACTCATCAGTCACACAGGGAATGCTACCACTCAAGGTGAAAGTACAGCTCAATATACAAACTTTCTTGAAAATCGTTTCACTTTTAATTTGAGAAAAAAAATCTTTTGTTTTGAAGAGAAATTCAGTGGTGTTATAATGGCTGTCTGAAGAAATATATTATGCACCACATACAATTCAGGGAAGGTGCCACATTCTACAAATTTGATGATTAACAGATTCATTGTCGACATTTCGAAACTCATTAGAAAAGTTAAGAAGCCCCTTTTTTGCACTGCTAATTTAAAATGAGCTTTAATAAGGTTTTAATTAACGCTGCAGTAGTCAAGCAGCTGTTCAATTTTGGGCACTTACAGAGTAAATTAGAGTGGAAGCGTCTTAAAAGCACTTGCTGCAGGATTTACATTGCTTCAGGAACAATTTCTGTAGTTTCCAGCTGTATAATATTACGGCTTCCAGTTTTTCATTTTTACACAAAAATAAACAGAAAACATTTGACTCCATATCTGTATTTCGGTTCATAAGGAAAAAACACTGATTTGCAGATGTTTTATTCAATAATGTTATTAAAGTTTATATAAATCTATTTTATATTCATTCTGCTACAGTTCAGATTTAGGCGCTTCAATGGAATAAAAGTCTAAATACGCTCAGGCGGTGGTCTGAATTTTCCCCTGTCCGTATGTATTTGAATTTTCCTAGTTTGGTAACGATTTGTTAAGTCAAAACTAAGTCTTTAACCCACACTCATGACCGTTCCCCTGAATTTTCGGTTTTTCATAATTGATTTGATTTCTTGATCCTTTAATGGCTCCTGACCAAGGTAGAAAATGGCTGCAAGTCCAAGAAAAGCATCCTAGGAATTTTGAATAACGTTGTGTGAATGACTGAACCCCAGCCTCCGGCGGTGTGGACATGTGTGGTTTGATATAAGATGTGGATGACTGACTGACTGACTGACTGACTGGTAACAAGAACTTTCTGCTTTTCAAATGCACCAGGTATCGACCTTAGAAAAGGCAGTCCCAAACTAAGCCGCTGATACACAAAGGGAAGGGACTGACCACATAGAGTCTAGGATGCCATCAGCCTTGTGGGAGAGCCTGATTTTACTAAAGCCTTCGGCTGGGCTTATGATGGCTGAATTCTGCCTTTCCTGACTTAGGACAAACTTCCCATTGATGGACCTAATGTAAAGTTTTGTCTGACTTCACATAAATTTAAGCCAATCCGAAGACTGTTTAAGTCAGTCCTAAGGTCTTCACGCTTTCACAGGTCTGTTGGGGCGGTAATGTCCCCTGCATGGTAAATTAGCACATATATCCCCATGAGCTCCTGACTGCAGCTCAAGCGGACCTCCACTCTTTTACTTTGACCCTGGGGGTCACACTCATCTAGAATGAGCGCAAAGGCCTCTGCAAGGCCCATGACCATCCCCAAGCATGAACGTATAGAAGGCAGTAGGGTGAATGGACTGCTGTCCTTGCCGTGATACATCTCATAAGGCGGTGGTGGTAGCGTACCATGTTTTGTGGATCATAGCGTGACCACACCTCTACGTGTCAATAAAAGTGCAATCTACTGACTGCTATTGTGCAAGGTTCCACTGTTACATGAACATCAGAACCTTGTTCCGTTATTCCTTGTGTGTTTGCCAAGTGTGTGTGCATGTGCAGGGCTTTTTAATGTGTATGGCAGTAGGAATCTTGTATTGTAGGAGTCTGAGTATTGGGGTCAGTGTGACGTGTTTTGGATGCTCCTGTTTTAGAACGGCACATGAAGGAGGATGCGGTATAGCTCCCCCAACAGTGATAGGGCATCACCTGCATGATTCTGCCAGGACTGTGGAGACCCAGACAGAGGATGGAAACAGGGCTACACTTCGAAATTGCATGAAGATCTTGTTAGCAGCGAAGTGTAGTTCCTATATCCCTGATAGGCTCTGCGCAATGGAATAACATACACTAAAGATTTGACATAGCACTACGGTCAGTATGTCTCTATCGAGTCTATTAGACGTAATTACTTGTGTGTGCCAGCTAACTCAGAGGTCACTAGAAACTTCTCGAAATATACAAGAAGGGATTAGTCTCTGACAACCGCATAAACATGACAACTTTGTTTCCTTTTAGAATCGGAACAGTCTCAGAATCGTGGAAACAATAGATAACAGTTTCACTCAGTCAATCGTGCATGCATCGTTGCTACAGCGTTGCACAGAAATAGAGATACGGACGTTTCAATAAAAGGGTTTATTGAACAGTCTTATTTCTCATGCAAGAAATATGAATTGCTACAATCATAAGACAGACTGCCAAGTACAATATGTACAAGGTTAGCAGTAAGATAAAATAATTCTGCAATAGCATGGTTTGTAGCTATCACATATATTAATCAAAATACATACATAAATAACACAAGCTAAAATGTGATACTCATCTGATGCTTTTAAATAGTTCTACCCCAGTGTACCTAACCAAAGTGCAGTACGAGGTTTGAAGTAGGTGCCATTCCTAAAGTATAGCTAGCTATATTTTAGTTTAGCCAAGAGTTGCCAAAAGTTTCTCTAAGTTCTAGTCCGCTCCATAACTTAGAATGAGAGAGGTTGATATCTCTTTTCTGGACTCGATAGTCTAACCCCCCACGAGGGAAGTCAGAGAGCACTGGAGCTGGATTCTTTGTGAGGAGGATGGCCGCATCAGATCAGTGCATCAGGCTGGAACTCGATCTGCTTCCGAACTTGCCATGGCGAACCGCGTAGTCTGGGTTGGATCGAATCCTCTGGGAACCGCAATTTGCCAGGGCAAGTGTCTAGGTGTCTAGGAATGCCAATATTGACGTAAAAGTCGGGCAGAGGAACGTCATGAATGAACCCCTAAAGAATAGATGTTCATGCATACTTAATGAGTTCTTGGTGAAATCAATACTCAAGCTGCGGCAAATTCCTAAAGGCTTATGGGTCTGGTATTCCAAGAATTTGTTCTGACGTGGATGCACGGATGTAGGTGGCCATGCCTGTATTTGGTTTGTACGGACAATGTCTAAATAAGGGCCGGATTTCTATGTCCAAGTAAGGGCAACATGAATTGTACCTATATAAGGGCATAAATCGGGAAACCTATATACGGAATCTAAATATGCACACAAAATCAGAGGACACCTGATTGGGTTTTCCTGGACACTGCCATTTGCTGGTTGGTAGGTGAATAGGGCTCAGGTGTGAGACTGTGGGTTCTACTGCTGAAGGTGAGGAGGTTTCTAGGTCAGGTCTCCCTTTTGTCTTCCTCAACCTTATACCTGCTTCGTGAAGCTGATGGCAGCCAGGTGCACTTCATTATTTCTGGGTTCTGGGTACCCCTTTCTGTAGCCAGCTCCATTGCTGCAAGTTGCGAGAAACATCACTTTACACAAAGGATGCAATGACATTGTTTAATTAAACTTCAAAAAGGAGAGCAACATTAAAAAAAAAAAAAAAAAAAAACTGGTCTGAAACCTTATATAGTGGTTCCACATTCCGTCTGTAAAATGTATAAAAGTGGGATCCAGAGGAAAGCACTTTGTTCCAGTTCCAAGTTCTTCATGATCAAGGTTGGGAGCGTCCCACTGAGAACTTGAAGGACGGCTCTGTGGCCAGCGGTGGTATCTGCATGACGGCCGTCTCTGAGGTGAGGGTATATCACATGAAGTCTACACTTTCTGCTGTCCGAGATGAGCATCTGCCTAATGCCTAGACGCCTTACTGCTGTGAGAGGGTGGAGAGTGGCTGGCCTGAGAGGATGTCCGGAAGGTGTATCCCAGCATGTTCCCAGAATTAGGAATCCCCAGAAAAAGTGGACAACTCTAGAAAAAAAATCTAGGCGTGGCCTGTGTGATGTGCGGGTCTCTCCGCCTCTCCATGTGGCTACTGTGAAGATGTGTACCAAGACTTTAAAAGCACAAGTGTCATTGTGTCAGCTGGTAGCCACGTTCATCTCTGTGCTAGTCCCATCAGTCTGGGAGGCTGCAGCTACAGCCGACATCACAACCGACAAATTGGATCGGAGGCAACAACTGGCTTTTCTGAGTACCTCCCTGCACATGGCTGGAATAGCCACAGTTGTATTGTATTGTAATTGCATTTATATAACGAGTACTACCCCTGACGAGGCGTTAAAGCGCTTTTTTGGCGAGTAGCACGCTACGTTGCAGAAGATGTCACTCTGCTACGCAAGAAATGGCTGACCTCTACCATAAAGTTGCGGTTTTAAATGATGCTGCTGCTAAGGTCCCAGGAGTGAACAGCGACTGCTGCGAAGGGTGTGAACTTTGACAGCGGATGCCACCCCATGTAGCCTGCAAAAAGCAATGACAAATTAAAGCTGGCTGAGCCTTCGAGGGAATAAGCCTGCCCCAAGGAAGCTGCCATGATGGCGTTAGATATTTTCACCAAAGGAAAGTACCTGCTCTGAGTTGCACATCTTACCAGTGGGAGTTAAACTGCGGTAATGTGCACTTTTCCTAACTTGTGTCTATACCGCCGTGTGCCCACATCTATAGCCATTATGGTCACCCAAGCAGAGAGTGAGTATTGGTAGAGAGGAAGTGTTGCTCACTGGAGATCAAAACTATACTCGCAATCCTATAATTGAAACTCTAATTGAAGGGACTAATGTTTAGTTCTGCTCTGTGCTTAAAGTATTTTCTTTTTGCATAAAAGATGAGCACTGGTTGGACATGCCGCTATTGTGTCTGTTGGTTGATTATTGAGTTCTGAGCTTGAGTGCCCACTCTACCTCCCTCAGAAGCCTGAGGCTGCTCACCATCGCTACCCTAAGAGTCCGGTGCAGACAGAGTTGTACTCAACCGAGATTGGAGAGCCATTGGAGGACGACCACCAGTGCACATAGCCTCGGCCACCAAGTTGAAGTCCAGCAACCCCTGTTACAGTGTGAGGTGAGCCCGCCAATCCGCGTTCGAGGGCCACAAGGTAACTGGTGATAGTCATTCCGTCATGTGTGCATCAGGACATCCAGATGATCAACCATTTACCAAAACAAAGAATTACAACAAACACTTCATGCACACATGCCTTGGAGCTTTGTGTGTGTGTTTCAGTGCGTAGCATTAAAGGGTCAGCTACACGTGGAAAGCTGGTGATCCGCCATTATATTAAAAAACACACAAGGATGCTTTTAAGAGCACATTTGTGTATGAACAAAACAACTCCTTTTCTGACCACACCTATCTACCGGCTGGGTATCAACAGGCGGACTATCTTCATAAGGTCTGTAAGGGGGTGTCAGCCTATTCCAATTAGCAGCAAATTCTTTAAGAGGGATCAGCCTGTTCACACTAGCAGCAAGGCCTATAAGAGGCATCAGCCTGTTCACACTAGCAGCAAGGCCTGTGAGACGGATCAGCCTGTTTACACGAGCAGCAAGGCCTGTAACAGGGATCAGCTTGTTCACACTAGCGGCAAAGCCTGTAAGAGGGATCAGCCTGTTTACACCAGCAGCAAGTTCTGAAAGTTGCATCTGTGGTTTCAGCACTAGTTATAACACACAATAGGTCAGTGTTAGGAATAACCTTGTAGGTCCTTACGTCCTGATGAATGTCAGTGATGTAGCGTGCCGAAAGCTCTTGTAATGTGTTTAGGTGATCGATTGAATGATTGATTTATTCTTGCAATAATGAGGTTAATGATTGGTTTAACTTTACAATAAGGAGATTGATTAGTTTAATCTTGAAATTGGGAGATTGATTTAATCTTGAAATGGGGAGGTTGATTGGTTTAACCCTCAAATGAGGAGATGTTAATAAGGAACTCATGGCCTCCACTGTGCTTGGGGGTGCCTGCATGAGTAGGGAGTCTTTGATCCTAAGATACTCAGGACTGGGTTGAATGTTGAGGGAACTCACCCATTTAAAGACCCCTCCAAGGAGCTCCTGGTGAGGCCAGCTGGGACCTTGATGTCTGGTGCGGAGTGGACTCTGTGATGGTGTGCCACCAGCGGCCTTTCAAATTCTAACCAGTTTGTGAATACAACCCATTCTGTGGGTAGTACCTAGTCTTTGTGCTAGACGGAGTCCTGGTTATCAGAAAAGGACCCCAGTGCCTGCTGGTTTCAAATGGTGCTGCAGAGGCAGGATGGGCGCAGAAGGGTCGCATCACTAGCTCCGCCCCTTCAAGCACTCTGTGATTTTTGGCATCATGTGGGCATCGATGCAATGATGGCATCTCTGGCACAATGACGCCACTGGCATCGTGGTAATACACTTTGGCATAACTTAGGGACCCATGGCGCACCGATATCTGCTTCTGGTGACTCCTGTCCCATATCAAATGTCCAGACAGCTACTCCTCATTGCCCCCCTCATCTATTGAAACACTCCCTCACTAATCACTCCATGCACTTTCACTCATTCGTCTTAATGTTAAGCCAGAACTATTGGCTGTGTCAATGTCTGTTCATCTTACATTCTTATCCATCATCGCGTCTTTCATCTTTAACCCGTTCCTTTCTGTATTCCTTCCTTCTTCCTCTTGTCCTTTCTCCGCCGCTCTTCCCTCATTTCTCCATTATAATCCCTTCTTCCTCCTTTCTTCTTCCCTATCTACACTCTCCCTTTCCTTTCTCTATCCCGCCCTAATATTTTCTCTCTTTCCAGCCCCTCTGTTCGCTTTGTTTTCTTTCCTCGGATTTCTCTGTACTCAATGGTTACGTGTCTTCCCATGCGGCTCGGTCTGTTTCCTGTCACGGTAACAAATGCAGCGGTGGACGCGTTAGCGAGATGCACTCCGATATCTTACATATCACATACCCCACGCCGACGCCTTTCCGTATCCTCGCTTGTTTACTACTGGCTTTACAGCTGTCTCTGGGTCCCTCTGTTTATGTTTACTCGGTCTCTTCCCACCCCTTCGGCAGCCTCTGGCCTCAGTGTCACAATTAGAATTGTGGCCTTTTTTTATCCCCTCTAGATAGTTCACTTGACCTCTGACACACCAAGACGTCATGAGAACAATATGTATACGTGAGCAGTGATTGGGGGCTCTGGAGTTACAGGCCTGGACTTTCCCCAGGCTGGGTCTGCCATGGGGGCCCTGCAGGGCCTACAAATAGAAGCCCTCCGAGACTAAGTTATGTCATAGTAGTGAGAACAGATTGGATGGGGCTCAACAAGAAGTTATCTAGAGAAACTGTACTAAAAACTCACATCCGCACATGTATTCCAATGTAGAAAGTAAAAGTCACATTTCTTATTGATACCACATTACAACTAAACTGAACCGAGAAAGTGCTTTTTTACCTCCCAGACTGCATTTTATAATTCCTTTACACAAGGACACAACTCTGCTCATATGGTCCGGTATGGCCTACCGCCCCCTCCTCACCTCACTGTGACAAAAACCAATATAACCTTTTGTTTGGAATAGGGGGTCGTTGACCCCCGATCGTATTTATTAACAAACACACAAGGTTATATACATATATACAATAACGCAGAAATGCCAAGACAGGATTCGGTACATTTGCTTCATTCCTAGCTTTAACAAAACTCTTAATACATAAATGTTCCTATCCTAGTCTAAACACATTGCTGATCACATTTCTGCGTATTCCTTTGGGCCTACGGCAAGGTCAAACGCTGGCCCCTCCCCCTTTAATCCAGATTGTCCCGCGCACCCCAACCGGAGTGCGCATGCGCAGGGGGCCCAGCTGACCCGGAAGTACTTACCCCCAGGCAACCCCCATACGTTCAAAACTTACTCCATAAAGGGGCCATGCAGACAGCGCAGCTTACTTATGCCCGCGTGCGGGGTGGCCAATCAGCCAATAGAAAGCGTAACCCCCTCTTTGTCCCCGCACCGTTCCAACCAACCGGTTGTAACTGCCCCTGGAGTCTGGTGAGAGCCACATGTCCCTCCCCTCTGGGCGCCCCACTTAATAAGGCGCCCCAAAATGTTAGTCAATTTAGTCTGTCCAACCTATGACCTTACCGCCCGCCCTGGAATACCGCCTCAAACACGACAAAAAAGGCATTTACATACAACATATTTTATCAATTAACACCCTGTGGAAAAAACACATAAACCATACTTTACTTCAACAAATTCTTATTCCAGGGATGGTGGGTGGGGAAAAAAGGATTAGCTGTCCTCCCGAGGGAGGGGGCACACGCGATGGGTGTGCTGCTGAGGGGAGCAAGAGATCGCCCTTCGCGCTCCCTCCGGCTTTAAAGGTCCCAGAGTCTCCCACGCCCCGGAAGCGATCCGATCACATCCGGGGCGCGGGGGAGCCTCCCATGACCCGGAAGCGATTCAATCGCTTCCGGGGCACGGCCCCTAACCAAGGCGGGGCCAAGGAGTGGGCACGATATGGGGGCACGGCCAACCACCATAATGGCGGTGGGGCCGATGCTGGCCCCGCCTTCCTCTATGGTCCGGTATGGCCTTCCGCCCCCTCCTCCCCTCACTGTGACAAAAACCAATATAACCTTTTGTTTGGAATAGGGGGTCGTTGACCCCCGATCGTATTTATTAACAAACACACAAGGTTATATACATATAAACAATAACGCAGAAATGCCAAGACAGGATTCGGTACATTTGCTTCATTCCTAGCTTTAACAAAACTCTAATACATAAATGTTCCTATCCTAGTCTAAACACATTGCTGATCACATTTCTGCGTATTCCTTTGGGCCTACAGCAAGGTCAAACGCTGGCCCCTCCCCCTTTAATCCAGATTGTCCCACGCACCCCAACCGGAGTGCGCATGCGCAGGGGGCCAGCTGACCCGGAAGTACTTACCCCCAGGCAACCCCCCTACGTTCAAGACTTACTCCATAAAGGGGCCATGCAGACAGCGCAGATTACTTACGCCCGCGTGCGGGGTGGCCAACCAGCCAATGGAAAGCGTAACCCCCCCCTTTGTCCCCGCACCGTTCCAACCAACCGGTTGTAACTGCCCCTGGAGTCTGGTGAGAACCACATGTCCCTCCCCTCTGGGCGACCCACTTAATAAGGCGCCCAGAGGCTAATACACATACAAAACGCCATGCCACACACCCAACATGCAGATGAGCTGAGTGTCGTATGTTCTCATTGGTGAGGGATTGCAGTGACATCATCAACCACTTGATACGTTGCCTCTGTGAGTCATACACCCGCCCTCGCCCCCCCACACACTCAACAAGTATTGAATAGCATACTGTACGCTATTCTCTTCATGTTTGCTACATATATGTAGAATGTGTTTGATAGAAATTGGGGTCATGCATGACTGAATTTAACCCCGGCCGCCCTACTGACCTGTGAGGTCTGTGTGGGCAGCTCTCCCGGGGCCTCTTGCTGATCGAGGAGTTTCTGCTCTATAGGCTGCGATACGCTCCGTGGAACAAAACCCCTACAGACACGGGTTAGGGTAAACCTTATTCAAACCTATTTCTCCTTCTGAGCTCTTTAATAAGGCGATGGTCCGTGACGAGGGCGCTGCCTTTTTTCCCATCAGCCCCGGTGCCACTGCACCTGCTGCACCAACACTCACGGCCCTCGCTAAAGAACGCAGCACTCCATTACAACACGTGACTGTAACGAATGTACTTCCCAATGTACTAAAGTCAAGCACAGAGGGTTGCAGTTGTAAAGTAGTCCCTCCTGTATTTCAATGCAAGCACTCGAGTGGTGTTGGAAGGATACACACAAACGGCCGATAGGATTAGGCTTTTATTGAACCCTGTTGCAATTCTGGTGCCCGGGGTAGCAAGCGATGAGTAAGTGCTACACTACAATACAACATGCCACCTCCGTTGCCAAGCAGAGCATGGAGAATGCCCCTGTGGTGCCAGGTGAGTACATCTACAAAAAGAAGGGTCCCACTACTAGCAGCAGCTGATCTTTTAATCTTCAAATGCAGCTCTAGAGAAACTACTGGATGGAACCTCCAGGAAACCTAAGGCTCTGTAGGATTTTGTTGAAAAATGCTAGACTTGTATCCAAATAAACCGTACTGCATCCAAAATGGATGTATGATTTATTTATTTTACACAATTAGTTCATGGATAAGAGTGGGGTCAAGGTTTTTTTTCTGTTTCAGCAAGATTAGTGTTTTAGGGGTTTAGTGACAGAACTCTGCTTAACAGAGAGGTTTAGAGCTTCATTAGGCAGGCTCAAACTCTCTGCACATCATTAATTGAGGATGGCTTCAGATAAAGTGGTGTGTCGTTCACGTCTTGTTGAACGACAACTCTTTTTAAACAAGCCGTGTGCTTATAGGCTCCAAGTATACCGCATGAAGCCTCTGGAAGGTGCCCTGTGGACCCCCCCAGCTCATGTCATCATGGATTCCTTGAAAGGGACATCTCTCAATCTGACCAGCTGATGCGGATGAAAGCCAGGCCAGGCCTTTTCCTCTGAAGCTGGGTAGATGTTCCAGGAATGCACTCAGTCTTTAGTGGCTGAATGTTCCAGGTACCACTGCAGGGTCAAGGGGGCCTGTTGTGTATGAGCCATCTTCAGTGAGGGTCAGTCGTAGGTTGTCCAGGCTTTGAGAGTGACGGTTTCAACGTTCAACCCTTGGTGAAGACAGAAGGATGGTCCACCGGGTGTGTCTCCTTGTTGGTGGCTGTGGCTGTTTCACGACTCATCTTTTCATAATTTCACCGAGCAGAGTTATTTTGGTGTCAGGACTAAAGCTGGATAATGTTTCGGACAAGGTTTTACTTTTTGGTTATTAACTTTTGGTGCTTCGGGTCTTAACCCGTGTGTTTCAACAGGTGAAAGGTGTTTTATATGTTGGTGACGGGCAAACATGCAACTGTACTTGGTGGGCGGGAAGTTCTTCCTCGGTGATGAGTCTGAAACTCTGAGGAATACACACAACGTATTTGGGGAAACATATATTTTAAGGAGTAGAATTCACCAAAATGTGAATAATGAAGATATTGTAAAGCACATGGGAATTCCAGGACCCCACACGCCCACCAACCTGTGACTCCAAAGCACAGATAAAGGGGAGATAGAAGCACACACCACCACAATGCAAACGCAGCAAGATGCACAGAAACCGTGTCTACGCCATGTGCAAAGACTGAACATGTGAGTGCAAATAGATAGAGAAAATTCAACTACACGTACATGGATAATCAAACCCGCACTTCAGCATTATTGACAAAATACCCATGTATGGGCACCCAAAATCACTCTGACAATTCATGCACATAGTGATGCTCGGGCACGAGCAATGTACACACACACACACACACACACACACACATGCACATACACGCGCGCACACACGCGCACACACACACTCGCTCACTCACACATATGCAAGCAATAAATGCTGGAGCCCCAGGAACACAGATCTCCTCTTGCCCTCAGTATTATCCATTCTTTTATCAACATTTAAGACAGGTAAAATAATGAAAACCTGAAAATTCGACTTCCAATCAGCGTCCATTCTTGGCTACACATTGAAGAAAACAGATTAACAGCCAACCACCCCAGAATGAACATGTAATATAAAAGATGCATAACAGGTAACGTGTAATATGGAGATATTATTTATATATATCCATATCAGTTCCAATGGCGAACCCAGCCCGCTGCCCCAATCCCTCAAACCGTCCATGGCCCCAGCAGAGCTCTCCCACCCCATCTGTCTCTCCTCTCCTCCCAAGAGAGAGATGAAAATGGTTAAACACTGTATATATCTCTGGAAGAAGCAGCAGGGCAGATCTCTATGGCTAGTGAGCCCTGCACTACAGCAGCCCTCTGCATCCCTGTCTTCCCTTTAACACCCTGGTGCCCCTCTGCCAAACTCCTCTTTCCTTTGCCTCCCTGGTGCCCCTCCACAAGACCCATCTTCTCTTTGCCTCCCTGGTGCCCCTCCACAAGACCCATCTTCCCTTTGCCACCCGTGTGCCCCACTGCAGAACCCAGCATCCATCTACCAATCCCCACTTCCTGTTGGTACCCCTGTCCCAGCATCCATTTGCCACCGTGGTGCCCACCTGTCTTACCTAGTTTTTCTCTGCCAGCTTCCACTTCTGTTTGCTGCCCGTGTGCCCCTCTGTCAGACCTAGTCTCCCTCAGCCCTACCCCGCTTCTTTGTCGGCCCAGCAGGCCTCTGCCACAGGTGATTCCTAACGATGCCAAATGCTCCGATGAGCAGGTACTCACAAGGAATCCTGAAAAACTAGCTTTCTGTAGACTCAGGGCCGGAGTTAGATCTCGGTGGATGAGTTACTTGTTCAAACTGTATTTTACACAAGCACAATCTCGTGGAATCCCCGTCGCACTCAGTTTGGGAAGCCACATGGCAGACACATACACTTGACTGCCAGATGAACACACTACACAACCCGAAGAACCTTGAGAGCTGCTCACATGAAGCTTCTCAACCTCCCTCTAGTTAGATTTAAAGCATGAGGCTGAAAATTCTTCTCGGTTCTAGGATCCATAGCACGGTACCGCTCCCCAGTCCTTTATGGTTCACAGAATTGGAAGCCCTTTTCAAAAAGCACTTAAAGCCCTGGCTATTCCTAGCCCCCAATGCATCCTGTTACTCCCTCATCTGGTCATTTGTACCCTCCCTCTTATCTGGGTTACTGTATTCAAACTGTAGCGCCAGTATGCTCCAATGCAAGTGGTAATGCGCTTTATAAGTTTCAAATTCATTCATTTGCTAATGGGCCGCACCTGCGGTGGCAGAGATCGCTTGCCAGTGGGGCCCGTCCTACTATGGTTTTACAAACCACCTCTCCGGTGAACACTAATGGTAGAGATGGTGAGAAGCCACAGGGTTCTCGGAGAGAAGAACCCACATCACACGCTCACTGAAGAAACAACACTGGCTCCGTTCCAGAAGAGACGCAAGTTCAAGATGTTGACCCACGCATACAAAGCCCTGCACAACAGAGGACCAGCATACATCAACAAATGCCTGACCTTCCACCAACCGGCCAGACACCTACGCTCTGCTTCCCACTTTCTCGCAGACAGCCCCTGGATCTGCAGAACCGACAGCAGAGGATGCTAGTTCTCGCTCCTGGGTGCCAAGGCTTGGAACAACCTTCCCCTGCCCCTAAGGGACCCCCAACACTTCCGCAATTCAGATAAGAACTCCAGGCACCGTTGGACAAATGAACAACTGCCATGCAGCGGCCAGCATCTCCAGCAGCTGGAGACCCTCACGGGTGATTTGTCATGCTTGATTGACTGATTCAATGAGTGGGGCAGGAGCTCAGAACTCAATAGTCAACCAATAGATACGATAATGTAATGTCCAGCCCAGTGCTCGTCTTTTATGAAAAAGAAAGTAATTTATTATCACAGTAGAGCTAAACACGTGGTTCAATTTGAACTACGATTACAGGGTTGGGACTATGGTTGCAATTGCCAGTGAACGTTGCGCCCCCTTTCCAGTACTCTCCCCACTCTGGCAGTCCTTCTGGTTATTGTCCAGGTTTCGAAGGGGGTAGAGGCAGACTGTTTCACTTTAAACCCCACTGGTTAAATGTGGAGCGCAGTTCAATGATTCTCAAGCAAGTTAATTAGCTCAGGCATAAAGGCCCAGGTCCTCACACCAGATTTCTCAACATGCAATCAATCCATCGGTCGATTCACAGGCTCAGCCCTGCTTTTACCTGATCAATTGTGTTTCAGATTGTGCTGTGTGGGGGGGGGGAGGGGTACAGCCACATGCCCACCCTTCGTACAGCTGCTCCTACCTGCAGGGACCGCAGCGTTAGCTTTCCTTCGGAACAGAAATCGCAGGACTTAAATAGCAGCAAAATGACTTTGGTAGTTGCCGCCTTTTTGGCGGAAGACAAACAGGAACTCAGGCAAGGCAGTAGTTGTGTCCTGCCTGATCTGTCCGCTAGGATACATTTTCACCCGTTAAGGGCTCTCAGACAGCCCGCGCCTCTCTTCTCTGGTGTTTGCAGTTGCAGGACCATCTCGCATACCCACACTGGCTGCCAGCTGGCATGAACATACGTGTAAAGTCTTAGGGCCGGATTCAGATCTCGGCGCGGCAGGCGTCACAGCGGTGACAGATATCCCATCCGCCGAAATATAAATCCCATAGGATATAATGGGATTTATATTTCAGAGGACAGGTCACTATTGTGACAGAGTAACCTATCCACTGAGATCTAAATAAGGCCCTAAGTAAAGTTCACAACTGGATATTTCTGGAGAGCTTGGGAGAGCCACGGCATAGCGTGTCACTACTGGCTCTTCTCTCTAGGGCACACCTTTCACTGGGTGTTATCGTGCAAGGAACATGCTTGACTTCTGCACCTGGATAGACTTTCCTTCTGCAGGTCCAGGCACTCTCTTTCTCAGCAGGCAGACACTCTGCTCCTCCAACAGAAAGTGCAGACTTCAGGTGACATCACCTCACCTCTGGGAGACTGGCAGTCGGGCAGACACCTGCCCTGGTCACACACCAGTCCTTCAACTACTCTGCAGAGCATTGCCTTCTCTGGTCATAAACAACTTGTAGCTGAAACAAAGTGGGGGGAGGGGCTTTGAACCCCACTTGCATACACCTGTTCCACACAAGGATGTGGAGTCACTGTTTTAGGAGTCACAACAAGCGTGGGTTGGTTCCTTTCCACGTGTTATCAGTCGGCTCTCCAGACAGAGCCTATATGCAAAGCAATGCCTCTTACAAAGGGGTAGAAATGGGGCTGGCCCAAGCAAGAGTATCAAGAACAGGTGATGATGAAATCTGAGATATCTGCTCCTGGCTGTCATCAGCCTGTCTGGTGGCGTAATACGAGACAGAAAAAGGGCAGGCCTTGCCTAGAGCCTTCCTCACCTGTAACAACATAAAATGCAACCCTACCATCTACCAAATGGCAGTGCTCAAGCTGAACTAATCAGCAGCCCTTTACTAACCAGGACCTCCTACAATTCTAAGGGAACCCACCACTCCCTCCTCCCCCACTTCAGTGTCCGGGTCTGCATTCTCCAGTCACAGGGATGCAGGGCCCTTCCTCTGTGAGGGAAATCTGTCCTCATCTTCTGTTGTGTCCCACTTGGCCCCAGGAGCCAGACTCGCACAACAGACAAAGTCCTACTATAGTTCTTGTGATCCACACTCCCTGCAAATAGACTCACTCAACATGTACATAACAACATAACATAACCTATGCAATGTCAGCTTAAGATTCTCTGTTGTCCAATAAACTGGAACTTTACACGAGAGGGATCATGAACACAGAGAAAAAGGTCTGACTGTCGCACAGATTCACAAAGCATGGTACGCTTCCACCACCGCTCGATATGACATGCCTAGGAAACCGACAGCACTGCTTTGCCTCCTATGAGGCCGTGCCGCAGGGGTCAGAGAACAGGCTCTTGACCGCGCATTACCAGGAAGCAGCCTAGGCTGCAGCACACGTTTGATCGGCCAAAATTAAATTCTGGATATCAGTTTTGCATGCAGTCAGGAACTCGGGCTTCTGAATATTTTGCGTCATTTTAGTTTTACCAATGCTTTTTGTGTATTTTTTGTTTGCAGGAGGCTTAGTTCATTAACAATACCTTGTAGGATTTGTGAGCCTCGATGCATGCCGTAGCTGCATGTGCTGCTCTAGTTTGTTGACTGCATAACTTTGGAAACTGTGAGGGCAACCCACAAGCATGTGACTCTCATGCCCAGACAAGTACGAGGGCATGCTTTGTGTACAATTCTTATGAAGATGACCTGTTTTCATGCGTAATTCACAGAAAATATGAAATTGTCATAAGGTTTGTGTGAACATCTCCCAGACCTAATCTTGCACCCACTTCCATTGCATGTGCCCACCATGCCCATGATCAGTTGCAGGCGGCCACTGAGCTGGGGCAAAATTTCATGGCATGCTAACCCTCGTGGGCATGTTTCCATTGGTGCAGTGGCACCAGGGCCCAAAGGACTGAGGGGCCCACTGATCCTTGATTATTATGGTAATTTTATTATTCAAACATTGCGCACTGGCTTGGCTACTACTAACCCAACTGCTGTTGATAGAAAGCAGTCAACAAGCAACTCACAACCCACCTCTAACTTTACCATCTTCAATACAACCCTTGATCGGGATTCAGAAAGAGCCACAGCACTCATTGTGGCCACTGACTACATTTGAACCATCCTGGACCGAGGAGAAACAGCGGCCCTCATCCTCTCTATGGCCTCCGACAGGGTCTCCCATAACACCCTCATCAGAAGACTCCATGAGACTGCCATACAAGGTTTGCTCTCAAATGGATCCGTTCCGTCCCCACAGAAAGAACCCAAAGGGTCCGGCTCCCACCCTTCTCATCAGAGACAAGAAACGGATATGCTGAGTCACACAGCTATCGACCCTCGGCCCCACCCATTTCAACATATACGTGACACCGCTTGTCAACATCTTCTGATCATAAGATAGCACCGTCCTCTCCTATACCAATGACACCCAACTTATCTTCTCCGTGACGGACAAGATAACCACCACCAGAAGCTACTTCATCAACTGCGCCACCATGGTAGTAGATTGGATGTGAACGAACGGCCAGCAACTCCATGCCCACAAGACGGAAGTACTAGTATTTGGCAACAAGACCTCCCCATGGGACTCTAACTGGTGACTGTTGGAGCTAGGACCAAAACCCACGCCCACAGACCATGCAGAAATCTAAGGATCATCCTAGATGACAAGCTCAACATGACGGCACAATCATGTCAGTGTAGTGTTCACTTCCTGCAAGTCAATGCAGTGTTCACTTCCTGCTTCCACATCCTACGCATGGTGCGAAAGATCTTTAAATGTTTGAACACCAGACGATCTGTCACACAAGCACTCATTACCATCAGGCTGCGTACGGCAACACTCTCTACCCTGGAATCTCCAAACAACTCCTACACGGAAAGCCCTCCAGAACACTGATGCAAGACTCGCACTCGATCTCTCACACCGTGCCCACATCACAGCGCACCTCAAGAAGCCTCACTGGCTCCCCGGAGTTCACGAGCACCGCCAATTCAAACTTCTGACGTACACAAACTCTGCCCCACACAACACAGGACCAGAATACCTGAACAGCCGCATACACTTTCAGCAGCCCACCAGACACCTACGTGCTCACACATTCCCGCACTCACCAAAGCAAAACTGGAACTCGCTCATTCTCCAACGTGACATGGAACGACCTCCGTCAGCACAGTCAGCACACCAGAGCCTCCGTCAGCACGTCAGAGCCTCCGTCAGCACGTCAGAGCCTCCTGTCTTGATTTGCTTAAGCCGGCTCTTCATATAAGCACCTTGGTGACCACACACCTACACAACACACCCTGCCCAGGTGCCTAGATATACAAATCAGCATGGTATAACCCTCGCCCCCTTCCCCCCCCCCCCTCCCCCCGCTTAGAAATGTCTTGGAGTTGCCCTTATTCCGCTCCCCCACACCGCCCCCGCCCCCACCCCTCCTCTTGGTCGGGGTGTTGTAGCAGATAACACGCGCCACGCTTCGATTGCTTCATTAGCTGCTGTTACCTCAGACATAAAACACTGTCAATATTCCGCCAACACTCCCAGCTAATCAATGAGCAATAAATATAGCAATTAGACGGCACAGATGGAAGTGAGCCGAGGGCTGAAGGTCCCCGCGGAGGCCATTAATGACAGATGAACTCACTCCGCAGCCCATGAATCTCGGCAGATCGGCTCCGACAGCTGCGGGGGCTCAGCCCGCATTCACTGGAGTCGCAGGGTTTTAATTTCAGTTTCCTACATTCACTGCTTACAGATCTTACTTCGTTCCGTCTATACTATGCTAATTCTCTTCCTTCTCTTAGATGTTTCCTCCCTCTTTCTCCCTCCCTTCCCTCTGGTTCCTCCCTAGATTCCTTTATCGTTTCTTCCTCCCCTTCATCTTGGCCCCCTCACTTTTCTTTTAATTCAGCCGCCCTTTCTTTATTTTCTTCCACCAAGCTTTGTTTTTTAGCCCACCCTTACTTTTTCCATGTCTGGAGTCTTTCTTTTCATCCTTTCTCCATTCCTCGACTCTTTCTTTCCTACTTCCACTCCTCCCTCACCTACTTCCACATTTCTTGCCTCTCTTCCTTCTTGCTGGCCTCTCTTCCTCACTCTTTCACTTCTCTCCTTTCGCCTTCCTTCTTCCTTTCGTCTCGCTCTCCTTCGTCACTTCCGTCCTCCCCTCTTGTTCTCTCTAGCTATAGTGCTACAGTGGTCACCAGAAGTGCAATGGTTCGATTCAGGACATCTTATTGGAGTGACCCATGCCACCCAGACACTAACGAAGGCATTCTGATAAAGGGTGTTTTATTATTTTTATTTTACAGAGTTTTATATAGCGCGAACTTGACCCAAATTCCGTCGGGTATCAGAGCGCTTTACATAGCACCAATTACGTTACATGAGGACACACATTCATTTTTTGTTAGGCACGGGGAGATTCAGTGATTTGCCCAGAATCCCAGGATGTTCAGCGTCATGTTACTTATTGAAAGAAAAAAAAAAAGCGCTGCCCATTTCTATATCCTCGGCCTTACAAACTATATAGGCAGGCTCATAATTTGTGATTGATATATCTCCAAAGAACAAATTCACCCTTTCTTGTTGACCCCTAAACCCCACTTACTTCCGGGTCACACTTTCAACCACACAGCCCTGTTCTTTTCCCTTGACCTCAGGGTGACATGTTGGCCTCGGAGTCAATGACTCAAACACTGATGAGTTCTCACAGGGTCACTTTTATTATAAAATATTTTTTTTAAACGGAATCCATTATCAAAGCATTAAGAAGGAACTCATAGATAAGTAAAACACCTTTATATGCTGACTATGTAAAGAGCCCTAAACTAATCGCACACCTCACAGAACTATATACATTATGAACAGGCTCACAAGGACAGGGCAGCTCTGGGGGGCTCAGGGTCCCATTTACACGGCACCCACAAACCAGCAGGAGAAACCCCCTACATCTTGGGGAGCGATCCCTGGTGCTGCCCTATCTGACGTATGTCCTGGACCGGTCTCCCTCCTCCTAAGACACCCTGCCCCCCACCCCCTCCACCCCCCCCCCATCCATCAGGTTAAGGGTCCTAGACCTCGTAGCAGCCCAATCAGACATCTTAAGAATTTTGGGGGCCCTGGGCCAAGCGTATTTTGGGGCCCCCTGTTCTGAACAGCTTTGAATTTATACCCCAATATCTGCTCCTTCACACCCTCTTTGGACAGGTCACTGGCCGTGCACAGGCACCCGCGTCCAAATTCTAAATGTGCTGACATCTAATATTCAGGGATAGTGATGTGTTTTTTCTATATTTTTAACACCGCAGCAGCTCACTATTATTACTATTTCCAAATAATAGTGCCTGTGCACTGTTTGCTCATATGTTCTACATTTTTCCGCCACAACTGCGACCAGAGCTTTATGGTCTTTCGGCCTCTGCACCTACCAGGAAATGTTGAAAATGGACACATGGTGTCCATGAGAAGACTAGTGATGTGCACAGAGTACCCAGCCTTGATGAAAGCTGCCAAGGCGTCTGCTCAGCTTGGGAGGGGTATGCCTCAAGTGTCCGGCCCCTGTACATAACTTGGTATGTTCCACCATTAGGTACTTAACAGACACATTCATGGCTCTGGCTCAAATACTCTTAACCCACTTCCTCCTGTCAGGCAAATGAATGGTCAACAACCAATCCAGAATTGGAGGACATGGTTTACTGGGAGACCACCTATCCGGGCACTCCATGATTCTGTAACAAGCCAATGAGCGTCTTCCTGTTTCAGTCACTTGATCTTCGCGAATCCTGCTTCAGATGCCTTGATTGCAGCACCAATACGAAGGGAATGGGAGGAAACATTAGAAGGGTCTCTCACCGGTGAACTAAAGATGCTGCCGACAAAGTGGGAGATCGGTAGCATGGGGGAGCGCACCGTTTTAATGGATTTGTGGTGCCGTTGAGGCAGCCAATGGGCGTAACTCCAAATGTTACCTCCTCGATGACCCAGGACAGCCTCAGGACCTGGGGCTTTGGGGAGACCGAGGAGGGTGTCTTCCCTGGTTGTCCTGTGCTAGAGCAGGAGAGCCCGTTAACTACTCTGGTAACCACCCTCCAGGGTCTTATTTAGATTTCTCGACCAGCACATGGGTGGGAAAGACCCCGTCAAAGGTGATCAGATGCTGCCGCAGAATAGCTTCTCCTCGTCTGGGGAAAGTGCTCGGTCTCTGCGGCTTTGTGAGTATGGCCTGCTACTTGGAAATGTATGAAGGGGCCTAGCATCTGTCTTTCTCTCTCATTACCCAGTCAAAGCCCTTAGTTTGCTTTATTATTGAGAGTTCCTACTAGATTAGTGGAAAAGCTCATGGTTGTTAAGTGGGCTCTTGCATAGGAAACCTTTGGCTCTGCGCCCGCTACTCCTCCTGGAACAGGGAACCGATTCTAGGGAAAAGACTTAATCCCTCCTCAGCAAGAAGGCCCTGTAGGCATGAAAATCCTTTTCAAATTCCCTGCAAGTTCTTTTTGCTACTGAAGCGGCTACTGACTCCGGCAGAGCCGGCACCAGGCGTTCACAGCTCCTCCAGGAAGTCCATACTCCACTTGCTGCCTGGAGAGGATGTCTTCTGAATTCCTGCAACTTCCTTGCCTGAAACAAAATATTTCCCATCAGACATAACATTACCAGTCACAGGATGTGCTTCGAAGAAGCCCGTTGCCTGTTGGAAGCCTCCACTGCTGCCATGTTGTCAGACCAGAATATTACACTCGTGTTGCCGAGGTCTGCACTCCAAACTGAAGCCAGAACTGCTGTGCGAAACGACTGTAAGGACGCGATGATCTTGAGCAGCCGTGACTCGGCCCCATCACTAGGCCTTTCTGATGCACCCTGATGCTCCCAGTGTGGTATCAAAACCCACGCTATCTGCTCCTTCTGTGAAGAGGCCCAAACGCTCAGTAGAAATGGGGGGAGAGGACCCCTTATTTCTTCTGCAAGACAAATGATGCTACGTAATGCTTTGTCTCACTTGATTGAAGAACGCGCCCTGAAGAATAGAAGATCGCCTAGATTGTGCATAACATTGGTAGAACCTGACGCTGGCTCAAAATAAGCAAAGGATATGACGCAGTCCATAAGCATGTTTATGAGTGTTTTTTAGAGCATGTTGTTGCCCATATTGTGGCATCCTAGCATGGACCTGTTGGACCTACATTGGGTACAGCAGGGGAGGCCAAGCTACTGAGTGAAAAGCCAGGTTTTCAGTTTTTCTGAATATAATTTCTGACGCTGAGCTTTGTAAGTCCAGTGGAAGGATGCCCCAGAGAGGAGGAGCCAGTAACCTAAAGAACCGTCCACCTTGTCTAGCTTTCCTGATCTGAGGGATAATCATACATTTTTCATTAGCAGACCGGGATGGAAGGTGAGGCTTGGTTGCAGAGGTATGTGTGGTCTCTGTTGTGGAAGGCTCTGAACATCAGCCATAGGGTCTTGAATTGAGCGCGTTTCACAATAGACAACCATTGGAGGGTGGTCAAATGTCCTGACATGGAGTGGTGACGTGGAATGTTCAGGAGAATCCTGGCAGCGGCATTCAGAGTTATTTGTAGCTGATCCAGGGGAAATTTAGGTAAGCCAAGATTCAGGGCATTCTTGCAGTCTAGGTAGGAGATCATCAGAGCAGAACCACTGTGTTTTGGGCAGGTACAGGCGGAATAGGTAAGGCTTTTCTGAGTGACCAGAGCATAGCAAAGCAAGTGGCGCCATTTTGGAAATGTGGCTGAAAAAGAAATGCTTGTTCTCAAACAAGAAGGGCACGAGGGTCAGGATTTTCTCAAGCTCGTCCGGCCACCAGCTTGATGACCAGTTGGCAACCTTAGTGCTAATGAGCAGTCTCTCTGGTTTCTCCCCATTCAGCATAAGACCACTGTTGGACAGCCAGGTAGTCACTGTCGTCATGCATTAATCAAACCCTGCTTGCATGTCCGACACATTATCGCACATAGAAACATTAGGTTGCGTTTCCTCTGCATAGGAGATAAATGTCAGTCCAAATGGGCAGAAAAGGTCAACGGAGGCGGCATATTGATATTAAAGAGAGTCGGGCTGAGAGAGGAGGCCTTGGGTGCACCTTGTTTTATCAGGATCAGATGAAAGCGATATAGGGCATGGAATACGAACCCGCATTTGTTTGACAGGAAGGACACAATATGCCAACATCTGCCATTGGCTTAGCTGGTACTGGCAACCGACCTTGTCGAAGGCTGCCGAAGGGTCCAGGAGGATTATGGCAGCAGAGCCCTGACTGTTCCAGATGGTGCTGAGGTTATCGGGAACAGACACCAGGGCAGTTTCTGTGTCGAATGAAGGCCTGAATGCTGATTGGCTTGAATCAAGAAGTCCACTGTATTCCAGGTAGTGCAAAAGTTGGTTGCTGACTAATTTCTCCATGATTTATGCTTGAAACGGAAGTCGAGAAATGGGTGGATGTTAGGCTGATATGTTGGGATCACAGGAGGGTTTCTTAAGGCGAGAAACATGAGATTTTAGGTTTCTTCCAGATTGCGGGCACTGTAATGGTTTGTATAGAAGGATTTGAGTAATTCAGCAAACTGAGGGAGAGCCAATTTTCAAGGATGCAGCTGTTATAGTAGTATGAGGCACTGAACTAAAAACCTAGAAGAAAATAATCACCAGGCTGTAGAGGTAGGAGCCTTAAGGCGGACTCAATATTGCCTTTGCTAGTAATGCCCCTGGGCCTAAAACCCCTAGTTCGGATAAAACCGGTTCTATTGAAGCCTGCTGATCTGCGGATCGATGACATCATTGACAGACGCTCCCATTCGGGATAAGACATTATGTACCCGGTGGAGCTGCCGGGCTCTGTTTGATTGGACAACGGATAAAGATGAGCAAGTAAACCATGTCCTGGGAGGTCCTTCAAAGGGTCAGAAATCTGCCCTATTGTCAACTCTTTTTGGGATCTTTAGGACTACTACCTCAGGATGGGTAACAGGCAACTGGCTTTTGCAATAACTGTTGGCAACCAAGTCACAATTGCTTTGCTGCTCTATAATTCGGATTCTGGTTACCATGGCAACAATTTTTCAACTAAGACCAGTATTGGGACATTAGGTAGCCTTTTTAAGCTGCTTTTTCTTTTATTTGGAATTTTTTATATACTTCAACTCTGGATGTTAGAGGAGGCCAAGAAGAGCACACCTGCTTGAATTTGTCCGTCTGGCCAATGAGTGCTCGCTTTCTGATTGACATGCCGACAGATACTTTTCTTACCCCCCCAAAACTATAAAACCAAACTGTTACCTCCATTTGATCCCACCTTATGTCAGGATCCTCAACTTTTGCACGCCTTAAATCACGAACGCACTCTGACCACGCGTACCACCATAGTCCCAATCTGCCTTTAGCATCTTCGAGCGGACCCATGGCCACCATGATCTTGGGCCAAATTTTCGGTTAAAGAATTGAGTTTGGGAGGAGAATGGTCCCACAGGCACCCAAGAGCCTCATTTTGCTCTCCCCTTTATGGGAAGCTTGGTTTCATCCTCTTCAAGCCTGACCTGCATACTGTCAAGGCCTTCCTGTCCTATGAGCCAATCCGATGTGGACAGGGCGCTGAGAGCCTTCCATCTGCAGCTCATAGGGCCTGGTATTGCCGAGTCCCCTCCCATGAAATGATCAGTTGACCCCTACCCACAAACCCTCTCTCCCCTAAGGCATCGATAAGAAAACACCCAAACACAACTCTTTGGATTAGGGGTCATATAACCCCGGCCGTATTTTATTACAAATTAATAAAACATAATTAAAATTCATAACACAAATATTTTTAAACGTATATACGCAGAAAACCCAACATATTCAATCACATTTCAAATAGAGATATTTAACACATTTATGGCTAACCTTAACATGAAACTAATACATAGCCATACCTAGCCTAAAAATGGAATATGTATAATTTGTATTCTGCGTATCCTAGATGAGCCTACGTGCAAGGTCCTGACTGTTCCCAACTTCTTGCCAGGTTCCCCTTTACCGGAGTGACCTTGCACAGGAGGCCCGTGTGCCCACCAGATTCCTTTCTGCGGGCGCCCCCTACGCCCTTCCATCCTACCTCCCAGGGGCTGATGTTATGCCACGTTGTCGCCCAATGCGCCTGCGCAGGGGTTGGCCCAAGTGGCCTGCCAGAAGCGTAACTTCCTACCCCCGCACCCTGCAACCTACCGGCCGTAAGCGACCCCTGGAGTGTGATGAGGAACCACTGTCCCCATCCCCCAAGGCGTCCCCGTTAAACAATGGGATGCCTACTAAAAGATGTAAAATTTGACCTAGCAATCATGACCTCACTGACACAGGTCATTATAGTTGACCGACTATCTGCCCCCCCCCCCCCCCCCATCTGCTACCGAGCCATGGGTAATGCCCTGTGTGTTGCCCCTACCAACCAGGCTAGCACATTCTCCATGAATAAGTCATTACCCCGTTTCGAAAGGTGAACCCCGTCCTGTAAAAAGAATTGCTCCCCCCGGATGCACCCATGTGGAATTGTCCGCAGTTTAGGAGTCCTGAAAAGTCTATCAATCTTGTTATTGATCCTCTTTACAGAGTGATTCAAAACTTAAAAAGAATCACCCCCCCCCCCACCCCTCCCACCCTGCCATTGGAACCTCGGTATCCTGTGAGACCATGCTAAATCTGCCTGAGGGCACTGCTTGGCCAGCCAGCCTATTTCCGTGATAATAACCTCCAACACTCCCTACCTACCCATGTGGACCAAATCATTCCCTCCAAGATGTATTATTATTGCAGTGGGTGCCGCTGGAGACCTAAGCAATAAAGGACCAATAAACTTTTGGAACTGATAAAACCTCAATCCCCCTTGACCATGGATTTACGCCTTCCAACCAGCCTGGCGGGCCCTGTCCGCAAAATTGCCTGCAAAAAAATGTTGCTTCAACCTACTCACATATGAATGGTCTATAATCCCGACTACTCTGTGGCCCGCCCCCAGGCGTGTACCTGGAGTGTGCGGGGCGCAGTCGGCCAGCAGGTGACTTGTTCCCTCCTGTGTGACAGGACGTGGAAACTTCAGAGAAACGAAACAAGGCCAAACATTAGCAATGTTACTTAAATCAAATGCAATCGCACATAGCGCTTGTAGCAATCCAAAGACCAACGCCCTATTCTTTTAACCTCCTGTCCATTCAGTCCCTATGCCGTTGCTTTAGTGGCTGCCCCGATCCCGAAAGAATTGGTACCAAATTTGGAGCCTAGCGCCAATGTAAAAACCCTCCCAAACTGGAACCTCATGAGGGGGGTCCCGCCCTGATGAATCAATAGAGGCCCCCCGCACCCCACGGCCCGCAGGCCATATAGGTCTCCAGGTTGCCCACCAGACAACATGAGTTCCCTAGCACTCTTTGCAAGAGAACGTGAATTCCCCCCCCCGTTCTGATCCATTTTTGATCTGGCGATTGATAAGGATACTGAACCAGCATGTAATTGCACCTGGGCAAATTGCGTCCCACCCTGCCAATCCTTTTTAGGTCTCGCCTGAGCCAGCGCCTTAGCGCTGCTCTGGCGAGAGCTATAGAAAGCGGGATTTGGAAGTGCAAACAAGTGCTTTTCAGGCCGCCAACTACAGTGCATGTGCGCCGGGCGCGCGCACCATTTGGCAGCCTGCTGATCACTTTTGCGGCCGCTTTGATGTTCTCAGTGAGCCGCGCGGCCACTCAGAACATCAAAGCAGCCGCGAAAGTGCTCACCATATGCCAGCCTTCCCTGTGTTGCTTTAGCACTCACCGACCCCCCCCCCTTCATGTTCTTTTGTGTCTGCAGTTACTTTTGAAGCTAGAAGCGCTGTAGTGCCTATGCTTGCTAACGGAGCAGTGCTCTTCCACCCTTAGAATCTTCAACTGTAGTGCCTCTATAAACAAGCATTGGCATAGCCAATAGGTCTCGCTTTTGGGACCTTACAAGTATTTAGTTATGCAACTGTTGCATGGCTAAACACTTATAAGGTCCCAAAAGCGAGACCTATTGGCTATGCCAATGCTTGTTGTTACGTGCCACCTATTCTCCCACCCTGAAGGCGCCATAGAAGGCGAGGGGAAAAAGCATACCTGAATAACTGGAACTCGCTGATGGAGCTACATACTTCCCCCAAAGCCATCATGACTGCTGAGAGCCCCTCAATACTAATTGGGTGTCTAATATCCGGTTGGGCACCCTGCAAACGTTGCCACCCCTTCAGGGCCCTTTAAACCAAGAATGTGCCTGTGTGGTCCTTATGCCCCATCATTTTTGCAAAAAATGCTAATGCTGTCATGTGGCGCTTTGCGAATACCGCCGAACGCCCTCTGTCCCTTAATTCCTTTATGAATGATATAACGGTGTCCGCGGTGTGCCATGTCCCTTCCAAGCCCTGTCCTAGATATGTGCAGTATGCGGTAAATGCCCCCTCATAGGCCCGCCTAGTTCTGGGTGCTACTCTAGCTGCCACGAGGTCTGCTAGGTTGGGGGCACCAAGCTGCCACAGATGCTCCATAAAAGGTGTGGGACGTTCAGCTGCCACCGGATGATGGGACCTGAAGACCTGCATCTTGAAATGAGACAATGCGTCAGCCGCGTGTTGAGATTCCTGGGACATGCCTAGCTCTAAATAACACATTCAATTTCAAAAATTGCAGCACGATTTCTTTAAGCAAGCGAAGCATCATCTTGCACTTAGCAGACTGCTGATTGATACACTCCACTACTGCCATATTGTCTGACCAAAACAACACAGACTGATTGCGAAACTAGTGTGGCCAGATAGTCACAGCAACCAAATTGGGCAACAGTTCTAGGAATGAAGTATTATTTGTAACCCCGGTTTCGATCCACCAAGCGGGCCAGTGCTGCGCCGCCCATTGAGAACCCAGAATGGACCCAAAGCCTTCACTCCCTGCAGCATCTGTCATCAGGCCGAGTTCAGGATTGGACCCGGTAGGGCTGGGCCACACCACCGCGCCATTGAAGTCATGCAGGAATGCCAGGCTTCCGGCAGTCCTCTGTGTGGCTGGCGAGATGGTGCTGCTTTGGGGCAGAGTGACGAAGAAGAGATTGAACGAACGCTCTGCTGCTCTTTTAAAGAGCGTCTTGTCCTCAAACAGGAATAAACAGGTCCCGGCTAGATCCCTACGTTGCCCCGGAAGCGTTTGGACTGCTTCCAGGGCATAATTGGGATGACTAATGGGCTAATGCGGGCAGGGCGGGCGCCAAGCGCATAATCCGCGCTGACCCCGCCCCCCCACCGTAGAAGAGTCCCGGGGACCGGCACAACCCCCATATTGGTGGCGTGCCCCGAGTTTCCGGGGGCACCTTCGTAATGTATTGACAAATCCCTACTTCTAATTAGAATGAGTAAAAGCTGCTGGGGAGTGAGAGACAGATGTATGGCTGTTGTTAAAAGCCACTCCTCATTACTATCTGCCCCCTAGAAGTTAAGCATTATTATTTTAAAAACAACATTTTGCTTTATTCTTTGTAAAGTTCCCTCTTGAGGTCTCCTATACAGACAGCTTTAGCAGTCTGTTGGCATAGATAACTATTGTATCCAGTAGCAGGGTGCACCCCTTGCTAGTGACTGAATGGCTTTCTTGTCTAGGTAAGTTCCCTGCTCCTGATTGGATGGCTTTCCTTGATGTCTTGTGTTTGTCCCGCCCATGGAGCATTTTTATTTCACCATATTTTAATTGGATGTGTTGTTTCCTTTGGACTCTGACTTGAGGCCACAATTTTTTTCCATCTTGTTTTTAAGACTCCAAGGCAGCGCATTGTTTTCCTTTCCCCACTTAATTATTAAAATTATTTTTATAACTATTAATATTATTGTTATTTTTACTATTTTTAATCCCTTGCGAGGACTCGACAACTGCACACCGTCACTTTGCCACTGACGTGTGGTGCGTGCACTTCTTGCCCCAACACCATGTACTTTTTCTTTCTTTTATTACTTTTACACCAGCCCAAAAGCTGGATACTCCTGCCAGGCTGCCCACTTCCCCCTCACAAAAATATGCCATGGGTTCCATGCATACTTCATTAAAAAAAAAAAAATTGGTTCCAAAACAGCCATCCTCCATATTCAAACAGTTTCATGAAACAACATAAAAATAATACAAAGATTGATGCATGCATTGCATATTCAGCAGACATCTTTTACTTAAAAAAAATACTTTCAAAGTGGGCACCATGCCTACGCGTGTTTGTGCGGCAGTCACCCAATGTAATGTAATGTAATGTAATGTAATGTAATGTAATGTAAAAAGGATTTGTAGAGCGCTGCGTTCACCGGACGGTTTCTTGGCGCTGATCACTAACCCAGGAGGAGGCAGAGAGGGGAGAAAGAGGAACTTTATGTATAGACACCGCGGAAAAGGTGAGTTTTTAGGAGAGACCTAAAGTGAGGGTAGGAAGAGGAGAGTCTGAGGTCCAAAGGTAGAGAGTTCCAGAGTGAGGGGGCCAGAAAGGAGAATCTAAGGCCTCCGTGCTTTTTACGCCTGAACCTAGGTGTCTGGAGGAGGGCGTGACGGGAGGAACGGAGGTGTCTGGGGGGGGCGTACGAATGGAGAAGAGAGGAGATGAAAGAGGGGCCGATGCCGGCCAGGGATTTATGGGTTAGGCAGCCAAGTTTGAACTTGCAGCGTTCCGACACAGGAAGCCAATGAAGGGCTTTGAGGAGGGGACGGACGTGGTGATGTTTTGGCTGACGGTAGATTAGACGGGCGGCCTGATTCTGGATTAACTGAAGTCTCTTTATTTGGTATTGCGGAATGCCTGCGTATAGGGCGTTGGCGTAGTCAATCCGGGAGATGGCTAGCGCCAACAACGCCAGGGTGAGAGCTTCAGTGGTCAGGAAGTGAGCTATTTTTCGGATTTGTCTGAGCTGATGGAAGCAGGAGGAAACTGTGGCGAAATGGGAAAGAAGCATTGCCAAAGCCAATCGGTTTCACAGCAAGGCCAGTTGGCTTTACCTATGCTATGCCTCTTTTCCAGCCAATCAAAACTTTTTTATAATTTTGAGTAATCTATAAACTCGGTTACACATTTATATGTATACAAATATATGTGAAACTACAGGAGATAAAACACTTAAATATTCTTTTTACATGATTTTGTGTGAAAACATCTGGATTAATACCTTTGCCTCGGATAGTCAGTCCATGGTACTTTATCAGTGTATGAAGCCGCTCCGCATTTTATCATTCTGGCACACGCCCCCTGTGACCTGGTAAGGAACATAGGTTGGTGCGAGCTGACTGTAGTAGGTAGAGCAGACCTTTTAAGTTGAGCCCCCTGCTGGGAGACTGCCTAACAGTACTAATAGTACTGCTGAGTCCCCTCCTCCTTTAACACCAAACCCTTGGGGTGGGGCCCTTCCTGGCTCCAGGGTAGCCCCATACGCCCCTCTTCCCTCAAGGCAAAACCTTACAAAACCACACTTGTTTGGATTAGAGGTCATAAACCCTGGCCGTATTTTACTACATCAAATAATCAAACATTAATACTTTATCTTATTTAAATTATGTACACAATACGCAGAAAGTCCATTACACTGATAGGTACATTATGTCAATTGGCTAACCTGAACATGCATCTAATACATAACTATTCCTATCGTAAACTAAGCGGTGAACAACAATATTATCTTTCTGCGTATCCCTGTTAGAGCCTACGGCAAGGTCAGTGACCGGTCCCAGATCTAGATCAAGCTAGGGTCCAACCTCCTACTGGAGTGACCTTGCGTAGGGGGCCCAGTTTACCGGACGGATACCTCCCCCAGGCACTTCCTACACCCTCAACATTATCTCCATAAGGGCCCGTGCAGTGCATGCGGGGATTGGCCAACCAGCCTACCGGAAAAGTAACTTCTCTTACCCTGCACCCTTCCAGCCTACCGGCTGTAACTGTCCCTGGCGTTCCCTGAGAGACCATCTGTCCCACCCTCGGGCGTCCCCATTTGACAATGGTGATGCCTGCTGAGGACCTTAAACTATGCTCACCAATCATGACCTTACCGCCTGATCCATTGGGGCCTCCGACTGAGGCACTGACGTCCCGTGATGTGGTAGGCTGAGGAGCGGCAGAACAAGAGACTGCTCCTGCCGCTCCCCAGCCTTTTAAAGGGGCGCTCCAGGGCGAGCCGGTTCCAACCGACTCACCCTACATTTCCAATGCGCGTGAACCGGAAGCACCACCAAGTCCTTCCAGTCACGCCTCTGCCAGCCAATTAGGGAAAGGGGGAAGGAGGCTGGGGGCGTCGCGTCACTGCTGTGCGCGGTGCTGCCCAGACCCCAAACCGGATGCGGGGGGACCTGCGTGACCGCCATACTCGACGGCATGCCCAAGTACGTGCCCGCCATTGAACTTTCCTGGGTAAATGTGCGTAATATATTGCGACAGGGTCTTTTGGTCCACCTAATGGTGTTGTGTGCATGAGGCGGCCTCCTCTGAGTTGATGTAGGTCTTGGGAGGGGTGCCGTTGCTTCACCTTTCTCTGCTCATACCTGGTACCGCTGGTCTGATCATTTCTAAAATTCATTGTGAAGCCAGTTGCATACATGCAAACATTTGGGAACATCTACAATGGAGATTTGGAGAAAAAAATTGAAGATTTTAGTTTTCGCATTAACTCATTTTAGTGTGAGAAGGAAGTTTGAGGAGGGAGCAAAACAGAAAGAACATTTTCAATTTAAAAATTCGGGAGTCTCCGGCCTGAATGAGGCGTGTTAGCAAGTATACTTGCGCCTGTTTGACCACAGGGGCTCACTTTCACTGAGCAGACACACAGATGGACATCTCGGAGACTAGAGACCCACAATGAACCAGAGCGCCTCTTCTCCGAGAGGAGACACACACCGAACCAGAGCGCCTCACTTTCATAGAGAAGATGCAAACGGGTGACCAGAGCACCTCACACTCATACGCAGAGGGAACCAGAGCGCCTCACTCTCACACACACAGGGAACCAGAGCACCTCACTAACACACACAGAGGGAACCAGAGCACCTCACTCTCATAGATCAGATGCATAGGAGACCAGGGCACCTCACTCTCGTATGCAGATGGAACTAGGGCACCTCACTCTCATATGCAGAGGGAACCAGGGCACCTCACTCTCATATGCAGAAAGAACCAGGGTGCCTCGCTCTCCCACACAGAGAGAACCAGGGTGCCTCGCTCTCCCACACAGAGAGAACCAGGGTGCCTCGCTCTCCCACACAGAGAGAACCAGGACGCCTCACTCTCCCACAAAGAGGGAACCAGGGTGCCTCACTCTCATATGCAGAGGGAACGAGGGCGCCTTGCTCTCGCACACAGAGGGAACGAGGGCGCCTCGTTCTCCCACACAGAGAGAACCAGGGCACCTCGCTCTCCCACACAGAGGGAACCAGGGCACTTCGCTCTCCCACACAGAGAGAACCAGGGCACCTCGCTCTCCCACACAGAGGGAACCAGGGTGCCTCGCTCTCCCACACAGAGAGAACCAGGGTGCCTCGCTCTCCCACACAGAGAGAACCAGGACGCCTCACTCTCCCACAAAGAGGGAACCAGGGTGCCTCACTCTCATATGCAGAGGGAACGAGGGCGCCTTGCTCTCGCACACAGAGGGAACGAGGGCGCCTCGTTCTCCCACACAGAGAGAACCAGGGCACCTCGCTCTCCCACACAGAGGGAACCAGGGCACCTCGCTCTCCCACACAGAGAGAACCAGGGCACCTCGCTCTCCCACACAGAGAGAACCAGGGTGCCTCGCTCTCATATGCAGAGGGAACCAGGGCGCCTCGCTCTCGCACACAGAGGGAACCAGGTTGCCTTGTTCTCCCACACAGGGGGAACCAGGGCACCTCACTATCACACACAGGTGACCAGAGGGCCTTGCACTTACAGACACACACATAGGGAATCAAGGCGCCTCACTCTCAAAGACACACGTAGTGAGACAGAGCGCTTCACTCTCAGACACACATAGTGAACCAGAGAACTTCACTCTCTTAGACACATGTAATGAATCAGAGCACACCACTCTCAAAGATACACATAGTCAACCAGAGCACCTCACTCTCTTAGATTCATGTAGTGAACCAGAGCACCTCACTCTGATACTCACATAGTTAACCAGAGCACCTCACTCTCATAGACACACATAGTGAACAAGAGCGCCTCACTCTCAAGGACACACATAGTGAACCAGAGCGCCTCACTCTCAAGGACACACATAGTGAACCAGAGCACCTCACTCTCTTAGATTCATGTAGTGAACCAGAGCACCTCACTCTGATACACACATAGTCAACCAGAGCGCCTCACTCTCAAAGACACACATAGTGAACCCGAACACCTCACTCTGATACCTAGTGAACCAGAGCACCTCACTCTGATGCACACATAGTGAACCAGAGCGCCTCACTCTCATAGACACATAGTGGACCAGAGTGCCTGACTCTCATAGACACACATAGTGAACCAGAGCGCCTCACTCTGATACACACATAGTGAACCAGAGCGCTTCACTCTCAAAGACCCATATAGTGAACCAGAGCACCTCACACTCGTACATACATGTAGTGAAAAAGAGCGCCTCACTCACAAAGACACACATAGTGAACCAGAGTGCCTCACTCTCAAACACACATAGTGAACCAGAGCGCCTTACTCTCAAAGACACATATAGTGAACCAGAGTGCCTCACTCTCAAACACACATAGTGAACCAGAGCGCCTTACTCTCAAAGACACATATAGTGAACCAGAGCGCCTCACTCTCAAACACACATAGTGAACCAGAGCACCTCCCTCTGATACACACATAGTGAACCAGAGCGCCTCACTCTCAAAGACACATATAGTGAACCAGAGCGCCTCACTCTCAAAAACACATGTAATGAATCCGAGCACACCACTCTCAAAGACCCACATAGTGAACCAGAGCGCCTCACTCTCATGGACAGACATAGTGAACCAGAATGCCTCACTCTGATACACACATAGTGAACCAGAGCGCTTCACTCTCAAAGACCCATATAGTGAACCAGAGCACCTCACACTCGTACATACATGTAGTGAAAAAGAGCGCCTCACTCACAAAGACACACATAGTGAACCAGAGTGCCTCACTCTCAAACACACATAGTGAACCAGAGCGCCTCACTCTCAAACACACATAGTGAACCAGAGCCCCTCACTCTGATACACACATAGTGAACCAGAGCGCTTCACTCTGATACACACATAGTGAACCAGAGCGCTTCACTCTCAAAGACCCATATAGTGAACCAGAGCACCTCACACTCGTACATACATGTAGTGAAAAAGAGCGCCTCACTCACAAAGACACACATAGTGAACCAGAGCGCCTCACTCTCAAACACACATAGTGAACCAGAGCGCTTCACTCTGATACACACATAGTGAACCAGAGCGCTTCACTCTGATACACACATAGTGAACCAGAGCTCCTCGCTCTCATAGACACATAGTGAACCAGAGCGCCTCACTCTCAAACACACATAGTGAACCAGAGCGCTTCACTCTGATACACACATAGTGAACCAGAGCGCTTCACTCTGATACACACATAGTGAACCAGAGCGCTTCACTCTGATACACACATAGTGAACCAGAGCGCTTCACTCTGATACACACATAGTGAACCAGAGCTCCTCGCTCTCATAGACACATATAGTGAACCAGAGCGCCTCGCTCTCATACATACATTTAGTGAAAAAGAGCTCCTCACTCACAAAGACACACATAGTGAACCAGAGCGCCTCACTCTCAAACATACATAGTGAACCAGAGTGCCTCACTCTCAAGGACACACACAGTCAACCAGAGCGCCTCACTCTTTCTCTCACACACGTAGTGAACCAGAATAGATCGCCTCACTCTCAAAGACACACTGTGAACCAGCGCACCTCGAAAAATAGATACATAGAGGTACTCCGAGGGCCTGCGCGCAGAGACGCACACAACCAGAGTACCTCATTCAGACACAGAGGAGGGTGAGCTCGTTCTAGCGCTCTGAAGGCTCATGGCCCAGAAGCAGAGCTCTGCGCAGCAGGCGCTAGGGCGTGCTGTGTGTGCTGGAAGAGCAGGGCCCTGGCAGAGATGCCCGGACAGATGGTACACAGCAGGGCGGTGTGGCAGGGTGGCAGGGTGCCAGAGTCCTTCTGCTCACAGAAGGGATTTCCTGGATTTGCGCTGGGTGTCTGGCACGCTCCGGCAGCCTCCCGTCTGGGCACCCAGCCACGTGCCCTCCTTTCGGTGACAGTGCGACACTCTCGGAGCTGTCCTTCATGCACGATTGTTTACTGTCGCTGTGTGTCCTATTGATGCATTGACGGGTTTGGTCGGGGGAGGCAGATGATCCTCAGCAGGACGTGTTTGGGGCCCCTGCAAAGGAGAATAATATAAATATTAATAAACAAGGGCCTGTAAGACTTCCAGGCGCTTTAGAAGTGGCACCGGGCCCTGTTGGAAGCCACGTGCAGAATCTGCAGCGCCTGGATTGGCATTCGTGTTGTGTTTTCTTTACTACGTGAAACATTGCGGACTCCCAGTTGGGTCGGAAATGTCCCTTTCAGGCTGCAAACATGATCCTGTGCCCTGAGCGCCCAGCTGCATGTGTGTCTGGTGTCCGGACGCTTCTTCTGGCCCTAGTGACATGATGATCTAAGGGTATGCACAGACGCCCAGTCCTGTCTCTGACTATGCAAGGTCTTGGATTGACGTGGTGGACTAAGGCTGCATCATAGAGGCTACTGTCTCTGCCCCGGGTATAGGGCACAAAGATGTGGTGGCAGCGTACAGTGTGCACTGGATAGTGTTATCAGACTTTATTTCCGAAGGACTACAAAGACTCACTGTTATTGTATCACTCTACTGTTTTGTGTTGTTGAATCTATGCAATGTTTCCTGCTGTAAAGCGCTCCGATACCCGAGGGTCAGGCCAGCGCTATATAAAACTTCTTGAATAAAAAATAAATAAATAAAATAAATAAATACATTTATCTGTGTTACTCAGTGTGGCTTTCAGGTCCCCTTGTCTAAAGTTCCACTGTTATGTTCATGTCCAGAACCTTGCAATGGCGGTGGGGAGGAGAGCGAGAGAGTGAGAGAGAGCAAGTCCACTCATTACTGGCACCCTCAAAATCTGGCTCCCCTCTTGACCAGGCTCCTCCTTTCATTATCCCAGATTTGGCCCCGGCTCTTGCAGCTCCCACTACTGAAGTTAGTAACCTATCTCTAATCACAGGCACCCTCCCCAGGAATGGAAGATGGCTCCAATAAGGCCGATATTAAAAAAAAAAAGCCATGGCCGATCCCCTGGATCTTCAAACTATAGACCCACATCTCTCCTCCCTTTGTTTTCGAAAGTCATGGAAGCGTTACTTAATAAGCAGTTAATTCAATATCTTGAACTGAATAATTTACTTGATCCTTCTCAGTCTGGCTTTCGTGCATTGCACAGTACCGAGTCTGCACTGACTGAAGTCACAGATACTATCAAGTTGGCCCTGGATAATGGCACACCGACTATGCGGATCCTTCTCGATCTGTCAGCAGCATTCAACACTATCTCTCATCGAATCTCCTAGTACATAGGCTATGAGAGATTGGTGTCAGAGGAATGGCACTTAGATGGTTTGAAAGTTTCCTTGCCAACAGGACTCAGCGAGTCCAACTTGAGTCATTCACTTCTCAGACTTTGGCAGTGGACAAAGGGGTACCACAGGGCTCCATTTTAAGCCCCACTGTATTCAACAAATATGTATCTTCTCTGGCCTCCATTATTAGACCTTGTGGTTTTAACACCATATCGTACGCGGACGATACACATCTGATACTTACCATCGGTTCAGATCCCACATCGACCAGAGAAAATTTTCAAAAGTGCATGCTGAAGACGGCGGATTGGATGACGGCTAATTTTTTGCAGTTGAATAAGACCTAAACTGAGATCTTGCTGTTCGCCAAAGCGGAGGAGCTTTGGTCTTCTGATTGGTGGCCTCCTGAGCTGGGTGAACCCTACCCACTCCAAAATAATGGGTAAAAAACGTAGGTGTTATTGTGGACGACAAACTCTCCATGGAAGAACACGTGAAAAGCATTTTGGGCACCTGTTTCGGCCTGATGCATATGCTCAAAGATTTTTCGTTGGCTTCCCCTTTCTACAAGAAAGTTGCTCATTCAGGCACCACTAGTAAGGAGATTGGATTATAGTAATTCCCTATTGGTAGGGATTAGGGAAGATCTTCTCTCTAGACTGCAGGTTGTGCAGAACACAGCTGCACATCTGGCTCTCAATCGGCCATCTCGATCACCTTCGGAGCCTCTCCTGCGTCTACTCCACTAGCGTCCCATTAGGAAACAAGCATTATTCAAGCTTCTGTGTCTAGTATTTAAAACTCGACAGGGGCATGGTCCGGCCTACCTCAGTAAAAAGCTAATACCTTATATTCTGTCTCGGCAACTGAGGTCGAGCGATCGGCGGCTGTTGTGCCCAAGGAGGATCCATAAAATTAGAATGGGAGGCCGTTCATTTTCACATCTTGCCCCCTCCCACTGGAACAAGCTGCCAGATGACATTCGCGCTTGCCCCACCTTTGGGCAGTTTAAAAAAGTCTTAAAACCTCGTCGTTTAGTCACTAATTAGTTGTCTCCCCTCCGCTCTTCTGATATTGTGGCGCCGAGAGATCCCCATGGGGTTGATTCGTTTTGCGCCTAACAAATGTCAATAATAGTAATAATAATAAAAAAAGAAGGTTGGACAAGTCTGCCTGGCACTGCAGAAGATTGACCAAGTCCAACAGGCAGTGCAGCAGGTTGTACAAGTCTGCCTGGCACTATAGAAGATTGACCAAGTCTGCCAGGCACTGTAGCAGGTTGACCAGGTCTGCAAAGCACTGCAGCAGGTTGTACAAGTCTGCCTGGCACTGCAGTAGGTTGAACAGGGTCTGAGGAACATCCAAAGAGAACTGACTATTTGAGCGTGAGTAAGGAGTGAACCATGCTTCTGAGGGTCTCCCTGCTCTCACTCCTGGTGCCTGGTGGGAAACGCTTCGAGTATCTATTCCTGTTGGCCTGAGAGGCTGAATCTGTTGTGTTACTCTCTTGCCTCAAGTGGGGTGGTATCTGCCTGGCCCGGACAAGTTTGCATCCACAGGGGTTATCGTATTGACACCAGTAACAAATGACCACAACTGCCACGTTGAGGCCTTGTAGCTGCTGTTTGCCTCGGCACTCCACAAACCCCCCCACACTGGGTCCCATCGCTCTTACCTGCACGGGCGGCGGCTGTGCCCTCCTCTCCCTTTACTGTTCAAGTTCAGGAGAGGAAGGTGAAGGAGATGAGCAGGAATCCTGGGAAGAGGCCACATGGACAAAGATGCGTTCCCCTCAGTGCAGAGCCACCGCCAGGGTTATCCTCAACGTACATTGTTTCATGTGTGAGTAGTGTCGGATAAGTCAATGCAGATCTTAAGATGCTGCCCACCACGACCACCCTGCTGCTCTGTGTGAACACTTTCAAGTGGAAGGGCGGCCTCCGTGGGACCCCCACTGAGCAGAGGCTGCTCATCTTCTCCGAATCCTCCTGAGCTGCCCAGGCAGACTCACCGCTGCCAGTGCTGCTGCCGGTGCCGCTGCCAGTGCCACGTGCTGTATCCCCCTGCCCCACCCCCATCTCCTTTCAATGTGCAGTAATTCAGATGTGGTGCCCACAATCCCCCCTGACTGGTACTGAGGAACAGAGCGCTGGCTCCAGAGCTCCTGTGAATATGATCCTGTGGAGATGCTTCCAGGCTCTTTTTAGGTGAATGAAATCTTATTTTTTTTAAACTTTGATCAATTACACCCATTCCTGTACATTTCACACCGGGGTGGATTGGTAACCTAGAGCAGCCTTGGATTTTGAGGTATCACCCCCCCTCTCCTCCTCTCCGAGAGGGGAGTACAGGGGTTACAAGTGTGAAGCCCTGCTGCTTTTGTTACTGGGGGCCGATATTACAGCAGTGCTGCAAAACTGGCCCCCAGTAACAAAGAAACGACCCCCCATAGCTACAAAACAGCCCCCGCCCTTCCACCCTCCCTGGAAAAGGTCCAACTCCCGCTAGGGCCAGTCTGGCCCTGATTTAATATGTCTGCTCTGACGTTTTTAGAAGGTGAAAGGCCTAAATTCCTCACTCCTGTTAGCTCTATATCTGGATATGATATGGTAAAAGGCTATTTGATGGAGCGGTGTTAACCCAGTGACGTAACGAAACTTGAGGGGGCTCTCCTGCAAAATACTTGGCCTGGGTCCCCCATGCTCCAGACGAGTCCGGACCGGTCAGGCCAGGGGCAAAACGGGGCGCCCCTGGAACTGCAGGCCCCCGCGTTGTGGGAGCTGCGAGCGCTATTGTAACGCCATTGTGTCAAACACCTAAGGGTTTTGTTGCTCCTCAGTTGGACCTGTGCAACAAATCAAAACACAAGTTACAATGTAAACAGTAAAGCACATTAGACTTTACAATGGACACGAGACAATAATTTAAAATGCGACCATGAAGGGTTGTATGTGGTTTGCATCATTTCAGAAGACAAACAGATGGTTCAAATCAGTCAGTCATTCAGATGGAAGATTAGAATGATGCTCCGACTATAATGCAGTTGATAAAATACCAGAACAAGCTATAGCTCCGCTTAAATCATATGTCCTAGATCAGAGGTCAGACACACCTGGTGTCGCCTCCTAAAGGTCAAAGTGAGCCCACCGCTCTCAGGAACGGCTTCTTTTATGATGCAAAATATGATCAAATCCATCCATGTACATTAGAATCACACGAACAGGACCAATGGTGGTACAGGGAGACCGATACAGTGTCTGAAATCCTATTATTTGGCGCTATCCCAAAGATCACAGAGTGGCGCTCCCTCCCTGGGGCTCTTCGGGCAGCTCGAGGGTCAGGAAGACCGTACAGTGTCTGAAATCCCATTACTCTGCACTATCCCACAGAGCGCAGGTCTCTCCATGGGGCGCTTCGGGCCCCTCAAGGGGCAGGGAGACCGTACAGTGTCTGGAATCCCATTATTCTGCGCTATCCCCCAGATCACAGAGCGCCGCTCCCTCCCTGGAGCTCTTCGGGCACCTCGAGAGTCAGGGAGAGACCGTACAGTGTCTGAAATCCCCTTATTCGGCGCTCTCCCATAGATTCACGGACTGCTGCTCCCTCCCTGGGGCTCTTCGGCAGCTCGAGGGTCAGGGAGACCGTACAGTGTCTGAAATCCCATTACTCGGCGCTATCCCACAGATCACAGAGCGCAGCTCCCTCCCTGGGGCTCTTCGGGCACCTCGAGGATCAGGGAGACCGTACAGTGTCTGAAATCCCATTACTCTGCGCTATCCCACAGAGCGCAGCTCCCTCCCTGGGTCTATTCGGGCACCTCCAGGGTCAGGGAGACCGAACAGTGTCTGAAATCCCCTTATTCTGCACCATCCCCCAGATCACAGAGCACAGCTCCCTCCCTGGGGCTCTTCGGGCACCTCGAGGGTCAGGGAGATTGTTGGGCCTGGGCGGTAAATTCCGTTCCGCTCGCGGAATTTGCGGAATTTGCGTAATTTCGCGTTCCGCGGAGAACGCGAAATTGCTAAAAAGTCTGCTTTCCGCAATTTCGCGAAATTTTTGCTTGTTCGCGATCTCAAAATGCGTGTTCGCGAGATATTTCTCCCCGAGCACGCAAACAGCAATTGTGAACAGGAAAAAAGCATCGCGAACAAGCAATTCCGCGTGTTCGCGGAATTTCTGCGTGTTCGCGGAGATTTTTTACCGTTTCGCGGAGATTTGCGTAACGCAATTCCGCAAATTCCGCCCACCCCTAGAGATTGTACAGTGTCTGAAATCCCATTACTCGGCGCTATCCCACGCTCCATTCCGGGAAAGTGACCACAGCGGTCACTAGTTTATAATTTTTTTTTATATATACCGTCCCTTTGGCCTCAGCAGACACAGAGATTGTGTGGGAACAATGCTTTGGTAATCAAGCAGGCTACCCAGCAAGAGGCATGCGCATCACAATTTTATGTACGTCTGCCTACCATAACTGAGCGTTCCTGACCTTCTACGCCCATCAACCTAGAACATTTCTCCTTTTAGTCATCCCAAACCTCATCTTACTACTATGATCGCCCAAAAACACTTTCTAGAATCTTCCCTTGTCCATCCCTTCTTTATGCTATTCGATACAGCTAACAGACTCACATGTGCACTGCTCAAATTAACTCTTATTTCCCTATACGAATCCACCACTAATCCTTTTTGGGCTCCGTAGTAGCGTGCTACTCGTCAAAAAGCGTTTTAACGCCTCAGGGGTAGTAAGTGCTATATAAATATAATTACAATACAATACGTAAGAAACGTAGCTTACCTTCCAGCAGCCGTAAACTTCACAAGTCAGCTTAGCCTTTGGGCGTGTCTTCAAAAGACACATACTTAGATTTACAAGCACACTTCATGTTCTGTTTGCAGTGACAACACTTGTGTTGTTGCGTATGTTGGTTGGTAATGTAGCCAGCACCAGGAGTAATTTCACTCGGACACAGTGATACGAGTCAGGGCCGGACTGGGAACCAAAACCGGCCCTGGCAAAGAGCTTGGCTGGTCCCCCTGGGTCGAGCTATTTGACAGGGCCGGTTTCGGCCGATTTTGTTACAGGAGGCGATGGTGCAGCTATGCTGCAAAAACAGCTCCTGTAACAAAGACGGCCCCCTAGGGGCCCAAAATCGGCCCCCACCCTAGCAGCCCACCGGGGAAACGCCCGGTGCCCGCTACAGCCAGTCCGGCCCTGATACGAGTTATGAAGTCCAGTGCAGACACAGTGTTGGGGTAAACATGACTAATTTGTCCTTTGGTTGTATTCTGCAGGGAAATAGCCAGGGTTCAAGACGTTCCCATAGATGGCTGGCATATAGGCTTTCACTTCTTATTTCTTGAACACTAAATCACACAAAGATTAAGGAATACGACGTGGGCAAGCAGTGGGGGTTTCTTCAGTTCTGAAGAATGCCCCTTGACTGACAGGCCAGGACAGGAAGGGCAGAAACATGTTGACCAACACTTTAGTGAGAAAGATGGATGCCTAAATATCCCTATCACTTTAAACTACGTTTTTAACCTTGTATCAGCAGTATAACAAAAATGACAGGATTTTTTCCCCCACCTAATTCAGTTTTAACCTACACAGACCTTAAAAACAAAGTTCAAATACAAATGTTAGAAAGTAGTCATACATAAATAACCTCTAAAAATAAAAATAGAAAAAAGATTTAACAGTATGCCCACTTAACAGCAAGATTAATTGCAGGTAAGAAGATAGTCTGATGATGAAGCTTGACACCTACTTCGAGTGAAGCTTCAAAGTCCTATTTTCTGAATTTACAGCCCAAACCATTTGTTCAGTAACAGAAAAGCAACTGGTCTTGCACAACACGCTGGTGTGTATTCTGCCTGATTCACAAGCCAAGTTGAATTTAATAATAATAATAATAATAATAATAATACAGAAGCTTATGAAGCGCGACAGCTACCCCGAGCAGGGGCGTCCCGGCGCTGAAAACATCAGGCAATAGCACAGGCAGAGAGAGATCGAGAGCCCCCCTGGTGTATTAGTCTGACTTGAACAGCCAGGTCTTCATGGCTTTCCGGAAACCAAGTTCTGTGTTAGCCAGGCGAAGGTGGCCTGGCAGGGAGTTTCACAATGTGGCTGCTCTGACCGAGAAGGTTCTACCACCCAGACGGGCTTTTCTAAAGTGGAAAGAGTGGAGCAGATTTGGGGCGTTAGAACGCAGTGCGCGGGACTGTTTGTAGGGGCGTAGTCTGTCTTCCAGATAGCTCGGACACTTGCCGCTTAGAGCCCTGTAGGCCAGGGTCATCGCCTTAAAAATGATTCTCTTCTCTACTGGCAGCGAGTGGAGTTTCAGAAGATGCGGAGAGACATGGTCTCGAAAAGGCAAGCGGCAGACCAGTCTCGCAGCCGCATTCTGTACTATCTGGAGTCGATGAATCGCATATTTGGGGAGGCCAAGGTACAGGGCATTTGCATAGTCCAGCCTCGAGGTGACTGTTGCGTGAACTACCGTTTTATGGCAGTCTTCAGGTAAGCAGTGCAGAGTTTTCCTTAGGTTTTTTAATTTGCTAAAACAAGTTGCTGAGACTTGCTGGATTTGGGCTGAGAGGGAGAGATCTGTCTCCCATCTCACCCCTAAGTTCCGGATGCATTTAGCTGGGGCTGGCGGTGGACTCATTTCCACCGGCCACCACAGCTCTGCAACTGGGGCACCGCCCTGCCCGAAGAACAGAACCTCGGTTTTCCCCGCGTTCAGTTTGAGTTTGTTTGAATTCATCCAAACCGCAATATCCCGTAAGCAGCCTTTAAAGTTCATAAAGGCCTCCACCGACTGCTCTTTAAAGGAGAAAAACAACTGGGTGTCATCAGCATAGGAGATCGCTTTAACACCCCAATTGGCGATCAAAGAGAAGAGCGGCGTGAGATATAGGTTGAAGAGTAGGGGGCTCAGGGCAGAACCCTGTGGAACACCACACCAGAGTTGTCTCGGATCAGACTCATATGGCTTAAGGGCGACCCTCTGCGTGCGGCCACTCATGTAGGATGTCAGCCAGGCCAGAACCTTACCCCCAAAGCCCGCGGCATGTAGCCTCTGGATCAGTATAGAATGGTCCACGGTGTCAAACGCCGCAGACAGGTCCAGGAGCACCAGCATTGCCGAATCGCCTGAGTCCATTGCCCACCTAACTGACTCAGCAACCTCAAGGAGCACGGTTTCTGTACTGAAACCGGCTCTAAAACCTGATTGTGTGTCATGTAAGGCCTCTCTAAGCTCGATGAAAGAGGTCAATTGGTGCAGCACCAATTTCTCTAACATTTTGCCTGGGGCTGAGAGAAGGGAAATGGGACGGAGATTGCTGAGATCGTCTGGGTCGCCATTTAATTTCTTTCTTAAAGGCAGTAAAGTTGCATGTTTCCAGGAATCCGGGAAGATGCCTGTGTCCAGCGAGGAGTTCCATAAATGCAGTAGTGAATCCGCCAGAGGGTTAGCTATTGTTTTCCAAAGTGTGGGTGGGCAGGGATCGTCAGGAGCGCCTGAGCGACATCTCTGGATAGCAGCTAAAGCTTCCAGAGATTGTATTGGGGTGAAATTAAAAAACCCAGGGGCCCCTGGTGCAGTTTGGGATTTGTCGGACGCCGTAGTAGGCTCCGGTGGTGCAAAGGAGTCGTAGACTTTTAAAATTTTGTTTTCAAAATGATTGGCTATTTTGCCACACAAGGCTGGGGTGGGGCTTACTTTAGTCTCCAGCGCCTTGGGGTTAAAAAAGGATTGGACTACTTTAAAAACCTCGCGGCCGGAGTGGTCTGCATTCTGGATGCGATTAATAAAGTGAGCTCTCATAGCTGCTTTTATGTCCCTGGGGTAGTTTTTTAGTGCTTTTTTGTAGGATGCCTTGGTTGAGTCGCTGTAGTTCACTCTCCACTGGCGTTCCAATCTTTTGCACTTACTTTTTGTTGCTTTAAGGGCACAAGAGAACCAAGCGGCAGTCGGGGACAGTCTCGTAGATTTAGCTACTGTAACCGGTGCCACCGCGTCTACTGCGGAGGCAATCCATTTATGAATAGAGACTGCGTCTGCATTCGGATCAGAGAATAGATGGGGACGAGTGGCCTGCAAGGCCGTGCTTAAGTCTGCCTCATTCAAGTTTTTCCAATTTCTCTTTAGTGTCCAGCGGGAGCCTTCCGTTTGTCCTCCATTTAGCAGGGGAAAGCCAAAGGGGATCAGATAATGGTCAGACCACGTTAAAGGGACAGGACTCTCCGTCACCAAGTCAGTAAGAGGGGTAAAAACTAAGTCTAAGGTGTGACCTGCTATATGCGTGGGGGAAGAGACCTGTTGGGTGAGGTTCGCGCCTGCCAATGCAGATATCAGTTGGCCTGCTTGTGCGCAATTTGAGATGTCCGCATGTACATTAAAATCTCCAAGAACCAAGAAATTTGTGTACTTTACTGAATTATGGGCAATCAGACTACATAAGTTTAACAGGGCCGTAGTGGCACAGTCTGGGGGTCTATAAATGAGGATGCCAGCCAGGGCAAAAGACGGATTGAATTGGATGCAGAAATTAAGACCTTCAATGCCCAGCTCAACCAGTGGTTCCGAGGACGTCATCACCCATGAATCCTTGAGGATAATAGCCACCCCGCCCCCTCTTTTTCCACCCTCGCGGTTGGCATGGAAGAAGTTAAAGCCAGATGGTATAGCTAATGCAATTGAAGTCACCGTATCTAGGTGGAGCCAGGTTTCTGTCAAGAATATTAGGTCCCAGACACAATCGTTAAGAAGGGACCACACCTCCGTGGCATGCCTGACCAAGGATCTACAGTTAATCAGGCAGGCTTTAATTATAACCTTGCGCTCCATTGCGCCCCCCCGAGGACCAGGTTGTCTCATATTGGGGTCCTTAACCATAGCAAAGCTCCTGTGGCAGAACCCACGACTCGGTGGTAATGGAGAGGCCGCAAGAACATACTGGTGAGCTCCATTGCAAAGAGGGCCTTGAACCTCCAGCAGCTCATCCCGCGACCAGCGAACAGGCTGGTTGCTCCTGCTTCTAGCATGAAGGCCGGCTCTGGCCGGCGTCCGGCCGCGGACGGGTGCAGACTGGCTTGCCTTCGGCGCGCCAGCGGCGCGCCCGCTGCACGGCCGGCCAGCCATCTGTCTAAAATACCCATGGATCCGGAAATGAGGCGCGAGGTGGGCGGAGTCGCGTCCGTCCCTCCGTTCAATCGGCACTGTTAGCCGTGACGGACCGGGGACTGCGATTTACCAGCACAATATGTTATATTGTGTTATGTTACCTTGATTTGTGGAGTGCATGGCTACCCAAATCCAGGTTTCCCAGCGCTAGCAGAGATAGTAACGACGAGGTGATGTAGCGCAATTGTTTTCTAAAACTCATGAGATGGCACTTTGCTCTCAGAGTTATGGGGAGCGAGTTCCAGGGCTTGGATGCCAAGTATGCAAAGGACAATACGCATTCATTATAATGTAAATTCATTTGTGGAATTTAAAAAAAAAGAGTAATTTAATTTATTCACACGTTATCACTCTTGTGAAGTATAATAATATGCTGGGTAAATTCCTTTCTGTGGGTTTGAGTGCGCCTTCCAGAGCAGGGATGACATGGAATATTTTGGAACAGCTGCAAATTCAAGAGTTTATGGATAATCCCAAACTTCAGGATCCGTGCTTAATTTGAGCTGGAGGTTTCTAGTGAATGGCACCAGCGCTTAATTGGCAACATATGCACTTATGACCGTCTGCCACATGGTGGCACTGTCCTTTTGCTTTAGAGAAGAGAAAGAGCACAGCAACAAATGTGTACTGATTCATTATACATACAAATTACAAATTCATGCTGCCCAAGCCGTTCTTATAGTTTTGGGGGCCTGGAGTAGTGTACATTGTCACACTTGCAAGAGGGTGTTGGTTACTAGCTGTGTTGGTACTGTCATTGGCAGCACTGGCCGTGCAATAGGTGTTGCAAGTTGCAGTGCCCCCCTGCGAGGGCCTGCACTTATTTTTTTTTCAGAGTAATCACTGGCCCCAGCCCTTTGCACTCTGGGAAGAGACAGAGATTTCTAGAGCGGGAATAGATCACGTTCGTGGCTGCTTCCTGGATGGGAATGTGAAGAAACCCGCTGTCGCCATCAGAAGTGGCGGAGGCAGAGGATAGGGGGAGGGGTGTCACCATAGTAACACTATTTACCCTAGGGGGGGGGGGGCATAAGCATGCATGTGCACTAATGCAGAGGCATTCGGTATGCACAGCTGCACACTGCATGAATTAAGAGTGCAGAAGTGCCTCTATAAAGACACGACTGAAGAATAAACACACTTTTTCCAGGATTGCTCCTTTAAACCACGTTTGTGCCCAGGACACCTGCCCCTGCGCCAGGTTTACCCGAGGAGCGCTAGAAATCTGTGAATTCTAACCATGTGTGAATCTACGTCCAGACGTGGAGTTTAATGAGGATTTCATGTGTTCTGCAAGGGTCAGGTCTGTAGCGGTCTTCTTCTATTGGGAAGTCCGTTTATTGCTTCTTCCGTTCCAGTTACCATGAGTTACTGGAGTGGAAACGATGAATTATGAAATATTAACCGGCTGCGTTAATTCCTCCTTCGGATTCTTTCGATGTGTTATTTACTTATGGAGCCGGAATTCCTGAAACGGAAAGAACTTTCAGCAGGAGTAGCTGGCAGTCTAGTTGGCAGGGATTAGCCGGGAGCTTACGTTTCGTTAGTGCAGCAGGGGCAGTGGCACCATGACCCACTGCAGCACAATTAAGACTGACATTAACTCCTTAAACCGAAGGCATGGGGACCCTTTTCGTTTCTTCTGTGAGCGCCCCTGCGGCACTCGCCCTGCCGCCGCTTCATTGCCCCCCCCCTCCATTCCTCCCGGGGCCTGAAGTCAGCCAGCGGTGGCCCTCCCCCCGCCCCCTCCCGACCCTTTATCTTCTGCCTCGGTTGGCCTTCACGTCTCACCACGAATGCTTCGGAAACGACTGGGTACTTTATCAGGGTTTAGTGTTTCGAAGAAGCGTTGCGCCCCTTAAAGACTCAGTCATTTCCGGTTTGCAAAATCATAAAGGGACACATTTCTATCGAAGAACACATTCTGTCTGTAACGGGTCAGTGTGTATGCACTCTGAGGGCTCGGAGGCACTACGCTCTTCCTTTACTATTGAATGTAAAATTCTTGCCCTGCCTCGTGCTTGCCTGCTGGGTACAGGTGCATTTTTCACGTCTCCCCCCTCACATCCCCCCGCCGCATGTCGTCTGCCCCAAGTACTGTGGGCCCCTGGGCCTGTCTTCTAACTTTGTTTATTGTGGCCGGCCCTTATACTGAGCCTATGGAATCAAAATCAGTTGAAAAGGCCCCCTTGTGTATGAAACGTAAGGGGGGCTTGTCACGACTTCACAATTTGTGGACCATTGAGATGGGAGGGGGGATGGAGAGGGGTCACACTCTAACGCAAGACCCCAGAGGGGCCAGTTTTCCACGTGCTCGTTTTATTAATGAACGTAGTACGGATAGCGTGACGTGGAGGAGGACAGGGCGGGGCGATGGGCTGCCACGCTCTGCCTAGTCAAGGCATCGCAGGTTCCTGTTCAGCCAATCAGGAGGCCTAACGCTTGCCTGCAGGAGTGAACTCTACAGCGATTAAAATGTACATGCATGTGTTCGTGCGCCACCACGTTGGCAGTGAGTGGCAGCAAGCTTGGTGATCTGCACCAGGGGAATTCAGGCGTACAGGAGGTAGGTGAGGGCTGGGAGTTGCCTGGCAACGGGATGCAGAGAAGCTTCAGTCTGGTCCCTAGTATTAGCTTCAGAGAGAAAAGGAGGAGTGGGCTTCTAATGAAGCGCCGTGAAGACTGCAGAGGAGTGAACCTGGAGCTATATATACCTGAGCGACAGGAGGCGACCCAGGGCACACGTGGGATAGAGGCGGTTTGTACAGACACACGGTTGAGCACAGGAGGGCGGTATGGACAAACTATTGAGTATAAGAGGGCTGTATGGACAGTGTTGAGTACAGGATGTCTGTATGGGCCGATCAGTACAGGAGGCCTTTATGGACAGAATGAGTACAGGAGGTCTGTAGTCATAGACCGTTGAGGACAGGAGTTCTGCATTGACAGAGTGTTGAGCACAGGAGTCGTTTCTGAACAGGCTCTTGAGCACAGGCAGTCTGAATTGCAGACCGTCTGTACACAACAGCCTGACCACAGACGCTCTGCACTGACCCAGTGTGGAGTACAGGAGACTTTTATGGTCACGCTGTTGAGCACAGATGGTCTGCATTGACAGAGTGTTGAGTATAGGAGACCTTTGTGGTCAGGCTGTTGGGCTCAGACGGTCTGCATTGACCTAGTGTTGAGTATAGGAGACCTTTGTGGTCAGGCTGTTGGGCTCAGACGGTCTGCATTGACCTAGTGTTGAGTATAGGAGACCTTTGTGGTCCGGCTGCTGAGTATAGACGGTCTGCATGGACCTAGTGTTGGAGACCTTTGTGGTCCGGCTGTTGCATACAAGAGGTCTTTATGCAAATGAATTTGTACAGGCCAGACAGTTAGGTGCATGACATGGTCCTGGGCTGCCAGTTGTGTACAGGGAGTGGGCCTAGACAAGCCATATGGTACATTGGAAGGTCATGGACTGGCAGTAGTGTACAGGAGGTGGCACTGGTCAGACTGTTGGATACGAGAGAAATTCAGCAACAGGCAGTAGTGTATAATAAGTGTCCCCAGACAGATGGCGGGGTACGTTGGTGATCCTAGACACTCGGCATCACAAACTATGGACAGGCGTCACGTTGGCACATCTGCATCAGTCGAATAAGGACTGAGTGGAGGACAACAGAGTCTTATTGGTATGTGTGACGCCGCCACACCAGAAACCATTTGCGGTCTGGAATTATCACCGCTCACTAAATGCTACACTTAAGCAGGAAATAGCCTTGAAAAAGTCGCGGGACAACTTTCCCTTGTAGCGACGAAACACGTGTTGGCTTGTGGCTGTTAAAGACTAACTAAGGAGACTCGCACGTAATAAAAGAACAACCAAGAAGAAGAAAGACAAATGTCTGTTTTGTGTGTATGTGCATGAAGCTTATGTGGAAACACGCTATACTTATCTGCATCTATAACTAATACGTGTGCTAAGGATTGACTTTTTCTGTAGAGGGCTTTGGCCCATGATTCTGGGAAGTATGGTGGTTCTTCTCACCTTTTAGCACCATCAAGTAACGAATTCAGAATCACTATATATGTGAACATTCTCTGTGGCGCCGTAACCTACAATAAATACCACCGTTGTGTTTTATTTAATACGTTGGTGATCCTTGACAGACTGTTGGGTCTAGGAGGTCATGAACAGAAGTTTGGGCACTACGTATTTGTTCTGGACAGATTGGGTGCAAGAGGTGCCCCTGTAACAACTGTGGGGCCTCTGCACCACCTACTTCCCCCACCCATTCTCTGTATTCCTGCCGTCTCGTGCTCTGCACTGCAATCGAGCCCCACTGTACATTCTCTGCCTTTGCCTTCTTCACCTCCTTCCCTCGCTGCATTTGCTGGGTGTGCCCTGCCACTTCTTGGGTGGATGCGCCCCACTGCAACACAGGGCCTGTCAGCCACACTGCCACATGGGTTCACTGGTGCCCACAATGCAAGCTGCAGCAATTTTCTCAGTTGTGTCTAAGTATTATCTGTTGCTTTTCCTGATGTTCAGTAAGTGAGCGCAGTGGGGCGTAGTGAAGTGAGGTAGGGTTCGGTGGTGTTGTGTGTCTGGCTGCCTGTTGCTTATTCCGGATCTGTTCAAAAAGTTGCATTGTTGCTTCACATGAGCAACCTATTCTGTGTCTGGTACGAAAGCTTGAAAAAAAATCACTATCTAAAGGAAACAGTTGTCCTTGCCAGTGCTTGTTTGGTCACAAGGAGTATGAGATTGCGCCACCCTTACCCACAGCTGCCGAACACTAGATCATCCTGCCTCCTCTCTTTCCTGGCTTCTCATTGGTTCCTGTGCATGCCACTTACCTTTCCTCCATTTCTATTGGCTGTAGTATATTTTCCAGCATTTATCAATGGTAGTTCCTCGTCTGCTTCTCTTATCAGTTTCCCGCCACCTAAATACTGTTTAGAAACAAACCGGAGGGTACCCCTATACCCAGTTGTGACCTGAGTAGATATGTTTAGCAAACAGTGTCTCAACAGGTATTATTAGAGGGCAATTTCACTTTAAACAAAGCATGCACATAAGCGTTGCCAAGGGAGGGAGACAAAAATACTAATAGCAATTAAATGCAAGAATTAGTCTGTTTTGAACATAAATAGCATAATTAAGGAAGGACAACATGGCATAAATGTACATGTAACCTGTACAGACTTGTGCACATTAGTGCTTGTGAAAAATAAAGTGAACGGCGCAAGTGACAAGTGAAAAAATATATACAGTGACAAAATGGCGGAAGGAAAACCCATAAATACGATTGTCAGTATATACAAAGGACTCTTGGTGATTCCCATACATTAGTATATACTTTAGGAGTACAGTTAGTTTCATAGAACCACAAAGGTAGTGCCAAGAATTGAGCCGAAGGGTCGACGGCGTTTCAACCTGTACAAAATTCAGGTCATGAGCAACGGGGGAGTAGAATGAGACCCGAGGAGGGATTGGAGAGGGGTCAAGCAGAGCGCACAAGCGGAGACTGATAGATGCACATAATGCTCTTTAATGATTATAATCCCAGTGTTGTAAGAAACTTGGGAACCCAAGGTGAGACACAGGACTCGCTGCATAAAAAGTGGTAACCAGGGGCAGATTAGTTTGAGTGAGGGCACGTCGGGTCAAATAAATCAAGTTAGCCATAGATGAGGCTGGAGTAGAGGCGTCGAAAGCAGTCGTCCTAAGCAAGGTAAACAATTCCTATAACTGTGGCAAACAAGCATTTGCAATGCAAAGTTTGAGCTATTGGCATTGCAAATAATAATGCAATGCCAAATGCTCAAACTTTCAGTAATGTGAGACCTACTGCATTGCAGATGCTTGTTTATTATTATTATTTTTAGCCATGCTGCTATACAGCATGGCTACCAATCATTGCCAAATTTGGTAATGCCCATGTTGGACAGCATGAAGGAAAGGTAATGGCACAGTCCATAGTGTCAAAGGCGACCCCTATTAGCTTTGCCAATCCTTGTTATTTCTTGGCAGAACACTCTTGTGATTCTGTAGAAATCGAATCTTCCCATGCCTGAAAAAAGAAAAAATATGACATTTGGTAAAAATCCTATCACATAAAGAAATCAATTGCGCCTATCTACATGTTTTAGCGAAAATACATTTGGAAGAAGATACAATCTGTTTTCACAATAAGAGCAGATATTCATCTATTTTTACAGTAAACGCACAGTTCTAAGGAGGAAAGGGCTTCTTTGAAGTACGGGTGGCAAAGTAAAACTTAGCTACAAATGGCAAGAGGTTCAACAAGAACAACAGGAAAGAAGCAAAAAATAAAAGTAGCTCTTCAATCACATGGCAATCTGTGAAAGGACAGCAATCGAGCTGAAGCAATCAGTACTTTGTCCATGTTCCAGCCGAAAGAAGAGGACGTGAAGCCAGCTTGAGCTGGCCAATTAGAAGTCAGCAAATAGAAGTAACAGTGAAGCCAATGAATGTTGAGCAAAGGGCGAGCTGCAAGACCCTCGCAGTATAAAATATCTCTCCTAAGCAAGAGCACATGCAGTGCATGTGCTGTCGCAGGCGAGACCTAGGAAGGAGGAGAACCTTCTGGTCTACCCTGAACTTGTATGTATTTTGGGACAGCGGCACTAAAAGTAAAATGTAAAAAGCATTTGCAATGCAATTGGTCTCGCATTTGTGAAAGTTAGGGCTTTTGGCGTTGAAAATGATAATGTGTTTTTTTTGTGGTTCAATTTTTTATTGAAATTTACAAAAGAATACACATAGTATAATAACTGTTTGCATTATCATACAATAAATATATAAGAAAATTGTTATATATAAGCATATAATAAAACTTTCTGAATAATTAATCATATTATATAATTTAATAAACACATAAACAGATCCATGCAAAAACAAATATTTGACTTTATATTGAGGCCATAAAAGATGGAATTACGGGAAGGGGGGGGAGGAGAGAGAAAGGGAAGGCAAAGAAGGGAACACAAAAGAAAACGATAAATGAAAATGTACACAAATATAAGACATAATGCTATATAAAGCTATATAAATATGTTCCTGAGAAAAGAAGACACTCTAGAAAACCAATAAGAATAGAGAAAAGATGAATATAAGGGATAATAATTTCACTTGATGTATAAATATATATATTAAAAGATACAGAATTATATGTAAGTGTTCTGGTGAGTAGCTATTAAAAACAACAACAAATAGGTAGACACAATATGTATTAAGATTTATTAACCACCAATAATGAATGATGAATGAGAATGAAAAGGGATAAGAATTAAATTACTGTGTAGATGGGTCATTAATATTAGCATCGGTATTTAAAGCTAGAAAAGGTGACCATACTCGAAGAAAGAGATCAGATTGATCCTGTATGTTGTATATAATACGTTCGTAGGAAGCTGTTTGAATCATGGCCACCATCCATATTTCTTGTGATGGTGGTTGAGGTGACTTCCATTGCCGTAGTATACAAATTTTGGCTGTAGCTAAGGCTGTGTGTAAGAGTCGGGCTTGTGGTTTAGAGAGTGATTGTGATTGACGTGTATCATGCAGAAGAATGGTAGCATGCGAAAGTGGAGTTTGTAGAGGCATCGTGGAATGTAAGGTTTTACCTATATAATTCCAAAAGGGTTGGATCACTGGACATCCGCAAATGATATGAGAAATGTTACAAGACGTACTATCACATCTCCAGCAGTTTGAATGGGGAAGCAAGCCAGCTTTATGCAGTTTTGTTGGTGACCAGTGCCAATCATGTAAGATCTTGAATAAGCAAAATTTCAATCGTGCTTCACGTGCACCCTTGTTGAGATTGTTAAGAATGTCAGACCATTCATTATCAGTATAAGAGACTGACAATAAGGTTTGCCATTTAGTACGTAAAGTTTGCGATAAGGGTTGAGAAAAAAGATGCGAAGTGAGAGTTTGGTAAAAGCCAGATGTAGCTCCTTTCATCTTACCCCAAGTGTGGAGATATGTTACAATTGGTGAGTCAGGCAAGAGCCATGGTGGAGGTCCTAGACTCCGCCGTAAGGATTGTCGTAACTGGTTGTATTTTGAGACTTGTATATCAGGCAAATGGAATTCTTCCTGCAGTTGGGCAAATGATTTAATATCTCCGTTTGAAAAAAGTTGATCTAAGGTAGAAACACCTGCTGTTTCCCAAATAGGCCAAGATATTGATTGTCTATTAATACGAATTGCAGAATTATTCCATAATGGGGCTTTTCTATGAAGACGAGGATGTGAGCCCAGTAAGCGGTGTGCCCTTTGCCAAGCAGCACGCATAGCCGACAAAATAGGATTAGTGGTGGAGTCTCGGGGACGAAATTCCGAGCCGTATAAAACAGAAAGACCTGCGTTTGTTAATGAAAGGTGGCGTTCAAGATGTACCCACTGTGGTGTATCCGATGATGATAATGTGTTTTACTTTTGTCTTTTGATTTGCTTTGGTTGTGGGTCAAGTGGGCATTGTCTGTCATCTACAGATACTGGGCTAAGTAAATGTGATAAAGTTATAATGATAGGTGAAATAAATCCTCTCTGGGGCTTGTGCTTTCAGTACTCCTCCGGTGTTGAGCGAGAGTGTGATTAGCTCAAACTAGAAGAACAAAGATTGCAAAGCAGTAATGGTTGCTCCAAATACTACAACTTTCTTAGTATAGCGCATGCCAGCTACCAGACTGCGATACTGAGCACTTCAGAATGGAAATATCACAATATATGCTGTAGTGCGACTTTTTAAGACACAATTACTAGCAATGTTTAGGCCTGATTCCAAGTTGTAACAAACTTGACAAAAATGTCAGCAGATGAAGAAGTCCAAAAAGGTAACGCACTAGAGTACAAAGTTTGACTGCTTGGAGAGTTCTGGATTCAATCCAATGTCTTTGGATTCCAGTTTCCAACTTGCCTCAAATGGGCTGGGGTGGTAATAATGACAAAGTTGTGATATTGCCCCTTCTATGGAATTACCACTCTGTTGGGATGGGAGGGGGTCTAAACATACTCTTAATAAAAGGTTTATTACATGGACATTGTGTAAAAGAGGTGCTGCCAAGCTTAGATGTCATGTCTTCGAGCTCCATAGCTAACCTATCCATTATACCAAGTGTATTAGTGGTGGCAATGAACTGCCCACGGTGTTTGGGAACTGCCAATGTTTTTTAAGCGCTGACACCCTGAAAGAAGCCGTTTCTAAGTACTTCAAAGGCCTGCAGATTAGGGAATACAAACACAAATTTATATGACGTTTTCTCGAGTCCTGAGCAGTAGGGGGGCACTCTGCAGTGGCCATGGTGGATATTGTTTACCAGTGGGGTCCCAGGCCCCAAGATACAGTGTTATTCCAACGGAATAACCGAGTTATTCATTTTTAACACTTGTCTCTTGCTATCAGAGCAATATTTCTTAAAAAGAACACAGGACTGATTTAAATGCATTATGGAATTAAACTCTAAAAATGCGTTTCTAGTAATTCGCTTGTCAAAAATAAATGCTTTGCCTGTCTCTGTACGAACAAAGTGTTTCCTGGAAGGAACGTGTTGTGCAAAATGGCAAAGGAAGACTTCCCACTCTCGCCTCTGCGCATAGGTGTCCCACTACTGCGCATCCTCCCTGTAATATCGCGAGAGACGATGGGGCAGCCCACGCATCTCGCTACGATAGGGGGAAGGTCTGTCAGCAAACACCCCCCAGATATAAGATAGTGTAAGTGGGCTCGACGGAGATTGAGACCACGTGAGTAAAGTAATAAAAAGCCCAGGGCTCTGGGCGGGAGTTAGTTCCTGGCTAACCACCAATGCCACACCTGTGTCCTGCGTGATTATTTATATTGTAGGCCCAGCCACCCACAATATTACACTCCCATGCTCTGCCCTCGTCTTCCTATCTGTTCTGATTCCAGGTCCTTTTGTGAATGCCGATGCCAAAACTGCAGGTCCTCATGTGGTATCCGTGATGAGAGTCAGACTACTCCTGCTACTGGTGCTTGCGCTCTCACCTGCCTCCTGGTTCTCGGTGTGAGGCCACCCATGCTTCTTTGGGTCTCTTTACCTTAAGGAGCCGCGTCCCTTTATTCTGCTTGGCTGCAGTAACAAGGTCCACTTCCCAGCCTTCCTCTGCCATGCACCTAGTGTTATGTGGAGGGTGTTTAGTTGTTCTGGTAAAGCACGTGTTCAGACAGGTTTCTGTTCTCCAGGCGGGCATTGTGATGTCTAACTGAGTTAACCAAGCGCCGGCACCTGAGACCAGCCTCTGTTGCCCTAGACATTGAAGAAGGACGAGTGTGACGGTACTCAAACTATTTCAAGTGTCGCATTATAATTGGAATAGAGCCAATCAACGTTCTATTATGCTCTTCAAATTGAGGACAAATAAAGACCGTGTATATGCATATTTCAATATAAATGGGAACTGATGCAATGACAAATTATAACAATAATTTGAATTGTTAGTAATCTTATTTTTGTGCCTAAAATAAAGACTAATTATAACACTTTAAAACATTTGCACAATTTCATTTATCTCAGAACCATTGACGTATGTCTATGTCTATTGGTTTTTCATGAACATTTGTTGAACAGACCTGATCATTTGCCATCCCAATGTGGCCGTCCCGTACACATGCCGTGAACCACAGTACAAAGAGTATTTTAAGCTTTAAAGTGGGTCACTGTTGTACGGTGGCCCAAAGGACACCAATCTTAAAGAAATGATCGTCATACGTTCCGAAAACCTAATTTGTGATGGTATGGTATTGTTATTTGTAAAAGCGATTTCTTACCTCTTGCGAGGCCCAAAGTGCGGCTCAGTATTTATAGTGCACTATTCATTGGCAACAATGCGTGTGACGCTTTACATTCAAAAATCATAATGATGCGGTGTTGCTTTTTAAACTGGAAAAGAGATGATTTTATGAAATGGTTATGCAAACGAATGTTAGCCACATGGGAGGAACTGGGATGGACGAATGCTGCAATAGATTGTAAGCAGCTGCAGACCTGAGCTCCCACAAACACAAGGTGGAAAAAATAACAAAATAGTGCCCTCACAAACTGATAAACACAACAAAGTGTAATGATATTGTACTTAGTCCCTGCTCCTGGGAGGAAAAAGGAGGGACAAAGAGGCAGGACTGGCCACTAGCAAGCAAGGATTGTTAAAGGACATTGAAACAAACAAATGAGAAGTAAGGAATGGCATTTGGCCCACAGAGAGATATGTATACTAAAGTATACAAGAGGTTGTACACTTACGCTTGATCTAAAAAAGGGGAGGGAGTATTTAATGGGAGAGGCCTGGGGAGTGATTGTGTCGATAGGCAGCACGAGGGGGGGGTATGGGAACTTACTTGTAGGTGCAGAAAGCGCTGGTGAAAGAGAAGCAGAGGTCTGGTAAAATGTTTTCAGATCCTTGAAGAGCCGCAGGCAAACCGGCGTGTGTCGAGTGGTGAAAGAGGGATGGAGGCTCGGAGAGAAAGCAGAGCCAACCCAGTGACATCATGGCATTGTGTGAGCGTGATGACGTTGCCAAGAAGGAAAAAAATGATTTCAGAAAAAGGCGGAAGGACAAGTAGGGCAGACTAAGCAGTGTAGCCTGGTTTTCGTAAAGGAGAGAGAGAGACAAAGCTGGGGCAGCAGCCTGTCATCTATGATATTAACAAAATAATTCATACAAGTATTACAAAATATTACGAGAACAAAGGAAACCGCATGAAGTAATTACATACATGATTTCAAGATAACAATTATTGTTAATTATACTAATGATCGGGTATGATAAATGGACGACGAGTAATATTGTACAGTTACTTAGTGGCTAAGATAAATCCACGATCTCAAACAGGCATTAGGAATTGACATGTATTGTTGAAGTTTATTTCTAATAGATGATGTCTGCGGGCAATATGGTGCAGTAAGTGAGAGAAGTTTTTTGGGAACACAGCAAAAACATGAACACGTATCATAGCAAATTTAAATACATGATTTCAAGTAACAATTCAAGAAATGAAACTGTGAAAAGAGAAATCCAAATGGACACGTTTGTGTGTTGTACAAATATATGCTTCAGAATAATTGCCTCAGGACAATATGGTACGTTTAATGAGAGGACGATCTAAGTGGTTATATAAGATAACCGAGCCACAAAACTAATGCTTTAGAGGGGAGTCATATGTACATTGAGGTCATTGCTTAAATGCATTACAGGTACGGTAGGAAAGCACAAGGTAGGGGCGGATTTAGATGTATACCAGACACAGGGGACTGTGGGACAAAGGGTGGCCTACATGAACCCAAGTCTGAGAACATCTCAGTGAGAAAGTCACTGATGTATTAAATGTTTATGGTATTATTCCATTCATCAAGAGTGTTGAGTCCTTCTTCCACTGAGTGCAGTGAGCGATCAATCTGCATTCACATCTGTTTAGGAGTTAGTGCAGGTTGCCACCCAGAAGGGGTAGTGTTGGTTGGTCTATAACTTGCCATGTGAAATCGGTTTAACTGTGGCCATTCTTGTAAAGTGTATAACACGGTGGCCGTTTTGTACTTTGCACCGGATTTGGTTTTAGTGTTGGATGATTCGATCTTTGATCATCTGTGTGGTTTGTCCTATGTATATAAAATTGCAAGGGCATCGTGTAAAATAGATCACGTTTCTGGAACAGCAATAAGCTGATACGAATGTTAATTCACTTTAAAGTCTTTGGTGTTGGACGTCAAAGGACAGACTACACATCTCGGGCATTTATAATGTCCCAGAAGAGGTGGCAGACCCCAAGCAGATGTAATTAGGTTGGCATTGTCTTGTTTCTTGGGCCAGGGAATGGCATGTATCAGATGATCCGCCAAGTTTTGGCCTTCTGTAATAGACTAATGGTGGCTCTTTGAAAGTCTTTAGGGTTCGTAAGGTGTTCCAATTTCCTTTTATGATCCTGCTCACTTTGTTGCTGGAAGGGCTGAAGGTTGCGACAAAGGGGATATGTTTATTCACTCGTTCCTCCTTAGGCATGAGTAAAGTTTCTCGATGGTTGTACCAAGCATGTTTGCATGCTCTGGTAACCAAACATCTGGAATAGCCTAAATACTGTTAATATCCACTTTGGTGGAACTGTATTTTAATAAAGGTTTGCCTTTCACTGTTGCAGCATATTTATATTACAATTTATCACCCAGAGAGATCGTGATTTGCATAAAATCACAGGATGTTGCGCTGCGCCGTCAGGGACTCGAACTGGGATCCCAAGCTCTCGAGACAACAGCTCTGGCCACTACGCCACACCCTCTCCATTTCCGTTATTTGTTAGAGAGCTCTTTCCTTCACCTGTACAATGATTGAGGAAAACAGCTCTTTATTCGTTACATAGGCAAAATCAATGCATTACCGATGCTTGTTGGAAACGATTCCACTACTGAATATCGAGAAGAGGATTATCGGTGTACAAGAATATAGAGGACAGAATATCGAGGGACAAGCTATCGAACTCTATGTGCATATAGAGAAGTGTGGATTACTATTTCAAGCTCCACATCTACATACCTTGAAGATATATGCACCACGTAGGTACACGCTTGTTGAGTTAGGACTGGAAAATTGAAACTTACCTGTCTGTTCTATTTTCGATATTTTGCCCTCAATATTCTGGCTTCGATATTTAGTATGCACGCCGTTGGGAACTCTCTATGATCCTTCTTGCCAGGGAAAAATGTCATAACAAAAGGTTCTCAATTTAATCCAATCACCTTGTAATTATGCTGGGATGCATTCTATTCCATTGTTTGTTTACTCTCTATGCCACCACAGACGTTGACATCAATTCACACATCAACCATAGGCCCATCCCAAAAACAGCCCAGCTTGAACATCTAGGTCATGTGACCCCCGAGAAGTCCAATATTCTACCCTGATTTGCATACAGCTGGTGGCTCTCTGTGGTGGTACAGTGAACAAAGAAACAATGGTATGGAATGCCACCCAGACCTACCCGGGCGTCGGGTAGAATTCACACCCTCCATGCATCACATTTGTTGGTTTTCTCAGGGAGAATTCCTTGGTGATAGTCGAAGTGCCCCAGGGTTGCCCAGATGGCATTACTCCCGCTTACTGTGCCACCAAGAACGAAGCTGCACTTCACTGATGAGGCCCAATGAGGTGAACTCTTTTGTTGTTGTTTATAGACTAATACAATGTTTGCATTTCACAATTGGCTCTAAACCAGCCAATCTGAGTGCAGGTGCATTAGACTCCATCGCGCACTCCTGGGCAAGGAAATGCCATTTGCAGTCTGTTTGGGAGAGGGCTATAACCGTAAAGCTGGTCAGCACAGCAGCAGCACTGCCACGATGTGTCCTCTCCTGCCTGCAGACACATGTCCAATCAATACCTTGGTTCAAGTGGGCCGGGTCACTGATTGCCAAATTGTAACATACTCATCAGTGGCGGCTGGTGATATTTGAAAGTGTTGAGGCGTAAAAGTTTAGTATGACTTTTATGTAGTGAGCGACGTGGCAAGCTTAATGGATGAACTTCGGGTCCAGGCTGAATCCTCCTCCAGAGTACTGTTTTTTTAAAAAAAATGGCAAATGGTGCATTTTAAAACAACTTAATTTAGTGATTAAGCAAGGCCTAAAAAGCAGTGGGAACGTATAGTTTTGAAATATTAAACACTTAAAAAACAGCCCTATATCTTACTGTATTAATATGTTCAACAGTTACTGTTATGTGCAAATTATACAATACGACAACTTCCGCCTTTTAAAGTGCTTGCCCAGTGACTTGCACTGCATGCGGCATCACCTTTGGAAGAAAAGGCTCTAACCAGTATTCGGGAAAGGCCCGCAGCTGCTGATTGCAATCACTCATAAAGAAATATCTGAAGACCGATATTTAAGGGATGAAAAATGGACTCTCTAAAAGGGAACACGTAAAACACATTTCTGTGATTCCCATATTGTCCAACCAGACTGGTATTTTTGTTTCTCTCAGAGATGTAATTGCATCCAGATGTATAACACAACAACTGACCTGCACCTAACACCTGTCAGTACAATTGACTTTGTCAATGGTTGTTAGCTGTTTAACATAAATGAGTAACAACAAGGATTTGTTATAAATAATTAGCCTTCAAAATGTTTCAAGTCTGACATTTTAATAGTATTGAGGCCTGTGGAAGCAGTTTAGGCCTTCAGTTATGAGTGCGTTATGTTGGATATATTTGTCCTTTTTCTCTGCCCATCTCATCTATGTGCACATATTCAACCCCCCCTCTTTCCTCTTGAGCACCCTCTTTTCACTCTACTCTGAATGCACTTCCTTGCATCTCCCTCACTTCCCCAATTCTAAACATACACTGCACTCACTCACATTTAAGCAATTTATTTACTTTTGCTTTTGCCCTGTAAATATGTTGCCATCGCTGCACCCCATCCACGCCCACTTTCAAAACATTGCAACTACATCTGGAATACATGACTATTGTTCAATGTGCTCTGCAAAGCGGCCAACCCACTGAGTGGCACTTTGCTTTGGCTTCAGCGTCAGGGCTCTCAATCAGAGCCCCTCATAAACGCCTGCACTGCTCAAAGTATGCATGGAATAAAAATATAGAAAGAAACACTAAATAATTAAATGGCTTACTCTTGTGGAAGGGAAGATTAAGTAAAACTTGAAATGAGAGAGAAATTAAATCGTTGACACGAATTGCCTTAACATTTTGAACAGTCATTGTTCTTAAATCTATCCTCGTTTTTGGCATTAATGTTGTTAAGGGCCTGAAGATGGGGGCAGTTTTAATGCCATACATCAGATAACTGTCTGCTGTAAGCACATATCTCTCGCTTTGTGCGGGACTCTGATATTTTGGATCCACTTCACAAGGGAACAAGAACCGTGGCCTGCTCGTCTTTAGTATTGATTTTGCGGTGTAACAAATACAGCAGCTCCGCATTAACGGGGTCGGCGACGTGCAGCCAGGGCCAGGGGTGTCACAGTGGGGTAGGTTAGTGTGGCGAGGGGTCTCAAAACAATATACAAAACTGGAGCTTAGCATTCTAACACTTACCATCGTGGAAAACAAGGCACCAAAACACATGTGCTTACATCCACTCGTAAGTGTGACGAATCAGAAAGGGTGGTATCTAAGCCTGTGAATGACGGACTCGGGGACGGAGACTCCAGAGCCCCAAACCATGACGCTGACAGTGTCAGTGGCCAATCATGGATACTTCCATAGACCACAATGGCAATGGCTCATCATGAGGGGCTTTAGAACAGTGAGCCCTGCGTCCTGTGCCACAGTTCAGAAAGTTGATTACTGCCTGGATTCCGTCTCCTGTTTCAGAGGGAGGCGGGGCAGGCAGCCCGGGGCAGGCAGCCCAGATTTAAATACATTGATTTGTTTAGACATACAATCGTATCTCTAAATACATTTATCTATTTATATTTGTTCAGGTATGTGGCGCAGATCCAGGCCCCCGATATGCATTGCTTTTGTTGGCCCTTGACATGTCCCTCAAGGATGTTTGAGTGACCAATGAAACAGAAAGGGGACCGGATGAGTGCATCCATGCCTTTTGTCTCTGATTCAGACACTCCCAGACACCTTTTTAAACCATTTTGCTTACATGATGGACCTTGAAATCTGTTTGTGGACAGACTTTAAGCCAGAGAAGAAAACCTACAAAACATCCCAAGTACGATACAGCTTTAAAGGAATGAATAGGAACTGATATTGCTTTTCCAGATGTTCTGCTGATCCTTTTGCATAGCGTACAGCAGTAGGCAGTATTCCAACTTTAAAGACGGGTGAGGGTTACCTAAAGCTGACCTATTTAAACTGTTTTACTGTCTACACGTGCCCCTCTACAGAGCCCTTCTCTCTAGGTGTGCTCGACGTAGATGCATCCAATATGAGAAGTCCCAAATACTTCCAACCAGGGTGCAAGTCGGGGTACACAGCATCCATCCGCTCTTTTTACAAGGTGCATGACGTCTCCACTGCCAAGAAGTTGGGTCCCTCAGAAATATGCTGAACGTGTCCAGGTGTCACTTTTCGACACCAGGACACGTTCAGCAGCACCTACACGTTGTCTACCTTCCTTCTGAGCAGCAATTTGCAGTCGGTCAGGGGGATTTATTATTTTGAATTCCAGCTGAACCTAAACAAATGATGTCCTTTTGTTCAAGTATCCTGGCCGATAGTTATTGGGAGCCTCACACCTAGATGCAATGGAGGGGAAGCAAAGGCACTCAGCTTGTTATTACTGGGGCCACTGGAATTATGCGATTGTGCGGCACCGCAGGTTTTGCATAATTATAGATTTGCTGCATTTACAACATAATCCATCATCTGCTGCGTAATCTGCAAATATTACCCACCCAAATATTTTGTTTCTAGCTCCAATGGTTCAAATGTTACTAAAAACGCAGTGACACATGTTTCTGCCCAGTGGAATGCCCTTTGCAGAGGTTAACTATACACCTTTCTGTTGCTTATTGCTATATTTTGGGGGTAAAATTGGTACTAATGAGGTTTTGAAAATGCCCAGTCCTTGTTAGCAAGTGTAAAAATGACAAAATAAGGGAGTAATATCTTCAGTGCAACAAGAATTATGCGATTGTGTGGGTGCGTGCTTTTCACATAAGAGACTTGCCGCATTTGCCACATAATCCAACATCTGTTGCATAATCTGCTGATTTAATGATAAAAATTGTTTCTAGCTCAAATGGTTCAAAAGTTATTAAAAATGCAGTAACACGTGTTGCCCTGCAGTGGAAGACCATTTGCAAAGGTTGACTGGTCACTTTTCTGTTGCTTTTTGCTTTACTCTGGTGTTAAATTGGTACTAATGAAGTGCAGCCAATGCCCAAACACTGTTAACAATTGTAAACAAGCATTGGCACAGCCCATAGGTCTCGCCTTTGGGACCTTTATAAGCTTTTAGCCATGCAGCACATTCTCCTGGGTACTGTGCCACATGGAATTGAAAAGCCATACAATTGCTTCACACTGTGTACCCTTTATCAACAGTAGCCATCTGCATCTGGTCTGAATTACCAATGAATTTCCAGGCAGTATGATACAGTCTATACACCTGACAATGACATAGGTTAAGTTGGAAGATTCTACCCTCTCCTTTTACAAAAGACCTCTGTAAAGGAAGTACATTGTGCGAGAATCTTGAATTACAACTGTAGGATGACGTCTGCGCAAATAGCCAAAAGGCTAAGGAATTGGCATATACTATACTACAGATACATTGTTACATAATTTAAGAGTGGCTAGAAGCTGTTCAATGGCGAATAGACAGACTATTTCAATAAGATCTTGTGACTTAAAAGAATAAATGACCAGTTAAACATATATAAATGTATGTCTATCAGTCTGTGGTTTTCTGGAAACCCACTCACCATGAACACACCTTAACAGAGTAGATTAGACTTCCCCTGACATCAATGCATTTAAATTAATTCAAGAGATTCACTGCCACAAACCCCGCCCGTACCATGACAAAGTTGAGGATTCACCCGCATGGATTAAAATTATTATTGCAAAATGTTGATATCATGTTCATATTAATAACTTAACTTTTTAAAAAGAATGAATCATGCCCATGAATTATGCTAAAAAAGCATAAGAAGCTACTTAAAACTCTAGACGGTTCAGAGCCATGCCCACATGCCGTGCCCGTGGACCTGTGCATGCCCATGCTTGTTAAAGAAATGAAAGCACGTGCTTGGAATAAATTACTCCGATATCGTTCTATTAGAAATATTTGTTACAACCATCGGGATGTTTACCATAAAAGTAAAACACTAACGCGCACTGCTATACTGCTTGTATACTGGTATTCATTTCCGTAATCTATTTTTATAACGTTTTTACTGTGGTTGCTCCCAGATTTGCATTACATGCAAAACTGTGCCTTTCTCGCGAACGTGGTCATGTGCTTAGACACATAACGTGCACTAGTGTGCAAAGTAACTAAGTGCAAAGAAGCGTGAATCTGTTTCCAATGGAGAGTCAAACGTGTAAAAGTGAAAACAAGCAGCAGCATGACAAAAGCAACCAGCTCAGCGCGAACCTCATTCGCTCCAGCGGTTCATTCCTGTGCATGCCCCTGACCACACTGTAACAAACCCCTACGGGCAATCCAAAGAGCTTCCGGATTCAGTGTTTGCATTCCTCTAGCACAAAACGGGACATTATATCACTTGCACAGTGAAAACTAACTGCAGCCAGAGTTGTGTGTTGCAAACCTCAGACCCGAGCCTTAGGGGTTGGGGGGCGCAAAGCAGATGCTAAGGGCTTTGCAGCAGGGACAAAAGGCTCATGTGCTCCGTAGTCACGCAACTCACTTCGGCTCCAGAGAACAAAACCCCCAGAGGCCCCAGGCGGACATAAATTGGCCCGAGCGTCAGCCATAACTTTATCAATGTGGGATGTGGTTCTCCCGAGCCAGGGGATTCGCTGCTGTCTGTCGCCACTCAAGCCCTTCCGTGCAACCGAGCTTGAATGATGCTCATTCCGATGTGCCCAATACAGGACAGACACCCTGTCCTGAGTTATCAGCCCCGAACTTCCCACACAGGCTCGTCGTATCTGTGCCAGCTGCCGTTATTTGTTGTGGTACAATGAGCTGAAAGCCAGGCCCGGGGCTAAGTGGGAGTAGAATGTTACAAAACGATACTATCAGGAACAGTATTTGATTTTTGCACATTAGAAGGGCGTGCGCATGATGTTTCTGTTTGAAGCTAATGGAACGTCTTTGTTTCTGCCTGAGCATCTAACAGGGTAATAGCAATTGCACATTGGAAATGCAAAAAGACACTAACATTTAAATAGGCCTTCCTACAAAAAGATTTTCTTTCAGGTTCCAAACGGTAAAGGAAACGAACATAATAATCCTTATTTGTAGTACATTATTTACAACCAGTATACAGCGTAATAAATAACACATCTAACACGCCGTGAAAGTCGCGTGAAAGTGATGGCAGGGACGCGCTCTGTGGTGGGGAAGGCGCTGAAAGCTGGCGGCTGCGCGTGTGACCGCAAGTGCTAGGCCAGCAGAAGCCTGGGGTAGCACTTTTAAAAGCACACTACAAAATGTCTCGCAGAGTAGCGCATGCTCTGACTCAGCGAGACCTAAAAATGACAAAATAATGAGGTGATTCTATCACAAAATTTGCACCATTTCGTCACATAAATTTACCTAATAATATTCACACCAGGGATCTAAAGGGATGGGCCCAACCAGAAACATGCAAATCTCTCTATATCATACAATTTACAAAGAAATACGCCTGTTATTCCAACACAAACGGGACCGACGACTAATACAAAGCCAGATAGTGTGTTTGACAAATGCATTTATGACGGAACTGCTAGGAAAGCAATCAGTTTAGGACGAGAGCCCTCACTCACCCAAGGGTGACATGCTTCATCATAGGGTTCCCTCCTCACATACAGACTGCAAAGTTCATGGTGTGGGGTACGACTCCCCAAATGGGGAGGAGTAGAGGTGTTTTTTAATGAGCGATGTGTGGTAAATAATTTAATTACCGGGACTTAATTTGATACAGAAAAATAATAAAAATAGCTCAATAAAATAAGAGGCAAAATCCGTGATATTAGAGGTTCGGAATGGGCTTTATTCCAATGGACGATTCGAATCGTGGACTCCAAGTTCCATCACCACGGAGGTTCAGGAAGTGAAGTACATACTTTATTGATAAGTAATCACTTTTATACAATAGGCATTACAGTGAAGCAAATGCAGGAGGCGTAACAATTGATAGTAAAGATAAAACATACATGCGTAGCAAAAGTGGGCGTAACCGGGTGTAACTAAAGAACGTCATCAGGTATGATGTCATAATAGGGTGGTTCCATGAAAGAATTTTGCAATGTCAGCAGAAATACTTGGCAGAAATGCGCGCGCAGCAGCATGACGTATGATTGACGTGCAACTAGGGGGTGAAGGGGATTTGACATTTAACTCTACATGTGGCGACAGATGTCTGGAGGGTCAAGTCAAGCTAATCCCAAATCATATCTAACATCCTATGTTTAAAGAACTATGTTATCCAAAAGAGAGGTCTCTTAGAGTAGAATCTTATTCTATACTGACTATACTGACTGTTAGTGCGTGTACAAGCGTCTAAGTGTCTACACTAGATGCGAGGGCAGAAGTCTTCCATAATAATAGGGCTATGAATTACTTGCATAAAGACAGAGAAGCCGGGCCTTTGCTCGGTAGCTGGAAGAATGTTTACTTAAACTACTAGACAGGAATGCATTGGGCAGGGAGCGGAGCAGATAATTTCGAAGGTGAAATACAGTTTTTGGCAGGCAACAGGCTGATGTCAGGCACCGTGAGCCGCGCAGGGAATGAGACAAAGTTCATGGTCACAGATGCAGGCTCAGACTGGAGCTTTCAGAGGCAGAAGACAAGAAATGCTTGATGACAGAATCGGGGCCTACTTGCCTGGACTGTAAAATGGCATAAGTGAACCATATAAAGCCGGTGGCCTTTCATACTTAGGAATGGAATATCCGGCCTATTCATGGCGGATCTGAAAGAGGACGTGTTGACGGTGGACGCACATGTGTTTGCGTCTTCATAACTGGAACTGGAGGGAACATACATGTACTTGTGATTCATACATGAAACCGTTGGGGTCCAAGATAGGGGACATAACTGATCAGAAAAATCCATATTTCCACATTCCCTCCTTGTCCCCTACTTGCCCGTTAAGAGATATCAATCTTCATCAATCCGTTGATCTGTTCATATAGCATCATTTGTTCTTCTTTTTTCTTCTGGGATGAATGAAATCTTGGTGGTGGAATACACGATGTGGCACACAGACCACAGATCGCTGGTCCACATTGTAGACATAGACAGCAACTGAATAGTATGAGAAAGCCAATACCTAGGAAGGATAGGACCCTCCATCCAAAGGTAGATAATACACTCCAAAACCAACCGGACCAAGTCCAGGTGCCTGGATTCTGGTGTATCTGGCTCACAATCTTATGAAGGCGAGTTATGGCTTTATATACAGATGGCGAATTTTCTGGTATGAAAATGCAACAACTTGATCCGATGACCCTACAAGCTCCGCCCCTATCGGCCAGGATGACGTCAAGGACAAGACGATTTTGAAGCACAACAATCCGCATAGCAGACTGCTCTTCTGTTAAATTGCCTAAGGCGGAAATAGTTTCGTTCACTACTGCTTCAAGGGTTCTAGTTAATCTACGTATCAGCTTACTATTAGTAACGGTACCTATATAGGGAAAGAGACCTTTATTGAAATCTGTGTATTTTTCCCATGCTGTTTCAGTGTAATCGACTATTGGGAGATCTCTCCTTTCTCTATTGTGTACTAAATGAGTATTTCTGTGATAATCAGGAGGAGCTAGGAAAACAGGTGGCAAAAGGAATCCGATGTAGCAGGTACCATCCCAATCTAGAGGCAGACGTATATATGCCGTCTGACCACATATAAAATAGGAATGGCGGGAAGCTCTAAATGTCGACTTGCCTTGATCACTAAATTCTATTACAGTGGTGCATCTACTATGGCCCATATGTATGGAACCATTCTTTCTTACACATAATTCACCTTCTACTGGAAATATTGACATAGCGGGCAAAATTGGAGTAGCTTCGGATTCGACATTTAGGATCATAAGATTAAGCGTAAAATTACCTAATCCATACACTTCGTTTTCTAGATCAGTTCCTGTTCTTTTGGGAAGTCCCTCCTTGTTAGGGTAGCAGACTTTAAGTAAAACTAAGTTCAAATTTCCCCATACCCAGTTGTCTTGATAAACTGCAGAATTCGAATCTAGGGAATTGATTAAACTAAACCATGCTCCACAGGAGCCGTTGTGTGTGAACGGGTATGGAAAGAGAGGTAGAATTCCTTTATAATTCTGATAGGGAGGGAGTCGGCCACATATCCAACAATTTGTAGCATTGCTAACCTGATGGGAATGATGTAACATACTAATAAACGTGTTATTGCGCAGCGCGAATCTATAAGACAACTCATGCAGAGGTAATTCACTAAAAGAATGTTCAGCAGTAACCTTATAAACATGTCTAGAAATAGGATAATATATGTGCAACAATATACTTGCAGTAATTATTAAAAGACTTAAGAAAAACAGAATTAATAACGTCACTGTGCAATGACTACGCAGTGATTTACAGTACGCCTGTCGTTTCAGTTTTATCCTTCTGTTTCTTTCTCTATACAGGTCTAAGTGATACATGTCAGAGACAAATTCGACCGATTCACCTTGGAGAGGACTTAAACAATCAAATTGCCTGACTGGTTAGACCTAAGTTTTAGTTTGTATTGTTCGTGGTTACTCAGTTCAACCAAAGGAAGTTTTGAGTCAATCGAGGAAGACACGCAAGGTGTGTCGTTTACGTCTGACGACAGTCCATGAAATTTCTTGATATGACTTGAATGTATCCAGCCTTTTCGACCTTCGATCTTCACGGCTGTCCTCGTCGTTAGCAGTACGAGCTGAGGCGACCTCCACCTAGGATCCAGCTGAGACTTCCGATCAAAGTTCCTCACTAAGACCAAATCTCCTGGAATTACGTCATGGGGTTTCACCTCAGTGTTGTCGGGAAAAGCTGCAGCTACCTGTGAACGACAAGATTGTAGTGCAGACATCAAGGAAGCCAAGTAATCTGTCAGCATATTACAGTCAATATCAGTTATTTTGCGTGGTATAGGCGTCCCCCACATATTTGGTGGTCTGCCAAAGATCACCTCATACGGGGATAGCCCTGTTCGAGAGTGTGCTACCATTCTCATGTAAAAGAGTGCAACTGGTAACGCTACTACCCAGTCGACACCTTTCTCTCTGCATATTTTGGACAATCTAATTTTCAGGGTCTGATTATGTCTTTCCACGAGACCTGCTGCCTCGGGGTGTCGGACACAGTGAAATTTCCACTGATAGCCTAACAAAAGTGAAACGTGTTTCATTAGTTCGGATGAAAACGGCTGGCCGTTATCTGAGTAGACAACACGTGGTAAACCGTACCATGGGAAGAATTCTCGAACTAACTGTTTGGCAGTAGTCGGGGCAGTGTAATCTGAAACCGGGTATGCCTCTGTCCAACGGGAAAGAGCACAGACAACTACGAGAACATATTTGAATCCTCGACATCGTTCCATCTGGATATAATCCATCTGGAGGACTTCAAAAGGGTGATCAGGAGGCTGAAATCCACCCTGTTCTACGGGAATGCTTTTTCCTGGGTTAAACTGACAACAGATCATACAGGTACGGACTTTTTGTTTAGCTGCTGCTCGTAAATGTTTGTTGAACCAAATGTGTTGGATGCTGTCTAGCATAGCTTTTTCTCCTAGATGTGCTGGACTATGTACAGTGTTAATAACGACTTGGACCATTGAATCAGGAAGGAACCACACAGATTTTTCCTTCGTCATCCATCCTTGATCCGTTTGGATCCCTCCTAATTCAGTCCATTTCTTTATTTCGTCTGGAGTAGCATGTGTCTGTATGTCAATTACGTCAAGAGCGGGATCCTTAACCGTCATACAATGTGTTGGCGTCGGGACTATTGTCTTTGTCATGTCGGATGTTTGAGTTTGAGCAGTCTGTTTAGCTGTTCTGTCAGCTAGATCATTGCCTTGAGAAATGATATCAGTAACTTTCGTATGAGCTTTACATTTCATAATTGATATTGCAGTGGGTAGATGTATTGCATCTAATAAGGCATGAATGAGGGTTCGTGCTGAATGTGGGCACCGTGAGAAGTTAAATAACCTCTCTCTCGCCACAGCACGCCGAAGTCATGTACAACTCCGAATGCATAACGTGAATCAGTGTATATGTTGACTTTTTTATTTGTGGCTTGAATACAGGCTTGTGTCAGAGCGATGAGCTCTGCTGCTTGAGCGGACAAGGTATTTATACAATTTGTTTCAATGATTTCAGTGTCTGTTGTGACTGCATAAGCGGCCACTAACTCTCCTGTACCTGTTCTCATACATGAACCATCTACATACAACGTCAGGTCTGGGTCTGACAATGGGACGTCTGTCAAATCTTGTCTGGGTTTCGTCGTGATAGTGATAACTTCAATACAATCATGTGCAAGTGGGTCTGTTCCATTTACAGGTAACAGTGTGGCAGGATTCAATGTACTACAACGTCTGATTTCTATATGTGGCTGAAACAATGTTAATTCGTAACCAGTGAGTCGTGCTATAGTCAAGTGTTGTGTTTGTGTGCGGTTCAAGAGAACCTCTACTGCATGTGGTACTTGTACTGTCAATGGATGTCCTAATACTATGGCATCGCTTTGTCTGATTGCTAAAGCTGTTGCTGCCACTGATTTTAGGCATGCAGGCAAAGCCTGAGCTACGGGATCTAATGTACTAGAAAAATAAGCACATGGTTTGTGTGATCCTGCTTGTTCCTGTGTGAGTACTGACAAGGCAGTACCTTCGCGTTCTGTAACAAAGAGTGTAAACTGTTTATTGTAACATGGTGTTGCTAAAACAGGTGCTTGGCATAAGGCTTTCTTTAGGCTTTCAAAAGCTTGTGCATGTTCCTGAGTCCAAGGGAGAACAGTCGATGTGGCTGCCTCCTGTGTTGTCAATTGAATGAGTGGTTTTGCTAGAAATGCATACTGAGGGATCCACTGCCTACAATATGAAGTGAGGCCTATGAAAGCCCGCACCTCCTTTTGTGTCTTGGGTATTGGCATATTTGCAATTAGCTGGATGCGATCTGGTGTAAGCTGCCTTCCCTCCTTGGACAGCGAGTGACCAAGGTAAACAACTCGCTGGACACAGAATTGCAGCTTAGAAGGGGACACCTTGTGCCCCTTTTCGGCCAAAAATTGTAATACCGTCAGTGATGCTTTCTCACATTCAGGTTCGTTTCTAGCGGTGATCAGCAGATCATCGACATATTGAAGCAGGGCAGTGTTGACTGGCATGTGGATACTGTCGAGTTCTCGTTTCAGTGCTTGGCTATAGATGCTGGGGCTTTCTGTAAATCCTTGAGGTGCGCGTGTGAATTTAAAGCTACGTCCATTTAAACTAAATCCGAACAAGTATTGGCTTTCCGGATCTATTGGGACGCTGAAAAAGGCATTCTTGAGATCAATTACAGTAAAGAATGTTGCTTCGGAATCAATAGCTGTCAGTAATGACGAGATATCTGGGACCACAGGGAATTGTGGCACAATGCATTTGTTCAATTCGCGCAGATCAATAACCAATCGATATACTGGCGGGGCCTTTGGATCTGTTCGTTTAAGAATCGGAATTATCGGGGAATTACATACATTGGAGTCTGTTTCCACAACCACTCCTTGGACAATGAGCTCGTCAATGATTTGCAGTAAAGCCACTACAGCATCTGGTGGTAACTTGTATTGTCGCATTCGTGGTAGTACCACTCCTGCCTTTAGTGTAACTCGATATGGTGTAATATTCATGCAACCCACATCAGTAGGGCCTTGTGCCCATAAATGTGTAGGTAAAGTCTGCAGTCGGGGATCCATGTCTCGAGACACATAGTGACCTTTGAAATCACGTAAAAACAATCTTACTCCTTCCGGAGAACAACATATTATAGCTCCTAGAGCTTTCAGTGTTTTTATACCTAACAAGTTTTCTGGACATGATTTAGTAAGCAATAAATCTGTAGTTCGGGTCAAGGGTCCTATCGTAAGTGGAAGAGGCTGTGATACTTCATTAACAATAGGTTTTCCTGAAAAACCAAGGGAAATATTCTGTGAGCCTGAGAGGGGTGCCCCTGGAACTTCACTACGTTTTATAGTTGTTCGACTTGCCCCTGTATCAAGTAAAAATTTTCTATCTTGGCCTAATAGTTCACTATGTACATAAGGTCCTTCTTGGTCTACAGGGACCTCGATAAGGGGTAAGTCAACTTCCCTCTCTAGGCTGGTTCATGCGTATCGTTGATAATCAGGATAGTCATACTGTGCGGTCTGGTACAGCTGTCGTGTCGTGGTTTGTGTGGCAGCAACAGGCAGCGCTGGTGCAGCTGGCACAAACTGTATAGACTGTTGTGGAGCTGGCATGGACTGTGCATGCTGCGGTGCTCCTTGTTCATTCTGATCCTGTCTAGGTGGCCGTGGTCTTTCTTGTGTTTTACCTGTGGCGATATTACGCTTCAGGACTGGGCAATCGTGTATGTAATGACCTGGTTGTTTACAATAGTTGCATGTCCCTTTTACAGGTCCTGCTGAATCACCGGACTGTGTCGTACCCTTTTTATGACCTTCAGCTGGAACTGTCTGGGAGACTAGCATTTTCATTTTTGTGTCTTTCATGCGTCTCTGTTCATGTTCTTGTTCCTCTCTAATTCTATTGTAATGATACTGTAACATTTGTAACATTTGTGATGGGGTATTACCTTGCCAGGTACTCTCGAATTTTAATACTCTATTCTTCACTTGGGGCAAGGAATTTTCAACTAATTTTGTCACAAACAGATGTGGGTATGACTCGCTACTTGCTTTTATGCCACTATTTATACCAAAACATTTTTCGAATCGGGCATAGAAATCACTAGTGTCTTCATCTTGCTTTTGTTTACAGGCTGAGATTGCACCCCAGTCTTCCTTTTTCGTGGTTAATAAACGTGGCAATACCTGTACTAGTAAACCTGGTAGTGCTTTAGTTTTGTCCCCAAGCCCCGAACCTGGACCTCGGGCCTTTTCTTCATTTTCTAATGCTGTCCAATCTATCTTTTGGTCTCCTACCTCCCACTCTTTTTCCTTAAGTTTTTCATAAATGCCAGCAGGCATTAATACCTTTAATATTGTCATAATGTCGGGATAGGTATACTCTCCCATGAGTAACATGTCTTTAATTTCTCGGTGAAAACCCGCTGGGTCTTTGTCATGACTGGGTACCACTTTCTTAATTTCTAACAATTCTATTTTCGATATGGGCGTATATACAAATACACGTTTAAACTGATTGTCCTCGCCCTTTATTGGGTGTACTTCTCGTAAGGGATTCTGTCTGTCCATGTAATACATCGTTCTTTCCTTGATGGGCAGTGAGACATGTTCTGGGCATACAAAAAGAATGTACTGCTTTCTTGATTCTAGTATTTCTCTAATTAACTTAGTACCTGAACCTCTCCATCTATTCGTGAGTAATTCAGTCAATATATCAGGTAAAGGACCAGGATCGGAATGTTGGCTTTTATAAAGTATAAGAAGTTGTTGAATCATATAAATCCCAGCTAAACGCTGTTCATCTGGGGTGAGGTTCAAAAATGTGTGTGCTACTGTATCATCACCATATTTTCCGGGACTGTCAACCCAATGAACGGCTGACCTGGCTAATTCTTGTTCATCCATAGAATCGAGTAAATGATAACCCCTTCGTTCTCGGAGTAATTTGTCAGCGGCTTGGAACGAATGCTCGGGGGACCTTATATTTATTATAGGTGTTTGGAAATTCCTGTTATTATCTGGACATATCGGACGTATCTGGTCAGTGAAACATCTAGTACTATTACAAGATCTTCCTCTACCTACATAGGCTATGGTTTCTGACTGTCCTGTGGGCAGTCCTGATCCTTCCTCCTCCTCGTTTTGTTCAAACTGGTCTACCGCTAATCTCTCTTCGTGTAGGCGTTCTATTTCTTTACGGATCTTTCGGCACATGGCTATTATACATTTTTGCCTATCATGTCTCCCCTCTGATATATTCTGGCTCCATCTGGTAAGGGTTTGCATTATTTCCGGATCTACCTCCGGTCGGTCTTGATTTCTGATTACACAATTTATGAGGAAACGTAACAGTTCCCCCTGTATCTCCACTTTCTGGTATTCCATAGCTCTGTTAATACATTCAGAATCTCGCCCTGTTTGGACAAAATGATATATATTATCTAGATGCATAGTCATTCCTGGTATCTTCCCTAAATACACCGCAGCTCGTCTGATACGTAATGATGCCAGGATCATTTCGTCCTCTTTTCCGGGCACAGGGTCATATCTACAATCTACAAGAAGTTCCTTAAGCGTGCGGGAATTTATGAGTTTGGGGGTACGTGGATGTGCTGATTCCTGAAAAGTAAGTTTATTTATTCTGGGTGGCGTAGAAAAAATGTTGGTAGCACCTCCGGTAGCCCCGTCTGGGGTATCGGGCGTGAAAGGATTCGTTGAACGCGACACAGCAACTATAGGTGTGGACACAGCTGTAGAAGCAGCTGTAGGAACAGATGTGGAAATAGATGTGCTTGCCGGAACTTGTGTCAGGATTTGTTGCTGTAGGGATACAGATACAGGATCTTGGCGTTGAACCTCCCCGGCAGACGGTCTATGTGGGGCGGGGTTAGCATACTCGGGAGCTGCGTCATCTAAATATGAGGAAAGAAAAACATCTTCTGCTGTTCTAGGATGCCCCTTAGGATGCATTTTTATTGGGAACAATGGGGGTGGCAAGTCTTTTGGTATCTCCGGAGTAGCCTTAGGTAATCCCTCGGCCAGAAGGGGATACATACCATTCATAAGGGCATTTCTTTGTCTGTCTACTTGTTCTGATTTCACTCGTGTACCTTCTTCAATTAATTGATTTTCTCGGACTTTATTTGAATTCTCCTTATTTTTCTCCTCCTGTCTGAGTGCTTTTTCTGTACGTCTATGAGATTCTTTACGCCATAACTCAACGGCGTCTTTCTGTGACTGTCTGGCTTTCCTTTTCCATAACTCTTCCTCTACTTTCATGATGCACTCTGCATCCCAGGTCCCAGCTGCGGGCCACCTCTGACTTTCTGGTAATTCCTTGGTGTAGTCTACCCATAAATCAAGAAATAATATAGCGTCTAAGCCGTGTTTATGATACATGAAGTACCCTGGAGTGTCCCTAGGAGGAATAGGAACAGCTTCTTTGAGTACCCCTTTTCTAGTTGTGATCTGTCTTAGTTTCGAAAAGAGCGGCATATTGAGAACTGATCTGATACTTGATCTTGAACAAATTTAATACAATAAACACAATAATGAACAGTCATTCACACCACAATATGCAGGACGTATTAACACATTTAACATTTAACGTTTAAATGAGCAACAATGATGATGACGATCTAAGAAAACTTAATCACAAAACATAATCCTCGGCATTAACTGAATTATTCTGAATTTATATACTTGATATACTAGATATACTGCTAAACAGTACAGATACACTGCTAAAACAGTGCAGACCGGATTTGTGTACCCAAACCCGTCTGGACCGGCACAACTTATGTGCACGTCAGAACGCCTCCCCAGTAATGGTACTCACCGGGTAGCTCGGAACGGAAGGCCTCGGAACGGAACTGAACTGAACTGGACTGGACTCGACTCGAAAACTTCGGGAACTTCGGGACATCGGAAACCTCGGAACTTCGGAACTTCGGAACTTGGTGGGCCTCTGTATACCTCGGATCTTGCTCTCTCAGCTAGGCTCTGGTCGGGATACTTCGCACTTCTCACCGCCTCGTCTGGGTGTTGATCGCAGCCTCAGTCGCCCCCGCTTGACCGGAGGGAGATACAGGAAATCCTGTTGGTACGCGTTGTTGTCCGTCCAGCTGTGGCAGGAGACCGGGCCTGCAACGCACCGCCGGCGCGTGAGATGAGAAAGTGTCCCTGTTCGGGCGCCATTCTTGTGGTAAATAATTTAATTACCGGGACTTAATTTGATACAGAAAAATAATAAAAATAGCTCAGTAAAATAAGAGGCAAAATCCGTGATATTAGAGGTTCGGAATGGGCTTTATTCCAATGGACGATTCGAATCGTGGACTCCAAGTTCCATCACCACGGAGGTTCAGGAAGTGAAGTACATACTTTATTGATAAGTAATCACTTTTATACAATAGGCATTACAGTGAAGCAAATGCAGGAGGCGTAACAATTGATAGTAAAGATAAAACATACATGCGTAGCAAAAGTGGGCGTAACCGGGTGTAACTAAAGAACGTCATCAGGTATGATGTCATAATAGGGTGGTTCCATGAAAGAATTTTGCAATGTCAGCAGAAATACTTGGCAGAAATGCGCGCGCAGCAGCATGACGTATGATTGACGTGCAACTAGGGGGTGAAGGGGATTTGACATTTAACTCTACATGTGGCGACAGATGTCTGGAGGGTCAAGTCAACCTAATCCCAAATCATATCTAACATCCTATGTTTAAAGAACTATGTTATCCAAAAGAGAGGTCTCTTAGAGTAGAATCTTATTCTATACTGACTATACTGACTGTTAGTGCGTGTACAAGCGTCTAAATGTCTACACTAGATGCGAGGGCAGAAGTCTTCCATAATAATAGGGCTATGAATTACTTGCATAAAGACAGAGAAGCCGGGCCTTTGCTCGGTAGCTGGAAGAATGTTTACTTAAACTACTAGACAGGAATGCATTGGGCAGGGAGCGGAGCAGATAATTTCGAAGGTGAAATACAGTTTTTGGCAGGCAACAGGCTGATGTCAGGCACCGTGAGCCGCGCAGGGAATGAGACAAAGTTCATGGTCACAGATGCAGGCTCAGACTGGAGCTTTCAGAGGCAGAAGACAAGAAATGCTTGATGACAGAATCAGGGCCTACTTGCCTGGACTGTAAAATGGCATAAGTGAACCATATAAAGCCGGTGGCCTTTCATACTTAGGAATGGAATATCCGGCCTATTCATGGCGGATCTGAAAGAGGACGTGTTGACGGTGGACGCACATGTGTTTGCGTCTTCATAACTGGAACTGGAGGGAACATACATGTACTTGTGATTCATACATGAAACCGTTGGGGTCCAAGATAGGGGACATAACTGATCAGAAAAATCCATATTTCCACAGATGGAATAAGGTCAGTGAGGGACAGAGTGCAAATAAGTAAAGTATATGGTGGTGAATAATACTACCTTCAGGTGGCCAAATAAACTTTATTCCATGGACCACTGGGATAGGTTTAAAAAGAGGACTGGAGTTTTGTAAAATATATATAGTCGTAGCCCACACCATGCACTTTGTAGTCCTGGTGTGAGGAGGGACCTCTAGGATGAAGCATGTCCCCCTCGGTTGAGTGAGGGTTCTCGTCCTAAATGGATTTCTTTCCTGGCAGTTCCATCATACATGCATTTGTCAAACACACAGGACGTTGTCTGGCTTTGTTAGTCTCTGGTCCTGTTTGTGTTGGAATACCAGGTGTACTTCTTTGTGAGTTGCATCAATTACTCAACTCTGCCTCATAATATGGTCCTCCCCTGACGCATAATTCCAGTGGCCCTAGCTATCCCGAATTGTACTGCAGTACGCTAGCTAATTTGACCCTTACCGCCACATAATTTAGCTCTCTGCCCCATTATTTGGCCCTACCCCGCTGCATAATTCCAGGGGCCCTGGTTATTACTTCACAAGTACTTAAGAGACGCATGGTTTCGACTTTGTTCAGTCCTTGTATATAAGACATTTGCATGCACAGTAATCATGTCAGATGTGTTAGTCTGGCCCAGTATTTACACAAATAATATGCCACTATTTCATTTTATTTCTTTTATACTGCAACTCGTACCACTCCAGGGTGTCTGAGCACTTAACATCACACATACATTTTATACATTGACAATAAATCAGATGTGTGTAAATCAATGTGCAGGATGTGTTACATCAGGCAGGAAGGGGTACTGTGCTGTATTAGAAGGACTACAATTCATGAACTGCAAGTAACAGAAGGATATCTGTGTTAAAATCCATAACCCATTTACCCATCTACATAACTTAAAATCTGGCATCTGCTTGTCGTATGATGTGCTTTGCAGGAGACTATTTAACCCTCCATGCTACTTCGATTCAAAACTGGGACTTGATGAAACACAGATCTCTCCAGCAAAGGTGTTACCCTCTAGAGGTATTTTACCATTATTATTATTTCCTGAAATTTACTGGACTTACAAAGATCTCTGCAACAGGTGCCTTAACCCATAAAATATTTTAAATGCAGACTTTGCAACCAATTAAGCAGGACATATCTACTGCCATGTTTCTCATTGTTGACAATTTCTTTGTGGCAGAGTTTAACCCCTTCGGTGCTCATGACGGAATGGTTCCGTCATGACCCACGGTTGAGCTGTGCTCATGACGGAACCATTCCGTCATGACCACGCCCGCGCAAGATTCCGTCAGCACAGCGGCGGAATCTGCGCAGCATCGAAGGGGTTAAAAAAGTAAATGTAGAAGTTGAAGCCCAGATGTTACACGGGGGTGCATCACATGTTGTGCACATCTCCGACGCAAAATCTAATTTGTTAAATATTGTTATGCAATTTAACAATTTAAGATTGGCTGCACCTCATTAGTAACAATTTAACACCCGAGTAAAGCAAAAAGCACTGCTAAACATATGTGTGAGGTCTTGAGATCTGATGTCAGTTCTTGGTATGTCACTTCCTGCGAGGTCATGGCTTGTGATGCGTGCGAAGTCACACATTGTGATGTCAAGCAACATGGTATCACCCACATACTGCCTAACTTGGTTAGTCCCCCACTTATTTTTTTAGGACTTGTGCCCTGCTTCTAACCATATGTATACAAAGACGAACATACACTCACACAGACAACCCATACACACACAGCCACACTTAGTCGCACTAACTCACGGCCGCAGCCACTCTGACCCACTTAACCTCTCTCGCTCTCTCACACACACATGCACACACGTGCGAATAGACAGAACATCCCATAAACATCCAGCAAAGCTACAATGTGCGCGCTGCACTTCACCAGTACTTGCCCTATTATACATTATGACCAAAGACCTGAAAGAATATTTCACATAAATAAAAGAGAGCAAAATAAATCCAAGATGATTATAATCACAATGAAAGGGCTTGTTAAAGTCCCTTCAGATGCGCAACCAATTAGTTGACCTGCTTCGGGTAATTGCTTCAGCATTCAACAAGCTGCTTTCAAATTACTTCGCTACGTCATGACGTATTTTTAGAGCTGCCACCTTTTCAGGTCAGACAGGCGACCCATCGGTACTGATGTGTGTTCGGGGCCTGACTGGCTGCAGCGATCACTGGGTGTTTCCCCAGGAGGCTGGAAGGGTGGGAGCCGGTTTTGCAGCTGCAATATCACCCCCCAGTAACAAAAGCAGCAGTGCACCCTCCACAATCCATTCAAACACATTCAAACTCACACATGCAAATTGCATCTGAATAAGGGGTAGATTATAGATGACAAAAAAGGGGATCTCCACGACCAAATTATATCTGAAAAAAGGATCAGATCTAATTTGGTCGTGGAGATCCCCTTTTTTGTCATCTATAATCTCCCCCTTATTCAGATGCATTTTGTATGTGTGAGTTTGAATGTGTTTGAATGGATTGTGTGAAATTGATGTATTTATATGATGTATCCAGGGTCCTATTTTTGCTAAGTAATTCTATATATGTAAATATGTGTTGTGTATACCTGATGTGATAACCGGATTAATGTTGTTTTCTGTGATATATACACTTTTAGAAAAAGTTTTTTTTTTTTTAAATGAAAAATGAAGGAATAAAAATCTTTTTAAAGTATATAAAGAAATAAAATAATAAAAGAAATGAAAATCAAATTTCAATTGTTAAGTGTCACTGATGTGATTGAACGTATTTTTGAGCCCAGTAGTGACGGAGTCCTTAGTGGAATGAATAGATAGGCCACGAGGGAGTGCTCTTAGTGTATATCTGTGTTTAAGTAGTTGAGAGAACACTGTGGCGGCTGGCAGGGAAAAGGGCTGGTGGGGTGGAAAAAAACAGTATTAAAAAAAGTACTTCTTCGTTTGGCCAAGTCTCTCCTCCGCCTCATTTCTGATGGGTCCCGGATTGGAAGCAGTTAGCACACGGGCTCCCCTAAACCAATCACAATGCTGCAATACAGCGTTATGATTGGTCTGAGCCCTGTGGTTAGGCGCTCAAACGGAGACTATAACCTATGCTTGTTCCCCACTGGGCTGTAATGCACTGCCTGGTGGGGAACATACAAAGTGCACATAAATATTTGGCTGCCTCAAGACGGCCGGCAAAACAGTCATTCGGATTTATAGTGTGTCCTCCGCTGCCCCCGCCCTGGTGACCCCAGCCCCGCCCCGATCTAACCTAGCCCCATTGCTAAGAAAAATAATATGATAACGATGATATTATCATTTTATTTTTACTTTTTTCACTTCTCTGACAGCAGTGAGGTATCTGTCCTACTGCGAGCGATGTTGTGTACTAATCTGGATAAATCTTTTTTTGAGTAAGGGAGAGAACAGCTGCTCCACTGGGACAGGTGTTGTGTACAAGTTTGGATAAATCTTTTTTTTGGGTAAGAGGGAGAACAACTATCCCACTGTGACAGGTGTTGCGGATATATGTGAGTTTGGGTAAGGGAGAGAACAGCTGTCCCACTGCGACAGATGTTGCATAGGAGTCTGGATATATCTAAGTTTGGATAACAGAGAGAACAGCTGTCCCACTGCGACAGATGTTGCATAGGAGTCTGGATATATCTAAGTTTGGATAACAGAGAGAACAGCTGTCCCACTGCGACAGATGTTGCATAGGAGTCTGGATATATCCAAGTTTGGATAACAGAGAGAACAGCTGTCCCACTGTGACAGATGTTGCATAGGAGTCTGGATATATCTAAGTTTGGATAACCGAGAGAACAGCTGTCCCACTGCGACAGATGTTGCATACAAGTCTGGATAAATCTGTGTTTGGATAACACTGAACACATACCTCGCTGGCAGCGTTGTTATGAATGAGTCTAAATAAATCTTTGTTTGGGTCTGAGTACGACTGAGCCTGGATTAATCTTTGTTTGGGTAACTTTAAATACCCATTCCCCTGGCTCGGTTATGATTGAGCCTGGATGAACTCTTCCGCGGGCAGTGCTTATGACTGATCATGGGCAAATCTGTCTTCGGATAACATGAAACGCGTATTGCACTGGGACTGTTGTTCTGATTGAGAATGAGAAGTCCTTCCTTGGGTCTCTAAGAACAGCTAGTCCACTCGGATAGATGACGTAAACCAGTCTGTATAAATCTATGTTTGGGTAACAGAGAAGACAGGTGATCCGCTGGAAAAGAAGCTGTATACCGGTCTGGATATATCTATGTTTGGGCCACAGTCAAATCCAATCAATAAAAGCTTTTGTGAACTTTTGCAAGAAAAACATAAGTTTCATAATAAAATAGTTTTTCTTCATAATAATTTAAAATTGTCTCGGGCCCAATAACCTTAAAATAGGTAAACTCCACTTCCTTCTTTGTGTTTCAATAAATTTACAGAATAAAAATGCGTTTATTGTCAATTGTTGAGACATATTGTCGCATGGGCAGTTACATAATGTTTTAGACCAATAGTGGGAAAACGTATTAATTGATGGGAAATCCCAAGTCTAAAATGGGTCACTACAAATCTATCATGTCCACCAGGAGTAATTTTAAGGTACGGCTGAATACCGTAAGTCAGTATCATTTGGTTGGACTGTACTGATGGTCTTAATATTTCTACAGAAAATCTAGTTGAACCAGATGCATCATACAATATCTTTTAAAATCCCTTCTTTCAAAGGATAGTATGGAGCCAGGGTCTTCATAATATTCCGGGTGTCCAAGATCATTCATAAAATCTTTTATGTATTGTAGCCATGGGGTATTAAATGCCCGCTGTAGCTTGAGGCTGTCTTTTATATTCTCGTGATTAAAAGTAGATTTTGTAGAAGTCCAAATCCTGTGCCAAAGGGGTACTAGTTGGATTTTGATAAAGTCCGAAATGTACAGTATCCTCAGTTCTGTATGACATATATTTGTAGAGGTGCTGCCTGGAACAGCCGGCAAGAATCTTAGAAAGGCGTTCTCAACCAGTTGTATGGGGTTAGGATCACAAGAGCCTCACACACCTGCCCCATATATAACACATTTTGCCCGATATAGATGTTACAAGTCAACAGGGGGTCTTCTTCCCAATTTCCTTGCAAAATTAGCTAGGGCAGTCATGGCTTTCATTAATAATAGCTTCCTAGCTTTAACTGCCTGGGACCATGTCCCCTTCTGGTCAAATAGAATACCTAGATAGGGGAATGTCTTGGTAAATTCCACCTTTTTATTATCTATTTTGTGCTACCTCTCCCGCACTACATAATAAAAGCTTTTGAAGTGTTGATTCTGAGACCCTGATTTTTCATGTACCCAGTGTAAATTGTCATCAACCTTTGGAGCCCCAATTGCGTTCGGGCCATCAGCACTGCATCGTCCGCGTACAGAAGGGCTTGCGTGGGGCCATTGTTGATTTGCGGCAGGTCCTGGCACTGATCTGCCAAGGCTTGGACCAAAACATTGGTGTAAATTGTGAATAGAAAAGGTGCCAGGAGGACGCAGCCCTGTCTTCCCCTCCTCTCTACATTAAACAATGTTTTGCATTTGACCCTAACCCCATAATGGACCCTTGCATTCGCCTCACTGTGAAGCTCTCTCAGGAAGTTTACAAGTGGAGCTACCACCCCCCTTGTCAACTAATATCTTCCATAGTTTGCCGTATTACTACGCAATCAAAGGCTGCCGTTTGATCTGCGAACGCCAGGTATAATCTGCCCTGCTTGGCCAGTGTATACTTCCCAGGGAAGATGTTTAATATTAGTCCTTCTTCCAGTGTTCCAAGACCCTGCCAAAAGCCAAATTTGAGCCCAGATAGGATTTTATTATCTGCAGCCCAATCCTGGAGCAGATTAGGTATTCTACACCCTGCCACCTTGACCAAAGAATCTAACTGCGAAAATTGGCCGATAACACGCAGGATTCTGGTGTCACCTTTCTTAAATATCGGCACCAGTATTGATTTCGACCATGTCTCTAGCTGCAATTACCCGAGTTAAAAGGGGGCCCCATAGAGATAGATTTGGTTTTTACATGTGCTGCTGGCAGTGTTGTCTGATTGAGCCTGGATAAACCATTTCTTGGATAACATTAAACACCTATTGCACTGGCAGTGTTATGATTGACCCTGGATAAACTATTCCGCTGGCAGTGTTCTGGTTAAGCCATAATACATCTTTGTTAGGATCACTGTAAACTCCTACTCTGCTGGCAGGGTTATGTTTGAGCCTGGATACATCTTTCTTTGGGTCTCAGAACAGGCGCCTCACTGGGAGAGATGTTGTTTACTGGTCTAGATATTCTCTTTTTTTTGTGTCAGAGTCAACCCCTCTCCTGCTGGCAGAGTTGTCATGATTGAGTCTGGATATGATCGAGGCTGGATTTGATCGAGGCTGGGTATGATTGAGTCTGGATAAATCTTTGTTTGGGTCACAGTAAACCCATATCCTGCCAGCAGTGTTATGATTGAGTCTGGATACATCTTTGTCACAGAGAGAGCTCCACTGGAATCAATGCTGTGCCTGAGTCTCATCAAACCCCAGTTGATGTAACAAGGATCACCACCCTCATTGGACATGTTGCTGTGCCCCGTGTGGCTAAACCTTTATTCGAGACAGATAATGACGTCACTGTTTTGGAGTCTTCTGAAATACAGTACAATAAAACCGAGATGACTTGCTCACCCCGGCTCTGCCCACGCAGGGCTACTGGCTGGTCACAGACTCGTGGCCTATCGCGACTGTGGGCGACTTGATCTGTGCAGAAGTATTACCCTTGCGGCATCCTGGTCCAAGCAGAAGCACAAACTCAACTGTGATCAAATGCAGAAGGTGTTTGTGCACCTGTAAAAACGAGAGTGTGCAGGTGAACCTCTAGCATATTATCAAGTACAAAGCAGGGTTATATATTCACCACTCCGAAAAGTAAATAGAAGAAAAAAAAAGGAGAAGTAAGAAAGAGAGACAAGCCAGGGCGGAGAAAAGGCCTAGAACATGGGCGCGCAAGTGATCCCAAGAGAGAGACAGTGAAAGTAAATGACTTAATCGAGTCATTTAACTTGCACTGTGAGAGGGTGGCAGCGATAGTGAGGTAAAGGACGTGAGAGAACTCCACACATTCTGTGATACTCTGGGCTTCCCGGGTAGCATGTGTGCGGAATGAGTACTCCTGAGAAAAGTGACCCAGGCCCACCTAGGATGGTAAGAAACTTGATTAAAACCTTTTCATTCAAGGAGGGAAACCTTCATAGCTATTGTCAGTCATAGGTCCAGGAGGGCCAACTCTAATTCTGGAAGCAAAGGGGTACTAGCAGTGGCCTAAGTACCCGAGATTATCATGTTGAAATCCAGTTCAATGCTTGTTTGGAAAAATTTACACAGCGGAGTCCGGAAATCATTCCCTTAAGAAGATAACAGTTCAAAATTAAAAAAAACTAATGTTCTAGGTCCCAACGTGCTTTCTTACAGGAGCAACAAGTCTCAGAATCCAGCAGGGGTAATTTAGAGAGTTTGGGGGTATCCAGTAAAGATGGGGGCGGTGAAAGGTTTGTTTGAGTTAGAGATGGTATTAGCTTGTTACCTAGCAAATGAGAACACATCCTCGACCAAGTTTGAGGATCTGGAGAGACCAAATTACAAGCATGAAAATAGGTCTTTGGTTTAGATTGAACCAGCAGGGTATAGTTTCCGATAGGTATTTGTAACATTTGATATATTTTCAAAGCCGTATGCCCTGATTGGATACACGCAGACAGGAAGGTTTTTTAGGGCTGGAGGCCGCAAAGAGCCCAGTTTAGAAATTTTGGATTTTAAGTTTTAAACTTCTAGAAATCCAAGTCACAGAGAGTGGATTTATCTTGCTGAGATACAAATGAGGGAGGTTCAGAGTCTGTGTAAAGGTCACATATCACCGGGAACCCTGAGCAGCCAAGAAGGCTGTTTGGAAATCGAACCAATTCGGCAACTTACAGCCACCTTCATTGAAGGCCAATCGCAACTTCTCTTTGTACATTCTAGGTTTTAAGACTCCATAAGAATTCTAATAGGATTTTATCAAGGGAGAAGAACGCTTGGGAGGGTCTGAAGGGAAGCATACTAAATAGAAAACTCACCAGAGGGGTAACCATCATTGTCAAGGGTTCCAGTCTGACCCACCATGAATATATTTAGGGGGCCAGGCAGACAATCAAAATGTGATCCTATGGATTGTCTTTTTTAATTTCAAGCCCAGGCATCTGAAAGATCACTATTAAATCAAATACCCAGCTATTTTTGGTAATTTACAGTATTCGAAGCACACACATTTCTAATTACAAGTCAGTATAATATATTTCGATAATGTTAAAACACAACAAAACCTTTGATAGCAGTTCAGCCAATCAGAATACAAATTTGCGGGTCTATGGCTGAAAGAAAAAGATGGGGGACAGCAAGGGACAGCCCTGTGTACTACCCTGCTGTAAACTGAAGGGAGAAGATGTGGCGCTTTTTATTTTGATCCAGGCTGTCGACAAGGCATTTAGGGCCATAACCGTACAAGAGAGGCGGGATCCAATTTTGTATCGATTCAGAATCGCTTCCAGGTAAGGTCAAGAAACCTTAGTACGTGCCTTTTCGGCATCTAATGCTATTGCGCCTGTAGGCGGTAACTTCAGAGGTGAAGCTTTTTCAATCATGTGACCGAATGTGTGCACAGCGTCTGCCGCTTATCTGCCGTTGATCAATCCAGACCCAGGCAGATGAATCAATTTAGTAATGAAAGCGTCTAATCCTTTAGCCACAATTTTCGCATATATCTGGGCTTTCATATTAACTAACGTCATCGGTCTGACATTTTAAGCAGTCGTGAGATCTTGTCCATCGTTTGGGATAACCACAAAGGTGGCTTCAGCTGCAGGATTGGAAAATGATCCAGAAGAAGAAAAGTGATTGTGCAGTGTCTCACCGGGAAATCAGTATAGGGGTGAAGTCTCATAAAAGATGTTGGGAAGGCCGTGGTGCCTTACCTTTCGAAATACGTTTAATTGCCTCAGTCATCTCATCTTTGTTGATTGTTTTTTTAAGCTGGAGTTTATCTGCTTCTGGAAGCGTCGGAAGAGGGAGTGAGTTTAGGAATTCCTCACAGGATTCCAAAGATGGGGTTGTGAAGGTGTGTACAGAGATGCGTAAAAATCGCCTAAAGAAGTCTTTAATTTAAGTTATAAGATTGACATTCCTTTCAAATAGGAGACTAGGCACTTGCCTGCTTTATTCCAATAAAAAAAGATTTTTCCTCTTCCAGATTTAGACCCAGAGATGGACTTGTTTGCTGACAAACGAGTTATATTTCCACTTCAGGTTCCTGAGTGAGGCCACAACCATTGGTTTATTAGTTGGTCTAAATGATATTTCTTTATCTTTGATCTCTTTAGTGAAGGAATCTAAGGAGGCCTTTATTATCTTGATTTTATTTGCGATAAGACTAATATTTTACCCTCTAATCATACACTTCCTTGCATCCCAAAGAAATACTAGAGGGGGAATAGAGAGCGAATTGATTAGTTTAAACTCATTCAGATCTTTGTTCAGACCTTGAACATCACCAGCCTGTTCCAGAATCTCAGAGTTCATCCTCTAAGACTTATTCTTTGGTTGTGTGGGTGGAATCTGTAAATAAAGAGTGATTTGTTGCATGGTCTGGATTGACAATTGGTGCTATTGTTGGGTCGTGCGAAGTTTGCAGCAGAGATGAATCGACCATGATGCTTGAGAAGGTATTACGTGGAGGTGAAAAAGTAAAATCACTGCCTGATGGATTATGCATTCTCCAAACCTCAGACAGGCCATGCGCTGAACGCGAGTTGCGCATATGTTTGCGAGCACGAGGATGTGGAGGAACACATGACAATTCTTTATCCAGGGTTGGATCCATTGGCAAGTTTAAATCTCCACCCAATATAATACGGCAGTCGGAGGGTAGGAGAGCTAACCTGGCTGGGAGAGACCGCCACAATTGAGGGGTGTCAGAGGCAGGCGTGTATATATTTGCAGCATGCTCCTCTGTTGAGCCACATTGTGAGTGTGGGATCAGCCATCTGCCCTCATCATGTTCAGCAGAAATGGTAGATAAATCCGAGGAACAGGAAATTAGTGTTATCAGAGCATTTCTTTATTGCCGAGGCAGCAGAGCACATTAAGTCATGAACCCAACCATGTTACATAGAAAGGGCCTCTTTATATCTCATTTTAGTTTCCTGTGGTCCTTTCAGATCATGCCACAAAATAAAGGATTTTCTTCTGTTTCACTGAATGATTCAGCCCCTTGGCGTTGAGATATTATTTTCAATGAGTTTGTAAGGGATGGGAACACACTCAAACCCTATGAAAAATGGAGTAGACCGTGCAGGGAGAACATGTACTAAAAGAAAACCATACAGTGCAACACGACCACCACATGACTCAGAAAGAGAGCTCTGGGCAGATGGCAGGAAAAGGCAGTAGGCGCAAGAAAGCACAACTGCCATAGCCGTGTGTAGCATGAAGAGAGATAGGAAGGAAGAAAATGAAGGAAAACTAAACATTCTGAACATCCCTCTCCGCAGCCACATCACCGGCCAAATAAAAGACCTCCACAGGCTACAAAAGAATTATCTTAACGTTCCTCGCGCACGCCTACAAAGTCCCCCACAACGCCGGACCTGCATACCTCAACCACCGCCTCTCCTTCTACACTCCCACCAGACATCTCCGCCCAACTGACCCTGGCTACCATCCCATGGATCTGCAAAACCACGGCTAGAGGAAGGTGCTTCTCCCTACCTCGTTGCGAAGACCTGGACCTCCTTGCCTCTGCACCTCAGGCAACCATCATCGCTGCCACAATACAGGAAGGACCTGGCTCTTTGACTGAACCGCAGATCCTGCCTCCTCCCCCCTCCCGCCCCCCCCCCCGCCTCTTGAGACCATCAGGGGTGAGTAGTCATGCTATACAAGAATCCTGAATGATAGAAAACCCACCCCATGTAACAAGAGTGGGAAAGCTCCTGGGAGGCACTCGAGGTGAAGCGAAAAACCAAGCACTAGGTGGCGTAGAGACGAGGTTGATCAAGAATCCTTCACATCGCCTAGACCAACCGCGATAGAAAGGAAACATGTTGACAGGAAATCTGAGTGAGCAGAAGGAAGAACCCTGAAAGTATGTGTGTGTCAAACAAAAACAACACAAACACTAAATTCATGGTAGCAAAGCGGCTGTGAAAAGGCAAGAGGTGTAAAATTGAGAATGAGAATACAGCCACCCATGCCGCTGACAGGAGAAGACAGGAAACCTCTGCATGGTGCACTAATGTTGCTAAAAATGCCAAGCAAGAAGAGGGGACCCCCAATTGACAAATATAAGCGGCAATGGCAACACATTTGGCAAATAGAAAGACAAATAGTGTGGGGCATAGCAAAATAAAATAATGAAACGTGGCAACCTTGCACCTGTAAGAAAAACAGTGTTACAGCCAGAAATACAGAAAGCCAATTAGACACTCCAGCACAGTGGAGGCTCCTCTGTTGTGGCAGAGGAGCGTAGCCCTACTACAAAATAAAATGATAATAAAACCAGTTTATTATCATTGTATTTTTCTTCTGATCCAATTGCCATCCTTAGGGCGGTGCCATCTTGACAGAGCATCACTCAACTGCAGGCATGAAGAGTGGTGGGGGCACTGTAAGTGCAGATGTCGGTTTGGCCGGCCGTCTTAGGACAGCCAAACTGACATGGGCACATACATTTCTACAACCCAGGTGTGTAGCACAGCCAGGTGGAGAAATGGCACAGGCTCCCTGTGCCTGAGCGAGCGTCAAGCCAACCCGCTCAGGCCAATCAAGGCCTTGTTGTTGTGCTTGTGTTACCAGCAGCGTCGTGATTGGCCTCTGCAGTGTGCCCAGCATCAGGAGAGGAGCACTGAGTCAGCGGCCGCCGCAGCGGCAGCTAAATGCTTTAATTTATTATTTCTCCCTCACACCCCCCCACCCCCACTGCCCCTGGCATTAACATTGCTGCTCCACTTTGACGTTAACGCAGCCACCACAGCCCAGCCGCATATAAATACTAACAAGAGAAAGCAACAAGAGGCATAAAGGGCCAGAAGGAGCCTGCAGCCACTTCCATCAGCGATTCCAGTTTGTTCTCCAGAATTGACTGAAGATCAGCTGTCTCAGTAAAGACAATGGTTTTCCCCTGGTAGACCGTTTTAAACTTAGAGGGCCCGCAATGGATGATTGAATGGACTTCTCTCTGAGAGACTTCCTGAGGGCTAGAAATTCTTTCCGGCATTGCACTGTGTCTCTAGCATAATCTTGGGAGATCAATAGCCTTCATCCTTTCCAAGAAAAAGTTTAGATCCTCCTCATATGAGAGAGAATTAGTTCACTATGTTGATGACGCAGTGGTTTGAAAACCAGGGGTCTCGGGGAAGAAGCATTGGTATGTCGAATGGTGGGGATTCCGTGCACGTTCCAGCTCAGAGTCATTGGGGAAAGTGTGTCTTGCAAGCGGAGCAACATGGCGGGGGTGGTCTGAGCTCTGGACCCGATCCCACAAATAGATTTGTAGTTATACTACAACGTGACCCCCTAGGGGCCTTTTAAACAAAAGTTTACCTTTCAAAAAGCTCATTATCCCCTTGTGGGGGCAGAAGTGTTTTTGTGCAGGACTTCTGATGCCAAAGCAGAACTTCCTGCAGCTGCCAGAACAAGCATTTACAATGCAATGGTCTCGGCATTGTTAAAGTTAGAGCTATTGGCATTGCTCATGACATTATTTTTGTTTGTTTTATTTTTTAAAACATTTAAAGAAACGGCATTGTTATTTACAATGTCAATAGCTTAATGACTCTCAAATGCGAGACCTATTGCATTTGCACCCACACACAGAGCCACACACACAAATAGAGCCACCCACACACACAGAGCCACCCACAGAGAGCCACTCACATAGAGAAACCCACACACAAATAGAGCCACCCACTTAGCCACCTACACACACACACACAGTTATTAAAAGGTGTTTATGATGGCGTGACAATCGTCTGCTTTAAATACACAAACACAACCGGTATAGCCATTCACCGCAAAGCACGCATATACACACATCCTTACGGACACACTAATATGCATAGATGAGTGCCCACACAAACACAATGCCCACACTCTGGAAACTCATACGAATGAAGAGGCACACACAAACATCTCCTTACCACTTCCTCCTTTGCTTGCCCGTCTACTGTATATAAAATGCGTGCAGGGTGAGCGGGTTTGGTAAACATGTAAGATAATTAACCCTTCTTGTCCTCTTCAATCATGAATTCAATTCAACTTATGTTTTCTCAATGCAATACTTCATCCAGTCTTCAGATTTCTTTGAAGGCTGAGGAGGCTGGAGGTGGGTTTATTCAATGCTTTCAGCCGTCAGAGGTGTGCCTACAGTTTCTATGAGGGATTGCTCCAACCCTTCTATGCCTAAAAAGTGTGTAAAGTGTTCAACCTCCCCATATGTGTGCATGATAACAGAGTAATGCTCCCTTTCTTTCTCCCACAGGGTGATGACAACGTGAGGGGGATGTTTCACCCATCTATCCCCAAAATATGTACATGTAGGGTGCATCAATAAGGAAGAGGGGTGTTTTAGTAAAAAACCCTCTTCCTTACCGATGCACCCTATATGTACATCTGAATCCTCTCCCTGTCCCTTTCAGATTTACCAAGAGTGAAACGGATTTCAGGAAACGTCCCCAAACGTGGCTTGTTTCTCTGTCTGATGATTCCTGTGGGCGTTCGACCGACGGAGTTTTAGGTTCATCTTTCTCTCCTCGGTTCTTCATACTACATTCTTATGTGTTAGGTGGTGGTTTACTGTGTTTGTTGCTGTCCTAGCGCCAGGATGCTCAGTCATGAGTGACAGTGCGCTATAAATAGCTCCTAGCATATCATATCATCGGCGCTGTCCGTTCTCCTGTGGCCTCAGGCCACCATGGAGTCCATGCCCCATCTCCCAGCACACGGACACTGGACCCAGTCTGGTACCTGGGATTATTGTAAAGGAGAGATCTGAGGTTCCATAAAGTACCCACCCGGACCGGATAGAGGGTTACCAGTCGTAAGTCATGTGTTCCTCGTGCATTCGTAGGTGGGAGTTACACGGACCCTAGTTTAGGTTTTTTCTAATCTCTGTATATTGCTCCCTACGTGAGCAGCCCAGTACAAATGTGTGCAGATGTATGTAAAGCCTGTGACGTAGGTGCACTAGTGGAGTAAGGCAGGGCACTGCGGAGCAGGTACACCTCTCCCCCCCTTACCCGCCCCCACCAACCTTTCCGGGAGCTCCAAATCCTTTCAGGGGACCCCCATCCAGGCCAAGGCCAACGAACATATGTGCAGTCTTGGAGATTCCGGGGTCCCTCATCACTTCTGCAGGGCAGCCCCCATCATTTTGCCTTACGCCACTGAGGTGACCTTTGACCTTCCGTTGACCGCACGAGTAACAACACTGGTACTGCGCCACGCTCTTAAATGAGCTGGCGCATAGAAGCCGCCTTTCACGGCTTGGCGCTGGCGCTCAGTGCAAATAGCAGAGATTGACTGAGATGCTGGAATCTTCCGAGCAGCGAGTTGAACATTTTACAGCTCGGCTCCTTCCGCTCACACTGATCAGCCAGGCACCGAGGCGTGTTTGTCTTGCATTACATATTTGTTCAATATATTTTATTAAATGGCGCAAAAGAACATTTCGGGAAGTGTTCCGTTTTAATTTGGAGAACACATCTTCTCCGTCTGTTAGCAAAAGCCCGGTAACTTTGTTTTAATGTTCATTGTTTTATTAATTTGTCAGACGAGAGAGTGGGGTAGACCTGGAATGTCTTCCAGCGCGCGCCATCTCCAAAGGGCGGCCTGGCCGTGCGCCTTGATCCTTGCTGGTAGCTGGCCCCGCCGCACTTTCCCGGCCTATCATGGCTGTGGGCCGGACCAATGTTTCCTAATAATCCTGTCATTATAGGCTCCTGATTTTAGCATCGAAGGGAGCTGGGGCGCGTTGGAGTGAAGGGGCTCACTAAGCCCCTGGTGGGCGGACTTCCAAGCAGAGTCCCAGCCGCTGGGCTCTTCCGATTGGAGCAAGGTCAAGACTGATTTGCATATGGATGGGTTTTAAGTGAAAATGAAAATGCATGGGGGACAAGAGTGTGATGAGTAGGAATGCTAGCAAGGGTTTAGACGGATTACAAGCCTTCTTCAATCCCATCTCATGTTGTGTCTTTGATGTACCGGCCGAAGTGGCAAGGGTATGCCATGGGTTCTGTGCTCAAGCGCTTCGACGCCTTGTCAGGGGTAGTAAGCGCTATATAAATGCAATTACAATACAATTGTGCAGCTGGAACCAAGCTACACACAGCAGGCGAGCCCCAATCAGAGCTGCTGGACTGTTCTTACTCGAGCAGGGTGATTTGCATATGGCTGGTCATCTAAGATGGCATGCTGGGTAAAAGACCCCAGATGAACATTGGCCCGATCCGCTCAACCTATAAGCATGGACAAAGTCAGATATGTAACCATGCCACGTCTGTCTTTTCTGTCTAGCCTGAAAGTATAGAGGATGTGGCGTAACAGCTAGAGCTGCCAACTTTTAAACTGGATTCGAGTCTGGCATTAGGCTCAACATCTTGTGATTCTGGCCAAATCACTCAATCTCCCCGGTGCCTACCAAAATGAATGTGACCTTCTATAATGTAACTAGCGCAAATGTATAGCGCTCTTGTACCTTCGGCTGGAGTTCCTGCTATATACAATAGCATAAAGAAATAAGAAAGATAAACGCCACTCGCAGTAGGGAGTTTCAGGTTAAAGATAAGGGAAGATATCTGTTAGGCTGCACTGAAGGGGTGGTGAAGAGCTGTTAGGCTTTATTGAGAGGACTGGGGCTGGATTAGACTGAGTTTGCACTGGTGGCTGATGCTGGACCTAGGAGGCTGCACTTCACTGCGAGGCTGGGCTCGTGGTGGAGGGGAAGTTGCACAGTGTGGACAAATGGGCACTTTATTCTCTGAGGAGGGGGCAACCATCGCTACGGAGGAGTGTGGCTGAAGTGTAGGATGGGTGTGCATCGAGAGGCTGGACTGGTGGTGGATTGAGCAGGGGCCTGTGATGGACTATATGACAGGGGTAGACAGGAGTGGGGGATTGGAAATAGTTGGAAGGACAGGGCTGGAGAGGTGAGGCTGGGTCTCCATCGACTGAGCCGGCGTGGCTTGTTCTGAAGAGCCCCTGGCCGGCCTAGACTCTAGATTGCCTCGCCGCCTGAGGTTAAGGCTGCCTGGCCTCCAGGCTCTGCTCCTCGACTTGTTCCTCTCTTCCGCTCCCGCGGCGCACGCTGGTGACGTCGCAGAGTCCTTGGAGACGAAGGTTGCTAGGGGCGGTTAGCGGCTGCACTCGCCCTCCCCACCCAGGCACCGGCCCCATGGATGTCTGCGCCCGACTCCTGCAGGTGCCCCCGGAGCTGGGGGTGTACGCCGAGCAGCACCGGGTCTTCGACATCATACAGGTGCGGTGTGAGGGGGCGTGGAGGCTGAAGCGAAGGACAGGGGATGGGAAATACTTGAGCTGAAACCTGACGGAGATCCCCGGGGGAGTGGGGGGGGCGATAGACACTGCGGGGGGAGGGTGGGCGTGGGGAAGTGGAATTGGAACGAAGAGGCGCTGCGCAAGTTCGGCTCCCAGAGCCTGCAGTGGGCCCTAGACCGGCCCGAAGCAATACAGAGCGACGGCGAGGAGGGAAAGACCTACCTGGGCACACCTTTTCGTCAACACGGAATACAGCCCTGCATCGCACCACGCGAGTCTACAGCGTGTCTTGCTCACGCTGCCTGCACGCACCAGTAGGCTCTCTGATTGGTTGACAAGGTCCACCAATCACAGTGCTTATTTGGTAGTTGCCAACCAATCAGAGAGCCGACTGGCGTGTGTGGGCAGCGTGAGCACGACATGCTGTCTTGTGGGCGTGTATTAAAAAAAACATGCCCAGAGAAAGATTCGAAAAAACCACGCCCCCGAATCGCAAAGAGACAGGGCTTGTTTGGAGAGACAAACCTCTTCTCCAATGGCTGACCAGCAATTCAGAGGCCAGCCAATGGAGAAGAGGAGAGAAGAGGGGCGGGTTCAAGCCCCTCTTCTCCAAGTCATTAAATCTCGCGAGCGAGACTGCGCAAGCGCAGCCTTCGCTAGCCGAGACCTAAAAAGCATGTGAAGTCACGTGTCAGCCCCTGTGGCTCTAGATGCCTCCACAGGAAGTCCACATTTGAACCCAGGAAGCCTCAAATAAAACAAATGGTGGAAACTAGGCTGAAAGCAAACAGAGAAAAAATAAAATAACCAGTATTGATGCTAAAATCTGCCTTTTTTTATTAACTTTTTTGTGCAGTTTACGTTCTTTCAGTCATTTTTTTGTTCCTCTGGGGACAATATTTTCTCAGTGGAGAAACCCCTTCTCATGCATCCTACTAATTTTGGGGCTGTTTCAGTCCTCATTCCACTCTGCGAATGGATATACTACTGCCCTTTATAATAAATCTCAGACCATTTCAGGTGGAAATTTGTTGAAAAAAAGCTAATTAATATCCACAAACATGTGAATGGGGACAGTGCTTAGTTTGTAAAATAATAAGTGCCAGGGCCCTGACCAGGAGGCCACTGCAGCTTGCACCACCCATCGCACTTGTCATCGCTGCCAAAACAACTACTAACCATCTCTCACGTCTGCAAGTGCGGCAGTTCAGATTACTCCAGGACCCCATAGCTAAAGGATTGGCTGGGGAGTCACAGATTAGAAATTATTAATGTGTAATGTATTCATTATCAACTGTTGCTCTGCTCGTCTCTAAATTAAATAAGCAGTGCCACCATGTGGCAGACTGTCCTAAGTGCAGTGTTGACAATTAAGTGCCAATGCTGAGCACCGGAAACAACCAGCTCAAATTAAGCACTGAGTGGGAAGTGTCCCCAATCTGTCTAAGACATCCCCACCCATAAATGCCCACACCCTGCTCCTGTCATGGGATTAACATATGCACAGTGGTTGAAGTGGGCAGGATCGGTAGGGCACGGCGTTCCCCCTACTCTTTCAATTTAATAGAATGCCAAGAGGAGAAAAGGACAGTGTCAACTTCTGCTGTCAGCTGCCTCCCTCTCTTTCTTCCTCCTCCTCCCTTTCTTTCTGTCTCTGTCTCGCTCCTCCACACTTGTTGAATGAAAACTGTGACTACAAGAAACAGCTCTTACCCTCTCTTTCTTCCACTTTCGTTCATTCGTTCCCCTGTGAAATGGATCCAAAAAAGAAAAACACTTTTGCTGGAAATGTCGTCTTTTCCGAAATTCTTCTATTCCATTGTGCAGCCTTGGGATTGAGAGGAAAAAAAGGTTTAAAATACGAGAAATGACTACATAAAGCAAGACCGATGGATCACAAAGTGGCCAGATTGGTTTTATTCACACCCAAACACATTAATGCCAATTTACAGAGTTTGCCAGTGAAGCGCTACTTTCGTATCTTTCTTTGAACAAAATTGTTTTCCCGGAGTGGGGAAGTGGACCATTCCTGGTGGTTGCAATACCTGGTTGATGCTTAGAGTGGAAAACATTTAATGTGATCCTCATCAGCTGTTTTTCTTATTTTAGTTTATAAAATGTGTACCGCGGCTCTGTGTTCAGGGATATATTCTTTTTAAACAATACTGCTTACCTTTTGTAAGGATATAAGCAAAGGACATTGAAACGGGTCCCTTCCGGGGTCCTGTAGTCATGTTCTTAACTTGTCAGGCAAAAACACTCATTAATTTCTGAATAACGAGTGTAAAAGCGTTAAGGTAACCATGTTGTTCCTTCTTACATTTCACATGCTTTACTTAATCTTTTGTTCCCTATGTGTTTGCTTTTTCCAGGACGTTCTTTTTATTTATGCAGCATATTACTCTTGTCTAGTGCATAATTTGAATCGAGCTGTGGCAAGTGTGGGTTAACCTTGAATGCTTGTCCACCACAATCCATAGTGAAGTTGACCTCCAGTCTTGCACACGCATCAAACTAACTTTGCAAACTTCATGGTCTCTCTGCTTCATGCGCCAGCACTTTTAACATGTGCTGCCTGCTTTGGGGGCACAGGAATTATGCTGCAATGGAGGACACAATTATGTCGCTGTGATAACTAAAGTATGCAGTAAGCAAAAGGCTGCAGCGTAATACGGTACGTTTTCTAATACTTTATTATTTTAAAATTTTTACACATACTAACAGTCTCTGCAAAGATTTTGCCTCATTAGTACCAGAGTAATATGCAAATGCAGTAGTGAAAAAGGTGACCAGTCAACCTTTGCAAAGGGCCCCCCACTTCGCAGCTACACAAGGCACATTTTTTGTAACTTTTGATCCATTTGAGCTACAAACAATTTTCAAGTTTAAATCATTAGATTATGCAGCAGATGATGCATTATGTGGCAAATATGGCAGAGCCATAATTATGTGGAAAACATGTGCAAACTAGGATATTTTACCATCCATGTTTCAACTACTCTTGTGAAAACAGGGAGAAGTGCTGATGACAGAACTGCATGGCTCGGAGACAAGTGGCTTGTGATTCCACTCTTGAGTGTAATTCCGGACATTCTGTGATTGGAGACATATCCCAAATATGAATGTATTTCAATATCAATAACTCATATTAAACCTTAAATAAACATGTGTATCCACTGGTTGAAATAAATGACCTAATAAGCTGTGACTGGTCTGTGAAAAGCCAAATACTACAAATCGAGATTCGTGCCCATGGGGGGAAAGGAAGTCGAATGGTGTGATGCAGTAGATCGATAGCTGGCATTTATCCTACTTGTTAGCAGTCTGGGTTAGAGGCCAGGTAGTGTGTGAGTCTGACCTCTCCACCCCAGCTTTACGCTGCTGAATTGGTTCAGAGACACTGAGAGCCATTGGAAGAGATGACAGAACCTCACAGCAGGGCTGTAATGAAGTTTTAAAAACACATTAACTGTATTTCTGAGTTAGGTTGTATATACATGACTGCAATACCAGTACTTCTACACCCAATCACTCTAGTTTTAGTAGCCACAATTAGTACTACTCAGTAAAGACTGTAACACAGGTATAATTCAAAGGGTGGTGTGTGATCCACCACATTCCTAACTCATTCAACTACAGCGACGACGTACTCTTATTTGGTATGACACGCAAAGAGCATGACAAAGCCTTAGACCGCGTGTGCCATGCCCTTCTCAACGCCAACCTCCCACTCAACAGAGACAAGTGTGAATTCCACAAGTCAACTCTCAAATTCTACGGACACATCTTCTCTGAAGACTGCATGAGACCAGACCCTGACAAAGTTTCATCACTCGCTGACACCCACAACCTCGCGTGTCCGTGACATTCGGTCATTCCTGGGCATGGCCAGCTATTGTGCCAGATACATTAAAGACTGATGGTAGCAAACGAGACAAGGCACACTTTTCCATTGGTCCAAGGCATGTGATCATGCGTTTAACAGGATCAAGGGCACTGTGAGCTCCAAGGCACACTTGGCTTACTTTAATCCCAAATGGAAAACCCAAGTCACTGTTGACGCCAGACCCGTGGGCCTTGGTGCCATTCTTGCCCAGTACGATGGTGAAAAGGACCAGCGTCACATCATAGCCTATGCCAGCCGTAGCCTCACTGACACCGAGAAGGCATACTCACAACCAGAGAAAGAAAGTCTGGCTGTGGTGTGGGCATGCAAGCATTTTCATTTATTTGTCTACGGGAAGCATTTCACACTTATTACTGACCACCAGGCCTTGATTACTATCTTCGGCAACCCTCGAGCAAAGATGCCTCCAAGAATCGAGAGATGGGGGATCCGCTTGCAGGAATACACTTACACCATTATTCACAAACCAGGAAAGGCAGAGAACCCAGCTGACTACATCTCACGCCATCCTCAAATACTGACACAGACACACACCTCGCTAGCCGAAGAATACCTGCACTTCGTTATTGACCAAGCGCGCTCACCTGCCGTGCCACTAGATGCCATTATAGATGCCACTGCCAAGGATGCCACACTCCAGGACGTCATAAAGCGCATTCGAGCGGACGCATGGCGACATCTGGAGACCTCCCAAACTACCACTGCTATCAACATGCATGAACTTTCATCCTTCAGACATGTCAAAGATGACCTCACAATCAGTGGAGATGGATTGCTACTGAGAGACAGGTGGATCGTCATTCCTCACCAACTACGTCAAGGGACTGTTAATCTAGCAGATGAAGGCCACAGAGGGGTTGTAGCCACAAAGAAAGCACTGAGAGAGCGGGTCTGGTTCCCGTCCCTTGATCAAATGGTAGAAGCTACGCTTCAAGATTGCCCACAATGCCAACTAGTTGGGCGAGAAGAACCACCCGCCCCACTGCAGATGTCTGATCTTCCGGACAGTGTATGGCATCAAGTTGCTGTTGACTTCTTCGGTCCACTAAAATCTGGGAAATATGTCATCCTCATCATGGACGAATACTCCCGATTCCCCATTGCACACCAATTATCATCCACAAGAGCATCTGCTGTCATACCCATCCTTGACGAAGTGTTCACAGCATGGGGAATTCCCAAGATAGTGAAGACGGACAATGGACCGCCTTTCAATGGACGCGAGTTCACAGAATTCGCAGACCATCTGAACTTCAAACACCGGAAAATCCCCCCCTTATGGCCCCAAGCCAATGGGATGGTTAAGCGTTTCATGGCCACCCTGAAGAAAACAATACAACAAGCTAAGCTGTCACAGCGTGGCATTCAACCTGCGCTCAACGAAGTACTGAGAGCATACAGAACCACACCACACAGCACCACCAACATGTGCCCCGCCACCCTGATGCTCGGGTGGACACCACGCACCAGGATCCCGACGTCGGATGCAGTTATAGACTCCAGACTCCTGACCACAGATCACGAGACACTGATGAACATTGATAAAGACAAGAAAGCAAAGATGAAAGACTACGCTGACAATCGGCGCCATGAAAAAACATCCAGTATCCAAGGAGGAGACTGGGTCCTAGTAAAACAGGAACAGAAAACTAAATCGGACAGCCAATATCATGCTCACCCGCTACAAGTAATGAAGAGGTAAGAAACCATGATCACAGTAGCCTCCACAACAAAGAAGACCACAAGAAACATAATTGCACTTCAAGAAGTGTAATCCAGCAGCCTACAGTCGAGAAGATGAAACGGACAGAGACCCAGACACCTCAGACCCAGGAGTGGACAGACTTGAATAACGCCATTGTGTAACTAACGTGGATGAATCCAGAGACCAACATCCTCCTCACCAGACACAGAGGACTACTCGAAGGCCAGTTCGACTTATTGAAGAACTTTAAAGAAGAAATGACTTGAGGTACTTGCCAATTTACAAAAGGGGGAGATGTTGCATTGCCACGCCTGACCATGTCTCAGACTTCCGGGTCAGGCTAGTTAGGGAAAGTAAGAGGTATAATAAAGAGGTACCTACACCCAGCTTGCGTCAGTGTAGTCTTTTCAGGTAAACATAAAAGGTCCGGTGCCCCATCCTGCCGAGGTCCGGTGCCCCGTCCTGCCGAGGTCCGGTGCCCCGTCCTGCCGAGGTCCGGTGCCCCGTCCTGCTGAGGTCTGATGCCACTTCGCACAGACCTAGTTTTCCCACCGTCATATACAAAAGGTGACCAGTGGTGGGTATGAATGCATGAATAATATTCCCAAAAACGACCTCATTTTGGATAAGACACTGAACGGAGTTCTCAGAATTGCTACATTTATGAGACAAAAGCCATACTTAACTGCACAACCATGTTCAGCCCTTCGCGAAAAGGTTTCTGTATTTTGAGTGAACAGCACAAGCACAACTCAGCAGGGTCATTTGTCAGTATCTCTCCGCAGGACTGAGCGGGGTCCTTTCTCAGTTTCTCTTTAGGGCTGAGCGGGGTAATTTGTCAGAATCTCCTTTCAAGGCTGAGCGGGGTCCTTTTCAGTATCTCTCTTTAGGGCTGAGAGGGGGTCCTTTTTCACTGTCCCTGCAGGACGGAGCGGGTCCTTTGTCAGTTTCTCTCCGCAGGGCTGAGCGGGGTCCTTTTCAGTATCACTCTGGAGGACTGAGCGGGCTCCTTTGTCATTTTTTCTTTAGGGCTGAGCAGGGTTCCTTTGTCAGTTTCTCTCCGCTGGACAGAGCGGGGTCCTTTGTCAGTATCTCCTTTCAGGGCTGAGCGGGGTCCTTTTCAGTATCTCTCCGCAGGACTGAACGGGGTCCTTTGTCAGTATCTCCTTTCAGGGCTGAGCGGGGTCATTTGTCATTATCTCTCCGCAGGTTTGAGCGGGGTCCTTTTGTCAGTATCTTCCTCGCCAGGACTGAACGGGCTCCTTTGTCAGTATCTCTGCGGGGCAGAGATGGTCCTTTCTCAGTTTCTCTCCACAGGGCAGAGAGGGTCCTTTGTCAGTTTCTCTCCGCAGGGCTGAGGAGTGTCCGTTTCAGTATCTCTATGCAGGGATGAGCTGGGTCCTTTGTCAGTGTCTCTCCACAGGGCTGAGCGGCCTCCTCTGTCAGTATCTCTCCGCAGGGTTGAGTGGGTTCCTCTGTCGGTATATGTCAGCAGGGCTAAGTGGGGTCTTTTGTCAGTGTCTCTCCGCAGGGCTGAGCGGGCTCCTCTGTCAATATCTCTTCGCAGGGTTGAGCGGGCTCCTATGACAGTATTTCTCCGCAGGGTTGAGCGGGCTCCTCTGACAGTATATGTCAGCAGGGTTGAGCGGGGTCCTTTGTTAGTGTCTCTTCGCAGGGCTGAGCGGGGTCCTTTTCAGTCTCTCTCCACAGGGTTAAGCGGGCACCTCTGTCAGTATCTCTACGCAGGGTTGAGCGGGCACCTCTGTCAGTATCTCTACGCAGGGTTAAGCGCGCACCTCTGTCAGTATCTCTACGCAGGGTTGAGTGGGGTCCTCTGTCAGTATATGTCAGGAGGGCTGAGTGGGGTCTTTTGTCAGTATCTCTTCAGTGATAAGCGGGGTCCTTAGTCAGTATCTGTGCTACTCTCTAGAACAATGAAGTGTGGCTGGGTTGGCTGTAGCTCAGTGCAGAGTGACTCTCTAGAATGATGAGGTATTGAAGGTCTGAATCTAGCTCTGTGCTGGGCACCTCTGTAGAATGATGTGCTGCTGGGTTGGCTGTCGCTCAGTGCAGAGTGACTCTCTAGAATGATGAGGTATTGTAGGTCTGAATCTAGCTCTCTGCTGGGCACCTCTGTAGAATGATGTGTTGTAGGGTTGGCTATAGCTCTCTGCTCAGCACCTCTCTAGAAAGATGAGGTGTAGTAGGACTGAATCGAACTCTCTGCTGAGCACCTTTTCTCTTTCCATTGATGCACCTGAAATACTTGAGTCTCCTTGACAAAATGGAGGGCTGGTGACATCTGATGCGCCATATTAAACCTCTCCTAGATAAAGGGGTGCTCTAGAGTTCAGTCTTTCCTTGAGCGCCACTGCCTTCCTTGACTGTACATAGGTGGTTGTGTTGCTACCAGTAGCATGGTGCCGTTCTATGGAGGCCTGGGTGGAGTTTGTGGAGTTCTACTCCGCGAAGTGCCAGAAAAACTCTGCCGCACTCCACGGAGTTCCGTCAGCAGCAGAGTCTGTTAAGTTGTGCTGTTTGCACTTATTTTTTAGTGCAGTGTGTGCCATGTTGTAAAATCAGCATGAACGGCACTACGCGTCACGCCATTGGGCGCTGCTGTTTTCTGCAGCATGAGTAGACATTTTACGCGAGTGATAGATTTCTCAATGCAAGCAGTTCCCACCTGCCGCGACCGCCCGCGTTGAGAAATCCTGACAGGAGTTCTAGCGTTCATTTTTTTCTTGCGAGCGCTCACCAACTTAATGTAGAATGATGTGTTGTAGGGTTGGCTAGAGCTTCCTACAGCTCGATACAAAAAACTCTGCTCCACATCACTTCACCGAGTTTTGCGGAACACCGTGCGGAGTGGGTGAAACTCCACGAACTCCGCCGGCGGAGCGGAATTCTTTGCCCAACCCTAGTTCTATGTGCCTGGACTCGGGGCCATGAGGAAACACATACTACTCCTGCTTCACCCCATACATGATGTATGATACTTTTCCTGTAGTTTCGCATAAGCGTCCTCTTCAAATACAGCCATGATACAGTACAGGAGTGCATGACATGTCCTATGCATTATATGTTCATAATAAAGGGCTGAGGAGGGGAGAAGATGTGAGGCATTCAAATACAGAGGATTAAAGCGAGAGAGCGCTATAGAAGTAGCGCCTAGAGGAAGAAGAAAGGAGGGTGTGTGTAATAGAGGGGCACAAATAAAACGGAAGAGGATATGAAAAAAGCACCAAAAATCAACAAACTCTCAACATAGTGCACTATTTATTATATATTCAAATATCGGGGAGAGAATCTCTCCCACTGATCTCTTTATGTCGCGTCATTTCTGGGGTCCAAGCCCCCCGTAAACATATACTTCTGGCCTGCTCGCCACAAGTGGTATTACCTGTATTAAAGAATAGTCGTGTGACGAGCAGCGGTGGCACTTGGACTGTCCGGCAACTGCCGTCTTCCGGGTCGGTGGTGGGGGGGGGGGGGGAGAGGTGCGGGGTCTTGCCTTCACCCATTGTGTGCCCCTCATGGATACCCAGCAGCAAAATATAACATTCGGGCCTGACGCATCACTTGAGTATGTATTTTTAAGGTAGGTCGAGTGCTCTCTGTCAGGAGGGACAGCATGTCACGCTGGCGCCACCCCTCCCTCCTCCTCCGAAACTCCCCCTCCCCCCCCCCCCCCCATCCTCCCCCCCCCCCCCCCCCATCCTCCCCCAACCTCCCTTGCCTTCACCTGCAGACTTCTAGCCCTGAAGACTAAGGATGAAAAGTGTTAGCATCTCTGCGCTAAATTTTTAAAGTGCGGCGAGGCTGTGAGTGACGCGGGCTGCAATTACCCTGCTCCCGCTCGCGCTCCTCGATAATTGATGCGGCTTTGCAGCCGCTTCGGCTGGGATTGCAGGGCACTTTGATTTCTCTGAACTTGTATTTTCATCTCTGCAGATAATAACCATGCGTAGCCCCTCTCAGCCATAAGCTTTAAGTATAGGGTGCGTTCGAGGCCGCGCAGGGCCCCAGCACTGGCTTTTACAGATGTAACCTGAACCCTACGGAGAGCGCGAAGGGACAGTTTAATGACCGTGTTCATGAAATGTGACATAGCAATTGTTATGTAGCGCCTAATGGCAGACAAAGGCATGGCACTTAATTCCTGGTTGTAGTAATACCCGTGGATAGCTAATGTTCTATCAGTACCCAGTGAAATGGGGATTACCACTGAACCTGGTGTTACACCTTTGTGCACCCCTGCACTTACCAGGCACAGATCCTCGGGGTGTTACCGTGGAGATGTGTTCAGAGTCAAACTGCACCACTTGTGAGCCCCGATGGGACCTGTAAGAACGGTCTCTGAGCCCAGCAGGTTATGGGGCATTCACGTAAAGGGCCTCCTCTCCTAGCTGGGACCTGGTGGAAAAGACCTTGGCGTCGCCCATCGTCATAGCGTGCGCGCTCTCCCTGCCTGTAGGTAGCCGCACTTCATCACTCGTATTACCGACTTTGGTGGAAAGTCCTAAATGTATATATCCAATCAAGCACAGTGATGGACACGACAGAGGTCAGAGGTTGAGCTGACGGTGCCGGCGAAGCAGATGGAGAGCAGAAGGAGGTCCCACTGCCCCAGTCCTTGTTTGGAGTGTGTGTGTGTGCATGTGTGGAGTGTTTGTAGACGTGGCTTTGTGTGGAGCACACGTGGCCGTGGGCCTTGCATGGAGCACTCGAGGCTGTGGGCCTTGTATAGCGTACACATGGACATGGAACTTGTGTGGAGCGCACATGGTCATGGGCCTTGTGTGAAGTACTCGTGGACATGGGTCTTGCGAGGACATGGGTCCTGCATACAGTGCGGATGGTTGTGGACATTGGCCTTGCATGGAGAACGCGTGTATATGCGCCCTGCATGCAGTGAGGATGGCTGTGGACATTGTCATTGCGAGGAGTATGCGTGGATATGGGCCCTGCATTTAGGGCGGATGGCTGTGGACATGGGCCTTGCGTGGAGTACGTGTGACCATGGGTCCTGCATGCAGTGCATATGGCTGTGGACATGGGCCTTGCGTGGAGTACGTGTGGCCATGGGTCTTGCATGCCGTGCAGATGGCTGTGGATATGGGTCTTGCATGGAGTACGCGTGGACATGGGTCCTGCATGCAGTGCGGATGGCTGTGGACATTGGCCTTGCATGGAGTACGTGTGGACATGGGTCCTGCATGCAGTGCAGATGGCTGTGGACATGGGCCTTGTGTGGAGTACGTGTGGACATGGGTCCTGCATGCCGTGCAGATGGCTGTGGACATGGGCCTTATGTGGAGTACGTGTGGACATGGGTCCTGTATGCAGTGCAGATGGCTGTGGACATGAGCCTTGTGTGGAGTACGTGTGGACATGTGTCCTGCATGCAGTTCAGATGGCTGTGGACATGGGCCTTGTGTGGAGTACGCGTGGACATGGGTCCTACATGCCGTGCAGATGGCTGTGGACATGGGCCTTGCGTGGAGTACGCGTGGATATGGGTCCTGCATGCAGTGCAGATGGCTGTGGACATGGGCCTTGTGTGGAGTTCGTGTGGACAAGGGTCTTGCATGCAGTGCGGATGGCTGTGGACATGGGCCTTGTGTGGACTACGTGTGGACAAGGGTCCTGCATGCCGTGCAGATGGCTGTAGACATGGGCCTTGCGTGGATACGGGTCCTGTATGCAGTGCGGATGGTTGTGGACATGGGCCTTGTGTGTAGTACGTGTGGACATGTGTCCTGCATGCAGTTCAGATGGCTGTGGATATGGGCCTTGTGTGGAGTACGTGTGGACATGGGTCCTACATGCCGTGCAGATGGCTGTGGACATGGGCCTTGCGTGGAGTACGCGTGGATATGGGTCCTGCATGCAGTGCAGATGGCTGTGGACATGGGCCTTGTGTGGAGTTCGTGTGGACAAGGGTCTTGCATGCAGTGCGGATGGCTGTGGACATGGGCCTTGTGTGGACTACGTGTGGACAAGGGTCCTGCATGCAGTTCAGATGGCTGTGGACATGGGCCTTATGTGGAGTACGTGTGGCCATGGGTCCTGCATGCAGTGCATATGGCTGTGGACATTGGCCTTGCGTAAAGTACGTGTGGCCATGGGTCCTGCATGCAGTGCATATGGCTGTGGACATTGGCCTTGCGTAGAGTACATGTGGACATGGGTCCTGCATGCAGTGAGAATGGCTGAGTGTAGGAAGGTGGATATCTGACTAAGGTTACCCCCAACTGTTTGCCTAGTGTCTAGCTGGTTTTTCGACTTAGTTGGCCTGAGATCCTGCCATTCAGGGGGTCAGCCTGTCTGCTCTCTCTTTAAAATGGACTCCATGTACCTTAGGTGCATAACCAATTGGAACTAGATCACCCTGTGAGCCCCCTGTACCAGTGTACACTAGGTACCCAGGGCATTGGTGTATCTAAGGCCTACCAGGGGCTGAAGCATGTATTGTGCCACCCCTGGCCTGGCCTAACAATTTGACACAACTGGCTGATCACTCAGCTGGGGTAAGTTGGTGTTGGTAGTTAAATGCTATCTTTGGTTTGGCTTTATCAAAAAATGTCGAGTAAGGTGTCATACGAATTGGAATACTAACCCCTCGCCAATTCTGGCGACGGGGTTAGCATTCCACCCTTCTAGAGGGACACGATATGTACAGATCCTGAAACCCGGGTAAAATCAGACATAGCCTCAGCTTCACAAAATGGGCGCTGCCACCACCGACACAAGTCTGCCCTCCTGCTGCTGGGAGTCCTTCCAGCTTGGGAGACGTGGACAAAGGGTTTCCTGCCAGGGGAGGTGCGAGCACCACCCCAGACAGGATTTTGTGTATTGGTCAGGTAGGGCTTGAATAGAATCAGACATGCCTGAGGCTCACAAGGAGCCTCGGTGCATATGCCAGTTCAAACCGGTCCTGGGGCACACCAGCCCCGGACCTGGGGCGAGCTGGACAAAGGATTGGGGGTGTAACCACCCCCCTTCCTGGTCCCACCCTTAGGGAGGGACCTAGCAGGTAGTCCGGCCCCTAGAATCCGCTTAAAGGTAGGAGCTGTGTCCTAAGACTTCAGACATCCTGGAATCAACTTGAAACTAAGAAGAAGACAGGAACTTCGATGTTCTGCTGCACAGAAGATTGAAGGAAATCTCCCCTGTGGTCAGGGAGTGACCATCTTGCTAACGCAAGCACCATCCAGCGAATCGACGTCTGCTTTGCCGCCGCCTCCTGCCGGAGCCCGAGCCCAGAGCCCAACGAGAACTGGACCTCCAGACCTCTCACAGCCCGATCCACAGTCCCTGCAAAGAAGGAACCCGTGGAGGCACCGAGACACGTGGAGCCAGCCATCATGAAAGACACTCGACAAGCTGCAAGCGCGACGACAGAGGCTCCCTCCGAGTTGTGCTTTGGGTCCTGAGAAGCCCAACATCCGAGCAGCATCTGCACCAAAGGTGAGCCCTCCAGCATCTCCACGATCTGCGTGGGGCCCCTCTGCACTTCGCGACTCGACGCGCCTGCCCGGTCCCTGGCCCGTTGGCTAGTGGCCATTTTGGCAAACCTAATTGAAAACTACGATGCTGGTCTGGTTGCTCCAGACTGGCCCCTGCTGCCCTCCAAAGGAGCAGCCCCTCTGACCTTGCTGGTCAGAACCACAAGCTTTCTTCGATTCCTGCGACTCCTGCTTTTGCCAAGGCTTGTTTGCTTCCTTCGAGCCGCCGACACCGCCGACAGCGAGAGCCTGCGTGGGACAGCTCGTGAACCGACTCCTGGACGTTGTCGACCTTCAGGGACCACGTGGCTGCAGAGACTAGCTACACCTCTTCACCTGTTTGCACCCGACATCGCCTGGTACCTACCTGGTGCCACGCCGGTCACTGGCTAGTGACTGTGAACACTGTCCCCTCTGCTTTCAGGTCTTCTACACTTCCGATCCACCCTTGGATCCACCGCATCTCTTCTGGACCGACCGCCTGCAGCATCTTTGTCATCAGGCTCCATTGAACAGATAGACGAAACCCGACGCACTTCGAGACCTATGCACCCGCTTCCTGTGGGTGAGGTAAAGCTGGAACTCCGGTGCACAAGTGTAGAGTAACATCTCTAATGTCTAGATCTGAAGTCTTGATTTCGTAGTTCAACCAGAAGACCCTTTTAGCAGTAACTTTTGAACTTTTACGCACCCATTGAAAACCTAGGGGAGCCCGCGTGTAACTTTCCACACTGCACACGCGACCCGTGGACCTCCTGGTCACTAACTGAAGTTAGCTCCTTGTAGGCCCAGCGATTCTAGAGGCCCTAGGCCTTCTTCCTTTCCTAGTCGTGGTACTTATACCACTATTTTAGTATATGGTTCAAGCGGCCACCAGGGCCTATCCATATAAAGTGCAACTTCTGTATATTGTAATACTTTCTTGTTTAACGATTTGTGCTCCTGTGCTCATAAAGAGTCCAGGGGATACTTTGAGTAATAAATACATATATATTTTGAATATATATCTACATATGGTAAAACAGCTTGCTTTACATGCCAAAACGAGTTTAGCCTGAAAGACTGCTTAGCCTACGCTACCACTAGGGCAGCTGGTCCGAAAAGGTTGACTTACAACCACACCATAAGGGTTGCTTGGCATGGTACAAGGTGGTCACTTTAATTAGTGAACAGCATATACCAGGCCAACTTCTCACACTGAGGACATGGGCTTTGCGTGGAGTAGACATGGACCCTGCATGGAGTGCGCCCACTCGTAGACATGAGTCTGTGAGGCGTGCCCATGACCATGGGCCTTGTGTAAACTGCACGTGGTCTTCCTATGTAGTTGCTTGGACTCTCAATGCATGGATATCAGTTGGGAGTAGCCTGGGTAGCAGATGGTGTTCCTAGCCTACCCTTTGACCCCTGGTCACGAGGGTTATGACGGTAGTAGCAGGAAGAGAAAGCAAACATGACTCTGAGTCTTGTTTACTTTCTGTCCTTCCCACCCCTTCTGCTTTCCTTGCCTTTAAGAGTAAAACACAGGAGATTGTTAGGAGTTAAAGGTGGGTCATAAAAGGGTCAACTCTATAATGTCTTTGTGGGTCAAAGGTTAAGTAGTGGACCTCTTGATAGCCCTGGCTTATTGAATTGACGTTCATGCCTAAGGCCAGAGCATCGAGGCGTTTGAATACAATCAAATGCTATCATACATCACCTCGACCAGGGTCACCATTCCGGGTGAGGAAGCTGTAGTGAGGTTCAAGTGTGGGGGGGGGGGGCAGAGCACCCCATCGGAGTACACAAGGGGGCTTCACCAGACCCCGCGGGGCTGACTCAGCCTCGAGCAGGCTGTGAGCACAGAACAAAAGATGCTAATTTCCCAACACAACAATGGTGTGACACTAGGGAAACTCCAGGTGTCTGGGAGTGCCCATGGGTCACTGTGCAGCGCCTCTTGCAGTGTCTGGCCTTGTGCCAATGTGCATAGGGTCTGCCAGGTTGAAATGTTTTCTAGGAAGACCTTACGGTTCACTCCCTCAGCGGAGACCGTGGGATCCACGGTAGAAGTCATGCCCACTTGATGCTTGAACAGACTATTCAGAAACTGACCCGGGAGCTGTGATTGCGGGGACCAGTGCTTAGTGTAGCATCTGAAGCCCCTGCATCCTTGACAGGTGTCTCTGGTCCTGAGCACGCACACTGATGCTCGGAGACGTGGCCATGGCCAGTGGCTTTATCCTCCTCCCTTCACTTGGGCATGCGGCGAGGCTCGCTAAAGAAACATCAGAGGGTGCAGAATGCTGTGGCATGCCTCCTTAGGAACATTTGGGAGTTCAAATCTGTCACTAATGCCCTAGCAGAGCTCCAGTAAAAAGGATAGTAACCTTCAGAGCACTATGCACAGCGCATAGAGCGCTCGCTCCACCATACAGGCCCAGTGTATCTAAAGAGAAAATTATCTTGGTATTCACCAACAAGAGGTTTTGGGTCGGCAGCTTCTAAAACTGTGATGGTGCCCAAAATCCGCAAGGTACCCTGGGGTGGCAGAACTTTGTCTGCTCCACTCCGGAATCAGCTGCCCTGGCACCTTAGATGTCAGCCAAACCTGATGAGTTTTAGAAAACACTTTAAAACCTGGCTTTTCTTGTTACTCCACTTGTCAGTGACTTTGGTGCCTAAATCTTTCTAGGAAACCTCAACTTCCACCTAGAAGACTATATGGCCCCAGTTTGGTCACACTCCTCGAAAGCCTCTAAAACCCCAGACTCACACAAAATGTCAACAATCAAGAAACCCGCCACTCAGGGGCCCGGTCAGACCCTTACCTGCACCACGCCTTTGACAAAGTGTCAACCCTAATTAGTAAAGCTCTCGCCCTCGTCCTCAACACCTTCATGGACACAGCCACCTTCCTGGAAGCTTGGAAACATGCAGCCATCGCGACATGACATCCTGAAAAAGCCCACAACTGGTCCACCCAATCCCACAAACTGCCGACCAATGTCCCTCCTACTATACCCAGCCGAGGTCCAAGAAAAAGCATATCAGTGGGCGTCTAGCTGACCACCACCCCAACCACCAGCTCCTCAATGCCACACAATCCGGATTATGACCAAACCACAGCATTGCAGCAACAGAAAACATCTGGATGTTTGCTGACAGAGGAGAAACCGCAGCCTTCATTCTACTCAGCCTCTCTGTGGCCTTCACCACGGTCTCCCACCACACTCCTATCAAATGACTGCATAAGACTGGCATCCAAGAACTTACCCCCAAATGGACCTGCGCATTTCTCCTCAGAAGAACACACACCATAAAGATGCTGCCTTACTGCTCAGAAGCCTGGGTACTTATTAGCTTAATCCTGCAGGAATCATCCCTCAGACAGACTCTCTCCATCATCTTTATGACCTCACTAGCGGATGTCATCCGAGCGCATGTCGACATAGTCACCTACACCGACAACACACAACTTATACTGTCCCTGTCAGACAAAACACCCAGTGCAAGGCAACATTTAAACTCCTGCATGGCCAAAGTGGCTACCTGGATGTAGTCCAGCTGCATCAAGCTGAACACGGACAAGACCAAATTAGTCATCTTGGGGAAGGATGCCTTCTAGTGCCACTCCGCCTGGCGGCCTAAAGGCCTCAGACCCACTCTCTCTCCCAGCCCACAAGCGGGAAACTTCAAAATCATCATCAATAGTAAGGTGGCCATGTCCTGCTTCCACAACCTGAGAATGCTCATAAAAACATACAAGTGGCTACCAAACAACACCAGGAAGACAGTCACCCAAGCCCACATCAAGAGCAGGCTGTACTACGGAACTTCCCTGTATACAGGTATCACCAAACACACAAACAAAATTACAGACCATCCAGAACACAGCAGCCAGACTCGTCCTCAACATCCCAAGCTGGAGTCACATCTCCGCCACCCCTGAGGGAACTCCACTGACTCCCCTTCAGCGTAACAAAAGCCTCAAGCTCCGGGGGCCCCTCTGAAATTGGCAGGTCCCTGGCTTGAGAGCTCCGGACTGGGTCTGGAGCATGGGGGGCCACATGCATGTACTTGCAGGCAGCCCCTCAAGTTTTGTTACTCCATTGTGGCTCCAGATACACAAGCATGCACAGTTTAAGCTTCTCACCCACACATGCAGAACACGACACAGCAAAGCCCCAACTTTACCACAATAGACGTGTACAGTTCCACCAACCCGCCAGGCCCATCCACTCAGCCAAACTCTACTAGCACACGCCCCAGGCATGAACTAAAGCAGGTCAGACCTTCTCATAAGACGAACTCCCACACCAGAGCCTACTCCTCACTTTTTGAATTCCACAAGAAGCTGAAGACCTGGCTCCTCGAGGCTAGCCTCACACACCTGCGTAGCACCAGGATACCCTCATGGGTCAGAGAGCGCTTTAAAAATACACATATCACAATCTGGTGATTTGCTGTGTCAAGCTGCTGTAAGGACGAGACCAGTGAGGGTCCATGTGTTCCGCATGGGAGTTGCATTTGGTATAATGTCCCATATCCTGGAGAACAGCCCGGCCTCTGCGACTCTCAATGATGGGAGTCTGGGTGTGGAGTAAACTGGCTGCAAACATGGTGCCGGGGAGTGTAGCTGGAAGATTCGCCTGAGACAGCTTAGCGTGATGCATGGCAGTCAGCGTTTAGTCATCACATAATAGAACACGTATGTGTAAAGCGCATGTTCACCCAGAAGGGTATCTTGGTGCTGAATAACAGATGTTTCTTACCCCACTCAATGGCACTCGTTTTATCGACCTCAGAAGGATGAGGGGATGGAGTGTACGTTCCGAGGGAGAGGTGCATTTTGTTTCATAGAGCTCTCGTCCCGCCAGCCACGTCCGACAGATAAGAGAGTGCTTTCTTCATCCTTTATACACAAAGAGCCTCGGCTGCCCCATCCTTACGCATGCAGAGCACGGATACTTTAGCACTACGCTGAAGCCATTACTCACGCCAAGCACAGACTGAACGAACACCATGTCGGCCAGGCGACCGTGTTACTCATTAGCGTAATTAAATACACATCACAGATAAGGACCTGTCAGTCGCAGACGCACGCGCAATTAATTAACTCACTCCAGCTATTATTTTCTTGCTGTAAATGGAAAACGTGTGACTCACCAGACTCTCTACCAGGAACATGCCACCTCCCTAGCCTATAGGAAAGCAATGTCATGTCACCTCCGCGACCATAGTAAAGCATTGTGGCTCTGTCTCCACAGTAAAGATGTAATGTCTCCTATCTATACTAAACTATTCTGTCTACTGCAAATCCCAGAAAATAATAATTTGTTCATCTTTATATCGTGTTGGTCCGTGCTTAATTTGTAAATAAATAAGTGCCAGGGCCCTCGTCAGGAGGCCGCTGCAGAATCATCACCAATTGCCCCTGTCCGCGCTGCCAAGGATAGTACCAACCCAACTACGAACCATCCTAGCCATCAAAGTGTGACACCTTAACCCATTCCAGGCCCCCAAAGCCGTAAGAATGGCGTGGGCACCCGTTATACGTTATTTTCAATGTATATTTAATTAAAAACAACTGTTGTTCTGATCACTCAATAATAATAAAAATCCACATTTGTAAAGCGCGAACAATCCCCCGTAAGGGTCTCTAGGCGCTGGGGGCCGTCGGGAAGATTAAGCAAGCTATTGCCCAGAGTCACATGGTGCTGGGCTAATCTGCCACCGGTGCCGGGGATCGAACCGTGAGCCCCAGATTCCGGAGTCAGTTGCCTTGGCCGCGCCGCCACACCTCTTTAAGACACACAGTGCCACCATGTGGTAAAGTGTCATAAGAACGTGTCTGTGTTGCTAGTTTAGAGCCGGTGCCAAGCCCTGGAAACCACCAACTCAAATTAAGCAATGTTTTTGGTTATTGTAGTGCAGGACCCTGCTTGTAATTGTACCAGGGTGCTGCTCGTAGGAGGTGGCATAAGGCCCACAGTAAGGGTTGAGGCTGTGTAGCACAATAATTAAAGTAAGGTCTGTCCAGAGGCTGTCCGCAGGGTACAACTTGACAGCACGGACAGTTTCAGCTCTGTGCATTGCATCCTACTTGCATAAAAGTGTGAGGTTAATGAAAGATACTTGAAAGACTCAATAGGTCTAAATGTTGGGGTGACGAGCACTCTTTTGAAACTTCAGCTAGTTAGCATGGTACCCTGTTTGATGTTAACTGCCAGCCTTGTGTTCGTCCCTCACCTAAACCTGTAGAGATTAGGGGTCATGGTCTGGTATCCCAACTTTAGAAGACCAGGGACTTTATTTAGATCTCGGCGGAGGAGTTGCTCCGTCACAACGGTGATGGATATCCCGCCCGACGAATATAAATTCCATTATATCCTATGGGATTTATATTTTGGCAGACATGATATCATTCACAGTTGTGGCGGAGTAACCCATCCACCAAGGTCTTGGCCGGATGTCTTTTCGCAGTGGACCAACAAACAGATTTGCTGCTGTGGAAAAGCTCTAAGCATGAGAAACCTGTTTATTCAGCCCTGTGAAGTCCAGCCTTGGTCAGATTACTGTGGTTGGTTGGTCCTGATCCACCGGTGGTCTGGAAGTCCAAAAATGTTTTATGTCCCAACTGTGCAGCATTGTTAGAAAAGGTTCAGTTTGACACTGCCAAGGACACTAGAACCTCAAACAGCATTTGGGACTCAAGCCTCACTCCAGCAGAGGCCACCAGCAGGATCCAGTCCAGGTCCAGTTGCTACTTGTCAGCTGGGTCCTTCAGGGAACAGGCCTTTTGCACCTTTTTGTGGTCCTGAAACTGCACAGAAGGTTAGCCAACTGACCCATAGAGCAAACTTCTTTGCCCTGGATACAAGAACGATCAAGTCCAGCCGTTTAGGTTGGTCTAGCCTTTCCCATGCAGCTACAGTCATATTTTCTTTGCCAGTGCTTGTTTTCTTTGGCATAGGTAAGTAAGCCAAAACCCATTCATAGATGTCCGCCAGTACGTGCATGTCCTCTCATGGGAGGTCATTTCTGGATGTTTTTTGCCCTAATGCATTCAATGATGGCCAACTGTGTGTGTGCATGCATGTACCGGTGGCCATCTTTCAATAGTTATAATGAAAAACACAATTCAAAAATGGCCGCTGCTAATGTTCGCTTTACTAATGCAATAATAGAAGCATTGGCAAAGCCAAAACAGGTGGGTGGGGGACGGTTTCAACTAACAGGGAGTAGAAACAGAGGAGGTCACTGGAGGTGAGGGGAGCACTCGATGAGTGGGAGCTGTGAAGTCGGGTGAAATAGCGTGGGGTATATGAGAGGGTGTGAAGTGGAGGAGAGAGCATGGGGAGAGCAGAGAGAGCAGTGGAAAGCAGAAACAAAAGGAAAGCCACATGGGAAAGTATTCCCTTATGCACTGAAATGCAAGGACTCCTCCCCCCCAAGAATGTGTTAGGACCCAGAAACAGGCAATAGATTGAGGGGCGGAGCCAAAAGCCTTTGCGATGATCTGGCGTGTGATTGACAATATCACAAGCAAATAGCTGGAAGAGGAAGAACACAGACAGCCAATGGCTTGAAGTGGGCGGACCTAAACTCCACTATAAGTGTATGTTAAGGTGTTAGTTACAGTAGGTTTGTCGAGGACAGGACTTAAAATGAGCTGAGCCGCGATCACGCCGCACAATGATTGAAAATAAGAGCTGCGTATTTTGGATCCTACGATAGATTGTTTCTGGTTTGTCCACTTCTCTGAGCATAGGAAGCTTGTTCTGAATCTGGTTATCATTGAGCATCGCTCATCGCGGCCTTCTTTCTTCTAACTGGTCTTATCTGGCGGCCATGTTGGGTGTGTGAGGCAACGGCACAGGAAGTGTCTCCTCAGTCAACCCTGAGCGAGTCACAAGTTGTGCAAAGATGTTAAACAGTTAAAGATGAACTGTTTGTAGTGATTTGAACCTGCTGTTCTTGTTATTCCAGAGCACATGGTCATCTAAAAGCCCTTTCTGGGACCAGTGAGCTACATATCTGTGACGTTCAACTTTCCATGCCAGGGGTGTGTTCATAGTGCCATGCATGTCACATGGTGGCTACCTAAGGCGAACACGCTGCGGTGTATAATCCTAATTCTTTCCTTTACACTTGTATAAAAACTTTGATTTTCAGACCTTTGCTGATTTAAGGCGACCTGTAATGGCGGCGTTGAAGACCTTCCGGAATCTGGTTCCCTGCCGAGAGGGTCCGCGCCCTCTTCTCTTTTGTTGGGGTTCCTGGCAGAGGGTTTGTGTGTTGGCTATTATCAGATACTTCCATACAATGCGTTGGACCAGCTTCTGCACAGAGCCAGGACTCTTTGAATTTGACCTAGAGCCATATTCATGTGTTTAAGGCAGGTCTGTGGCCTTTCTTCCACCCTAGTACCAGCCTGGCCTACCTCGTCACTTGAAAATCCAGTGTAGTTGGCCTATCAGAGGTCGCGTCACTTCCACGACCAGTGCCTTGATCGGTTCAGCTCAGTGGTTGGTTGGGAGCGGTGGCAGGGTGTGTGTGGTGTGGACAGTTCACCTTGTGAAGCGCGTCCCGCGCTGCTGTACTCCTCGGCGCTTTTTAAGCGCGATGTTGATTTGGGCTCCTCCCTCCTGGGAGCACAGAGTTGTGGGCAATGAAGTCCCCCTCGATAGCCTCCGGTGGACAGCAAACCGTTGATCACCTTGTGAAGCGCGTCCCGCGCTGCGGTACTCCTCGGCGCTTTTTAAGCGCGATGTTGATTTGGGCTCCTCCCTCCTGGGAGCACAGAGTTGTGGGCAATGAAGTCCCCACCGATAGCCTCCGGTGGACAGCAAACCGTTGATCACCTTGTGAAGCGCGTCCCGCGCTGCGGTACTCCTCGGCGCTTTTTAAGCGCGATGTTGATTTGGGCTCCTCCCTCCTGGGAGCACAGAGTTGTGGGCAATGAAGTCCCCCTCGATAGCCTCCGGTGGACAGCAAACCGTTGATCACCTTGTGAAGCGCGTCCCGCGCTGCGGTACTCCTCAGCGCTTTTTAAGCGCGATGTTGATTTGGGCTCCTCCATCCTGGGAGCACAGAGTTGTGGGCAATGAAGTCCCCCTCGATAGCCTCCGGTGGACAGCAAACCGTTGATCACCTTGTGAAGCGCGTCCCGCGCTGCGGTACTCCTCGGCGCTTTTTAAGCGCGATGTTGATTTGGGCTCCTCCCTCCTGGGAGCACAGAGTTGTGGGCAATGAAGTCCCCCTCGATAGCCTCCGGTGGACAGCAAACCGTTGATCACCTTGTGGAGCGCGTCCCCTCACCTTGTGGAGTGTGGACAGTTCAACCTCCACTCATCCAATCAGAAGGAGCTTGGAGCTCTGCACACATTCGGTTTAGAGTATAACCAAATATACTCTTTCACTGTCCCTACGGCTCTGGTTTCCTACTTCGGCATATTTAGGCCCACCCAAAGAAGTAAACCACTGAGGATTTACCACGACACAGCACAATACTGCACTACATAACATATTGTGAAAAAACACAACATGTAACGGAAGATGCAGAACTTTGTAGCGAATCTGGAGGATGCGGACGCGCTCTGCTCTTCATCCTTCCGAAGTCGGTCAATAAACTAAGCACTAAAGGTTTTCAAAGTTAGACTTCTTAGAAAGCCTCGCCAGGGTATGAAGCTGCACTCCAAGATCTGTAATAATAAACAGGAGTACACAGCGCTGGTAAAGGGCTCTCCTGGCATGGGGCGGGCAGTGCCCGGCCTCTGCCAGGTTTGTGACGCACATGAGGACCTCTGCCAGTGTCCGTGTCTGGCCAACCTCTGAGCCAACCTTGGTTCTCACAGACCTTCTTCTCTGGGGTCTGGGAAAGGAACAGGATGTCTCTGGGAACCCCCGGGGCGGGTGTGGGTCAGGCACAGAGCCCTGGCAGTGCTCACATGGGCTGCCCCACCCGGAGTCCTCTCTGCACAGTTCTGTCCGGTTCAGTCATAACATTTTAGTGGTGGAAAATACCCTATGTAAAGAATGGTCCATTGATGGAAATAAAACCATGAAAAGTGAGCAAATATGCATTAACTATCAACACAGCTGAACAGGAGGCGACGAACCATGTTTAGCATCAACCGAAAGTCATTCTGAAAACCACTAAACTCAGCATTGTAACCCACACACATACATTTCACGTCGTTAGGCACGGGGAGAATAAGTAATTTGTCCAGAATCACACAAAGTTGAGATTAATTCGTTTGCACAGAATCACACGATGTTCAATCAAGGTTCGAGGCTGGGATTCGAACCTGCGTCTCCAGGTTCCAAGTTGGGCAGCTCTTGGCGCTAGGCCACATCTCCTCTATAGTTCTGATTCCGGTGCTCCACCACCCTTAAGATTCAAGGCAGGAGACATTAAAACATCTGAACAGACTTTGAGGTCTTTAGATATCCTGCCTGCCCTCTGGGGGAAACAGCTGCTTTTGAAAGACTGATTACCATTTCCCCCTGCTTAGAGCACTTCCGGTCAGTCCACCAGGAGACAGACTTGATCAGAGAAACGAACCACACTCTAGGAATCCCACATGAATGTTGTGGGATCTGCAATGCCATATTACGGTGATAAAATGTTCTATAAAGGGCACCGCCCATGAAGCGTTGTGGACTGGTGTTCGAACCTTCTGAGGGAGTGCACGAGGCAGACAACCAGGAGCAGGCAAAACATCCTGGAAGGTGTGGGGTCCAGTCAAAGTATATATAATATATACATAAACATGATAATAGTAAAAAACCATCTCTCGCGGACCAGGCAGATAACAACGACCACCCCCTCCCGCCTCCTCATCCACAATGTCTTCAGAGAAATCTTCAGGTGGCTCCCGCTCAACATCCGCAGAACGGTCACACAGCCCTGGTCTCCAGGAAGCTGGACTACGGGAACACGGTGTGTCGGTAGCACACACAGGATGGGGCGGGGATCCCTTTGCTGGATGCGCTATGGAACCCCTGGTTATCTGATCGTTGGTACCTGCTTGGAAGTGTAGAGGGGAGAAAGAACTTATCAGATGTCCTAGTCCCAATAATTCATGACTCCGGAAAATCACAGACTCCAGGTTCTAAGTTGGTTAGTTTATTATAAAGCTAAAAATAACTGTACATACAGGCAGCTCGAATGAGGGTGTAAAAATACATTAGAAGTAATACAAAGCCAGACCTATGGGCAAAGTTCAATCTCTGAAGTATACAAGGCATGACCAGTTCCAAAATCAGAACGCAGATAATGACTGCCCCGACTTTGAGATTAGTCCTCATTGGAGGTCCGTAAGTATAACGCATTTGTCTGTCCCTACAGCACCACTAACGGGACATCCCTACTTCGCATTCTCCAGGCAAGTTCAGGAAAAGGTGTCAGCGCGTGAAGACTTCCGAAGAAGTGCACTCGCGTTGAATGGGTCCGGTACATAAAGCTACAGAGCTCGTTCTAAGATGCTTCCTCGAATCTCCTCTCCCAACTCAACCCCCATGGCACTGTCCCTAATTCCAACACCAAAATCCTAGGACACACCCATCTTTGCCTCACGCGATCACCCCATTCAGCTGGACACCTCCTCGTAGGTAACTTTCCAGTAGGCTTCGATCCTCCCAGCCTCTGGCTCGGTGACCTGGATTCCTAGGCCTTCTCCAGTGAGAAAGACACCGTCCCACATCATCAGCAACACTCGTTGAATGTGTCCTCTCCTCCCGAAGCCGATCTCCTACAACACAAGTGTTATTCTAACTAACAAGGATGAATGTCTCCACCTGCTACAGAATTGGGAGAAAGAAAAAGATTCTACATGAACATTATGAACCACTCATTTCTGAGAGCCCGGGAAAGGCGCAAAACCCGACTGAAAATTGGCTAACATAAGAATCACCATGGTACTTCATTAAACACGCATATGCAAGAACATCCATATTGTATACATTTAAATCAGTGCATTAAGTGACAATAAACTAATTCTCATTAGTCATTTATAAACAAGCATTGGAACACAGTTTTCATGTTATTTTCCCCACATTACACAAAGTTTCTCTATCACTTCACTTTTACACATTATTACATTTCACATTCTAATAGCCAAATGTTCACACAACAAAAGAATAAATGCAGGCGCAGCCTACTAGTGATTATAATGCACCCCTGCAAATGAAAGCGCGCAATGACGCTCTATCACGCATCTCACCAAGACACTCCGGACCAATCACAACCTTGCAGCCAAGCTCACACTCAAACTCCCCCTTGCACTCACATCTCCACACACCCGAAACATCTGCACTAGATCCCCCCGTTCACAAAGGCCCCCTCTTCAAACTCCTCACTCACACAAAGATAGCCTAGGCCCCACTTACCTCCCCGCTAACTCAAACTCCACACCGTAACCTCTGCTCAGTGGGCTGGATGGTTCCACGTCCCCTGCATCCGTGGAAACCGACCCGGTGGGATGCCTTCCCGTGTCTGGCTTCCAAATTCCAAACCCTAGCCAGAAATCTCCAATCCACCGGCCTCATCCACGCCCACACTCTGAAGAACCTGAGCTGGGGGGCATGCCTTCTTGTATCTGGCTCCCAAATTCAGTACCGTAGCCAGAAACCTCTGCCAGCCTCCTACTCGCCCACGTTCCCTGCATCTGAAGAACCGGAGCCAGGGGGCATACCTTCCTGTGCCTGGCTCCCAAAGCCTGGATCAACCTCCCCCCCCTCCCCCACCCATCTGAGCCACCAGCTCACTTCTTGCATTCCACAAGAAACTAAAAACCTGGCTATTCCAATAGCTCCGGTCCAGGGTAGCATCACCCTTCCTTATGTGCCAGGATACCCCCTCGGGTGAGATGCGCGCCACAGATATAAACATAGCATAGCAAAACATAACCGAACATAAACAAAACACTAGCTCAGCAGGTTAAGTTCTGTGTAACCTGTAAATCACTTGATTCTGCAGGGAAGACGGGGGTACTGTGGATAGCAGTTGGACGTGTTTTACTGCTCTTCGAAGCGCTATATGAGAATAGAATTATATTTAATATTAGAACGTTTGTATCCAGCGTCGAGGGTGAGCGGCGGCAGGTGTTCAGAGTAACAACTAGGCAAGGTAGGTGAGGGCAGAGGAGGGGCATGTCTGCTGCTCTGCCACGCCCCTGCGCATGCTCTCTTCAATGTTATGGTCACGACGACGGAATAACATGGGGCTCCTTCAGTGAGTGTGGGCAGGCTCGGATCAGTGCTTGGAGGCCGTGAGGTGGAGGAGAGCCCAAAAGGAGCTATAGAGAGAGTGGCTGGGCCCAGCTACCGTCACTGTGCCCGAGTCAGACACTGAGCCCCGCCCCCCTCACAGAACTCCCCCAACCAAGTGAGGGAGAGGGGACTCCGTTCCCCTGACTGGAGGTGTGCCTTGTGCCTCAGCACAGCAGCTGCATGCATTAACAGAAAGTTAGACTATTTAAAAAAAGAAATGCACCAGCGCGTTTCGTTTTAGTCTAAATGCAGTTTAAAATGTCATATCTAGTTCCACACATTTGAATAAATATGGTGTCTCTTTCTGTCATTTCTGGGCTGTACTACAGGTTGATATTTGGAAAATATATATAATTTATAATAAAGTCAAACAAACCAAAACACTTTCTTTATATTTTGCATGATGATGTTAACTTATTTTCGTAAAATAGGCGCTTTGCGTTGTAAATCAGGAGCGAGATTTCTTTTTGTGGCGTCACTTCCTCTGAATTAGTCCCCACACTATTTTTCTGAGGACGTGCGCCCTCCTCCAGGTTTCTCCTTCACGAAATGGGAAAACCATATTTCTGACCACTCATGTAGCGCCCCAGGCAATCTTCATTGCTCCTTGGCGCTACAGTGTTACCTGCTATTGTAAATTGTTACCCGCTCCCATAGAGCTCTCCTTCAAGAAAGAGGTAGGTGATGCCGAGAATAAAACAATGAACTCCGGACTGCTCGCAGATCTTGGCCGCAGGCGCACTGACCCTGATCCGCCGAACTATCCGACTCATTGAATAACCCTTAACCCTTACCATTGCAGTCTCGTTGAAGCCTCTTTCCCAAAGTTTGCTGTGTGTAGACTTTGCCGTTCTGCCCTCCAGGGAAACAGAGGCCTCGCTTCCTGTATTGGTCAGAAAGACTAATTTAATTATGAAGTGCGCAGAATAAAAAGCCATTTAATTCACTCAGAAGAAGCGTGGTGAATAATGCTGGAGGCATGACGAGTTTCTCTCTCTTTTTCCAGGCCCTCTCGACAGGCATGAGCTGTGGACACCCGGAGCTGAGCAGAGTGGATTCGGGACTGCAGGTCAGAGACGCCTCTTCTGTTATGGAGTGCATGGGGGAGCGGGGGTGAGCAGACCGCTCACTCGGAGCAGGCAGCGAAGGGGCTCGGTCTAGGCAGAGCAGTCCGGTCACACGCAGCAGGCAGTGAAGGGGGGGGTCAGGTGTGCAGTCAGCGCAGTCCAGTCACTCGGAGCAGTCCGTGGGGGATCGGTCAGTGCAGGCAGCGCAGCGCAGTGCAGTCACTCGGAGCAGGCAGTGATGGGGGCTTGGTTAGTGCAGGAAGCATAGTCGAGTCACTCAGAGCAACAATGAAGGGGGCGCTGTCAGTGCAGGCACAGCAGATCACTCCCTCTGAGCAGGCAGTGGAGGTTCGGTCAGTGCAGGCAGCGCACTCCAGTCACTTGGAGCAGGCAGAGAATGGGGATCGGTCAGTGCAAGCAGCGCAGTCCAGTTGGAGCAGGCAATGAAGGGGGCGCTGTCCGTGCAGGCATCACCGTCCAGTCACGTAGAGCAGGCAGTGAAGGGGGCTCAGGTGTAGGTAGAGCAGTCCAATCACTTGGAGCAGGCCATGAAGGGGGCTCGGTCAGTGCAGGCAGTGCCTTCCAGTCACTCTGAACAGGCAGTGAAGCAGACTCGGTCAGTGCAGGCAGCGAAGTCAAGTCACTCGGAGAAAGCAGTGTAGGGGGGGCTGGCAGTACAGGCAGCGCCGTCCAGTCAGTCGGAGCAGGGGGGCTGTCTGTGCAGGCAGCACAGTCCAGTCACTCGAAGCAGGGGCGCTGTCCGTGCAGGCATTCAGCATCACATATAGAAGGAGGAAAACGCCTCTTAGGATTGTGTTTTTGCAGGAAGGGGCACCTTCATGCACTAAAACAACCCAGCATGCAACGTAAAGTGCCAGGGTGCCTACGTTGGCACTAGGCTGCCAAATCTGTCAGCACAGGGAGAAATGACACAGATGCACTGTATTGCTTAAATGCGGTTTACTCCTGCCCTTGCACATGGCGTGTGGCAGCACAGCAAGGTACCTTGTGCGCTGCCTTTCACCGTTCAAGAGAAATACAGAGCAGCTGTTTAAAGCTGCTCCGGTTTCTTTGGGCAGGCGGGAACCCACCTAAACTTTTAAGGGGGATTATAGCTCTCCTTACAGGTGGGTGCTGTGAGTAAATGCACCCGCCTGCAAGGAGATCTCTGAGAGGGTCCATGGGACCCGCTTTCATCCCTTTATAGGCCTGCATTTAGAAGACTCAGTGCCACCTTTTAGTGGCGTACTTTCAGTACGCCTTCTAAAGGTATACTTGCCTCTGCGCCCATGTCGGTAATATGGAACAGGTGTAGAGGGAACGTGATTTCCGTATTTGCATGGGGCCACACCTCATCCAAATGAGGGAACACCCTCTAATGATAACGCTGACACTACATATGTGCCAGTGCTATCCATTTTACAGAAGGGGCCGCACAAGCGTCTATGGCCACTTATGTAATTCCAAAATGCCGCGGGATGCAGAAAGCGGGCACACAATCCCGTTGCGCTCCACGACACTTTGATAATACGGCCCCAGATGTAGAGAATGTAGAGCAGTGAGCTTGAGAGAGCTGATCTGTCTTGCCGGCTCCCCTGCTTTTACAAGTGTTTACTTTAGATAGAACGGCGCGCCTCCGGTTTCAAACAGCAGCGTGATCTCAAACAGTAGCGTGATCTCACACATTTTAAATCTCGCCTCTGAGTTTCATGTCCACTCTCTACTCCACACCGCGTGTTCTCTGATGAATGATTAATCGGTTATTTTCAGTATTTACTTCACATGAGTTATTTTAACGACTTATATTGGTTTAATTTGTGCCACACATGAAGTTCCTGGTCACCGCATTAGGTCTAAGCCTCAGTCACTCATTTCCTCTTTGCTTCATGTTCTCCTCCTATGTTTCCCACTCATCTATGAACTGGGTTGTATGAATGAAAGTGTACAGTTAAAAACTAGGAGCTGCTGGGCCTGGAGGAAAGAAGTGAGGGAGATGTTCTGAAGCTATCTACTCATAAAACATACAAGTGAATCTCCATTTTATTTTTCCTGAGAGGAAGGATATCTTGGATGAAGAATTTTTCTACCTTGTTTTATTACTCAAGTGCCCCAGGAGTGGAATGGGCATTGGTGCCTGCTTTCTGTGCCCCCCGGGGCACGTTGGTAGTACAAAAGGGCCACAAATGCTGTGAAGCCTATTCTGTTATACATATTGCGCCCGTGCTATCATTAGAGGGCGGTCTCTAATTTACATGGGAGAGTTGCCCAGGCAAATGAGGGAATCACTTTGCACCTGCACTGTTTTACCGATGTGGGCACAGAGGCAAACATGCCTTTAGAATGTGCCCTAAAAGTGTGCCACAAAAAGGTGGCACACTTTCAGTGGGTCTTCTAAATGCAGCCTTCTAAAGGGATGGAAGGGGGTCCTATGGATCCCCCAGATAGCCCCTTGCAGGTGGACGCAGTCACTCACTGCACCTATCTGCACGGGGATCTCTAATGAAATGTAAACAAAATGTGAAACAAAGTACTCTGCTCTGAAGAAGCTAGAGTTTAATATTCTACCTTGTTGGTGAGTGAGGAGTAAGCCTGATGCTCTAGGCAAAACTGAAGAAGACATCATGCTACCTGACGGGGGATGTCATGTGGAAAGAAGAGGTGGAAAAATAAGAACCTTGGGATGCAGCATAAAGTTTTGACAAATAAGTATAAAGATGCATATTTTTATATGTGCTAACAAGGACAGAGTATGGTGGTTCTTGCATTCCATTAGTGCACCCTTGCTGCAACACATGTGTAGCATGGGCGGGAGTTGCACATGCTTCATTACATGTGTGACCTAGGCAGGTGCTCCTCCACGACCTCTTTCTCGCCTTTCTCTACCTCAAAATATTCACATTCTGCAATCCTACATCATAGAATCCAACCATGGATGTCTGAACTTTACTGATGTTTAAATCCTCAAAGACTGAATGCCTTCTGGTACCTCCTAAACCTCAGTAAACCCAAACCATCCCTCCTGGCTGACCTCAGACTTGATGCTTTTCTTCAAACCTATAGCATGTGGTCAAGTTTCATTCTATAGGACAGCCTATCCCCCTCCACTCATGTAAACAAACGCACTTCCTGCACTCTGTCTGAACAACAAGGACCCGCTGCTCTAACAATGACTAAAGTCAGCAGCTCACGCGCTTCCGGTCTTGTGACTAGACTCAAAGAACTCCCTCCTCACAGGCTCAGCTCAACAACCACTGCCCTTTAAAACACAATGTTTTATTTTACTAGAAAACCACTGAAGACCTGGCTTTTCTCCAGATAGGTCCCTTTCTTCCTCCCTCTGCTTTGAGCTGTTGTTGCAGTCTGTTTCTTGCAATGGACTGGCGTTGCGAATCCCCGTTGCTGGGGTAGCTATGCGCTTTACATATTTTATAACAGAACATAACTCTATGTCTACATTTTTAATCTCAGATATGATACATCCACATACCACCTGAAATAAGACTTTCAGTGACTGCCTACAGGGTCAAGGTTGGAATGTAATGTGTGCTGGCCGACCTTCAATGCAGTCACCTGGAGAATCCCCCATGCCAACAAGTCTGTGGACCAGAGGGTTGAGAGGTTCAGGGAGCAAAGGCTCTCTCCTCACCAAAGTTCAAAGCCGGCTTGTCCAAAAGAAACCTTCTCAGGCCCGCATGCTGTGAGACTCCCTCCCCATCTGAGGAGTACCACAAACTTCCTCTCTTTTTCAAAAGCCCTAAATCCTCACTTATTTCACCTGTACCGCAATTAAGCTCCCAAAGCTGTTTGGATGGGCCAGAGAAAATGAGCACCTGGAATTTATATAACAAACTCCCCTATACATATGTATCCTTGCCATCTTCATTAGCATAGATGTATGTAACTGCTCCTGTTCTTTGTATAGCGCTGTGATACCTCTCCGTATAAGCTTTCAAACACGTTTTTAATAAACAAAAGAAAAAGCGATTGGTGTTCCGAATGCCGAGGGTAGCCTGTTTCTAGTACTCCAAGGGCCAGATGTATGACCCACCAAATTTGCGACTCACAAATTGGGATGTACAACAGTGTCTAAGACACTGTTTGCAATTCCTAATGGGGTCGTAAAATGCATGCCCCATTGATATGGATGAGTCAGGTGCAATTTGCGACCCCATTAGGAATGGCTAGCACTCACAGGGATGGTCAGCCGACCGCCATGTCTGGGACTGCTTTTAAATAAAGCCTTTTTTAAAAAAAATGCAGCCCCTTTTCCTTAAAGGAAAATGCGCACGCGCCGTGCGCTTCAGCGCTCGTCAAAAAAAAGTTTGACGAGGAGAGGAGGAGGCAGCAGGGGGAGGGGAGAGAGGAGGGGGCCTGCACCTGTTTCCCTAGTGGGAGCGAGCAGGAACCATCTGTTAATTACAAACAGATAGTTTCAAAGCTCGCTCCCGCAAGGGAATCGCCAAATGTGCACGCGTTGCCATTCAAAGCAATGCAATGCGTGCATGTTTTTGCCTGAAAAACGGAATCGATTTCTAAAGGTCTCCTCCTATGAGTGCATGCTTGCTACATAGGCGAGACCTAAAAAAGAAAAATGAAACTTGCCAGTTTCATTTTTAGGTCTCGCCTAGCGTTGCTGCGCACATGTGCAGCAACTCTCGGTGAGATTTATTGCTTACAAAGACTTTCAGAAGAGGGCTTTAAGCCTCGCCCCTCATTTCCATTGGCTGACATCACCGTGTATGCTAAACGGTGGCCTGCCATTGGAAATTAGGGTGTTCTGTAGACACCCTTTGGCCTGCGAGCCGGACTTGCTCGCCTGCTTTGATGCTGTCGCAAATCACTTTCTTATCTTTATGGGGCCATGTGTTTCCAATTGGAAACACATGACCCTATAAAGACAAGAGATCGATGCTTGTTTGTGTTGTGTGCTGTTCATGGCTATTTTACGCATGCGTGATGTGCGTCAAATGACTGGCACAAGGAAAATCAGGAACTGATCCTTCAGATAACAATTCACGTTGGAGGATGTGCTGGGCTCCTGCAAGTGCTGTTGCTGTGAAATTGGCGGTTCTTTGGGAGCAGCGGCAACCGGGGGCCCCGAGGCAGCACATGGACAGCTGCTGCCAGCGAACATGTTGCCGGTACTCCGAGGCAGCGCATGGACAGCCGCTACCGGTGCTCACGTGCCGTTTACGGACTAGGATGAGAACGGGGAACAGGTGATGAACCTTACTGTGCATATTATGGTGAGATGCAAACCCGTTGTTTATGACATTACTAGTTTATGAGCGGCCTTCTGTCTCAAATCTAGGGCAGACAGGGCCTGACTTGGGTAATTGACCAATCACGTACGAGGTAGTATATGTTTTAGCAGTGTTAAAAGCGTAATGAAATGTGATTAGAGAAGCAAAATATCGCATAAGGACTGGCTGGGGAGTTATGTATTGCTTATTGGTTGTTAGGCTCCCAGGCTGTACCGTGGCATGGGAGTGGCTGGAAGAAAGCTTGCCCATTCTCCATTGGCTATGGTGTCCGGGAGAGCTGGTATGCCTCGGCAGAGAATGCTCTCTGTACTCGCACCTCCCTTCAGTGGGCGGGTCGGGTGCTACAGTGGGGGTGTCCGCCTGTTCCTCTCAGTAAAGCAGGTGCAGCGGGGTCCGAGACAGCGGGAACATTCTGGAGGGTCCTGCGGCCGGACATCCCTGATGGTGAGTGGACGCTTAGCCGAGGCCACACCCAGCTGCACTGCGGCTTCTCTGAGGCGCTGCCCGGAGCAGCCTGCGTCAGACGTGTCGCCTTCTGCAGAACTTAGCTCAGCGGCTACGGCCACAGGTCCAGTCCGCAGGCCTCCAAGCGCCTCCTGCGTGAACAGCGCTCTCTTGCTGCATTAGGCCTGCTGCATGGTTCAAGTTGCTGCCTCCCGCCCGATGGAGCACGTTCCCACCTTGACTGTTCACCATGTGCCTTGCTGCCTTGCATGCACCCTTTGCACCTACCCCAGCTCGGTCGGTAATGCTCTTCCTTGATCCTGCTTAGAGGGCATACTGGGCACTCACCTTTAAGGCGGAACTATCCGGGTCCCTGAAATACTGCACTTAAGTGCACTGGGGCTGGTTTAAAAAAAAAAGAAAAAGAAACTAAATTGAATCTGTGTGTTAAATAATTTGAGCGTCCTTCAATCGGTTTAATGCATAGCAGAATACCATTTAGTGCCGGAGGACTGATTTTGCCAATTGAAGAGTTTGCAGATGCGAATTCAGTAATGCTTCATGTGAGAATCTAAAACGATTCATGCTTGAAGCAATACTATCAGAAGGACCTGTGATTTCATCACTAGCAGCAAATGCCCATGTTACATGAAAGTGCAAGGAAGTCCAATGGCTTATTTATTACGGCAATCATTGTGCTCACTTTTGAGGTTGGCCCACCCCGAGACAGGAAACTCCCCTCTTTCTGAGAACACGTGGTTGCCCCACTACTACTACTACGAGGTACTATAAATTGTATTGTAATTGCATCATATTGCACTTATTACCCCATACAATGCGGCAAACCCCTTTTTAGGTCTCGCCTAGCGTTGGGTAGGTGTAACAATCATTAAAAATGCAATAGGTCTCACCTTTCATTAACTTAAAGCCATTTGCTTTGCTATACAATACCATTAGCAAAGCAAATGGCTTTAACTTCATCAAAGGCGAGACCAATTGCATTTTCAATGCTTGTTTAAGGGTAGGCGGTGGTCCCTGGGACCCATGCCTGCCCTTAAAAAATATTTTTTGACCCATTCACAAAGAGGAAGGGGTCCCTTGAGGACCCCTTTCTGTTTGCAAAAGGTTTACCACCTACTTAAAGTAGGTGGTAAATTGCAAATGTTTTGCCAACCGCAATTGGGGTCGCAAAACATTCATACATACAAATTTGAGTCACTATTAGGAAGGGACGCCCTTAGCACGCCCCTTCCTAATAGCAAGTCGCAAACCTCATTTTGCGAATCGGGAAATTTATGGATTCACAAAATGAGGTTTGTACATGACCATGCCCAAAATTGCGGTCGCAAACCGGCCTATTGCCCATTTGCGACCGCAATTTAGGGTCATACATCTGGCCCTCAGCGTAGTCAAATATCAAAATCAAATATTGTTGTTATTACCCAACTCAGTAGGATCCTTGTTATCGACCATGAACCGCTGAAAACCTGAGTTAGCCCTACCGAGTATGACATCTGTGACCTTCTAGTTGGTTGTTCTAGTATACCTCCAACCTATATGTGGCAGCCAAATGTATCTGCTGGTAGAATGGCTGCGGAAGTTAGAAGTCCACCCCAGAGACCTATGTGCGTCAAGCAAGCCTCCGATTACAATACTAGTGAAACAACGAAATGGGCACTTTTTAAGACCCATGTGTCTGTATCTGGTGCACGCAGTGGCTTACACTAGTGTAACATGGTTAATTATTCAAACATGCCTGAATTATGCACGTCACGCTCTGAAATCCAAGAAAGATAGCCCAGCAGGTTCTGGTTTTGTTGCTGAGATTAGTGTGTAATTTACCGATCTCAAAAGAGATAAAAGGGGTCAGTGTATATGTGTGTGTGTCTGTGTAGATATATATTATATATTATTTATATAATTTAACAAATAACTGTGTAATATAGTCTGTATTATGATCAAGGGGGTTGTGGTTACATTTACAAACCACAAAGTGGAAGGCAAAGACAGACAGGGTGGTTTGTAAATGTCATCTGAACCCTAAGACAGCAATATGGGGTCATGTCACTTGTAATTCATTTTTTATATTATATGACTTATTAATTGATTTCAGTAATCTTTAGAAATCTTTAAAGCAATTTTAACACCATCCGTTTAGTATTCATTGTCTGCCTACATATAAAGGACATTAAAAAACAAGAAAATAAAGTACAATGTGGGAGGGTGTACATTTTTGATGACAGGGTTCTGTATTCACAGTGTTTATTTCAACACACTAGGGCCCTGATTACAGGTGTAGGTGCTATTTAGCGATACCACAGGGTGAGTTATTTATCAGGTGCGATAAATAGCACCCATTACGAGTCTACGGGGTATATAACATGCAGACTTTGGCATTTAGCGCACTAAAACCCACATTATATAGGAAATACCATATGTGTTTCCTGTGTTAAATTACAGCAGTTTTGACCTGCTGAAATGTAACGAGCCTTGAGGTTTTTACCGCATCCGATAATTGGTAGATGCTTGCACCAAGGATGTGCCTGAAAGGGTGAGCATGTCACGTGTGCTGATTAATGTTCTAAGAGGAGCGCCGTCATGGAAACTTTTTTTTTTTTTTTTTTTTACCAGCGCTGAAAGTAAGAAATTTTTTGTGTGCATTTTTTCATTTATTTATTTTAAGAATATATATATATCATGCAAATGAAGTAGACTATGTGTATTACAGAAATAATGTACAGTTAGACCCCATTACTGTGAAATCCGAGGTTTATAAACACTGGCAAACCGTCATTAAGAATATAAAAATGTGTTCTACAAAAGGTAAAATAACTTCTAAATAGTATTTTCCTGTTTCCATTTGGGATATTATCTAGTTTATTATTGCTTTTGTATAGCGCTCACACATTTAGGAAACCTCTTCAGAGCACTAATGAAAACATAATATGATCATCACAGACCTCTGAGATCCCAGCATGTTGCTTTAGTATGAAATATATATATATATATATATATATTTTTTGCAGAGTTTTATATAGCGCAAACTTGACCCGAAGCCAATCGGGTATCAGAGCGCTTTACATAGCGCCAGTTACGTTACATAAGGACACACATTCATCGTGTAACTCCTATGTTTACATGCCTATATAGTGTATATTACAAAGTTGTTTCCTCTGCTTTAAATACAGAAGAGTATTCGATAAGGCTGAAGTGATATAATTGCATGTGGCCTATACAACTTTTGTCCTCGTTTTAGGGGTCAAGGGAGGGTGATGTCGGGGCTGCTCCTCCATTGGAGCAGAAGATCATCTACCCTATTAAATCCCCCCCCCCCCCAAAGCCCCAGAGATATAAATACAATGGTAACTCATTACCATTTCACTTTTCATCTCCAGTCCCGAACACAGCCAAAGGACATGGTGGGGCCTTCTGAGTGACAGCAGCAGGGAGGAGGGTGGGCTGTAGGTTCACTGCTTAGAGTGCGCATGTCTTTGTGGCTGCTAGTCTTGTGATTGCAAGCCACACATGCGCACTTTAAACATCTTTAACCCAGCTGATTTAAGACAGCTGGGTTCGAGCAAGTGAAGGCCTCTACAGCGCTATGGAGCACTGAGTGAGGCTTCTCCCTTCAATCAGGGCTCTCATGCTGCATGAGAGTAGCGCCAGGATTGGTCAAAGGAGTTTCCTGGTGGCCGGGCTGCATTGAATAATGAAGAGGTCCGGTGCAGAGGTAAGGGTTTAATGTAATTTTTTTATTTGCGCTTGCTCGTGCCCTCCCACCCTCCCCGTAGATGCCAGCCGCCACTGGTTGATGTGTTGTTGGCTAGCACATACAATCTGAATTAGGTTTTTTCCATGAACCACCCAGCATGTGACAGAAGGGGGTGGGAGCATACTGCTTCACCTCCCAGCACAGTTCACCCCTTAGCATTATGGTAAATGCAGTTCATAGTAGATGCTTAATTGAATATTTACTGGAGTATTTCACCAAAGTTGGTGCAGGTTACTGCTGTAAATCTCTAGACACGCGTTTCTGTATATCATCCGTCATCAGTAGAGAGACAAGCATGTGCAATGCAATCGGTCTCGCATTTGTGAGAGTTTGAGTTATTGGCATTGTAAATGACAATACCTTTTATTTATGTGTTTTGAAAACCTGCAAGCGGTGCGTAAGCACGCACTTTGTACTTGTAGTCCTTGCTTACGAGAAGCAAGGCTGGCAGTAACTGCACTTTTTTTACTGCCAGACTTTCTTCTCGTAAGGACAAAGTGCTTGTTTACGCAAAGCTTGCAGGTTTTCAAAACACATAAAGACATTGTCATTTATAATGCCAATAGCTGAAACTCTCGCAAACGCGAGACCGATTGCATTGCAAATGCTTATTTATCCATGTCACCCAACTAAAAGGCACTCAAGACCACTACTTACAAAAACAACTCCCTACTTCCCCTTTCAAATCTAATCCCATCATTCTATCCCTATTCTAAACTTTACTAAACACACAAGAAATGCAGAAACCTAAACAACTAATGCACAAAGAAAAAATTACTGATCAACTATTAACCTCTAATCTTGGGTTCGGAGTAGTGTCAGGGGTAATAAGTGCCATATAAATGCAATTTACAGTTCCATTGTCTCCGTCCACAGAGGCACGGAACATTTGGTATATTACACTATTAGATTTCTTTAAAGTGCTTTTCGATTCTGTACTTATTGTTACAAGAGCACAGAAAATGGAATAAGCTGCCCCCACAGTCAATTAATACTCCTAGCACTACATGAACAGCAATAATTAGAGGTCTGCGTGGATGTCAGATCATAAGGAAATAGTCGTAGTTGCAAGGGAATTGCTTTTGTAGGGAGCGAGTGCCCGAAGGCAGGCCTCCACATCTGTTCTTCCTCAAACATGGTGCCTACTAACAACACCAAGATGGCCGCTTCAAAGGTTGGAGGCCACAGGTGGTTCCTGGGCTTTTGGATGCCTGGTCCAGTCACTCAATGAAGAGGAAACCCATTTCAGGGCACGCTGTCAAAACGGCATCAACTTTTCGCTCGAGGTGGCTGTATACAAACCATCCTCAAAGTGACAAGTGCAAGTACACATACCGCTTACCACATGCTTTGGATTTCCGTTTGCACGCATGGACCAGAGAGAGGCCCAGTTTCTATTTTTAGCAGTTCAGGCTGCTCCGCTCCATGGACGCCACTGTCGACACTGAAGAAATATAGCCACCCGCCAGGGAGTCCTGGGTAGCGACTTCACCCGTTCTCCCTTCGGTGAATTATATCTTTATATGCCCCACCGTGGGAATCTTTCTGTGAAAAAACGCTTAACAACGAGTGGCAATATTCACTTTTCCACTTCATAATGTTGTACGTTTCTATCAATCTCAGTATAAACTGGTGTTCAAAACTGCTAGGCTGGTGTGCTCTGGGAGTGGACTTGGTTCAGTAGTGTTTAAGGTGCTAAATGCAGACCAGAGGACAATGGTTTAATTCCCGGCTTACCCAGTTGACCATGTTGTGTGATCCGGTGCAGATGTTTCAGTGCCACTTAGAAGGAGATCTTTGACAGGAGCTACGGAGAGCCATATAAAATCTGATATTAACATTCCTAGTCTGCAAGCTATAACCTTAAAAGATATGCATGAGTTTACCTTTAAGTTTAAGTTTGAGCCTGTGCTATCCAGGTTTTAATATCTTTAAAACTCAACAGCATCCTCTGTGAAGCTGTTTACTATCATAGAATGTCGCACACTAATAACAAGCGCTGGTCACACTCCGCTCCGGGCACCCCGAGCGCGGCGAACGTGCTAATTAACAACGCGCGTAGGAGACCTAACAAGCCCGGGAGTGGTGTGTGCATGCGCGCGCAGTCTGCTCTTTTTGTAAGCACATACTCATGCTTGTGGCGCGCCCCTGCGTGCTCCCGCAAGGTGGATGCCGCCACAAGCACGAGCATGTGCTTCGAAAAAGAGCAGGACGATGGCTAAAGGTCCTCATTGGCAGCGCATGCGCACTGCGTAGGCGAGACCTAAAAAACGAATTCAATCTGAGGTTGCTGAGCAGGCTGCCGCAATCCTTTCAGGTCTCAGTACCTCTCACAGGGGCACAGGTGCATCTCCAAAATGTGAGTCAGGGACTCCTGTGGGACTCGCTCCACCTGGGGCCTCGATGTACCTGTTCATATGACCTGGGCGCTTCCAAAAATACGGTAAATCTGGCTCTAAGTAGGGTTGTTTCTAAAAAAGAAAGATGCTGTCGACATCTAAAAATCCTGAAGTGACTCTTAGGCAGACTAGGTCTGTGCAGGGTCTTGTTTCCTGGTTCCCAGTGGATTTAATAAAAATAGCAACAGAAATGTTAGGGAGAAAGCAGAAATTAAAAGCAAGTGCGAAGTACCTTTTAAAAACACTGAGCTTGTAATATATTTATTTCGCAATTAGATCCCTCCCACAAGAATGGTTCTTCCTTGACTTTGTGGTATAGACCTGCATTGATGTTTTGTGACTAGAATTTGTGAATACTGACCATTTTCTCTGTAGAGGGGTGGACATTTACTTCCTTTTTGGGAAATAATATAAATGGTTATAAAACAATGTGTGAAGTGCAAAGGTTTACTGTCAGGGACATGTTCTGGAAAGACCCTTAGGCATGACAGAAAGTGAGGCACCCGTCACAATTATGCCTCACACATCCATACTAGATTTTCATGACCCAATTTCACCAGGAGGAGAATATCCTCTCTCTGTTGGCCGTGGACAGCCCGCATGGCGCACAGCTGATTGACACTGCTGTTGACACCAAACTCAGCATCCTTCTCAAGCAGTTTGTCAGGGCATCTCGGCCATTCTGGTCCGTCATCCAAACCAAGAACACAGTCCCTTTTGGACACTACGACTTTCAAATCCATTCTTCTATCTAATAAGTCAGGTTCCCCGCTTGATCCCTTACCTCCCAGCATGCTAAAGCAACTTGATTCTAGCCTGTCACGCATGATAACGGAACTTCTTAATATCTCTCTACGTGAGGGGTTCATCCCCCAGAAGTGGAAACATGCCATGGTCCTTCCCCTCCTGAAAAAAAGCCAACTTGGACCCAGCCAGTTTGTCCAATTTCCACTCAGTCTCTCTGCTATCCATTTTTTCCAAAATCCTGGAGAAACATTTTAATATTCAGTTTGCCTCGTTTGTGGAATCTCAGAATTTTCTCCATCCATCCGAGTCTGGTTTAAGGACTGGACATTGTACTGAATCCACCCTTTCGGGTGTAACTGAGCTCGAGGCAGCACCTGGATGAGGGGGTAACAGCCGCACTCGTTTTGTTTGACATCAGTGTGGCCTTAGACGCGGTGTCTCATTCCATTTTGGTGGAAAGGTTGATGGCACCAAGCCTTGAAGGCCCACCTTTGGATTGGATTAGATAATTTCTAACAGACTGTTTCTTTCAAGTCTTTTATCCAGTGCCAGGTCCGAGACACAAGCTTTAACCTCTGGAGTCCCTCAGGGTTCTGTGCTGAGCCCGATGCTGTTTAACATCTACGTCTGCCCCCTGGCGGCTGAAGCGGAGAGTAGTGGCCTGACCCTTTTTTCTTATGCAGATGACACTCTGCTCATCTTTACTTTGTCATCTGCTCAAAATGATGGACCTTCCCATCTTACCCTGGGCTTGAGTCAAATCTCTCTATGGATGAACAAAAACTCACTCCAGCTCAATGATGAAGAAACTGAGGTCATGATTCTGGGCAAGAACTCTGCTCTCTGGGGCCCACAACTTTGTCCTGCTACCCTAGTGGCTCTGCCTACTCCGTCTCAAAAGGTACAAACCAGGGTTTCCTTCTGGTCAATGAGTTATCTATGAAGCCTCAAGTGGCCAAGGTGACTGCCACCTGTTTTGCAGTGCTCAAGTGGCTGAAAAAGATAATTTGGCTAACCCCCGCTTCTGCACAAAGGACTCTGATTCAAGCCTTATTCCTCTCTAGATTAGATTATGACAATGTGTTGTACCTAGGAGCTTACAAATCCACAATTAGTCGGCTGCAGTTATGCAGAAAACTGCTGCTAGGCTACTCTCCCGGCTACAAAAATTTGCCTCGGTCTGGAATCTTCTCCTTGAGCTGCACTGGCTCACGATCTCTAACCGCATTAAATGTAAAGCTTTATGCCACATGTTCAAGGCGAAAGCAGGGCTCGGACCGTACTACAGCCAAGATTTGGGGCTGCCGTATCATCTCTCTCGTTCCCTGACACCTCTGAACCGCGCCTAGGTTTCTCCTGACTCGTATGAAAGGGGGCTCCTTTGCATATCTAGTCACGAAGCTCTGGAATTCCTTTCAATATTCGCTGAGTAACTGTGCATCGCTTCTTGTTTTCGGAAAGGTTTGAAGACCTAGAACTTTTATTTGTTTTTCTACGCACCCCTCCTGTCTGCCCTGCACCGGAAACCCCCTAGGGTAGCTGCGCGCAGTACACATTTTAATAATCATACTAGTATAGATATCTCACCATGGTGTATGAATACTATGGCTCTGCATTGAGCTTCTGCCCCAATGCCTTTATAAGGTGTTCAAGGGCGATGGGTCCGGACCGGACTCCAATGACCGTACTGAAGAAAGACCTGGAACTCTGGAGTAATGACCAATTGACCATTGCTTTGAAACTGACTCTATTCCTAGCATTTGTTTTGCGTTATTTACTAGAAAAATTTTGGTGTCTGAAATTGTTTCCTGCAAAACTAGGTTCTCATACACTACACATACTGTTGTATGCCAAAGGTGTTCTCATACACTACACATATTGTTGTATGCCGACGGTGTTCTCGTACACTACACATACCGTTGTATGCCGATGGTGTTCTCGTACACTACACATACCGTTGTATGCCGACGGTGTTCACATACACTACATATATTGTTGTATGCCGACGGTGTTCTCGTACACTACACATACGGTTGTATGCCGACGGTGTTCTTGTACACTACACATACCGTTGTATGCCGACGGTGTTCACATACACTACATAAATTGTTGTATGCCGACGGTGTTCTCGAACACTACACATAGTTGTATGCCGATGGTGCTCTTGTACACTACACACTGTTGTATTCCTGCGGTGTGGTTCTTTTTGACTTGGCCCCAATAGGTCTTCAGCAAAACCTAATTCACAGAACCATTTTGCAACAATTTTTTTTATAAGTATTAATGTCTCAAAATGTAAGATTGTAGCTTTTGGGGCAAGATGAAAAAAGCTGTTACTATAATTGGACCCTAGGTTAGGACAAATTGGAAACAGATCATAACCACGCTTGGTTAAATATGAATACCCATTTTAATATCTGGGGGTCAAGGAAGGGTTCAAATGGGTGCATTTAAAATAAATGATACAAGTCAGAAGGGAGGAGAGTTCACTTGAAATCTATAAAATGGAAATACCACCAACTTGAATCTACACCCTAGAATTTACACCTCTTATCTCATGGTTCTTTTCAAACAAATATAAGCATGCTATCCTGAACACAAGGATTTTCAATTCCAGTACAAGCATTGAGTCTTGAATTTGGATGACTTTGTACTTAAGTTTCGACACGTGCAGCGTGTACCCAAGGGGCTGTCGTTTAATCCATGTCTCAGAAGGATCTTGAAAGAATTCCTGAGTCAGATGTTTTTAATGATACAAGCAAGCAAGACATTTTGTTCTACATTTACATTATGCACAGGATATGTTTGATTTCCCTATTGCCCAGTTACAATTTTGGTCTTTTAGCCAATTACGCCTGGCCCTGGAGAGGAGAGTTCCACAACTAAGCATCATGATCAACGTGTAATGTTGAAAATCAATATATAGTGAGTTGTTTAAGCAACCACATCCTTGCCTCATTATTCTTTAGACCATGGACCCAGGAGTTTGATGCTCCGAGTGAGGAGAATGAGGGGCCACCCATAGGGGCTTTGTGTACGCGCTGGACTTTTAACAGAAAAATCTTGCAAAGAGAGGGTTCTCTTTGGGGTGCTTGGGTGACGCTGCCCAGATACAAAGTGACTAGGTGAGCTGTAGAATTGTGGAATATTTTATAATTTATGCACAATACCATAAATTGTTATGGATCTAAGATTATGGGATGCTCTTGAACTGCTGCCATCCATTGGTCGTCTGCTGAGAGAATCAGAATACGGTTCCGTAAAGTCCTCCACTGCAAACTGCAGGTACTGATGATGCTCGATAAGCCATGATAATCTTATCACCGGTCTTAAGCTCAAGATGTTTTACTGCAGAAGATGTGGCAGAGGATGTACCAAGCTCAGCTGGTCAGAAGATGCCTGTCCAAAATGGCCTCTGCTTTATCAGAGTTCAGTTTAAACCAGTTCTTGGTCGTCCATTTCTTTGTCTCCATGTAGCATTGGCGTAAACCCTGAGCTGTGATTGAAGGGCCATAAGTTGAAACAGGAGTTGAGGGTCATCTGTAGAACTTCAAAGGAGCAGATCAACATGGCCAATGGCTGGACATGAAAAAAGGTAGGGTTACAAGCAAATACCACGGGGGGCACCACAGGTAACAAATTACATCTTAGATGAGAACTTAAATAGTAGAACCCTTTGCAAACAGTTTTTCTTAAAAACAAAAAAAACAAAAAAGCTGCCTAGTTATGCCAAATTCTGCTAAGATGGTCTGGTCAACCGTTTCAAATGCCGCTGAAAGCTCTAACAGTATCTGAGCCCTAACACGCCATCTGCAGATTTACGAAGATCATCTGTGGCAGCTGCTGATACCACATCCGTTCCTTCTCCTCGATGAAAACCCAGGTCTGCATCGTCCAGGACTGGGCTTGTCTCTAAGTGGGCACCAAGTGGGCACCACACCGCACACCATTTTGTTTACTGTTTTAGCTGCAGCCATTAATGCAAGGGGTCAGTAGTTGATGGATGTGGTAGGATCTAGGCCTAGTTTCTTTAGGAGGGGCCTCAAGAGCCTTTCCTTGAGCTCTCCAAGCCTCCTTCAATCATGAAAAAAACCTTAAATGAGAAACTCGCTGTCCATGAGAAGGTCCTCGATCCATCGTACATACCACACCTAAGCTAGCACAAAGGGAAGGGGCTCATGAGCTTGTAACCATCGCCCAAATATTTACTGCCATAAGGAGTGCACCTCAGGATCCCCCTTCCAGTGAAGCTCCCTTATTGGTCAACTCTTGTACTAATGGAACCTGTATCTGCAGTAAGTAATTTAACTTAGACACAGAGCCTAGTTACCACCTTCCTGGCTCACCTGTATTAGAGGGGCCACCTGATGATTGCAGACCTGCCATTATTTATTGGGAGTGGGAGGCTCCTTCAAGATGGCAGTTTGCTTTTAAGGCTGCTATATTGGGCTGCAGAGGAGTGAGGCCCTACCAGTGGTGGCTACTCCGCTATGGCGGAGGAGTGTTGCCCCACTGCTTTCAAGCAGTGCGAGAAGTAAGAAGATGTGTGTGCTGCTTTGCGGGTGGGCGGGGCTGCTCTGCTCTCAAAGCAGAGCATGGGAGGAGTGGTTTGCCCACTCCTAAGTGCGCTGTGACTGTTTGGTCTGCCCTCTCGGGCCACCCAAACCAATCATGTGCACTTTCCTCGTTCTGCATGCAAACTGCATTACAGCCTGCCTGGAGAACATTCCCTTGTTGAGAGTCGAACCAGGACGCTCAATACCAATCACAATGCTGCATTGCAGCGTTGTGATTGGTCAGTGGGCCTGGCTGTGCTTCCTGTTCCTCAAATAGAGCAGGAGCAGAGGCGCGGGCCCGGCGGCAAGGTAAGTCATTTTGTTGTATTTCTTTTTTTTATCATGCGTTATTGCGACACCCCCAGAGTCCTGTGCTACACACAGTGTGACACCAGTCCTGTTTTTAGTACCTGTGTTTTTGTTTTCTCTCAGTGCATCAAAACACATCACACAGCAATGAACTTTTACATCTTACAGAAGACAGACCTAATGGCTTTACCAATGGCTGTTGACACTGATCTTTTCTCGTTGTCAGATAAGAGCAGCAACTCCTATTGCTTCTTTCATTTTTCTCAGCAATCTCCCTTTCTTCCCTTTAGTCCATTAAGTCAGTTTCTCCACACTTTTCTCTTTCCAATCTGCATGCTTCACACATTGTTTACATCGCTGTCTTTCACTCTCGCCTTCTGCGTGTTCTTCTCTCCGTCTTGTCTATTTTTCCATCGTCTCTACCACACACTTGGCATTTGTTTACCTTTGGCACTGTCCACAGTCTCTATTGAAGCCTCCCTGTAACTTCTGCAACTAACCTCATGTTGCTGGGGAAAGATCCAGAGGCAACAAAAGCAACTCCAGGCTTAAAAAAACTGGCCTCCAAGGGCTTCAGCCCACCAGGGAAATGCCCAGTCGAAATGCCCAGTCGGTACCTGTCATTCGATGCCGTCCCTCGAGCATTGAGACTGCAATGGGAGTACCGATGTCAAATAACTATGCTTTGTACCTTTCTTAGGAATGTTACTCTGGTTTTACCCACACATTCTCTCTTTCTCTTGCTTTCTGCTTCTCCCCTCTCTTTATCTCTCGCTTTTTCTCTTGTTTTTTTTCCTTTCTTCTCTTTATCCTCCACTGTTTTCACTTTGGTTTTCACTATCTTTCTTCCTCAGTGTATGTTTCTGCCTATTCTTTCACTCTGCTTGATTCTTTTTCTCACTCATTATCTCTCACTGTTTGTCTTTTTCTGCCTCTGTTTCACACGTCTGACCTCTATCTAGCTCTCTCCCTGCTTCTTTCTCTCTGTCTCCTGCTTCTTCTTCAGTATTGTCATCTATTACTCTCGCTCTGTTATCTTCTTGCAGATTCTCTCACACTTTCTTCCTTTGTCTCTTGCTGGTTGTTCACTATGTCTTTTCTTCTTTCCCTTAGTCTATGTTTATTTCTCTGCTCTTCCCTTTCTCTGGAGTCCTCTCTCTCTCGATCTTCTGTAAAGACACTGCTTTCCTGCTGAGAAGTGCTGTGTTTGAAATGGCCCTAGTTGCAGGGTTACCTCAAATGGTTTGCCTTCCTCCTCCTGTTTTGTGACCCTCTTTTTTTTGGCTTTAGGACGCTGGGCACTTTACCACTGCTGACCAGTGCTAAAGTGCATGTGTTCTATCCTCTAAACTTGGTATAATTGGTTTACACCGGTTTGGCATATTTAGTTTACCTGTAAGTCCCTTGTAAAGTGGTATCCCAAATACCCAGGGCCTGTAATCTAAATGCTACTAGTGGGCCTGCAGCACTGGTTGTGCCACCCACAGAAGTAGCCTTTCAGACTTGTCTCTGGCCTGCCATTGCAAGGCCTGTGGGTGCAGTTGACTGTCACTTGCCAAGCCTTAAAATCCCCTTCTCTTATACAGAGGTCACCCAAAAGGTAGGCCCTAGGTAGCCCTATGGACAGGGCGCTGTGTAACTAAAAGGTAGGACATGTACTTTTAACTTTTACACGTCCTGGCAGTGACAAACATCTACATTTTGTTTTTCACTGCTGTGAGGTCTACTCCTCTCATAGGTTAGCATTGGGGATTCCCTTACACACTTTTAAGTGGTACTTCCTGATCAGAAAGGAGTTGCTTCTTCATGTTTCATGTCTTTGGAATGGTAAAGATAAATCCTTTCGAGTGGTAAAGTTGAATTTGAGATTACCATTTCAGAAATGACTCTGTTAGAAAACGGACATTTCTCTGCTCTTAACTTTGTTGTGTGTACTGCCGCCTGTCTCCAATACACGTCTGGGCTGGATGATAGCTACACTTTGTGTATTTCCTCTAAACAGCCACAAACACAGGAAGGGTGGGTGTGATAGAAGACACATCTGCATTCAGATAGCCTTCCTTGACTAGAATAGGGAGAGGGAGCTCACACTTACTTCTGAATAGGCTGTGTCCACATCAAGGACTGATCACCCCCCACAGATAGCCTGGTAGACAGGGCTGGGATGAAAGGGATCCGTATGCACTTCAGAGGATGCTTTGAAGTCATCCCCTATATCAAAGACACTTTGGGGTATAAGTACTAAGGCTCTGACCCTACCAAATCAGTACATTACTGGACCTGGGAAGAACTCTGCTGGAGTAAAGACTGCTGTGCTGTAAGGATTGCCACTTTGCCTTGACTGACTATTTTGAGGAACTGTGTCTCTGCTTTGCTGAGTTTCCCTGCTGCCTGGTGATCTCTGGCCTGTTGAGTACAGGGACTGGACGCATCTCACTTGAACCCAGAGTGACTCAAGTGGCTTGCTGGCTTACCTGCTGTTTTCTGAGGTCTCAGGAACACAAAAGACTTCCTACAAACCTGCTGGTGCTACTGGACTCTGCTATATGTGAGTCCTACCCTTGCTCGAGGTGCCTCATCTAGTCCTAGTCCTCAGAAGCGGCTGCTGCAGCTGATTTCTGCAAAAACCCATGCATCGACCCAACTTTGTGAGCAAATCTGCTGCATTGCCCTTCGACAACAACACAGAGGCTGTTCAATAACAGCAGATTCACACCCTTTGCGGGTCGACGATGACACTCTGCATAGCTTGAGGACAATGCATTGCATTCACTTCAGTGGATCCCGATGACGATGCAGTGAAAAAGATCGCCGTATCGTGCCCTCGACTACGATGCTTTGCTCCATACAAAGTTACTTTTTCATCAGACCCTGCGTTGGTATTGTAGTCAGCCTGCCCTCCATCGCTGTTTGTCCGAACTTTGGATTTGCACCAGTCCCTCGCGACCTCACATAATCTTTTGACTGCTAGGAGTATTTTTCTAATGTTTTCATTGTGTTACTGCATGTGCGTTGCACAAATACATTGCCTCTTAAGTTAAGTCTGCCTTCTCTGTGGCAAGCTATCAGAGGGTGAGCACAGGTTAATTTAAAGTGTGTATCTGGCTTACTCTTACTAGAGTGGTGGTCACTACTTGGACAGGGTGCAAACCTCTGCCAACTGGAGACCCCGTTTCTAACATGCTGGTACTCTCCTTTCAAATTAAAGAAGCGCAAGCACTCCGTACCTGGCCGTAAAAGCCAATAAAAGCAGTGGTGAAGTCTCATTGTCTCTATCTATGTTTTCTCTCTGTGGCTTTCTCTCCTCTACGTTCTCTTTAGCGTCTTCTCTTTCTGCCTACTGTTTTTTTCTCTTTCCACTCGGTTATCTCTTGTCTTGCACTTTCTCGCTTCTTTTTTCTCTCTCCCACTCTCTCACCCTTTTCTCTTGCTCTGTTCTCTATATATTCATATCTCTCTCTCTCTCTCGCTTGCAACATGATTGAAGTGAACACTGTTTTCGTGCAGATGGTAAAGGTCGCAAACTGGATGATTTGTTATCCGCCTCAGCAGACATTCCGGGTCAGAGGTGTTTATTTCTTTTTAAACAATAATCCAGTGACTCACAGCAGCATGTTTTCACAATTTCATATATTTTATTTGATTAATTCCGGTGACTTGAGATGAAAGGGTTGGCGTTACACGAGTATATTTTTCCCTCGATCACAGTTGTTACATAATGTATAATAGCAAGTCATTCTTTACCTATGCTTGTTACGGCAATAGACAGTATGCTAATTTACACTGTGTATTTTACAATCAAAATTAGATTTACCTGTACCTTGGCCAACTTGTAGATGCACTGAACATTTATATGTCGCATGAGTTACATAAGGTGCTTACAAACTTGACAGTATGTTTTCTCTGTCCATGCATACCTTGTAAAGGGGGAAGGACTATATATTATGTGAGGCATTTTGGCGCCAACCAGATTGATAAAGACTTCTTGCAAGCCGAAAAGCGTCTCTCTTGTCTCATGGGTTGAGGGTGACCTGTGAGAATAAAAAATTGCTGTATCCTGATAGCCTGATGTCCGTGCCTTCTTTCATGGATGCTTCTGTGAGAGCTGGATTTTTGTTTATATATATATATGTGTTTGTGTGTATATATATATATATATATATATATGTGTGTGTGTTCGTATATCTTCACACTCTGTATCTGTTTCTCTCTCTCTTCAGCTCCTCTTCCTTCCCCTTTTCCTCGCTGCCAGCTTTCCTTTCCTCACATCACCCGGCCTGTCTCCTGGCGTCACGTCAGTATTATGAGGCATGTTACAGCTCTGGCAGGGAGTGGGTGGTGGGGCTTCCTTCCCTCCCTCAGACATGTCAGTGCTGCCAGACAGGCGTGTAGTTGACAAGCATCAATGTTGACGTGTGTTGTGCCTTTCTCCCTCTTTCGTGGTGGGCGGAGCTCTGCACGTGCTGCCCCTGGAGAACGACATGAAACCTTCATGCCCGGTTCACAGAAACAGAATCCAACCCTGCACCAGATGGACGACTTATTTCGAGCCCTATTTCATACCTTTCCAGAAGTATGTGAGACACTGCACCAACGCTCCTGGGAAAACCATGTGGCTTTTTGGTATTTTTTGTGTGTGTGTGGCATTTACTGTTACACAGTATAAAATTGTGTACTCGCATTCGTGAAAACCAGCACGTCTGTACGATGAATCTTTTTTTATTTTTTATTCTCAAATGTGAAAATATAACATTTTCAGTTCACTTTATTAAAAAAAAGAACTATCTTCCTTTTACCCCTATGTGGGGGTTTTGTTCCCCTTCGCACCCTAACATTGGATTAATCCAGTCCTCGTCAGGAGTACATCTCCGACTATCTAGGGAGGGAATGGGTAGGAGTTCGTCATATGACGCCACTTCCAATCCTTTGTGTGGGAATGACTTCAACATCATGTGTTCTCATCAGATATGATTAATGCAGCAGTAAATGGATTTATAGCTGATCAATCACGCCTGGTGAATGTAAATCGATTGCACTCGTAAAACAATGTAACTAACACAAATGGGTTCATAAATCAGCCTTGTGTCTTCGCCAGAGCTCCTGGAATGATAGTTGCGGCTTTCTTTCCCACCCCTTGCCCTGGCAATAGGGTGGCATGTGTTGCCTGTAAGGGCAATCTTGCCCCGCTCTGCAGCATGCCCTGCGCATGCCTAGAATTGTCCTACCGTTGAACCATTGGATGCTTAGCAGATGTTTATCTGCACCTGCTACCTTACTCTTCCCACACTGGGAGGGATCTGTCCTCGTGGTAAACCCTCTTTCTTCCTCCATCTTCCAATGTTAGTAACTTGCCTTTAAACAAACACCGTGTTTGTCAGCGTCCCTGCTCACATCATTCTGCCCTTCTCATTCCAGACATGCAGGTAGAGTGCCCTCTGGCCTTTATATGTCATGGAGCCACGTCACACGCACCCAGAGGACCGGACACGCCCCTTAGGGATACATTAACAGGATGTGACCTGCTTGTGGTCTTGTTTCATGGTATGCGTGATGCTCGTCCTATGAATGTGTCCAAATATCTTTGTGGATAGAGACCCTTCTATTTTAGGGGTAGGCGGTAAACCAGTGGCATAATAAAGGTTTAAGGGTCCCCCCTTTAATGTACATGGAGGGGCCCCGCTCCCGATTTTATCTGGAGCGCTCAGATCTGAGTACTGTGCTGAGGGGGTTCCCTGCAGCTGGCCCCCCCTTGCCACGGGGGATGCGGGGGCGTGTGCTACGCCCCTGCGGTAAACTCCTCTCCTCCATCGAAGTTCGTGCAGTTTTTCCCAATCCATGCTCCGCTTGGAGCACAGACTTTTGGAAAATCTCTGCCAACCACTGCGTGTCAGAGTTTTCTCTTGCGCACAACTCACAAACGCTAAGTTGGCGAGCGAAAAAATCGAGCGCTAGACTGCCTCCTGGCGAGATTTCTCAATGTGGCAGGTCGCTACCGCTTGCATTGAGCAAGCTGCTGCTCATCTTGAGAGAGGTGCCGCTTGAGTAGAAAATCTACTTGAGGGGCAGAAAGAAACGGCGCCATCCGGTACGCCACATGGCGTCATTCTAACTGATTTTACAGCTTAGGACAAGTTCCGGGGGCTAAAAATCAGCACCAGCAGCTCAACGTACTCAACTCCTCCACTTGCGGAACTCTGCGGCTTGCCGCTGCTTTTTAGGTAACTCCATGGAATTCTGCAGAGTGAAACTCCACCAGTTCTACCCACCAATACTGTATTTCATGTTCGCAACGGGCTGCTATCTAGAATATGATCGGAGAGAAGGACCACAGCACACAACTCTAATTTCGCATGTAAGGCACACACACACAATCTATTTACTTTTATCAGATATCACATACCCCAAGCCACCGCTTTCCATTATGGCCCCACAAGCAGGTTTCACAATATTTGTATTTGTTAACATATCCTGTGCATTTACTGTACCGAGGTGCCAGATTCTGCCAACGGCATAGACAAATCATTCGATTGGCAGCTGCTATTGGGTAAATGCATTAATTACACGTACCTTTAGTGCATGGCATATGTGATTAAATGCCCCTCTTCCTTAACCTAATATAGATATTGCAAGTCACTGAATAATTCTCTAGCCTTCTAGAGTCACAAGGATCAGTCAGTGCCTTATGATGTCACATGACTTTCTTCACTCTTCTTCTGTACATTTGGGGTCTATTATTCCTTATAATAGCTAGGTGGTTCCTGATTATCAATTTCTCTCAGTGATGCAAAAGAATGAATTAATGTTTCTTGGAAGCTAGGAACTGTAAACTGAGAGTGTTAGGGAGCTCCCAAATCCATTCACCCTCAGATAAAGAAACTGAGACATAGGGTATTAGCCAGGATCACACAATTTGGTTAATTTGTAAATTCCTAATTCAAAGCCAGATCTTCTGTTTCCAGCACAGAAGAGAACGAAAAGGCATGATCAAGGTTTTGTGTAACGTGAAAGACTCAATATCAGTATCCCAAAGTGATAAGGGGTCCGATAAGGCAAGAGAAATTCTAAAGAGAGGGGAGATGAGGGCTGAGAGAAGGAAATGGAAGAGCTAAGGTTCAGAGACGGGAGAAAAACTGAAGCGAGGAGGAGAAAAGAACAGATCATAGCCAAGACGGAAAAAGGTAAGATGAAAGGGAAAGAAAGGGACACAGGCTGGAAGAGAAGAAATGGTGGGAGAGAAGGTAAGCTGAGAAAACGAAGGCCAGTGATGAGAAGTTGGGCAGGTGGACTGAAGAGTGTAGGAATGGTGATGGACAGAATGGAAATGAGAAAGGGAGGATATCGGGGGATTTGAAATAATCAAAAGGTCTGATAAAAGGTGGGAAGTTGGGCTAGGTAAATAACTATCGCTTTAATATTTACTCCTCAAATTAGGCCCCAGTGCTAAGCAAGCTAGGCTTCACAAAAGACACTTGTTTGGGATGCCGGGCTTATTTTTGGTTCGGATCCCGCCTACTTGAGGACCCTCACAGGAGATCTGAGGGGATCCGGTAGGGTGTCTGGTGCGACACAATAAAACTCATGAATGTATAATTGCATAATGTTTACAGACCGGAGACTGTTTGTGTGTTTCATGCGTGCATCAAACATAGGTCTCTGCACATAAACAGCGGCTCTGGCCATCCAGCTCTTCTCTTGTCCGATGCAAAAAAAATCCCACAAAATACTACATTCACAAGCACCGGTGGAGAGAATGAATGACACTCACCGCGTGGGAGTGAGGGTGGGTAAGTGTCATTCTGGAGTATGTAAAGTAGTGTTGCTGTGGAAGCTATCCTGGCTGATGAGGGGTGAAACTCCAAAACCGGTCTTAGACCAGGACCATCCTTACTAGTAACTCTTTCTGGAAAGTAACTCCTCCAGCGCCAAAAAAACGTTGGTGAACGAGCGCTATAAAAGTTCCTATTAACATAACATAACATGTTTGCACATACTCCTACATACCATTAGAAATTGGCCCCAAAGTATCTAACAAGCATTTACAATGCAATGGTCTCGGCATTGGTAAAGTTAGAGCTATTGGCATTGCTCATGACATTATTTTTGTTTATGTTTTTGTTTTTAAAACATTTAAAGAAACGGCATTGTTATTTACAATGTCAATAGCTTAATCACTCTCAAATGCGAGACCTATTGCATTTGCATCCACACACACAGAGCCACCCACACACACAGAGCCACCCACACACACAGAGCCACCCACACACACAGCCACCCACACACACAGAGCCACACACACAAAGCCACCCACCCACACAGAGCCACCTACACACACACTGATTAAGCTATTGACATTGTAAATAACAATGCCGTTTCTTTACATGTTTTAAAAACAAAAACATAAACAAAAATAATGTCATGAGCAATGCCAATAGCTCTAACTTTAACAATGCCGAGACTGTTGCATTGTAAATGCTTGTTCTGCTTTACTCTGGGCCAAAGGGTATTGATGAAAGATAAATTCCGGTCCCCAAAAATGGGCGCTGGTGCCCACTACCACGAGCACAGATGATGCCCTGGGTACGGGTGGAAGTATCATTCATCCACCATCCTGGGCGGATTCAGAAATGGAACCCGGTCCTTTTGAGTATCTTTACCCACGCTCAGCTTTTCCACTGGTGCCTTTTTTCTTCCTCCTTTTAATTTGCCATATCTCTTTTCCCAATAGAAATCACGTTTCATTTCAGATGAAGAAAATGCAATTATAGGAGCAGACTGAGAAAATGCATGTCCCCAAAGCCTGGTTTTCCTGTTCCATCTGAGTTTGAGGGGGATTACAGCTAGCGCGAGCTGGTGGATGAAAATAGAAAACATTTGTCTTCATTTAGAGAGCTGGTTTATTGTTTGCGTTTATGGAAAGAAAAAATACAATTATTTATTGTTGCTGATGTAACAATTAATGCGGATGAGGCTGTGGAGAGAAGTGCTCCTGTGGGGGAAGTGAGCAGAGGAGGTTTGTGAATCGAAGGAAAGAGTTAGTTTTTCCCTTCAGGCCTGCTCAGCTCCAGAGAGTGGAAAAGGCAATTGCCTGGTACTCAGAATAGAGGCTGATTTCAGGAATGAGCATTTGAATCCAGGACATTTGAGCTTCAGTATTGGGTGTGGAGCCTATGAGCTCTGAGAGTCTCGTCCCGAGGTCCTGCTGGAGTCGCTGTGGTAGAGAGCTGCAGCTGAGATAGGAGGTGAGCGGAGGCCGCCGGTCGGTGTTCCGATGCCGTTGTCGTCTGCTGCATAGCTGCTGGGCTGCCCTTCCCACCCCCCATAGGCACTCTTCAAATCAGGCTGCGAGTGTTGCATGAGTAGTGTGCGCCTCGATCTAACAGTTACCGCTCCGCAGGGGGACTGAGTCGAGAAGAGGGCCTTCCAGTCCCTCGAGTGCCGTGGGGGGTGCAGGGTGCGTGCGGGCAGCCAGATTGGGTTCTGTGAGCGGCATTGGCGCGGCGGTCAGCCCGGCTGTGCGGCTCCTTCTCCCTCGGGCCCTGTGTGTCCATCACTGCCGGGATCCGTGTGGAGACGTGGGGAGAGGCCGGGTGGTTTCTCGCAGGGCTGATTCGTCTTTAAAAGGGCTGAGAGCGCTGTGCTAATCACCTGACTGGGGGCCAGTGTGGAGATCCATGGATACCTCACCCAGACGTCATTGGCAGTGAACTCACCTGGCTATAAGTGTAATACACGTCTCCCTGGGCCAGCTTACCTACCGCACCAGAAAATAGGCTGCGAATGTTTACGGAGACACCACCGCCTTTCTCCGAGGCGAAGCAGAAATGCCTCGGAGAAAGGCAGCGGCGTTTCCGGATTCGGGGCGTGTTTTTCTTTTCTCTCCTCTTGCCATTGGCTGGAGGAGATAATGAGAAAAGTAGCAAAAAACACGCCCCCGAATCCGAAAAGGACGGGGCCTGTTCGGAGAGACAAACCTCTTCTCCAATGGCTGGCCAGCATTCAAGAGGCCAGCCAATGGAGAAGAGGGGAGAAGAGGGGTGGGTTCAAGCCCCTCTTCTCCAAGTCATTAAATCTCGCGAGCGAGACTGCGCAAGCGCAGCCTTCGCTAGCCGAGGCCTAAAAAGGGAATATTCCAGGAATATTCAAATACAGTTCTTGGAAATAGGAAGGACTGTGCCCTCTTTGTACTTTTACTAACATTAACATTAGGGGCTGAATCACAAAGATACGCAGGATGCATTAAAGAATTCTTCCTGTGGTACTAGGCCAGTGCTCCTAGGTACATTAGTAAATCTGCCCTTTAAAGGTCTTGCCTAGGCAGCGCTTGCGCTGTCTCTTAAAGACATGCTGTATTCCGGATATTCAAATACTGCTAAACCAGTTTAACAGACTAAGGGCCATCAATTCAATTGATATGGGCTTGAAGCACTCATTTGCTATTCCATTCTATGCACTTTTCTCCACATATAGTCATAGGTCAGGTAAGTGCGGATACGTTTTAGTCAAGAACAAATTAAGGCAACAAAAGCATAAAGATTTTATGATGAGGTAATGTTATGTAACAAACAATACATGAAAAGTGATACATAACAATTAGCTAAACATTATATCACCAGTCTTAGTTCACAAAAGGAGCAGCTACTAGGACGTCCTTTACCATCCACACTGTGTAACCAATTTAAGAAGCTGCTACCCACAGCTCAGCAGCAGCGAGAGGTACCGACGGAGAGAGCGGTGCCACCGAACCTGAGCAGTTGCCAGGTGAGGCGAGGTGCATACCCAGAACTATTCGGGTAATTTTTCCTGGACCAACAACAAGGTTCAGGTTGTATACCTTTTGTGAGATTTGCACAATATACACTATATACTTTTGCAGTAGTTTTTTGGTCCTGACGAAAGCTGGGATAGACATTATCCGTTAGCTGAAACATGTAGACCAGTATTTCCACCACAGTTATTTGTTTAAACTGTTATAGCACTGTTTTTATCTTTTGGTATCAAGCTGCACTTCAATAAAAACTCTCCTGTGCCTTGTTAGCCAATTTTAATCAGCACTTTATCTCTTGCACTGCATACATCACCCTGTATCATTCTTAATGTTGTTTTCTTCAGTTTAAATATCATACTGTTATATGCATCTGGGACGCACATTGAACCAGTATCTACATTTATCTGGTAGAGGATGGTTCTCTGGTTGAGCTTCGGGTTCCCAGATGATGAAGCGAGCCACTTCAAGTGGGTGATGGGAATCGTATTCATGCATATATGCATTTAGTGATATATACATGTCAGCATTTTGACTCGATTGAGTATTCATTGTGTAGTAGCGTTTAGGTTCAATACAGCACTTGACTCACAGTTTTCATTGTAGGTAAAAACATCACCATTTATAATGCCAATAACTCCAACATTGTAGACATGCAGTGCTGGTGCCTTGTTCACTAGGGACCTCTAGGAGCAGCATGCGGTACTTCACCTAGACATGCAGTGCTGGTGCCTTGTTCACTAGGGACCTCTAGGAGCAGCGTGCGGTACTACACTGAGATATACAGTGCTGGTGCCTTGCTCACTAGGGACCTCTAGGAGCAGCTTGGGGTACTGCACCTAGATATGCAGTGTAGGTGCCTTGCTCACTAGGGACCACTAGGAGCAGCTTGCGTTACTGCACCGAGACATGCAGCACTGGTGCCTTTCTCACTAGGGACCTCTAGGAGCAGCTTGCGTTACTGCACCGAGACATGCAGTGCTGGTACCTTGCTCACTAGGGACGTCTAGGTGCAGCATGTGGTACTGCACCTAGACATGCAGTTCTGGTACTTTGCTCACTAGAGGACCTCTTGGAGCAGCTTGTGGTACTGCACCTAGACATGCCGTGCTGGCACTTTGCTCAAATGGGACCACTTGGAGCAGATTGCGGTACTGCACCTAGACATGCAGTCCTGGTACGTTGCCCACTAGGGACCTCTAGGAGCAGCTTGCGGTACTGCACTGAGACATACAATGCTGGTTCCTGGCTAACTATGCAAGCATTTGCAATGCACTAGGTCTTGTATTACTGAAAGTCTGACATTATTCTCCGGGAAACTATACCTTTAATAGGATTTGCCATTCTTCTATAGTAGATTACATCATTGTGGAAAACAGGATATGGGGTAAGGTCATTGATTTCACTGTCTTGCCTCAGCATGGCAGCGACCACAATGCCTTAATCTTGGAGCTGCAATTGCCTGCCACTGGGACCAACTGGGACTCCAACATACCAGCAGATGATAGATTAACTCTTACCAATGACAGGAGGAAAATTAGGTGGTCATGGATTGAAAAGTCCCCCGAACGACTGGCTTCCCTATATAAATCAATCATACCGATTTTCCTGAAACTAGAAAAGTTTTCCTCCGTAGATGGTACTGCCACATTGGTAACAGATGTTGCCATAATGCATGCAGCACTGACAGTAACCTCGGTGGACACGTTTTGGCCTGTGGGTACTGGGGGGGGGGAGGGTGGGGGGCAAAATCAAAGCGGTCTTGGTTTGATGGCAGTTGCCGGGAGGCAAAGAGGGCCCTGATTGAAGCTCTCAAATCCAAGAACATAAGTTAAAGTAAAACAGCGAGGGCCCTCTACAAAGATAGTATTTTACTAGTGAAAATATCTTATGAAATCGATTAATGGGCATCCCTGAAGCAGGCCTTAGTTGCTAAGGACATGAAAGCCTTCTGGAGCATTGTTAGTACAGGTAGTAATAAAGGAAAGCAGGCCGTAAGTCCAACATGGCAGCCGACAGTTGGAAATGGCACTTTCAGGCCCTCTATTACCCGCTGGAGGCTGATGCCAGTGTTCTGACCCTAGCAACTCACCCTCCACTAAACTCTTATGCGGGGACCCCTAACTTGACACTAACCAAGGTTATTAGTGCCATAAGTCAAATATCCCCTGGCAAAGCCCCAGGACTGGATAAGATACCTGGGAATATTTTCCGTGCTGAGCCTAATATTTGGGGACCTTACTTACGGGTAATTTTAATGCCATATTACATGGGATGGTACTACCTGCAACCTGGGTCGGAGCTGAGATTTTTCCTGTGCATAAAAAAGGGTCCCCTTTATTACCTGCTAACTATAGGCCACTCAGCCTGATTGATATAACCCAAAAAGTCTTTGCACAAATCACCTACAGATACGGTTGGATGAACACAAAGTGATGAGCACGTTGCAGGCTGGTTTAAAAAAAAAAACATTCAATATTGACCAAATATTTAGGCTCCAGCTCCTCTATTGGAAAACGGTGCATTTGGAGGGCGGTGCCTTTATGTGGTTTTTGTAGATCCAAAAAGTGCCTTTGATTTGGTGCCTAGGAATGCACTTTGGGCGGTATTAAGTGATGATGGAGTTCCCCACTATCTTTTGAACATGTTTAGTATACGACGCAAAGTTAACTTCGCCCAAATTCGGTATGGGAAGCATGGGGAACTTACCTCGCCTATCCTGGTCAACAGGTGAGTTAGACAGAGTTGTGTCCTTGTTCTGTATCTACATCAGTTGTCTGGTTGATGCGTTGAGTGGGCTGAAAGATTTTGATGCTCCCAAGTTAGCGCATAAGATGGTGCCGTCATTGATGTTTGCAGATGACACCCTTTTGCTCTCCAAGACACCGATGGGTATCCAGAGAATCCTTGATGGTTTTGGAGAGTTTTGTAGAAGCAGGGGTTTGGAGATCAACATACAGAAGACCAAATATATGGTCTTTAACCCCGCTAGCACATCCCATCCTAAACCACGCATGAATGGCATCCAATTAGAAAGGGTGCCTGTTTTTGATTATCTAGGACTCACCCTAACAGAACAAAATGGACTGGGGGCCACAAATGGACAAAGCAAGTCTTAAACTTGCCCAGACCACAGGTGTAATGGCCCAACTTTATAGAAATTCTTCTTGTAAGCCTGTAAGCCCTTCTCCAAAGATCTATAAAACCCAACTCAGGGGTGCTGCTCTGTATGGGGCAGAACTCTGGGAGCATTGCTCTCCAAAAACTATTATCAAGATTGAGTACAACTTCTTCAGACAGCTTTTTGGCCTTCCAGTGAGTTCTTCACTCACTCCGCTGCGCTTCGATATAGGGGAAAGACCAATCATAGAAGAAATTGGCTGTAGACCCCTAACATTTTGGCGGCGTTTATGGGTTACACCTGAATTTTCTGAGTATAGGACGGAGATAAAAGCGGTTGAGGGGCTCCCTGACCTAGGGAAGCTGGCATGGTTTGCGTATATTAAGGCAGGTCTTCACAATTTAGGTAGGGAGCGTCTGGAGAAATCCGGAGGTAGCCTGCTCAGGAATATCGCACAAACAACTAGTTAGCAGCCTTAGGGCAGGTAAAATTGCGCAACTCTTTGAAAACTCTGTCACAGGTCCTTTAATAGACAACTTACTAAAAATTAAGGGTATCTATAAATTGGGGCCTTGTCTGGATGAGATAAAACCGGCACTAGCCAGGAAACTGTATTAACAGTTCACGCATGGCTCGCTTCCGCTTCGTGCATGTACTAATAGATGAGCTGGCAGCTCTGTCCTACGGTGCCCTGCATGCAGTATCCTAGAGCAGACTGAAACTCATGTATTATTCTTTTGTACTGGGTATAATAAAATATGGCAAAGATGGTTAATTCAGTTGTTCAAGAACCTAGGTACAAGGCGCTGTCGAGAAGCATTTAGACTTCTGTAATATAACACCCAGATGGCAATCGTATTTGCTGTATCATGTTTTTTAATCTCTGTGGCGGGCACATAAGATTTCTTTAGAAACTGAAAAGAAATTGAATGCTGATATGTATAGCATTAATTTTATCCAGTTTTATGGGGTTTTTAGTATCTTAAATCTATTTTTTATATACTGTTTTTTAATTGTTCTTTTATTGTCCACGGACCGAAATAAAGAATTATATGTTGATGATGATGGAAGTATGAGCTATTGGCGTTACATTATTATTTGCAACTCCAATACCTCAAACAATCAGTAATACGAGACATATTGCATTGCAAATGCTTGTTTCTTTAGGCAACAGACTGAGTGTGCTTGCTATCTTCAAGGCGGTGCACTATGAATATATCCTTTGAATACCATATATATTTCCATGCAGATCAACCCCACACTCGGAGGGATACTCTGGAGCAGAACGTAGTGTTTTTAGTGACTCCAAAGCTGCCTTCGACTAGAACAAGCATTGGCAAAGGATCATAATGCTTTACCATCCACAGCTGTTTCCTCTACTCTTACCATTGAATATTTGCTTGCCTTTGATCATGTGTAGTGCTCTGCTGTATATGCTAAGTTTGTGCTAGAAAAATGGCATATAAATACATATAGGGATGGCTTTAATATGATAATACATGCAAATACAGGCTTAGGTTAACGTGCACTGTGCATGCCAGCGTTTGCATGCAGTAACACATTAAAGAATGGCCCAAAGGCTTTACCTATGCTTGTTTTGCTACAGTTGTGCAGATTGCCAGCTGAGTGATTGATCATGGCTGTGAATTTGATTGCTGCTTTAATCCACTATTTTAGAGTACTTGCCACTTTGTGTTTTGCGTGGTCTCATGTTTGAATGGGTGCGAACCATGCGTGCAAGGGACAGGATGAGATACAAACGTGGACACTACATAACACCACAGCCTTTCCCAGCTGCAGTCCCACTGGAAACCACAGAGTGTAGTTTGACTAAGTGCTTCCTTTCAGATCCGAACTCTTAAAGTGGGTGCTAAATTATATGCACATATCGGGGCCTTACCGGCCTGTGACTGCACTTTTTCACTGCAGTTGAGACTGGATTTGTGTAACACGTTTTCCTTCCTCTGAAACTCAGTCCTGCATGCCTGCCAACTTACAAAGTAACTTAACCATGTGAGGAGGGGGGTGGGGCAGAGGATGTGTGGAGTGTGGTGCCGAGAGCCATCTACGAGGCACTCTCTCACCAAGCACCCCACCCACTACCAAAAAAACCCAAAAGAAAGGGTCCTCAAGCTCTCACCGATGTCTTGAGGTGGACATCAGCTGCTTACTGCCTCTGAAGACAAGCTGGAAATCAACTGTTTACAGTGGTTTTAAGCTCCTTTTCCCACCACGTGTGATGTCAGCTCTTCACCGTGGGACCGTGTGAAGGGAGCCAAAATTGCGTGACACAAGGTGGCACCGTGTGAGTTGGCAGGTATGCTTCTGGAAATCTGAATATGTGGGCATTGATGTGTTGTGTGTTCTTGCTTCTAACGTTCCACCAGGGGCGTAGCTTCGGGGTGGAGGGGCTGGGGTGGTACACCCCCCTAATTAATATATTTTCGGGTAAATAATTGCGTACAGGTGTTTCAGTCATGTGGTGGTGTCAGTCGGATTTCACCAGGAATTTTGACATACACAGTGTTTTGAAAGTCTTTTTGCCTCACTTAGTTCTCCTACCATTCCGCATTCCTCTCATTTTCAACTGGCCCTTAAGCCCCTTCCATGCACCCTGCTTGTCGTATGATGTATTTTAATATTAAATGCCTGAGTGATTGTTGGACGCCCCAGTTTACCACAAATAGGGGATTGAAATGTATGGACTTGTGTCTGCCCAGGTGCCTACCTGTGCCAGGGAGAGTCCAGAGCTGCATCAGTCTTCATGCGTTTACTCCTCCGTCACTTACCTTTTATATTTCAGAATGTACAAGAGAGTAAAGGCAGATCCGAAGAGTAGGACTGTTGTAGGGCTTTTCCGCCAGCCTAGAAATGGGGTGATCAGCTGGGCTTGGTGACTTTTGCCAGATATCAGTAATTATGTCTCCTGTGACACCATCCTTCACTGAGTGTCCATGGCAGAAACACAAGGGGGCAGTTAACAAAGACATCCCTTAGTACGCTAGTACCCCTTTACACACTCTTAAATGCCTTTGTAAATTGGCCTCAGTCATTCATCCCCCGCCCACTTCAGTACTAAGGCTGATCCAATCATATCCTAGGCGGGGTTTGACGTCGGACTGACCCTGCCCCAGAGGCCTCTTAAGGGGGCAACACCCCCGTTGGATATTACCCAGCTTTTGTAAAACCTACAAATGCAGTTTCTCTGTCTTACACTGAGCTCTCAAGCTGTCCTTGATAAATCTGGCTATTGTTAGATCTCGCCTAAGCAGAGCGTGCATGCTGTCTCTTCTAGACATGCTGTATCTACAATATGGGCTTTGAGCATCGCCCATGTTTTGAATTGGTTCCTCTTATTGTCCTTCGTAAATTTCGGCTTTCGTTTGGTGAATACGCTTACTAATCTCTCCTTTTTGATCTTTTGTTACCTCCCATATGGACTGTCCCCGTTGTATATGCCCTTATTCTTCGTGTTATTGAGGATATTTTGTGAGCACTCTTTTTTTTGGTAATTTTTCACAGCTCGTTTGCGAGCCACGAGAAAAACGCACTTCCCACAGCACAAGAAGTCTCAAGAACAACCCACTTCCTTGAGCACAATGGACATATCTTCTTTTGTGGCTTTAACATTCTTGTATTTGTTGTGCAACAATACCGGGCTTATCTAGTTTTCTGGCTGTTTACTGCTCGTTTACTTCCCATTGCAAGAACATGCTTCTCTTGTGGTATATATTTTTTATTTGGGGTTGTTCCACAAAAACGCGCTTCACTAAAAGGCTGGACTAGGCTTTTGCTTTCAAATATAAGCTCGGCCATCTTAAGTGTAGGCCAACCCTTCGTGTCCAATTAAATGAAGGGGCAGGCCGTCACATTGAACTGCTGCCTCAAACACCAGTACTTCTAAAACAGAGGACCGCACGTTAGTCTGTTTATTGTTGTACTTTTTTAAATATTATTTATTTGTTTGGGCAATAAATGCAGTTCAATTTGTTAAAATGTTATTAAGCAGATGTGATTGTCGCCGGCGGTCGCGGGTGTTCGCCTCAGCAAAAATCAAAACAACAAAACTATAAGGTTCGCGTGTGTGGTTTTCTTGGGGCGGGTATAGGAGATTGTTGTGCACACTGAACCAAGATGAAGAGTGCAAAGTTAAAAGTAAATAAACCAACAAACTGTGGCATAAAGAATTACACGGTTAACGTAGATGCTGCCAGTGTTAATGCGTGGGTACTAGTATGAGCAGGGGATTAGACCCAGGGGACCTCTGTATAAAAAACGAGCGGACTGCTTTCAAAGTATATTAGCTCACCTGCCTAGCCTGTATTTTTATTACACTTTGGTGCATTTTTGTTTTAATCCCACTCCGTTGCCGCAACAGTTTTTTGTCTTTTCACTGACACTTTCAAGTATAAGCTTGGCCATGGTAAGTGTAGGTGAACCGCTTTGTGTCTAATAAAATGAAGGAGTGCGTCGTCCCATTGAAATGCTGCCGCAGCCAGCAGTGCTTCCAAACAGAGTCTGGTTTTTGTTACACTGTTTTTTTCTTTTATCTATTTGGGCAATAAATGCAGTTCGATTTGTTACAATTTTATTTAGCAGCTTTCATTGTTGCCGATGGTTTCAGGTGTTCGTTTTAGCAAAAAAAAAAAAGTGATTTGGATGTTGGAAGTGAATATATTCAGGAATTAAGCTTTAATTGAACTACTCAGGATAATGTAGTGAATGGTGAAACACTTATAAGGTCCCAAAGGTTAAACCTATTGGTTATGCCAATACTTGTTTTTATTATCTCACATCACTTCACATTCTGTCACTCTTGTTTTTATTTTCTCATTTTTAATATGCGCCGTTCAGTGGTGCAAAGTAATGCAAATAGGCTGTATTTGCATAGCGCACACTGCCCAGCGCTAATAGGGCCTAAAGGCGCTAAAACATATGACCTATCTTTTCCACGAACGGAGGACATGGCTTGGCAGTTCGGGCTGGACTGTTCCCATGAGGCACAGGGTCAAGACTGATTTTCATATGGCCAGGTCTAAACTGGGGTGGCATGGTGAGGAAAAGAATGATGGATTTAACCCAGATCTCTTGAGTGGGGGTGAATGTTTTGATTTGGTCTGCATTCCGTCCATCAATTGTGTGTCTTTTGCTTTCTTGCCCTAAGTGCGCCAGGTATGCCCAGACGTGGGTCTTGGGCTCACTGTGCCACTGGAATAAAGCTATCCTGGCTGAAGAGGTGTGAAACCCCGAAACCGGTCCTAGGATGCTTGTTTCCAGTCCAGGGAGGTAACTGGCTTGACAGTTCGGGCTGGACTGTTCCCATGAGGCACAGGGTCAAGACTGATTTGTATATGGCCAGGACTAAACTGGGGTGGCATGGTGAGCAAAAGAATGAAGGATTTAACCCAGATCTCTTGACTGGGGGTGAATGTTTTGATTTGTTCTGCATTCCGTCCATCAATTGTGTGTCTTTTGCTTTCTCAACCTACGCTAGGCAGGGTTAGGCACACACGCCTGCTCCAGGAAGTCCTCGCAGGTATCAGTGCGCTGTAATGACGCATAACATGAAAAGACGTGCTGGTTGACGCCTCCATAGCCGCTAGACAGACAGCGCTGGTTGAATGTCTCTCATAAGTTATGACCCCTCTCCTTCAATGAGCTCATGTAGATTTTTGGACGGTATGTCTCTCAGGGCCCCCCCATTCTTTGCCTTCAATGGGGTTAGAAGTGCTCGGAGGGCTGGTGCCTGCACCGTCGCTAGCACGAGTATATTGAAATAAATGTTACTGTCAACCCCTGGGGCGGAGGGGGAGGCCATCTGTCCCAGCGCCCCCCGCCCCCCCCCCCCCCCTCCTATCACCACAGTTGTGGCCTTTGTGTTCATTCATCTGGTTCCATGCCTCAGTCTGCGCACGTGGCCTCTGACGTCATTGGCGCGGCTCATAAAGCAGACACCAGCCCATGAAAGGCATTCACAAGTCCCGAAGCCGGGAGGGCGCTGTCCTGGGCGGGGTCTGCCTGGGGGCCCCCATTTCCCGGCTGAGGGGCCGTGAGGAACTAGGATGACGGAGAAGTGCTTTGAGGCGAGTAGCGCCGCTTCTGCCTGCTGTCCTATGACCAGAAGGATGCCCAGACTCGTCCCCCCAGGCACACTTTTATCTCCAGCCTCCCACCCTGTCTTTATCTGTTTAGGATCGACTCGCAGGAGCCCCCAGCTGTCCCTAGTAGATGCAGTGAACCAGGGGCCCTTGAGTCTGTCCCACAGTTAGCCATGGGGGCACTGAGTCTGTATTGGACTCAGCAGAGACGTTTTAAGGATTTTGGGGGCCCTGGGCTAAATGTATATTGGGGGCCCCTGTTCGGACCAGCTTTGATTTTATGATCCAGTCTCAACTCTTTTATGCCTTCTTTGGTCAAATACTAATGTGTGTAGATCTGATATTCAGGGATAGTGATGTGTGTTTTCAGTATGTAACACAACAGCAGTTCACTAATATTACTGCAAATAATCTCTGTCACACCCTCCCATTTCTCATATGCGAGGTCCTGTATTGATTTAAAAAAAAATCATGACGCATAAACACATTTTGTCTGCAAAATGTCTATAATAGACTCTTACACATTAAAAATGAATGATAGAAAAACCGCTATTTACAACATTGTGTTAAAAAAAAAATCATGGTCATGAGGGCAAGACTCTTTCAACCCCCCCACCCCCTTTGAAAGGCTGGGGCCCTGGGCCAGAGCCCACTTTGCCCATGCCTTAAAACGTCTCTGGGACTCAGTCAGGAGGGGTTATCCACTCCTGGCTGGAGTGACATGGCCAGCCTGGCATTGGGGGTGAACCTAGGAAAGAGAAGAGTTTCACCCGAGGAGACACACCCCACCCCTTTCTTCGCACCAGGTGGTTGGCGAATTGTGTCCAGATACGTATTACAGGTCCCTGAAGTCCATGCGAAGCAGGGGGCCACCAAAACTTCATGCAGGTCTCCTGACGGCTACAGCAGTCGACCTCGGAGCTGGGGAACCGGGTTCGTGGCTCGGCAGGGGCTCTCAACTTCCTGTGATTCTGGGCAAATGCTTGACAAAAAAAAGAATGTTTGTCTGTAACGCAACTGATGCTCATGTAAAGCGCTCTGATACTTCAGGTCTAGTGTGCGCTATACAAAACAAAAAAAGAATATCTGTGAGATTGGGGAGACCCAGACACCCCCCCCCCTCCCCTCACATTCTGACTGACAGGCCATCCAGACAGGTGTGAGTCATACGTACGTGAGTGACACTAGACGTGCTTCTGACAGGTGGTCCAGACAGGTATGAGTGAGAGTCAGGCGGGCAACTAGAGCCAAATTTCGGGGGGGCTGGAAAAGATTTCGGGGGGCTAAGTCTTCCAGGCATAGGCAAAGTGGCTGTAAGAAGGGGCGAAAACGCAACAAAAGCCTCATTAACGAGTAAATGGTCTTTTAAAGACCTGTGAAGTACTCGGGTCCGGCTGCAATTAGACGGACGTCAGCCCGCGAGGCTGTCTCAGCCGGGCTGACACACATGAGGGGGGGGTGGGGGGAGGGGGGGATGAAGCCCGGTGAGACCAATGGGTGTTGCGCGCCTGGTGAGAGTCACCCAGGGTTGGGCAACACTAGACATCTGCGGCTGACAGACCATCCAGACAAGTGTGAGTGAGAGTCACGCACGGGTGGGCGACACTAAACATCTGAAGCTGGCAGACTGTCCAGACAAGTGTGAGTGTCACCCTCAGGTGGGTGAGACTAGACATCTGCGGCTGACAGGCCACCCAGACAGGTGTGAGTGAGAGTCACCCACGGGTGTGCGAGACTAGACATCTGCGGCTGACAGGCCATCCAGACAGGTGTGAGTGAGAGTCACCCACGGGTGTGCGAGACTAGACATCTGCGGCTGACAGGCCATCCAGACAGGTGTGAGTGAGAGTCACCCACGGGTGTGCGAGACTAGACATCTGCGGCTGACAGGGCATCCAGACAGGTGTGAGTGAGAGTCACCCGCGGGTGTGCGAGACTAGCCTTCTGCTGCTGGCAGGCCATCCAGACAGGTGTGCTCTAGTCATCCTCAGGTGTCCAGTGTGGCTGATGGGTGTGAGTGAGTCACTGACAGGCTGGGGGAGACTAGACAGGTTACAATCAACCCGCTGGACACGCGTGACTGTCACACAGAGGTGTGTAAGACTCAACCCCGACTGCTGACATTGAATCCACCCAATGGAGACAGGTGTGGCTGAGATTCACCGACAGGTTGGGGAAGACTAGACTTTCACAGCTGAGCACCACACGATGAAGACAGGTGCGACTGACAGCCAGCCACAGTCATCCACAGCTGACAGTCCACCTTATTGAGACAGTTGTGTCTGAGAGTCCTGCAGAGGTGGACGAGACTGGCCATAGATACATCTCTCTGTCATCCGCAGCTGACAGGCTATACCTGATGGATACAGGTGTGACTAAGAGTTACCTGCATGGGCCATGGATTGGACTTTTGAAATGGATCAACGCGATCAGTTTAAGAACCCTGGAGAATGGACAGTCCTGTTTAAGAGACAGATGCATTTGAATTGCGGAGGGGGTCCAAGTGTCGGTGGGGGGGAGGGGGGGGGGAGGGACAGGAGCTTCTGCTAGATTTAGCTGCAAGAAGAAGCCATGCAGACCAGGGAAGTTCGGACGGGTTTAGGAAGGAGCTGTCCAAACAGGCTGGGTTTTGAGCTCCTTTCTGGATTTGGGGATTTCTAGTTTGAAGGAAATGGCATGGTAGCACCCGTACAAAAAAGAGTTTCTGCATGATGTTCAGGCATGGGTTAAGTGCATCCTGTAAAAAAGTGCAATAAATAAATGAAAGCTCCGTCGAGAGGCCAGACTGCACTGTTCCCAATACCCTACGCTGGTGCAGGCTGGGAAGACAATCAGCGGCATGCTACAACTATCCACGAAAAAGACATGGAAACTAGCCATGCATGTTTAACTACCATTACTGTTTGACTCACCCACACTGATACCTATGGGGCCTTTCCAAAATGGGCTGAACATTTTTATCATGTTAAATCCCTTGTTTTACTTAGTTTTGAGTCATAGTTACTCCGTGTTTTCACTCTCAGCACATCATCCTAATCTGCTGTTAAGGCTCACAGTTCAATTCATACTACCAGTTTAAAAATGGCTGCTTGGTTCCTAGTGCCAATGTAAAGATGGCTGCTTCAATTCCTACTGCCAATCAACAGATGGCTGCTTCAATTCCTACTGCCAATGTAACAAGCATTTGCAATGCAATAGGTCTCGCATTTACTAGAGTTTGAGGTATTGGCATTGTAAATGACGATGCCTTTTATTTACTTGAAGCAAATCCAATTTAGTGGGAAATGAAGCTAAGGGGAAGTGAGGAGAGGATGTGAGGTGTAAAACTGTGCCCTGGTACAGGAGAGGAGATGCTAGAGAGGGGTTTGGACTTGGAGGTGCAGGATGAAGGGTGAGGAGGGACAGTGGGGAGGAAGCAAACAAGGATGAGCACATCACAGAGGGAAGTGGGGAGGAGTACACATGGGTGAGCACATCATGGAGGGAAGTGGGGAGGAAGCAGACAGGGTGAGCACATCATGGAGTGAAGTGGGGAGGAAGCACACAGGGTGAGCACATGACTGGGGTAAGTGGAAGGAAGCACACATGGGTGAGCACATCACGGAGGGAAGTGGGGAGAAAGCACACATGGCTGAGCACATGATGGAGGAAAGTGGGAGGAAGCCCACAGGGTGAGCACATCACAGAGGGAAGAGGGTAGGAAGCACACAAGGGTGATCAAATCACAGATGGAAGTGGGGAGGAGTACACATGGGTGAGCACATCACGTACAGAAGTGGGGAGGAAGCACACAAGGGTGAGCACATCATGGAGGGAAGTGGGAAGGAGTACACACGGGTGAGCACATCACGGAGGGAAGTGGGGAGGAAGCAGACAAGGTGAGCACATCACGAAGGGAAGTGGGGAGGAAGCACACAGGATGAGCACATGACGGAGGGAAGTAAGGGTGAAGCACACATGGAGAGAAGTGGGGAGGAAGCACACAAGGGTGAGCACATCACGGAGAGAAGTAGGGAGGAAGCACACATGGGTGAGCACATCATGGAGGGAAGTGGGAGGAGGCACACAAGGGTGAGCACATCACAGATGGAAGTGCTCCAAGAAGAACTGCCGAGCCCTCGAGAAAGTCTGGAGAAGGGAACCGACACCAGACAACAGGACCTCCTTCAAACTTGCCACCCGGAAACACCACCAGCTGATCCGCGCCGCCAAGAAAACAGCATTCAAAGACCGGTTGGACAACAACGCACACAACTGCAAGGAACTCTTCAACATCGTGAAAGAGCTTTCCAACCCCAGCGCAGGAAACAACGACATCACCCCATCGCAAGACCTCTGCAACTCCCTCGCTTCATACTTCCACAACAAGATCGCGGACATACATAACAGCTTCAACAACCAACCAACGCACACCATGACCGAACAACCACCCCCCACCACCACCCTCCACGCCTGGACCCCGATCAGCACCGAAGACACCATCCGCACGATGAACTCCATCCACTCCGGATCACCGACCGACCCCTGCCCTCACCACGTCTTCAACAAGGCCGACGCTGTCATCGCACCCCACCTGCGAGACATCATCAACACTTCCTTCGACACCACCATCTTCCCTGAGAGCTGGAAGCACGCCGAACTCAGCGCCCTACTAAAGAAACCTACAGCGGACCCCACCGACCTCAAGAATTACCGCCCCATCTCGCTCCTCCCGTTTCCAGCCAAAGTCATCGAGAAGACCGTCAACAAGCAGATGGCCGCCTTCCTCGAGACAAACGGATCCCTCGACCCCTCACAGTCCGGCTTCCGAGCCAATCACAGTACCGAGACCGCCCTCATCGCCGCCACCGATGACATCCGAGCCCTGATGGACAATGGAGAAACAGCGGCCTTCATCCTCCTAGACCTCTCTGCGGCATTCGACACGGTCTGCCACCGCACCCTAGTACGGCGCCTCAGCAACATCGGAATCCAGGACAAGGCGCTGGACTGGATCATCTCCTTCCTCGACGGAAGAACACAGAGAGTCCGCCTACCACCGTACAAGTCAGAGGCCTCCGAAGTCACCTGCGGCGTCCCTCAAGGATCATCTCTGAGCCCCACCCTCTTCAACGTCTACATGAGCCCCCTCGCGGCCATCGTACGCAAACACAACCTCAGCATAATCTCCTACGCCGACGACACCCAACTGATCCTCTCCCTGACCAACGACCCCGCCGCCGCCAGATCCAACCTGCACGAAGGGATGAAAGAGGTAGCCGAGTGGATGACGACCAGCCGCCTGAAACTGAACTCTGACAAGACGGAGGTCCTCATCCTGGGCTCCTCACCCTCCGCCTGGGACGACTCCTGGTGGCCTCCCGCCCTGGGCACCGCACCCAAACCGACAGACCATGCACGCAACCTGGGCTTCCTCCTGGACTCCTCCCTCTCCATGACCAGGCAAGTCAACAACGTCTCCTCGGCGTGCTTCAACATCCTACGCATGCTACGGAAGATCTTCTGGTGGATCCCCACCGAGACCAGGAAGACCGTCACCCAGGCCCTCGTCACCAGCCGACTGGACTACGGCAACGCCCTCTACGCCGGTACCACCGCCAAGCTCCAGAAGAGACTCCAGCGGATCCAGAACGCCTCAGCCAGACTCATCCTCGACATCCCACGAACCAGCCACATCTCCGGACATCTGAGAGACCTTCACTGGCTCCCCGTCAACAAAAGAATCACCTTCCGCCTCCTCACCCACGCACACAAAGCCCTACACGACCAAGGCCCGAGCTACCTCAACAGCCGAGTCAACTTCCACGCTCCCAAACGCCACCTCCGATCAGCCAACCACGCCCTCGCCGCCGTCCCCCGCATCCGAAGAGCGACTACAGGAGGAAGGTCCTTCTCCTACCTGGCCGCCAAGACCTGGAACTCCCTCCCGACCGACCTGCGCCTGACCCAAGACCACCTCTCCTTCAGGAAGAAGCTGAAGACCTGGCTGTTCGAGCAGTAGCGGCACCCCCCCCTCTACCCCCCCAGCGCCTTGAGACCCTACGGGTATGTAGCGCGCTTTACAAGTGTCACTGATTGAAGTGGGGAGGAGTACACATGGGTGAGCACAACACGAAGGGAAGTGGGGAGGAAGCACGCAAGGGTGAGCACATCATGGAGGGAAGTGGGGAGGAGTACACATGGGTGAGCACATCACGGGTGGAAGCGAGGAGTACACAGGGGTGAGCACATTACGGAGTGAAGTGGGGAGGAGTACACATGGGTGAGCACATCACGGAGGGAAGTGGGGAGGAAGCAGACAGGGTGAGCACATCACGAGTGAAGTGGGGAGGAAGCACACAGGGTGAGCACATGATGGAGGAAAGTGGGGAGGAAGCACACATAGATGAGCACATCACGGAGAGAAGTGGGGAGGAAGCACACAGGGTGAGCACATCAGGGAGGGAAGTGGGAGGAAGCACACGGTGAGCACATCAGGGAGGGAAGTGGGAGGAGTACACATGGGTGAGCACATCACGGGGGGAAGTGGGGGAGAGTACACATGGGTGAGCACATCACGGGGGGAAGTGGGGGAGAGTACACATGGGTGAGCACATCACAGAGGGAAGTGGGGGGGAGTACACATGGGTGAGCACATCACGGAGGGAAGTGTGGGTAGTACACATGGGTGAGCAGATCACAGAGGGAAGTGGGGAGGAAGCACAGAAGGGGGAGCACATCTTAATCTCCTTCTCCCATGTCTACCAAAAAGTAGAGACAAGGCTAGTTCTTAACATTTTGAAGGATGGGGGACTGATGCTTCCTACATCAATAGTTTAAATCGAGCGAAACTTAGGGGAGAGGAGGTCGGTTTTCTCCATATGTCAGTGTCATGGAGTTACGGAGAAGTTGTTCACTTCAATATCTCTCGGGCATAAGGTGCATACTGGCGTGCCTGCGGCCGTATGCGCCAACATCGTCCAGTATATGCCTTCTGTACAAAAGCACTGCCATGACCTTGCTTTCGCACAGCTCCAGATGCATCAGAAAGCAAGCGTCTTTGGCACTTGACCTGTGGTAAGAATCCATCTGACAAAACATGGCCAACACTGCCGCTGGTGTACTGCTGTGTGCAGGCACACAGCACCGCCGAGAAACGACGCGGTTTCATAGGCCATCGATTGGCTATCCGTCGGAGTACACGAGGGAAGTGGCGGACGCAGGGCTCCCTGTGGCCTGGGCCGACGCAGGGACAGCGTGAGCGCGCACAAGGGTGAAGTGCCATACCTGGCACTCGATCACGAAGCGCAGGAAGGCCTCACTCCGTGGGTAGCAGCTGGGACCCTAGGGGTCCCTGTTACTGACTGGGTCGGGCCACTGCTCCTTGAATGGTCCGCACGGGACGAGTCCTAGGCTGGATTCTGACCCCTAGGCGGGTCTGTGATATGGTTAGTGGGGGTGTATAGAAGCAGTGTGCCCAGGTCCCTACCCCTAAGAATGTTAGCTGATAGTGAGAGGCGCACCAGTAGACTAGCTGCCACTCTGAGGTCTGTCTGTGTTACTGGGTGGGCTGCAATAGACGGATTCTGGAGTGTGGCTACCACATCTCGATCTCGCGGTGTGTGTTACTGAGTGTGATGCACAGCAGTTGAAGGGCGTCTCTGCCCGCCCTCCGATCCCTACGGGCAGTGGCGTCACTAAGGGGGTGCGGGGGGAGGGGGGTGCAGACCGCACCGGGTGACACCATCACATGGGGTGACACCGTCAGTCCCCGCCCACACTTTCGAAGCTCCTTTTCCAGCTTTTCGATTCACAAACACAACTCTCACGATGTGGCGGAAGAGTGGATGTGTGAAAGAATAAATGTACATGTGTATCCGGTTCACATCTTTCCAATTAGGCATTTCCTTGAAAGATTCCTAACTGAGCTATGTGACAGAGAACAACAAACTACATATAGGGATGCACGCTGGATGGACTTGCATTGTCATTAGCAGCCAGAAGAACAGGAAGCAAATATGCTCAAAATGTACGCCCCTCGAATTCTCGAACGAGCCAGTGCTATCTCGATGGATAAATGTCACTGTTGCAGTTTGTGTCGGCATTTATTTCAGCAAAAAGTCGAACTTCTAAGGCGAGTATTTGCATGATCCTCATTCATGAGTGGAATGAAGAGGAGGAGGAGTCACGGAAATGTTCGCCTTCCTACCCATAAGTGAAGGAGGAATTAATTGTAACATTTTGCACCTATGATATATGCTACAAATGCATATGTCATATGAATGATGTGTTTTGCCTTTAAGCGGAATAATAATGGAAGAGAGAACCTGCACGTAGTTACAGAAGCGTGGAACTTAAGTAAACAGCTATGGTGTGTGCATATGTTTGCCTGTCTGTATGTGTATGGGAACTCTACTCTTCTAAACTGCTAATTATGTGAGAAAGCTGTAGCAGCTAACTCCTAAGTATTTTCTTCTATAAACTCGCAATTGGGATTGTTTTAGAAAACGGCTCGGGAATCATTCTGTTGCAGTGGAATATGCACCGGGTGCCCAAGTCATGAGGGGGTGACACCGTGACACCATTAGTTACCCGCCGCACTGGGTGACACCAACCCTAGTGACGCCACTGCCTACGGGCATTTCTTACTGCTAGTGAGATGCCCAGCAGTGTGGGGTGTTCTCGGGTCGGGCTCCTCGCCCATAGGCAGCGGCGGGCGGTGCTGGCATTGGCCCCCCACCCCACGAGGAGCGTCAGTCCGTGTTTCTGGTTTGGACAGCAGTGCAGGGGTGGAGGTCGCGCTCCCACTCCTATGAACGCGAGCCTCTGTTCCGGTATGAACAGGGGGAGTGAACGAGCAGCCCACTGGGAAATGGATCCAAAAATGAAGCCCGCGAGTGGTGCGCCCTGACCAGGAGACCGCTACAGTCTGCAGCACCCATCGCCCCTGTCATCGCTGCCAAAACAACTACTAACCATCTCTCTCGCCTGCAAGTGCGACAGGTCAGATTATTCCAGGTCCCCAAAGCTAAACGAATGTCAGGGAGGCAGGTATTAGTAATTTTTAATGTATATTGTATTCATAAACAACCGCTGTTCTGATCATCTCTAAATTAGATGAGCAGCACCACCATGTGGCAGACTGTCTTAAGTGCTGTGTTGACAATTAACGGTCAGTGCCGAGCACTGGAAATCAATTAAGTGCCAGTGCTGAGCACCGGAAACCACTGGCTCAAATTAATAACTGCCTAGCACCTGCTTGCGAGCGACAGCCCGGAATATGTACCTGGTGTTGGCACATATATTCTGCCAATGGTCTCTGCGGCCACTGAAGCAGGTGTTGTCTTGTCTCCTTCAGTGCTGGTTTTATAAATATATTCTGGCTCAAAGCCTCTCTGCACACTGCACCTGCTGCCTGTGCAGCGCCTGCATCTGTGAGTCACAGACCTGGGTATCCTGGCTACTTCCTAGCTTCCCTAGTGTGTAATCTGCGCAGCTGTGGCCCATGCATCTGGACTGGGCATGAAGAATGGAATCTTAATAAGCCCAATCACGGAGGGTGTTCTTCAAAATACTCATTAACCGTCGCTGGTCCAAATTTAGGCAGATGCATCTGCCAGCTGGCCAAGGAAACAAATAGATGGAGAGATTTCTCATCATTTCATAAGTAAGAACTGAAATAAAAAAGAAATGCATATTAAGCATTACTGCTGCTTGATCCAAATTATATTGTTACTTTAATTGAAGCTCTTACCATAAAAAGCAATGTAAATGTGTGGTAGCTGCTTATGTCAGCGCACTGCAGCGTTTCTGATGTTTTGAGTTAATACATTTTAGAATGTGCCAAATCCAGTATTTTATTCTTGGGTATTTTTCAATGCTGTATATTTATATTTCAGAGATGAGAGAACCTGCAGAGAGCTGCCCTCCTCCTTGTCTGAGAGGGACACCAGAGAACAGGATCATTCTGCAAACTCTGCAGGAGTTTTCAGCTTGAACTAGCAAATTATATGGCACGAAGAATTATTCTTCGGCAGCAGTTCTAGCTAAGAATTTTTGCTGACTTTTCAATCTTAAAAAGTTGCAAGCAATCATAGAAAAAAGGTTATTAGTTGTAAGAGGTGAGTCCCCATTTCAAATATCAAATATAATCCTTGTCAAGGTGAACCACTTAACTCACTGCATTAACCTGGACTTAGCCACCTGGTAGCTAGGGCACAGAGTAGAGGCTAAACTGCCATACTAAAACAGTAAAAAAGTCAAGATGCAAAACAATAAAAATCCCAAAATGAATTCGAAAAATAGAGTAAAATGTAGTATACGAAATGACACAAAGGGCCAAAAATCCAACAAGGGTAACCACAGATGTGAATTGTTAAAGTTTTAAGCAGAAATGCCAGAAAAAAGCACAAAGCACCAATGATAGTCAGAAGGAAGGCGGGAAAACTGCTTCACATAACAGCACCCAATGTGCCCCAATGCATCATGGTAAATGCAGTGCAAGATAATACCTACTTCAGCAGTAGTCTTACATTTTTCACCCTGCTGGTGCAGCCTGTGCTGTGTATCCGTGGACACGTGTTTCTGGATTCACAGAGCAACACATGATTTTGGAGGTGCTGGAAATGCTGCCCAAAGTCTTCTCAGGTCTCTGTACCACTCACTGGGCACAGAAGATGTACCATCACAAGCTCGGCAGCTCAGTAGCTCAAAGGAGCAGTTTCAAACAGAATGAAAACCGAAGGCGGGTGAGAGCACACTGCCTCACATACCAGCACTCAATCTGCCTCAGTGCATCATGGTAAATGCAGTGCATGATAACACTTACTCTTTAATTTCTCCCCCTTGTTGGTGCAGCCTGTGCTGTGTAGCTCTAGAAACGTGTATCAATGATGGTCTGTGGTCATAGTAGAAGAGGGCCTTGGCGTAATTTGATGTTGACCACGATGGAGTGTGGGTTAGATACACCAACCAGGTTTATCCTGGTCAAAGATTTCACCTACTAGGTTTAGTCATTTAAGTCCCAATCCACCAAGAGCACACTTTTAAATTCCTTCCAGGACCTCAAGAAAGACTCTTAGAGACTCACAGGGTGTCACCTAGAGGCCAGTTTAGGACTACTTTAGGATCAGCTGGGTAGCATGGACATCATTTAAGAGTTGTAGCTATGGCCCCTAGTGTGTTCTTTGCAACCCCTGGCACTGCCTTTGAATCCCCTAGCCTCAGACCTCACAAATGCTGTTTCAGGAACCAAAGAAAAGCTAGCTTACGTGCTCTGTTTACTTTCCGCTGACAAACATTCTGTAGTGTGTGCAATGCACATTCAAATGAATTAAAATATTGCTTTACAAAAGCCCCACTTAATTTCAGGGGTGCCGACAGCCTCTGCTGAACTTTGCATGTACCTTTTTAGGTATTTTCTCTCCAGGAGAGGTTAGACGAAAAGCAATAATCTGGCTGACCTGGCAGGTTATTCCTGCAACACATTGACATATGGTCAGCCATTTTGCTCACTGCAGCTGTTCTGCGGCTGGCCATGTGATACATTCTTAGCCTCAAATTTACACATACTTGGTGCTGGGTTTGTATTACACTTGTAATGCAAACTAGATTCAAAATATTATGCTGAGATTCACTATCCAACTCAATTCAGGATTTGTATTGGATGTTTTCCCAAAGTATCACAAAGTTGTGCTCTGTGTTGCTTTACATCACTTTACGTTTCATGGGTGGTAACCACTCATGGGGTTTGATGCAAATGTCCATCTATAAACATTGGTAGACATGAATTTGTGCCAGAGTCTTAAGCCTCCTCAAGGAAGGCACAATGAACAGAAATGTTTTGATATCTCCTTGTTTTTCATACTTTGCATGTGTGCTGCACTGTACAGCACACCGACAAAGCAGGGAACGTGTTAACGGGTAGTTTTTTTACTAGAAGGGTCCCCTTCCAATATGAAAACTATCTCTTACAGAACGCACACACTCTTGCACTATAGAGTAAGGGTGTGTGCCTTGGCGCATGGCAGTGTAAAGTGGGCCAGTGCATGGAGAGAGGAAAACCGTGCCATGTCTTAGCAGATATGGCTACGTTCGGATCCCGATCTTTCACACAACGCAGCACAGCAACTGCAATTGCAGAGCTGCGTTGCGTGAATCGTTTGTAAATCTAGGCCTTGGTATGTGATGGACGCTTCAAGTAATGGCTTAATTTGAGACTGCGTTGAAGAACAGAAGACGGTTACAGGCATGGGGTGATGTGTTGGGCCCTTCGCTGGGTCTGAACATATTGAGCTGTGTCTTGGTATGTGGACCTGTGCATATGCATGTGAGCAGGTGTCCGTGCTGGTTGTATCTAGGTAGGTGACTGCTACAAACCTGACATATCAAGCCAGCACTCCTGGCATATAACAGCTGCGCTCATAGAATATCATGACACTACATACATTAATATATATGCGTGATACAAAAATTGATTTGTACATCCTTTAGAACTCACTAGCATTATTTTATTATTCCTGTATTTAATGTTTACTTCATTTATTGCTTGTATCTTAAGTTTGCAGTGGCACTGCCTTAATGCAATTACATAGAAGGTCATGTGATGTCTTCAGAATCTGACTCTTTGGATGATGTCACTTCTGCTCCATCCCTGGCATTTTTGTGAGTTGATGTCTATGCTGGGCAGTTGCAGGAAAGGTCTCTTGGAGCGTGTTGTATCCCTGTAGCCTTACGATCCTTGCAGTCCCCTTCTTGGTCCTGGGTACAAGAGAGAGAGCAGGTCTAGTCCTCCGGGGCTTTTCTCAGGTTGCAGTCAGCAGGTTCACCCCTCTCCTGATCTTCCCATGTCCAGGAGTGTTCTGCAGTGGGTGGCTAGGGATGCTACATTTATGCCTGGTATAAGCTAGTGGGTGGAAATGTCCCCTCTTGATGCCCGAACCAATGTGCTAAACATTCCTGGGGCTAAGTAAGCCTAATGTCCACCCACATCTAACACTGAAATCCAGTTTGAGGTAGGTCCTGTACCCACAACATCCTTAGAGACAGACGTCTGATGCAACACAAGATGGGTTTTCGGCAACCAGAGAGTAGATACACACAAATTGTTTGTGGCATCCTGTTTTCACCCTTTGAAGTGTGCCCCAAGTGGTATATGAAAACCACCCACCGACCTGTCAAGCAGGATGTGACATTCAAGCAAGATCTGACGCTTTAATATAATAAAGGACCCTAACAGCCCACCCAGCATATTCTTTCAGCTTCACGTGGGTCGTCCCTACCCATTCAGCTCAGCCTATTGTTTGCTCCTGGGAGCAGGTCCACACCTTATTCCTGCCTTCTGCAAATGCTAATTTGAATTAACAATGTGTTTGTGGCCCCATGCAGAGGCTTGGTCATACACTTGATTTTATATTCGGCCTGGAAGACCTGGTCACCATAGGACCCATTCTGTCAAAGTTTGGTCTGATCCTTGTCTGATCCATTTTGCCATTAGCACGTTAGAAATAGAGCAAGCAACTGGTGTTGTTTACTCTCCAGCTATTAGGAGGCACCTCTGGACTAAGCTCGATGCGGACGCTGGAGGCCTATAGACTGTGGACAGTATCTGCTTTGAATGTGATACTTCCCAAGAAGCGTATTCGTCTGCATAATCGACTGACTGCACCTTGGTACAATGATGCGCTAAGGGCCAAGATCACTTGTTGAAAAAAAATACTTGAAAAGCTTTGGCGAATCAATTGTATTCCAGAGTCCAAAGCTGTACTTGACAGCATCCTGTGAACTTTCAGAAACCTCCTTGCTACTTCTAAAGCAAATTTCTTTATTAAAGAGATACTCTCCACCTTAAATTCACCTTGCAAAACATTTGCCACCACATGCTCATTAGCTGATCTGACCTGCATATTCATCGCTATGACACATTCTCAAGCGCTCTGCGACAACTCTGCTCTCCACCAGCATTGTGAATGGTTTGGTGCCCTTGTCCACTGGTTCTGATAGGACTGGTCTACAGGGCACAGCCCAACAGGTCTTGGCCTTGGCGGAAGAGGAACTTTGCCCAGATATTGGTCGAAAGCTGTAGGAGCTGGCTTGTTCCATCGCCTCCTGCTCCCCAGCTGATGCCTTTCTGCTGAGAATGTGGCAGCCTCTCGCCGGTGCGCTGTCAGAAGGTTTGTGGCCCATCTGTAATGTTTCCTTGTCATTCCAGACAGTCCCACTGACTGAAAGAAAGCCTGGGCAGTGGCATTGTGAAAAAAACCCGCAGGTGACCCTACAATCCTCTGCAACTTCTGTCCTATTTCACTGCTCCCGTCCCTGTCAAAATTCTGGAAAGCATGTGAATTCAATTCTTTCAGCTTATCTTGAGAGCAATAATCTGGTGGACCTGCCCAGTAAGGCTTTCATCACAACATGGAACCAAAAGCATGTTGGTTTCGGTTCTGGACGACCTTTGGAGGGCAGCCGACAAGGGCAACTTTGCTGTTCTAGTATTATTAGATCTGTCGGCTGCTTTTGATAGTGTATCCCATGATATCCTGACCTCCAGGTTGGCCAAAGTCGGCAGTCAGGATACAGCCTTGAAGTGGTGCACATCGTATCTTGACAACAGAGCTCAAGAGTTTCATCTTCTGCTGTCCATATTGGGTTCCACTGTATCAATCAGGGGCTCCTCAGTGCTCGACACTGAGCCCCAGTCTCTTCAATATTTACCTGAGGCCAATAGCTCCACTAATCTGCTATCAGGATATTGTCTTGATGAACTATTCAAATGACACCCAGTTTGTCATCTCAGTGGACTCTACGGCATCGTCTCCGTATGAGAATTTCCGTCACTGTGTGTGCAAAATCACATACTGGCTAACCTCTACTGGCCTGAATTCCAACGAGGAAAAGAATTTGCTTCTCCACTGAGCTTTTTGACAAGTTTCCTTGCACTCTGCCCACAAACTTTGGGCCCGCTCAGTTTTCCTCCCGCGGGATTGTCTGCCGTCGGGAACCACGGGTTCCAATTTGATATCAATTTATCTCTGACGGCCCAGGTAAGTAAGGTGGCTTCCACTTTTTCAAACTCCTCAAAATTAACCAAAAGATACTATCTCTGTTTACTTCTCACTGACCATTGATTGTTTAGACCACGATCTTAAATTGGGTTTTATTATGGAAATGCTCTATTCTGAGGTTATCAAGAACCATTTCTGCATTAACACTGCTGCCACATGTCTGGCTCTCTCCCCTCCCTGTTCCTCCTATGCTTCTGCTGCCCTTCACAAATTGCACTGGCTTCATCTGCCGAAAAGAATTCTTTTTTTAGTCGCTGTGCATTGTCCACAGGGCCTTCTATTATGTCTGCTCTGTCTAACTTTAGCACAAGTTTAATCACTATTGCACTCGGATGCCAACCTCTTGATGAAGCTGAAATTCAAGCTTTCATGTGTTTGCAGGGCATCCATTCTACAGGCTTCTCGCCTCTGGAACAGCATGCCTACTCTGCTTCGTCGGGTCTCGGACCTCAGTCAAATCTGGAAGTTGCTCAAGACTTAGCTGTTCCCACGGTAACTGAATATTTAGATGGGGAAGGGGCCACTGCTCAGCGCCAGGGCGCCTTTCAGGTAATCATGCGCTCTAGAAATCTTTATAAGAATAATAATAAGAGCACTAATAATAATAGTAACAATAATCATAATTCTAATAATAATTACGGGTTGGCAGAGGTGGGAGAGCAAAATGCAATATAACTTCCGGAAACTTCCAGCATAGTAAAGTTAACTTTCTAAGAATCATCTTTCCAAAATATTTATTACAAATCTGACTTCACTAGTGACTTGGGCTTGTTATAAATATTCCAAAATGTCCAAAAATGAAATTTGTAGCTGTTTACGAGCCAGAGATTTAATTTATTAAACTTAATATTGAATACCAATACTTAGCTATGGAACATCCAACCCTTCTACAGTAAAAATACATTTTAGGAGCTTTTCACTGTACAGACATGTTTAACAGTAAAAATTTACATACTCTACTTTTAAATACTTTGCACCCTGCTTTAAGGCAATAAGGCCTACTTTGCGGGGATTTATTATTATTTAAAAGGGAGGTTTCGGCCTGTAAAAAAGGGGTTATTTTGACAGGTCAAATTCCAGTTTAAAACAGCACAGTCAGGCTTCGATAAAACTGTAGGCAGGTTTTATAGTGCTACTGCAGTGGGTGGTATAATGATTGTTGCAGCCCACTGGAATAATTTAATTTACAAGCTGTGGATACACTTGTTACTATATATTAGTGACTTATGGGCAAATTAAATGAATCAATCCGGTGTATACCCATTTTACCATGTTGAAAGGCGGCACACAGGCACTTTAACATTCGATAGCAGGGTTTAAGTGCACAGAGTTCTAGAGCCAGCATGAAATAGGGTATAGCAAAAAGGCAAAAGAATCCGGCGTAACCCTGTAAAAAGGGCAAAGTTCCAAAATACACCAACGCAGAGCTTTACTCTTTAAAGTCATTCAGGGTAGATCTTGTTGCATATCAGTTTGTGGTTTTATTCCCCAGTGTAGGCCAAGCCTAACAGTAGCTGGCTACTGACCACATCCAGGGCATCCTAACGCAGGCAGCCTGCACATCTCTTCCCCCCGTCCACAAATAAGCCACTATCTGGTGTTCTTTCACCTCCTTCCGCTACCAGCATCGAAAGCTGCGGGAACACCTCCAGGTAACACACTTTTTTGCCTAATGCCTCACCCTTCCTCATCAGGAACCTATGATTGTCCCACGTCCACCTCAGACACCAAGCTTGGTTCCATACCCAAGTGCCCTGCTGCTCCCACTCGCAAAATGTCCCTTACCGGTGTGGCCTGTCACCATCCCACTCAATAACTATAGTATAGAGTGTAGGTTTATCACACCCACACTGCCCCACAATTACCTCAAGAAAAGCTTGTCATTTTCTTGAACAAAAACTAGTTTTGTCCCAAAATATCCGCTTATCCCTTTTCGTACCTACTTATGTGATGCTGGTCATTTTCAACCAGTACTGTGATGTTCCACAGAATCACGTGGTTAGATTGTGGCTTGCATGCCTATTGACTCACCGAGAATGGGCCACCATTATGGCATTGAATGTCAGGTTATTGTACTGAATGCCCACAAGAAGGAAAATATGGGCAACCAGTATGCACAAAAGGTAGAGAGAATGTTATTCTAGAGCGCTCCCAATATATAAGATATGAGCCACTCCATCCAGAGGATATTTAAAAGATTATCAAGAATGCCCTCAGTATATGGTCGATGGGCCACTGCCATGTGATTGGTTGCCAGTTTATTGCACTTAATGTTGCTCTAGAATGCTTCCAATATATAGAAAATAAGCCAGTCAGTCTTGAGGAAACCTAAAAGGTTATCAAGAATGCCCTCAGTATATTGAAGATGGGCCACTGTTATGCCACAGTGCTGTGCCTACAGCCCAAGCCAACACGCACCAGGCCTTCCACACGCAAATAGACGTGCTATCTCTCTGCCGCTACCCTCTGCTCAGTAACTTGCCAGAAAGAAACTACGACCCAAAGAAGCGGGGGAAGATGACAATCTTACAAGGAGGTAGGCCATCAAACCTCTGCAGGATTTCTCTCGATGAGTAGGGAGTCCATGCTTTGCATGGACAGGTTGTGAAGGCCCAGAGAGCTCCTGAATTGGAGGCCATGTACACGAGAAGGTCTTTCTACTATATCTCCATCTAGCAGGGGCTGGGGTGGCTGAATTACATGAATGACGGAGTCCAGCCTAGAGTCTGAGGTGTTCAGGCTGTGGAAAGTTGAAGCATTGTGCCCAGGTGTGCCATGAAGACCATGAAAGAGCATTGAGGGGAGGAAGAGCATGGGTAGAGCAGTGCCTAGGGCATGTGCCATCATGCAACCTCTTATGATGGAGCCCTCAGAGGAAGAGGAGGTGTTGGTCACCTTTGTGCTACTCCCTCCCCTAGTGCAGGGTCAGCATAAGTGCCCAGGGGTCACAAAGGTCATTGACAATGGAACATGAATGCGGAAGAACATTTCAGTGCATTGAGGCCGAGGCAGATCTATGCTGCCCTGACCACTAAGCATCCACAGCTTCACCTTTTTCTGTGTAAGGGGATTGACGTTGTGGAGCAATTCTACCAGCCATCTACTGGCATGGGCCGCACAAGGGTACCTGTGCACTGCATTGTTTTGCAGCACAATCCCATCCTGTTTCATGTATGTAGCAAGGTGGAGAAAGAAATGTAAAAAACATGAAGCCACTTGATAACATCCGAAAGGTCATGGGCCAGATGCCCTTCTTTTCCTCTACTGTCATGAAACATGCAATGCATCCTTGAGGTGAGAATCTGCAGGGACGTGAGGATCCTAAGAAGAGAATTGAAAACTCCCCACCATAAGTGACGTCACAACTGATCTCAGCAGTGGCTAAACAATTGGATTTAATGCAGGATAACTTCAGCTTCATGAGGAGTTGAGGGATATCGAGCCTTCTCCACGCGTGGGCTAGCAGACGTAGAAGTGTTTCAACATTTGGCTTTCATTGACAGCCAGTCTTTTAACAACATTAAAGACAGTCGTGGATGCCATGTTTAGTGTGCTCAGCCTCAGTGACCACGTCTTCATTCGCGCTTCATTGGAGTGAGAGCGCCACTCTCGGCCAAGTGCTCGATCGAAGAGATTGCTTTAGAGCGGGGTCATCTCGATAAGGAGCAGCCTTGAAGAATGTGTCCACATGCCGAGGAGACCGCTAGTCTAAAGACGGTGCACAGCATCAAGCCAGCTGCGGCTCTATGAAATAGGACAGAAGTGAGGGGTTTCTTGGACAAGCTAATCAGTTGTGGGAGAGTCTCTTACTGAGTCACTGCAGGACCGACTGAATTCTGAGAGGGTCCATAGATAGACTGGCACAAGGAGCCAGAGATACCCTGGCTGGCACATCATGGCCTACTTCCATCTAAGCTATCCAGCAGCGCTGGTCATCGAAACCACCGTACAATTCCAGATCGGATTCCTGCAATGGGATAGACCAGGTGGACGGATGCTTGTGGCCTGCCCCAGCTGGATGCCGACATCCGCTGAAACAAGATGCTAACAGATACCTTTTCTGCTAACAGCACTTGCAAATCCATATGGACACCTTTGGAAGTGGCCATGGGAAAAAAACTCTAGAGCTACTGCTTGAAGGGGATCTGTTTCACTAATCGGCCGGAATAGAGTAGTTGAAATGACAACTCCAACGATATCGTATCAGTCTACAGTGGAAAACTGCCAGGGGGCTGATAACCTTGCAGATTCACTGTCTCGCAATCTCAGTCCCACCAACAAACCTATGCAGGCAGATGAAAGTTATAGAAATATCTCAAGCTGATGGGTAAGGGCGCATTGATTGCATCTATCAATCCAGAGAAAACTGTGGATGCCACAGAAGAAGATGGATGTCTTCAAATAGTGTCTGAGGCCTACAGTGAGTACAATTAGAAGCTTCTTGCATTGAGTAAGCGACATCTCACCCCTGAAGTGAGGACGGAGCGAACGACCATTAAAAATGTGAGCCGGGAATTTGGTCTCCTCGGAAGATCTGCTTCAGAAGGGTTTGAGCAATGGTGTCACTTCCCTCTTATGCAACCTGCACAGAACAATTGTTGAGCCATGATGTGCGTTAAATGATCATCGCGATAAAATCGCACAAGTAAGATGTTTTAGTTGTTGAAGAGACAGCTAGAGGTTTGATGGTTACTCCTGTGAGACAAGGAGCTTCCCCAGCTTGGTCCTCAGAAACACTGTGCACAAATCCATGGGATTGTATCAGCAAGGGCTCTGCAGGATTCTAGAGGGTAGACCTCTGCTCATCACGGCAAGTGAGGGATCCAGGTATTGGGGGGTACAAGTGGTGAATTACATCTCAATGGAAGTTGTAAGAAGCATGTTAGTGAAACTTCTCGCTCGTACATAGGTTGTAAACATTGTATTAGCTGTGAGTAAAGATTCACATACTTCAGTTTTATCTTACGCTGCGGTTCCATTGTTCAATCACTATGAGTTGAAGTTAATCGCTCCACTTGTCCACCACGTCAGGCACCCCGGCATATAGCAAGTTTGTGGTCCAGGATTGTGTTGGTGAGAATCATGGTGCCTGCTGTTTTCCACCGGCTGTGATAAACACAGCATACGGGCAGGGTAGGAAAGGCAGTGGCCCATGGTGTAAAGATGTCAGTCGCATCATCTCACTGATGTCTCTTGTTGTAATGATTGTGATTCCTAAAGTAAAATGCTTCCTCCGCTGACTCTGTTAAATGATGAACCTCTGCTTCGTAGTTTCATTTCATGACGAATTTACAGCCACCCATAGTTACAAGTATTGCTTGTTTATGACTGTAACCATGGGTGGCTGCAAATGAAGGTTTACTGGCAAAGAGGGTTCTTGGAAACATAAACCCAGAGGCAGCCTGCTAATAGCATATTATGGGCGAGTCCACCTCAGCCCTGGAGAAGAACGAGGAGATTGGAAGAGTGGTTTGCTGCCCTCCCTCTGCTGACCGTAGAAGACAGCTGAGCAGTCTACAATCACAGGACATGCAAGGGTAACCCCTTCACCGGTGTCCCAGTATCCTATGGCCAGTGTGTTACCTTGAGGTAGCTCCTGTCCCACCACCTCCTCTCACTGGTCAAGCCTTCAGATCCTTCTCCAATAAGAAGAGGAGGTGGGAGGCTGTACTATCTTGTGTGGCTAGAGCCTTGCTTCCGGCGTGGTGGGATGGATCATGGACCTCGGAGATCTAAAGGTGGGAGTGGGTTGCATGAAGTGCAGGGTGGTACGCGGACCATATGCTTGAAATATGCTTGAAAGAGCACCTCTGTGTCCCTCTCTATTCCTGCACCCAAGGAGAACCGAATCTACTGGGATATAAAGACTGACGTTATCGTGGTTCCGCTTGGGGTGTCCATGCTATTCACGCTGGTTGGCTTGCTTTAAGTGATACTCCGCAGGTGCCCGGGCCATGCCATGCCATCAAAAATACTTTTCACATTAAAAAGCAAAAAATTATGACTGAGAGATCCCCTTGTATCGCCAACTGTTGAATCTGAGCATGTATGAATCACCCACACAGCTACATTTTCTGTGAGGAGCACTTGCCTGCTTATCTCCTTTTTCTGCTTTTACCCTCCTGCCTCATCTTCTCACCCTTGTTGCTTTCATCTGAACATTCATTTATCCTTTCAATTACATGCAGCTTTTACGTATCAGATCTGTTATTGCACCACTCATGGTGTCTTCAAAGGCTTCCCAAAGTGCATATTCGGCAGCTAGAGGCAATGAACTTTGAAAAATGATTAATAAATGAGCTGACACTCGCCAGATTAATCCCCGCACTCTCTCCTATCCAACTTGGCCTTGTCCTGACAGGCCAGCATCCCCATAGATTCCATCTCACACAGCTTCACTTACTAAAGAAGGCTAGCATCCTCATACATTCCATATCACACAGCTTCACTCAGTAAAGAAGGCCAGCATCCTCATAGATTCCATACTACACAGCTTCACTCAGTAAAGGCCAGCATCCTCATACATTCCATATCACACAGCTTCACTCAGTAAAGAAGGCCAGCATCCTCATAGATTCCATACTACACAGCTTCACTCAGTAAAGGCCAGCATCCTCATACATTCCATATCATAGAGCTTCACTCAGTAAAGAAGGCCAGCATCCTCATACATTCCATATCACACAGCTTCACTTAGTAAAGGCCAGCATCCTCATACAGTCCATATCACACAGCTTCCATCAGTAAAGAAGGCCAGCATCCTCAAAGATTCCATATCACACAACTTCACTCAGTAAGGAAGGCTGGCATCCTTATACATTCCCTATCACACAGTTTCACTCAGTAAAGAAGGCCAGCATCCTCATACATTCCATACCATACAGCTTCACTCAGTAAAGAAGGCCAGCATCCTCATACATTCCATATCACACAGCTTCACTCAGTAAAGGCCAGCATCCTCATACATTCCATACCATACTGCTTCACTCAGTAAAGAAGGCCAGCATCCTCCTACATTCCATATCACACAGCTTCATTCAGTAAAGGCCAGCATCCTCATACATTCCATACCACACAGTGCCACTCAGTAAAGAAGGCCAGCATCCTCATACATTCCACACCACACAGCTTCACTCAGTAAAGGCCAGCATCCTCATGCATTCCATAACACAGCTTCACTCAGTAAAGAAGGCCAGCATCCTCATACATTCTATACCACACAGCTTCACTCAGTAAAGAAGGCCAGCATCCTCATACATTCCATATCACACAGCTTCACTCAGTAAAGAAGGCCAGCATCCTCATGCATTCCATACCACACAGCTTCACTCAGTAAAGGCCAGCATCCTCATACATTCCATACCACACAGCTTCACTCAGTAAAGGCCAGCATCCTCATAGATTCCATATTACACAGCTTTACTCAGTAAGGAAGGCCAAGCATCCTCATAGATTCCTTATCACACAGTTTCACTCAGTAAAGAAGGCCAGCATCCTCATAGGTTCCATATCACACAAGCTTCGCTCAGTAAAGAAGGATAGCATCCACATACATTCCATACCACACAGCTTCACTCAGTAAAGGCCAGCATCCTCATACATTCCATACTACACAGCTTCACTCAGTAAAGAAGGCCAGCATCCTCATACATTCCATATCACACAGCTTCACTCAGTAAAGAAGGCCAGCATCCTCATACATTCCATACTACACAGCTTCACTCAGTAAAGAAGGCCAGCATCCTCATAGATTCCATATCACACTGCTTCACTCAGTAAAGAAGGCCAGCATCCTCATAGATTCCATATCACACAGCTTCACTCATTAAAGAAGGCCAGCATCCTCATACATTCCATACCACACAGCTTCACTCAGTAAAGGCCAACATCCTCATACATTCCATATCACACATCTTCACTCAGTAAAGAAGGCCAGCTTCCTCATACATTCCATATCACACAGCTTCACTTAGTAAAGTGTGCCAGTAACCTCATAAAGTACGCCAGCATCCTCATACATTCCATATCACACAGCTTCACTTAGTAAAGTACGCCAGCATCCTCATACATTCCTTACCACACAGCTCTAGTTAATAAAGTAGATAAGTCGCTTATATGAAGTTTTTGTTAATTCTCAGCCCCTTGAAGGCCACACTATAATCCGAGACCTTTTCTTGTTCTAGTTTCAACCTATGTAGAAAGCAGCGAGCGCACCTGCAACCATGGCGACAAAGCAGCCCCCGCCTCTGATGAAGAAGCACAGCCAGACCGACCTGGTCAGCCGGTTAAAGACCCGGAAGATTCTTGGCGTCGGAGGGGAGGATGATGATGGAGAGGTTCATAGGTCAAAGGTAAGGAGACTGATTTGCTTGAATGCTAGTGATGTGTGAAAGCTTGTATCTTCTTGTGAAAGTAGTAGAGAGAGCACGGTCTGTCTCTCTGCCTCATCCTCCTGCCCTGATGGCACTGAAGCTAAAGAGACTGCCTGTCACCTAGGTCTCTGTAGATCTCCATCATCTGGTACCCAGGTCTGTAAGCAGCGCGTATGGCCAGCTAAGGCTCCTAAGAAGGCACCTCAAGGAGCAGAAATGAAGCTCTATGAGATAATTCTCCAGCTGGCCTGTGGCTTTCACAAAAAGTTATTTAATTGATTCTCAGTGAAAAAGCGTTCACTACAGACCCTTGGGCTCTGACCAGGCTGCGGCAAGAAACTTGTGGCACCTCTCTCAAGGTTGATCAAGAGGCACCTTTAGCATTTGCCTTAGTCTCTATAGGAATGCAGTCTTGGTCTGAGCTGGTATAAGACGGTCTGTCTCTGCCTGATCCGGGGTGGGATCCACCATATGCTCCCTAGGTAGGACCTCTACCTGATCTGAAGCGGGTGGGATCCACCATATACTCCTTAGATAGGACCTCTACCTGATCCGAGGTGGGGTGGAATCCACCATATGCTCCCTAGGTAGGACCTCTACCTGATCCGAGGTGGGGTGGAATCCACCATATTCCCCCTAGGTAGGACCTCTGCCTGATCTGCAGTGGGTGGGATCCAACATATACTCCCTAGATTGGACCTCTAACTGATCCGGGTGGGATCCACCATATACTCCTTAGATAGAACCTCTACTTGATCCGAGGTGGGGTGGAATCCACCATATGCTCCACAGGTAGGACTTCTACCTGATCCAGGGTGGGGTGGAATCCACCATATGCTCCATAGGTAGGACCTCTACCTGATCAGGGGTGGGGTGGGATCCAACATATACTCCCTAGATAGGACCCCTACCTGATCCGGGGTGGGGTGGAATCCACCATATGCTCCATAGGTAGGACCTCTACCTGATCCAGGGTGGCGTGGAATCCACCATATGCTCCCTAGATAGGACCTGTACCTGATCTGAGGCGGAGTGGGATTCACAATATACACTCTAGATAGGACCCCTACTTGATCCGAGGTGGGGTGGGATACACCATATACTCCCTAGATAAGACCTCTACCTGATCTGAGGTATCCACTTCTGTACATAGGAGCTTCGGTGGGTTACCTCATGTTGATATGAACATGTTTATATGAACATCATTACATACATATCCTCACGCTCTGTAAGAAGAAGCTTTTGGATATAGCCTCTATATATTCTCCCAGCGCTATCACAGTATCTATAGCACTTATGTTCCAAGAAGAGCTTCAGTTGTTTGCCTGAACTTTGCAAAGTTCCCTTCAGCATTTCATGTCCATCTCTATAAAAGGAGCTTCAGGGGAAGATATTTAGCGCAGTAAAGATAATCTTAAGCAAAGTAAGCCTGGTGTTTAGTGTCTGTCCTCAACCTGCGTCAGAAAGAGCTCTACTAGAAGGCATTCAGCTCTGTGGGTTGAATCGTCAGAGTTCCCCTCCAGCTCCATTAAAAGGACCCTTCGTTGGCAGCTTAGGCTCAGGTGATCACCCCTTCAGAGCTGGGCTCCAGGTCATATGATGACTCTGCTGTAAGCTGCCTTAAGCTCATGAGATGAACTTCTTCGTGTGATTACCATTCCATGGGTGAATTCTGGCCTGTATGACCACCGTTCACTATCCTTAGGCTCATGTGATGAACCTTCAGTAGGTGGTCTGGGTCTCATGTGATGCACTTCCCCTAGGTGGCCAGAGCTCAGTGTGCTTACCACCATTCCTTTGGTGAATTCAGGCCTGTGTGACCACCCTTCTGTAACCTTAGACTCATGTGATGAACCTTCAGTAGGTGTTCTCAGGCTCATGTGATGCACTTCCATAGGTGGCTTCAGGTTGATGTCATGGACCTTCTGTAGGTGGTCTCGGGCCCTCATGAAGACCGTTACATTGGTAACCTCAGGCTTATCTCAGGACCCTTCAATGAAGGTTCCACACCGGATTGGAAGGGGTGCCCACATCTGGCCACGACCTCAGGATACCGACCTTTCATGGGTGGCCTCCAGCTTTGTAAGAAGGACATTGAGTTGGAAGCTTGTGGCTCAGAAGATGACCCTTACGCTAATGAGACAAACCTTCAGAGGGCGTTTTCAGGCAAATTGTTGAATCTTCAGTAGGTGACCTCTGGCCACAGTTGGTGACTTCCCATTGGTACAGAGGGGAGGCTACCCTGTGTATATGGAACGTGCAATAGGGATCTCAGGTGCTTTCCTGCAAGGTGAGTGCATCTGCAAGCCTGTGGGGCCAGAGTGGATTACAGCAGATAATAGCTGGATCAGAGAGTCAGCCTCCTCTAGGGAGGTTGGAGCCTCGACAGCTTACCTTTCCACTGCAAGTGCTAAAAAATAGTGTCAAAGAACACATCCTGTGAGTTGTATGCGAGCTCTGCTGCTCAACAGGTGCAGAGATGTCTCCCGAGACAGTTATACGTTATATATTTCAGTCGCCAAACACCAGACTGAGAAGACCGTCAATGAAGTGTACCAGCCTGATTGCAGGTAGTTATCTAGATAATGCATGAGAAGAAAGCAGGTAATGAGTGTTATTGATGGGCCTAAAATGCAAAGACCAGAAATGCCCAGGGCTGGACTGGGACAGATGATAGGCCCGCGCACAAAACAAAAGGGACCTTCATTATAGAATCATTTGCAAATGGGGCACTTTTGACGTTGTAAAGAGACACTGCATAGGTGTTTTGCTGTGTTTAGGAGACTGCATGCATTTCTGCATCTATGTTTATGGTACCAGCGGGGAAGTCAACAGTAAAAACCTGCCCACAGGCTATAAAACCGGACCACAACCAGCCAAAACACCGGACCACATACTGCCATGCCAGACCGGCCCTTTTGGCATCGCCTGATCGCCCCGAGGGTCAGTCCAACCCTGGAAATGCCTCAGGAGTTTGAACCGAACATGCAGAGTGCAGATGGTGCGGTCTTCTGTCTGGGGTGTGTGCAGTCTCATCCTTCCAGCAGTCTGTGGAACTCTTCTCATTTTAGGGAGTCCTTATCAGCAAGATCTCCTTCGTCCATCACCCTTGCCTTCTTGTGCAGTTCCTTCTACATGTTGGGTTTCTTGCCATGCTCACTACTGGGAACAGTCCTAAAACTTCCAGTGGCATGAAGGGCAGTGCTGGTTCTTGAAGATTTGTAATGCGCAGTTTCGCCGCAAGCCCTCAATGTCCTCTGGTTCTAAGCAGGGCCTGGGAGCCGAGGGCCTGGCTGTGCTGTGGGAGGGTGAGGAACCCATGTGTGAGAGGCAGCCATGTCTCAGAACGAAGTCCAGCAGGGTGGTTAGCCCTTTCTAAATTCAACCTAATACTGATTGTTCCATTGCCACCAGGATCTCTGGTGTGGATTCTAAAATATGTTGGGGGGTCTTTCCTGCTGTGCTCATCTTAACAATGCATAATACTGTCCCGGACCCTCAAGTCCAGTGGTGAGAGAAGTGGGAACAGTTTCCACTATTTAAAGCCACCATGTTTCTGCGACTCAAACTGCTAATATTGAGTGACGTCATAGGCCAGGACATAAGCTCAGTGTATTGAGTGAGTGTCTGTATGCCTGATGGTCACTAGCAGAACGGTCACTGAGACTGGGTATTTCCAGGAGCCGAGCTCTACCTCACTAGGTCGTATCAAGAGCAGAGCTGTGACGTCATAGGCCAGGACCAAAGCTCAGTGGATTGCGTGAGTGTCTGTGTGCCTTGTGGCGAGGAGCAGAGTGGTCACTGAGACTGGGTATTTCCGGGAGCCGATCTCTATGTGACTGGGTCTAATCAAGAGCAGAGCTGTGATGTCATAGGTCAGGACCAAAGCTCAGTGCATTCAGTGAGTGTCTGTATGAGTGTCTCTGTGCCTTGTGGTGAGGAGCAGAGTGGTCACTGAGACTGGGTATTTCCAGGAGCCTGGCTCTACGTGACTGGATCTAATCAAGAACAGAGCTGTGACATCATAGGTCAGGACCAAAGCTTAGTGCATTGAGTGAGTGTCTGTATACCTTGTGGTGAGGAGCAGAGTGGTCACTGAGACTGGGTATGTCCAGGAGCCTGGCTCTACGTGACTGGATCTAATCAAGAGCAGAGCTGTGATGTCATAGGCCAAGATCAAAGCTCAGTATCTTGAGTAAGTGCCTGTATTACCAGAAACAGCAGTGCTGTGGCTGGATCTTATTGGGAGCCAGCTGCGGCTGTGTCTGGGTAAAAAAGTATACAAACGGCCGTTCGCAGGGACTCGTTTAGGTACATATGTCACTTTTTAAAAAAAAATACCTAGTGAATCCATAGTACCCATACTTTCAATAACAAAAATATCAAATTAGTTAGGTAACATCGTGTTATTGGTATATCGACAAACAGACCAAGACTCCCAAATCAATTGGAACACTTCAAATAAATTCTCAGATTCAACATGTGGATGAATGTTGGTAGAGTGCAGCTGTGATGCTGCTGACGGCAGTGAGTGAGTGCATTAGATAAAGTGCAACAGGAAAAATATAGGGGGACACAATGTATTTATAGGCCAGGGAACGTTCACTAGGAGTTCGTTACAATGTATAAATACCATTGTATCGAACTCCTCTGTTAGATGTCGACGTTTCGGCCTGTAGTGGCATTGGTCCAAGGATTCACCAGGGCAAAAGTGAAATCATCTGTCAGTTTGTAGGCACAGAAAATCTGTTGGTCTTTATTCTAAAATATTCAAAATGGTCCAGTAATGAAACGAAAAATACTTTTGGGTCTCAGTTAAAAATAGGTAGGCTCAGCCGTCCATAGCGCTACTGACAATTGTCAGGGGCCCAGTGGTGTTGTACCTGCATCAATGGACTACATTCAATGAGAATTTGAGGAAAACTGACTTTTGTCGTAGAGCGTTCAAAAAGTGCACATGAGTGAATAGTAATAATAATACTCACAGGGTGTCCATTATTATAGCCTTTTGAAAACTATCCCAAGCCCTCTCACACATTCAACAAATAACACAAAAGCCACTTTGATATTTGCAAAGGGAAACTAATAAAAATACCAAATGGCTGTTAAAATATTAACTTTATTCACCTGAAAACCGCATGTTACGTAATCTAAATTAATTCCCAGGAATATTTAAAGAAAGATTAACTTCATCCTAAAACAAATCAACCTGTCTTCAGGCCCCTGTACCTCCACCATATATATCACTGAGCGTTAGCAAAATTCATCGATCGTAAATAAATGTCCAGTGTAGGCAGATACTAACACAATTACTCGTCGACCTGTTTCGGCGGGATGAAGGAATAATTACCACTTTCTTCAGAAGACAGACCGAAACAATTTGTTCCCTTCCATTCCACCTTATACGGACGACAGGCAGAAACAGTGTGTTCTCTTCCAATAAGACCTGAAATTATTTTATTTATAAAAGCATTTCTGTTTGATCCAATAATGATCTCAGATATTGTTTGCAAGAAAAGGCAGGTTTGGGGCGAGATACAGCACTCAGAAGTTAAAAACAGAGTGACAACTTAATTTCTTGACTCCAAAACGCGCTCCAGTTTCTATGTTATAAGGCCTCCCTGGCCAAAATGATACCCTGTGTGAGAGGCTGTCTAGCAGCAAATTCATCGCAGAGAAACTCCACGTACAACAAGTACATTAATTGTAACAACTGTGAGAAAAAGAACCAGTTCACTACAAAGGCGAGGAAGAGACCATATATCCCGGTCTAGCTAACCCTAAAATGAGGTAAAAAAAGTAGTTTGTGAACATAAGTAGGGCACAGTTTCTGTATGAGATCGTCCAAAAGAGGCAGATGTGGGCGCGGCTTGTGGATACAAGGAAGCGCTACATCCTAAGACGAGACAATGCTAGAACGCTGACTTTAATGACCAAGGCGCTATATTGGGGGAGAAATGTAATGTATTTTAAAGTTCATGTGACCAGTAAATAGTGGTCGGTGTGCCACATATGACAAAATGTAATTTTTAAATTATCTAACTGTCAAAAACCAGTCCACAAATGTATAACCTGCATGATTCATACTTGACATGAACAAATGCAATTTGAGGCAATGATAAATTGTACAACTTAAGGTGGTAGTTACTTTCTATACAGTGTACCCCGCATGCCACATTTGGTGTCACGTTAATGCATAGCGACAATACTGCGTAATTCAGGCAGCCCTTTGCGTCCATCCTTGGCGGTTTCTAGAGGATCAATCCAGCAGCATCCTCCAAGGATACCTATTGTGTCAATCTGGTTTGAGGACCTCAGTCACTGGCCATAGTAGGACATCCTCCGTGTGATAGTGTGTTAGGCAGTGACTACTTTACAGCATGTCCTACCTCTATCCTGTTTTTAACCATCTGTGATGGTTCACCATCATGAAGATGGGGACATGAACACTGTATTGAGTAAATCACGTTTTGAATACTGGAATTAGAGAATGGATTGAGAGTATAATGATGTTCTTTGAATTCAAAGGTCTTGGAATCTATAGTAAATTTACATTTAAATCAAAGCCACATTTGAAATGTCCTACAATAGGTATCAGACTCCACTGGTCAGTAGTTCTGTGTGTGATTTTAGATTCATATTAGGGCCATGCTATGTGATCGCTGATACTGTTATTACATTTGAAAGAGAACACTGGATGTTCAGCGGTGACGTCTTACAGGATGTGCCACTTTTCTTGAATCCGTTGCATGCTGCAGAAAACATACTAACACACATCAAACATTGCAAGGAACTATTGTGTATTTTTGTTTGCAAGTGGAAATCATGTGGACTGTGTCAAACTCTACACATTGCATGTTTGGCCATGAGATAACCTCTGGATATAACTTAGTTGAAATAATATTTCTTTGAAAAAGTCTCCTGATTTTTCTGTTGTGTCTAAGGGCCTAATTTAAAATTTGGCACACGTGGTACGCTGCCATTAACATAGCAGAGTACCCTGTCCACAAAACGGTCGGTGCACTCACTCCATGGAGTCAGGCAGACCGTCCTGTTTCTGCCATCAGACACCCTACACCAAAAGCACAACAGGGTTGTGAACGTTGGTGTAGGTGCATCAGTCCTATTTAGCGTGACGGTCAGAGGTACTTTCTTTTTTTCAATTCTGGATTGCCAGGGAAAACCCTGGAGGTCACAAAGTGGAAAAGAAGGAAAATTACCCACCACACCATTGACAAGTCTTGCAGAGTGTCATGATCATTTATTTTTGTTATTCAAAAACAAACATTGGGAGTTTGTTTCAGAAAAAACTAAACCGTTTACTCAGTAGCTGGCTGAAACGTGTCGGCAGCTCACCATACTTTCAGTGCCTTCAGAGGAGCCGCCATCACTGTGGCGCCTCTGAAAGCGTATCGCCTCAAACCGAGCACTAAGAAAAAAAAATGTATACAATATTCACTGCGCCACTATGAGTCTTGAAATGGTTTTTCATAAACTGCTTTGAATAAATGTTATTCACCATTTGGTTCTTTGCCTCAGAAGTATTGTTACTGTGGGCCAGTGTGTTTTTTTGTTGTAGTTATTTCAAGAGGTTTTCGATGATCCTTGGGTCTCCCTTGTCGATTTATTATTACCGATGTAAGGGTGTGAGCATCCTCAAAACCAGCTTCTTGAAGGTGATGTGCACTGGAGGTTCCCATTGCCAGACCTTTCTTCTGCAGATGCTCCTCTCACTGGAACAAACAGCAGCTGTTTAGTTAACAGTGAACTCGCTGGCACATCCATGTGTGTAGCCCTGGACTGCAGGACTCTTTCTAGTCCAGCTGTTGTTGATGGTTGGGAGCTCCTGGTATATCATGGTTCCAAGTCAAACGTTACCAGAATGCTAAGTTCTATGTCAAAGGTCAAAGGTGAAACCCTCTAGCCATCAACAAAGTCAATTATGTCACAGACAAATGAGCGAATTAATACCATCAAAGGTTTTATGAAGAAATCTACATACAGGCAAGGGGTGCTAATACCGTTTTGACCCGAAACAATTGTACATCTGCAGGGGTGGGGAGTCAGGGTGGGTGATGGGGCTGCTGGATCTTGGGGGATGTTGAGCAGTGTAGAGATTATAGGTGTTTCTGGAATGGTCTGTTGCGGAAGGTATGTTCTTTAAACCTAATCCATTCATGGGCAGGGCCATGTTCGTACAAGTGCATAAAGTCTTCTGCAGAGCTTGAATTGGAATAATGGACAGGATTTTTTATCTGTCTCAAGATGTTTTGTATCTACGGTTTCCTGTTTCCACCTCAAACCAATCATAACTGATATAACACCTAAGGGAATGTTTGCATTTCGGTAGAAACCTGAAAAAACCTGATTTTGTTACTTTGTCTGCTTTGAGGCCCTGCAATGCTAAGGAAATAGAAGAGCAGTCTGTACCTCAGCACACTTGTTTGTGACGGACGCTCCTGCTATGACACTCTCGGGCCATGATATGCCTCTTAATATGCCCTTGAGTTCATCCACAAGGTTCGTGGTCCCCCAAAACCTACTTCCTCTCCCATTTCGGGAGCCTGGTGTTGGGTCTTGAGTGTGGGGTAGAACTGGAATGTAGGTTGGAATGCAAGTGTGGGGTAGAACTGGAACGTGGGTTGGAACGTGGAATGGTGGTTTTGAGGGCAGTTACAGTTGATGGTTTCCCTGCTGCCCTGCTGGTTGTATTTTCATGCTGAAGGAATAAAGTTAATTCCTGCTGGAGGGCAGCCTCTTCATTCTTCCAATACTGCATCCTTCATTGGCGACGAGGGTGGGATTCGCTCACCTCATAGGCCTTCTGCTCACTCTTCCCAGTATGTTGCTGTGTAGTACACTGGGTTAATAGCTGAAAGCTCTGGTATCAGGATTGTGGCAAAGAATATCTCTGTACATTTGGATGCATCCGGCATCACAGCCCTTCCATAAAGCACAGTAGCCAACAATATTGTTCGTAGTTTTATCGTGTGATGGTCTGAAACGTATGCATATAGGAGCTACACACCCTCATACAAAAGGAGCAGAGACCATATCATGAACGTCCGTAGCACCCATCATTGATTTCGCTGAAATGATGCCTTGCCTACAGTGCATACATTAACTTAGACAATCTATAAGATGGTGTCTGAGCTATTGATAATACAGCTCTAACCCATGAAGAGGCGGCCATTAATCAGTATGTGCCAGCAGGTGCTGCAGTCAGCCCAGTGTAACAAAAAGCATCTGGATCCATTCTGAGCTTGTGCGCCACTGCAGAGCGCGCGCGCACGATACGGCCCCAGGGTCATCCAGTTCAACGTTCATTCCTGCTCGTCCACGTCAATAGGAAGCTTGGAACGTATGATGCTGAAACAAGGCAGGACGCTTGGCAACCTCACCTGTGCAATCCATTGTGACCACGTACAATGGACGCTCATTGAGCAACCTGCACAGAACACAAAGGTAGAGTGCCATTTGCATCTCTGGCGCGTGGCCTGTGCTGCTTTCAAATAAGCAAAGGCCCGCCTGCTTGATAACATCCAGTGCCTAGCAGTCCCCCCTTTGGCTGTCACAGAAACACGAAGTCCCAGAGGCGATACCAAACAATGCCTAGTAAACTGCAGCCGAATCAGCAACGGCCTCTGGAGTGTGATACTCTATCTCCGCGGCTTCTCAAAGAGCAGCACAGTTTGCTTCCCCATATCTAACCGTATTATTATTAACCCCGTAACTGGCTTCTCCCCTAGGACAACATACTGAAGGAATGAGTCCAGATCAGACCGTGATGATGCATTTGCTAGCTTAGTCTTTACTTTGTACCTCAAGACAAAGAACCCAACAGTTTGACTCTGGGTTAATTACAGTTACAGAGCATTGAACACCCCACGATATACATCTCTTGTCCTAAAATATTTATTCAGCCGATCACTGACATTAGCCTGAAGATTAGAGCAACGCGGCGGCGTTAAATGCGCAACTTCCCTTTTGCACGCTCCAATCAGATCTTAATGTGGAGCTGACGTAGGCTGCATTGAAGCTCATCCTTGAGGTGGGGTGGAGTCTGAGTGGGGTGGAGTCTGAGTGTGGAAAAGAGGAGTGTGAGTGCGGAGGAATGAGACAGGCATGGGAGTGAGAGAAATGATGGAAAGTTACCTGAAAGAGGAAATTTAAGTAGAGAGTACAGAGAAGGGAGCTAGGAGAAGGAAGGTAGAATTGACACTGATATAGGATGATGGAAAGAAGAAGAAAGAAGGAAACAAAAGCAAAATTCTTTATCTGTAAACGCTGATAAGCGCTGATTTTTATTATTTTTTAAAACATTGCAAACCAGTGAAAAACACTCCATCGGAAATCACGATACATAGAAACTGAAAAAAGACCAGCCTATTCATATTGAACTGTACTTTGTATGACAAGGGCACAGCATCTGTCGGTGGGGCTGATGGTAAGACTTTGGTTCTCTGATAGGTTATTTAATGCTCGTCTCTCTGCCCACTACATAGTGTAGCTAGAATAGTGATTTTGTGATTCAAGTTATTCAGTTTGTTGTTTTACAGCCTGTCGAGAATCCAAAATCCCATTAGGCATCGAGTCTGTTGAGTATTAAAGGTAGATTGGAGGTGTAAACATTTGTGAACAATGACAAAGTGCACGGTTGCTCTGAGAAAATTTATAGATTTTAATCCCACATGGAAAAACATTGTGATCATCCTATTCTAATTAGAAAACTTCAGGTTTTTTTTGGTGATGTAAAACTCCAAACTTCTACTTGGCACAATCTCCTCTCTGTGATTCATTGTGTTTGATGCTGGATTTGGGAGACGTAGCAATCCTCGTATTCAGCTGTAGTGTTTGTTTCCGTGTACTTGAACCTCCTTCCACCCCGCGCGGATTGGCTTGTGTGTGGTAATCTGTTCTAAGATATGGCTGTATAGTTTGCTGTTCTATTTAGCTGTATATTTGTGTAAACCCAGATTTAAGCAGTGAAATGCATCCATGGTGTGTTGTTATTTTCAAGGGCTGCTTTTGCATTGTTTCCAATGTCCCTTCCTTAATCTTCTTCTCCAGGGTTTCTACTTCTTAGCATGTCTCTGCTCCTTCTTCAAGAGCAGTGTCTACGCCCAGGACCGTAAGGATCTCGACCATTTATTAGCTACAACACTAAAGTTTGTGTTACATTTCAGATTATATATGAACCTGGCTGGTTCATTCCTTACTTCAAGGTCCAGCTGTGCAACATCTGCTTTGAAATATTGGGTTAACGCTCGGCCATTCAGTGCTTTCCTACTAGACATGAGTAGTCATCCATGAGTGAACTTTTCTGTTTTTGACTGACTGACAGACATATTTGTTCGAGGCATGTGGGCTGCTGAATTCATATCTTTGCATAGATCGCCGCCTAGTGTTGGGTCCGGATGATTGCACATTGTTGTCCTGGAAGAGTCTTCGAAGTATCACGAGATAGGTGGCTCCTCCCCTGGACTACAGTGCGCATGGGCATCCTCTCTATCCTTGGATTGTTTTTTTCCGCCATTGGGTTCGGATGTAACTATCTTAGCTCAACTTAGGAATACTTAGTTTTAGGCCAAAAGGCCTATAGTTTTTGTCGGTACAGTTACCGTTCGGTGTCGACTACTAGCTTTAGTGCTCCACACCCTCTTCCGACTTTCGTACCGAATTGGTCGATCGACGATGGAATCGAGGACTCCGTTCAAGAGGTGTCCGTTATGCCACGCCAAGTGCCCTCATATCGACGTCCACCCAGTCTGTAATAAATGTCTCTCGCCGGATCACGACGAATCGAAATGCATGGCCTGTGCACGGTTCCGATCCAAGAAGACTCTGCGGAACCGGCGAGCAGCGAGGCTCGAGGCGCAGCAAGCAGCGCCCGCACCCACCAATATATTCAGCACCGAGGACGAGGACGCCGAGAGCGTTGAAGAAGTAGTCTCTAGCCCCGCTTCAGAACATGATTCCCAATCGGACAACGATGATGAAGTGATCTTTCGACGTGAAGAAACCGTCAACGAGGTAGGAGACTTCGACGAAGCCTACGGGGCCAAAGAAGACAGCTCTCCCGAAGAGCTAGGCCAATCCATCGAAACGGAGGCCGAAACTGTACGTCGTCATCAGGCTCCGGTCGAGGGATCGCCTTCGGGCCTTACCCAAGACCTAATACATGGTTCCTCGGCCCCACCTTCCGGTCCGGCCTCGAACACTCTGCAAGAGCCACTATTACCGAAGACGACCGGGTTATTAAATCCAAAAACATCCATCGCTCCAGTCCCTTTAAAATCGAAAGTGAAACTGGTGGTGGTCGGATCGAAGGCGTCGAAACAATCCACTGCCCCGGCGCCGAAAAAAGTTGTCGGCTCCGACCGCGTATAAAGAGACTTCGGCGCTGAGCTCACCGCAGCAGAGGCGGTCGACACACAGAAGAAGCGCGCCCTCGGGCACCACAAGGCACCGAGACCTTCGGCGCCGACACCGAAGGCCGTAACCTCCGCAGTCAAGATGGGCGCCCCGGCTACGTCGACGCCTAAAGCACCGATGCCGAATAAGTCCCCGACTATGTCGACTGTCGATGCATCCCTTCAGACCAGTGACCCCCCTCCGACAAAAAAGTCGGGGCCGGCCTCGACGTCTACTACCAAGGTGCCCACCAAACCACCATCTGAGTTTGCTGTGCAGCAGGTCTCTGCATCTCTACAACGCATCTGTGACCGGGCAGCCCTCCACCCTATCTCGGGTCCCGACACTACCTCACCCTGGAGAGTGCACTCGGAGCCCACCAACATTACATTTGAACTGCCACCGACATCGGCACCGAAACTATTTCAAATTCGGACACGTGTCCTCCACACACAGTCCACCACCTCTGGCCTAACAGAACAAGATTCTTCGGGGCCACAATTTATCGACGCCGACACTGGCAGGTTAATGCTCCACAAGCGCAAAATAACACCAGTCAGGGAAGAGGTGCCATACAAAATTCCTCTTAAACGCAAGCTGCCGGCGGAGCGGGAACCAGTGCTACAAGAACACTTCCAACCCCTCCACTTAGATCCGCAGTCCTTTTCTCCTACCCCTTCCGAATCGGACGCAATGCAGGAATATGGCGGGGAGGATACCATCTACTCCGGGGACGTAGATCCCGATGAACCACTACAAGACCCTGATCAGGCGTGGGATGACCCCACAGACCAAAGTGTCGCGCCACATACTCAAGATGCGCAACTCTACAACGTAAAAACGTCCCCTACAGAGGACACGGCCGCATTTAATGCCCTCATCGAACGGGCTGCTGCTCATCATGGGGTGGAGCTACATTCTGACGCCATTGAGGAAGACTTCCTGCTTGACACTTTCGCATCTTCAGAAAGAACCGTCAAAACTCTGCCCATGGTAAAAGGGGTTCTAAAACCTGCCAAATACATTTTCAAGGACACCACAAGAGCCCGAGTGTTAAACCCCAGGATTGAAAAGAAATATAAGCCTGCACCCGGTGACCCTAAATACATTAGGGGTCAGTTGCAATTAGACTCTATGGTGGTTGCTAACGCTCGCAAAAGAGCCCACTCACAAATGACTGGTGATGCTCCTCCCCCAGACAAAGAGTCAAAAGTACTTGAAACATCGGGCAAACGCATTGCAGCGCAAGCAGCGAATATCCTGCGCATTGCCAATACACAGGCACTCCTGGCACGTTATGACAGGTCACATTACGACACGCTGGAGTCACTGCTCCAACATCTACCAGAGGAGTATAAAGAGTCAGCGGAACTCCTCATTAGAGAAGGACAACTCCTCACTAATGCATCCATAAAATGCGCACTAGACGCAGCTGACACAGCGGCCAGGGCAATAAACACAAGTGTCATGCTGCGACGCCATGCCTGGTTACGCATCTCCGGCTTCAAACCCGAGATCCAAAACAATATCCTGAACTTACCAGTTAACACAGAATTCTTATTTGGCCCAGACGTTGACACTACCCTAGAAAAAATAAAAAAAGACACTGACACTGCGAAATCTATGGGGGCTCTACAAACCCAACAATTTCGTAGTGGCTCCTTTCGTCGCACCGGAAATAGGGGAACGTCAAGGGGTCAGGGGTCACAACAACAGTATACTAAAGGTGGCACACAAAGCACCTATGACAAAAACAACAGGGGTGGATATCGTGGATCCAGCACCAAGGGCAGGGGACGTGGCTATGGCAACACCAGGTCCTCCCCAAAGAACAAACAGTGACGCCCTCTCCTTACCCCCCGACCACATAATACCTGTCGGGGGACGACTCCAGCTGTTCCTGTCCGCGTGGAAGATCATCACCACGGACAGGTGGGTCAGGGACATCATCCAGCACGGGTACTGTCTAGAACTAACTTCCACTCCACCCAACATACCACCAAAGCACCGTCCTATGTCAGCCGAACACTTAGGTTTACTCCAGCAGGAAGTGATCGCTATGCTCGCAAAAGGGGCAATAGAAGTAGTGCCCATCGACCAGCAGGGCGCAGGGGTGTACTCTCTGTACTTCTTAATCCCCAAAAAGGACGGCTCGCTCAGACCTATTCTAGACCTGCGACCCCTAAACCTATATATTCTGTCGGAGCATTTCCATATGCTCACCCTCCAGCAGGTTCTCCCACTACTCGGTCAGGGAGATTTCCTAGCTACGCTAGACCTAAAGGATGCATACTTCCACATACCCATACACCCATCACACAGGAAATACCTCAGATTCACGATTCAAGGGAATCACTATCAGTTCAAAGTTCTCCCCTTCGGAGTAACAACAGCACCCAGGGTCTTTACCAAGTGCCTGGCAACAGTGGCCGCGCACCTGCGAAGACAAAACATTCACGTCTTCCCTTATCTGGACGACTGGCTAGTTCAGGCCAAGTCAGCACAACAATGTGCCACCCACATGTCCCACACCATTCACCTTCTTCACGATCTGGGATTCTCACTAAATTACCCAAAATCAAGTCTCCAACCTGCGCACGTACAACAGTACTTAGGCGCGACAATCAACACTCTGGCTGCCACAGCTCAGCCAACTTTAGTGAGAATCAACAGCATGCAACTGCTGATCTCAAAATTCAAACTTCAACACTCCCTTCCGGCGCGAGTGTTCATGCAGTTGATAGGCATGATGGCCTCCTGCATTTTCATAGTCCCACACGCGAGACTACATATGCGCCCGCTTCAGGAGTGCTTAGCACGTCAATGAAATCAGGCTCACGGGCAACTAAAAGACCTAGTGTTGGTGAGCGGTCGGGCATACAACTCTCTGCATTGGTGGAATCCACAAAACCTTTGCAAGGGCCGACCGTTCCAAGAGCCTGTTCCACAAATCACACTGACAGCGGACGCGTCTCTCCAGGGATGGGGAGCTCATGTACTCAATTACACAGTGCAGGGACTATGGACAACACAACAAAAGAAGATGCACATCAACCTTCTGGAACTGATGGCAATCTTCCTAGCCATGAAGGCATTCAAAGTACACCTGTGCAACAAAGTCGTGTTGATCCGGACGGACAACATGACTGCCATGTACTACATACAGAAGCAGGGAGGAACACACTCTCCACAGTTGTCTCATCTGGCTCAGAGCATGTGGAAGTGGGCCATTCAAAGGAACATATTCCTCATGGCGGAACACCTCCCCGGCAAGGACAACCAGATGGCGGATCTGCTCAGCAGACACAGCCACCAGATGCACGAGTGGGAGCTACACCCATCAGTACTCCAACCGAACTTCCAGCAGTGGGGTCATCCAGAGATAGACCTATTCGCCACAAACGAAAACGCAAAATGCCAAAGCTTTGCCGCCAGGTTCCCACATCCACAGTCGCAGGGCAATGCGATATGGCTGAACTGGTCCGGCAGATTTGCGTACGCTTTTCCCCCAGCGCCGTTAATACCGCTGGTGGCACGCAAACTGCGACAGCACTCACTGACACTCATCCTGTTTGCTCCAACGTGGGCGCGCCAGCCATGGTACACCACCTTTCTGGAACTTTCCGTGGTGCCGCATCAAAGGCTGCGGATCAAACCCGCACTTTTAACGCAGAACCATGGCGAAATTCAGCACCCAGATCCGCAACAGCTGAACCTGGCAATCTGGCTCCTGAAGTCTTAGAGTTTGGCTACCTAAACCTGCCACCTGACTGTATGGAGATCATCAAGGAGGCCAGGAGACCCACTACCAGAGCTTGCTATGCAGCTAAATGGAAGAGGTTTGTCATTTACTGCAACAACAATGACGTTAACCCGCTAGACGCATCCATTCAGAACAAAATCTGCAATCTCTTACACCTACACCGATGCAATCTGGCATACACCTCAATACGTATCCATTTAACAGCAATAGCCTATCTCCAAAACAGGCAGCACCTCTCTTTATTCAGAGTGCCTGCCATCAAAGCCTTCTTGGAAGGTCTTAAACGAGTAATTCCCCCAAGACACCCACCAGCACCGGTGTGGAACCTCAACTTGGTCTTCACCAGACTGATGGGTCCGCCCTTTGAACCTCTCAATTCATGTGAGATTCAATTCCTCACCTGGAAAGTGGCTTTCCTGGTTGCCATCACTTCCTTAAGGAGAGTTAGTGAACTCCAGGCACTAACCATTCAGGAGCCATTCATTCAGGTCCACACAAACAGGGTTGTCCTACGCACCAACCCCAAGTTCATGCCCAAAGTCATATCACAGTTCCACATTAATCAAACTATCGAACTGCCCGTTTTCTTCCAAAATCCGCAAAATGTCGCGGAAAGAATGCTCCATACACTAGATGTAAAGCGGGCTCTCATGTACTATATTGACAGGACAAAGAATTTTAGAAAAACTAAACAACTCTTCGTTGCCTTCTCTCCACAACACAAAGGCAACGCCATTTCCAAAGCAGGAATAGCCAGATGGATCGTTAAATGCATTCAGATTTGCTATCACAAAGCTAAACGCACATTAACAGTTCCCCCACGAGCCCACTCAACACGAAAGTTAGGGGCATCCATGGCTTTCCTAGGAAACATCCCTTTACACGAAATTTGTAGAGCAGCCACATGGTCCACTATACATACATTTACCAAACACTACTGCGTAGATGTACACTCAAGACAGCAAGCAGCTGTAGGACAGGCTGTTCTCAAAACTCTTTTTCAGACTGCTGCAGCTGGCACTGGTAGCCGCCGCTAATAGGAGGTACTGCTATGTATTCTATGCACAGATATGAATTCAGCAGCCCACATGCCTCGAACTGAATATGCTACTTACCAGTATGCATCTGTTCTTGGCATGTAGGGCTGATGACATTCATATCGCCCACCCTCCTCCCCGGCGCCTGTAGCAGCTGCAGCTCTCAGAATTACTGTATAGCATGGTCATCACTTACTGGATCTACTCCATCACTGCCACAATGGCGAAAAACAATCTAAGGATGGAGAGGATGCCCATGCGCACTGTAGTCCAGGGGAGGAGCCACCTATCTCGTGATACTTCGAGGACTCTTCCAGGACAACAATGTGCAATCATCCGGACCCAACACTAGGCGGCGATCTATGCACAGATATGAATGTCAGCAGCCCTACATGCCAAGAACAGATGCATACTGGTAAGTAGCATATTCAATTTTTCCTCTCATTATTGACTACTTTAAAATATTTGAAGATTCTGACTGATGGGTGTCTTGCGCGTTTGCCCTCTTGGGAGCTGCTAATGCCATTACAGGTCAAACGTCGACATCTAATTGAGGTTTTGGGTGGATTGAAAGTGATACGTTGAACTGAACTGACAGAAACTGAGCTCTGGTTGGAAGCACATCTGTATTTTTCATTTTGAATTGTATATAATTTGCTCACGCACCAATCACTGTGCCATAATCATCACCACATCTGCAGTTTACCTGTATACACCCATATTTAGAATGTATTTGAATTGTTCCAATTGAGTCTGGAGTGTGTGTCATTTGCAACTTACCAATTGTGTGAGTTGTTGGAGACTCAGCTTCACTAATTTAATATTTTCGTTTCAGAAAGTGCAGATAATATGAATGTAGTCACCTGATATTTTTTAATACAATTGAAACACATTTGTCTAAATGAGTCCGTGGGGGCACTTTTTATTTTGTTTTAGATCTATCCACATTCCCATTGGTCAAAGGTTGAGCTGTGGCGATATATATCGAGTCTTGCAAAGGTGGCAACCCTGACATTACATGCCAGGACCATAGCACGGTGCATCGCGTCAGTGCCTTGCGACCCAGTAAAGGTGGCAGCCCTGACATCACATGCCAGGACCATAGCACGGTGCATGGCGTCTGTGCCTTGCGACCCGGCAGAGATGGCAGCCCTGACATCACATGCCAGGACCATAGCAGGGTGCATCGCGTCAGTGCATTGCGACCCAGTAAAGGTGGCAGCCCTGACATTGCGTGCCAGGACCGTAGCACGGTGCATTGCGTCAGTGCCCTGCGACCCGGCAAATGTGGCAGCCCTGACATCACATGCCAGGACCATAGCACAGTGCATCGCGCCAGTGTCTGTATTCACACGCGCAGGGCAATTGTTGAGCTTCGATATGACCAGAAGCTGTGCATTAAGTGACTTGGTCATACAAAGAGGAGACTTGTGACACAATGTGCCAAGACCAATGCTCTGTGGGTTGTCAGTTTGATCAAGAGCCAAGCTGTGCTTGAGTCTGGGCAAAATCTGGAGCCCAGATCCAAGTTGCTGGGTCTTACCAAGAGCAGAGCTGTGTGTGTGACTGGGTATTTTCAATTTTAGAGCACTGAGTGGGCCTGATCATTATCATGCCTCTATTTATGTTGTTATGCCCAATTTTCATAACATTTTCAGTTCTTTTAAAGAAGTACCTAAGAGAGGTTTCCTTAGTAAATTATGTATTCTCAGTTCTGTCCTCAAAATCAGCATGCTGTCAGTGTGTGGTAAAGCAGCAGGAATTGTGGAACAGCCATATGGCATCTTGCCCCACCACTGGTGGTCTGCCACAGGTAAGTTTACTTAAAATGAGTGGCTTGTGCTGTACTATAAGGTGTACTAGATTTTAGCTGTGGCTCCCCATGTTGGAGGTATACCTTAAAACATTTATCAAACTCGCTGCTTTTTTCAGATTCACTAAGTACACAGGCTGTCTTAAGCCGAAGCACCCATGCACATGTAGTTTTATCCTGATAATAAGGACTTTTGTAGTGCTTTCAGTCTCTGTGAGGAGAACCGTCCATTGGTGCCCTCTGACTCTGTAAGAAGGACCTTCTAATAGTTGGCCTCCATTACTCTAAGAAGGACATTGAGTTAGCGGCCTTCACCTGTGTAAGGTGGCCCATTCATTGGTGCCCTCAGGCTCTGTAAGAAGGACCTTTCATAGTTGGCCTCCATTACTCTAAGAAGGACATTGAGTTACTCTCTGTAAGGAAGGCCTCCCCCTCTGTAAGGAGGACCGTCTGTCCATTTGTGCCCTCCGGCTCTGTAAGAAGGACCTTTCATAGCTGGCCTCCATTACTCTAAGAAGGACATTGAGTTAGAGGCCTTCACCTCTGTAAGAAGAGCTGTCCATTGGTGCCCTCCGGCTCTGTAGAAGGACCTTTCATAGTTCGCCTCCATTACTCTAAGAAGGGCATTGAGTTAGAAGCCTTCACCTCTGTAAGAAGAGCTGTCCATTGGTGCTCTTTGGCTCTGTAAGAAGGACCTTTCATAGTTGGCCTCCATTACTCCAAGAAGGACATTGAGTTAGAGGCCTTCACCTGTGTAAGGTGGCCCATTCATTGGTGCCCTCAGGCTCTGTAAGAAGGACCTTTTATAGTTGGCCTCCATTTCTCCAAGAAGGACATTGAGTTAGCGGCCTTCACCTGTGTAAGGTGGCCCATTCATTGGTGCCCTCAGGCTCTGTAAGAAGGACCTTTCATAGTTGGCCTCCATTACTCTAAGAAGGACATTGAGTTAGTGGCCTTCACCTCTGTAAGAAGAGCCGTCCATTTGTGCCCTCCGACTCTTTAGAAGTATTTTGAATAAAAGGGCCTCCTGTCCTCTAGGCCTTCCATAGGTGACCTCCGGCTCTATAAGGAGTGCTTTTCATAGAGGGCTGCACCTCTATGAGATGCATTTTGATTCAGTGTTCCCAGCTTCCACAAGGAACTTCAGTTTAAGGCACACGCCTTCATCATAGAGATGAGAGATACGGCTGTGCAAGGAGGTAAGTGATAAATGAGCCAGGAGTGGAAAGATAGCTGCAGGTTGGAGTATTGATTGAGCAGCACACAGTGGTCCAAGTGTAAAAGATGTAGAGGGAAATCTATGGCTTTGTAAGGAGGGGGATGGAGGAGTGGTGGTTTGGGAGGGCTACAAAGGCAGACATATTCTCCTTCAGGCAGACCGCCCCACTGGTAGAATAACTCAGTGGGTGGAGCATGTACTGAGCTGCTGTTCCCAATCCGTAATGTTTCCATAAGAACACGGGCACAGCCACCTCTCACCCTCTCCAAACTCCTGCTCCCATCCGCTTCCAGATCTGCCACCTCACACGGCCCCACTGTGTGTCACACGATATCGGCTCCTTTCACACAGTCTGGAGTAGATCTCATACTATGACACACAATGTGAGTAAGACACACCTGCAGTGAGGGTTTTCAACTCCCATTGTCTGAGCACAGCTGATGCTCATTGCGGTTTTGCAATCTCCTGGGGACATCAGCAACAGCCTTTGAAGGCTCCTTTGTGTTTGTAGGTTTGGCGTTAGCCAAGCCTTTTTGAGTTTTAAAATCGTATGCATACAATATACTTATTTCAAGGGGCTTTCAGTCAGCTTTCTTCATCCATTGGTCCACTGGTGTGTCATTCACCTTTAGCTGTTACTCACTGCAGCATACAGCGTGGGGCATGGAGTTGGCAGGTTTACTCTCCGCAAACCCTCTCCTGCCCTCGCCACTCACCCGCTCTACACACCCTCTCGAGCCCTCTCCGCACCTATACACACCCGCTTTATCAACCTCTCAACACACCCTCTCCAGCCCTCTCTACACCTCCTCTCTGGTCCTCTCCACACCCCCTCTCCCGCCCTCCCCACACCCCATCTCCCGCCCTCCCCACACCCCATCTCCCGCCCTCCCCACACCCCATCTCCCGCCCTCCCCACACCCCATCTGCCGCCCTCCCCACACACTCTCTCTAGCCATCTCTAAATCTCCTCTATGCCTATCCAGCCCTCTCCACACCCCTTCTCCTGCCCTCTCCACACCCCTTCTCCTGCCCTCTCCACACCCCTTCTCCTGCCCTCTCCACACCCCTTCTCCCACCCTCGCCACACCCCTTCTCCCGCCCTCTCCACACCCCTTCTCCCGCCCTCCTTCTCCCACCCTCTCCACACCCCATCTCCTGCCCTCTCCATACACCCTCTAGCCATCTCTAAATCCCCTCTCCACACCCCCTCTCCACACCCCCTCTCCCGCCCTCTCCACACACCCTGTCTAGCCATCTCTAAATCTCCTCTCCGCACCCCCTCTCTTGCCCTCTCCACACCCCCTCTCCCGTCCTCTCCATCCCCTCTCCCACCCTCCCTCCACCCCCTCTCCCGCCCTCCCCACACCCCTTCTCCCGCCCTCTCCACACCTCTTCTCCTGCCCTCTCCATACACCCTCTCTAGCCATCTCTAAATCTCCTCTCCACACCCCCTCTCCCACCCTCTCCACACCCCCTCTCCCACCCTCTCCACACCCCCTCTCCCGCCCTCTCCACACCCCCTGTCCAGCCCTCCCCATACCCCATCTCCCGACCTCTCCACACACCCTCTCTAGCCATCTCAAAATTTCCTCTCCACACCCCCTCTCCTGCCCTCTCCACACCCCATCTTCTGCCCTCTCCACACCCCATCTCCCGCCCTCTCCACACACCCTCTCTAGCCATCTTTAAATCTCCTCTCCCCACCCCCTCTCCTGCCCTCTCCACACCCCCTCTCCCGCCCTCCCCACCCCATCTCCCGCCCTCTCCACACACCCTCTCCCGCCATCTCTAAATCTCCTCTCCCCCTATCCAGCCCTCTCCACATCCCTTCTCCCGCCCTCAAAACCCCCTCTCCCGCCCTCCCCACACCCCCTTTCCCGCCCTCCCCACACCCCCACTCCCGCCCTCCCCACACCCCATCTCCCGCCCTCCCCACACCCCATCTCCCACCCTCTCCACCCCCTCTCCCGCCCTCCCCACACCCCCTCTCCCGCCCTCCCCACACCCCCTCTCCTGCCCTCCCCACACCCCCTCTCCCGCCCTCCCCACACCCACTCACCCGCCCTCCCCACACCCACTCTCCCACCCTCCCCACACCCCATCTCCCGCCCTCCCCACACCCCATCTCCCGCCCTCCCCACACACCCTCTCCCGCCATCTCTAAATCTCCTCTGCCCCTATCCAGCCCTCTCCACATCCCTTCTCCCGCTCTCGCAACACTCCCTCTCCTGCCCCCTCTGCTCATCCTTTCCACATACTCTCTCCCACCATTTCCACACACCCCCCTCCCACCCACTCCAGATACCCTTTGTCCACACTCCCTGCCACACACACATCCTGCTTAAACACATAGGCACAGGCAGGACACATTTAGTTCCATTTCAGTGGGAGGAGAGCAGCCCCCTGTTCTAAGGAGTTTGTCTCTAAAGGAGAATGGTACAGCCCTGGTCTGCACACAGTTTCCACACCGCGTGTTGCTGCTGCGTGCCACATTATCTATTCAGAGGTTTCTGTGTAGCGCTAATAAGCCCATGCAGAGCTCCTAATTGGGCATTTGCTATGTGCTGCCTGCTGCCACATCTGATTTCCAGGATTTGCCTGTTTTCTGTTCTCAGATTAACTGGCACCGTTCCAGTCTGGCCAAGGTTTGGCCCATCCTACACTACAAACTGCACAGAATCCCCAGTGGAAGCTGGCTCAGAGGGGTGAGGGCTCAGGGTGTATGAAGAGCACCTTAACAACATCTTACAATGATTTCCATGTGGTCAGCACTAAACAAAAGCACACTGTGGACTCACAAAACACAACTCACTCCAGCATTAAAGGGGTTGAGGGTCATCTACCTTTAGCAAAGGGTGAAAGGGCCAAAAAAAAGGGGGGTGGGCGGGGGCGTGTTGAATGTCTCCAAAACGGGTTGCTAGGGTGGCGGTGCTGGCAAATACCACACGCTTAGAAGATCCAGTGGCGGCTGGTATTTGCCAGGAGTGGCACAGTGGCGGGGGGTTTACTAGGGTTCTAAATGAAAAAATACCCACTTCAGACCGCCCACCCGGTGGGTTGCAGACTCTTGGTCTGCTCATCGCCGCCTCTTGCTTCTGGAAGCAGGAACAGGAAGCCCCCAGGCTCCTAACTTCCCTAGCCAATCACAGCCCTCGAGGGCTGTGATTGATCTGAGCACCGTCGATCGACGCTCAGGCTGGGAATGGGAGCCTGGGCCATGTTCTGCACCCAGGCTGTAATGCAGCCCACGTGAAGATCATGCAAAGTGCGCATGACGGTTTGGCCCGACTGAGAGGGCCGGTCAAAGCTTCATTGCGCACTTTGTAGTGGGCAAACCACTCCTCCCCTGCCCGCGGGGGGGAGGCGCCTGTTGCCGCCACGTCGTCCCCGCTTGTCGCCTACCTCAAATCGAAGTAAGTGCAAGATTAAACAAGAAATTGGAGAGGGAGGAGGAGCCTAGCACGCATCCAAGATGGTCGCGTGAGCACAGGGCTCCCCGGACCCTCGCTGCTCCTCGGAACTTATCCTGACTTTATCCTGACTTGGTTGATGGAATCTGGAAGATGAATGTTGGCTGAACACTAAACTCCTTTCAGAAACCAAATCGGACCTGGGAATCCTGATCTATGGTGGTTTGAACTTTTGAGGCCCAACCGATGGCTGTGCCCGGTGCGAAGGTGAACTGTGGAGCCGGGGCGTAGTTGAACAACAACGGCAGCGGGGCTGTGCCAGTGGCCGTCCCATAACTTTCGGTTTCACTTTTGGATCTCTGAGGGGCTGGACAGTGGAATTGCTTGGTGCGGCTGGGTTTTCACTTGGCCTTCGCTTGATGCCTTTGTCTCCGCCTGCTACCAGTGTGCCCATTGACTTTGGTCCCCTCGCACCGCCACATTGCGGTCTCTGGTGCGGCTCGCGTCTGCTTTGCCCGTGCCCCTTCGACGCTTGCTCGGTGGTCCCCTTCGGCGAGCGTGGTTCTCATGGGAGGCAGGGGGGACCCCGAGAGGCGTAAGACCAAGACATCCCTACGTGGGGGACCGGTCCAGACTAACAACATGGACCGCTACACTCAAGGTAAAGGGTCCCCTGGGACGGCCAGTGTCCCCCCGGATGATGCCGGTGGTGGCCCGTCCGTTTCTCCGGATCTGTAACTGCAGGACATCATGGGCGCCATTAACGGCATCAGGGAGACCATCGCTACGCAGTACGAGGCCTTGGCCCGTAAAATCGACACGGTGGCCATTGATGTTACGCTAATTCGGGCGGATCTCTCTAAGACCAACGAGAGGGTTCAATCGCTGGATGTGCGGACGTCCACCCTTGGTGCGGACGTGTCGAACCTGCAGACTACTCTCGGCGACCTCAAGTCGGCCAACGATCTGATGGCCCGGCGGCTGGAGGACTTCGAGGGACGGGCTCGACGCAATAACATCCGCGTCATAGGCGTACCGGAGACCTCCGACAACCGCCCGGTTGATCTCATGGTTGAGGAGCTCATCCTCAAACAGCTTGCCCCCGCTGGCCTGAGTAAGTTCTTCGCCGTGGAGCGGGCCCATCGAGTTCCAGGCGGTCGGCCGCGACCGGGGGCCCCCCCCGAGGCCTATTGTTGCAAAACTTTTTCATTACAGAGACCGAGATGCGATTCTGCAGGCCTCACGGGTCCATGGCCCGGTCCGATATGAGAACTCGTCCATTAACTTTTTCCCGGACTTCACCCAACTTGTCCAGAAACAGCAGATGGGCTTCCAGGGGGTGAAGCGTCGTCTCCGGGACCTGGGTCTCAAGTACTCTATGCTTTTTCCTGCTAGGCTCCGAGTGGAATATGAAGATCGGACTACCTTTTTTGACTCTCCTGCGACTGTGAGTGACTGGCTGGATTCGCTGCCGGACCGGGGTGACCGGCCTGGGCCCTCTGCCAGTACCGAGGGTGGCGGGTCTCCTTCGGAGTGACTTTTGGTCCTTGACTTTGCCATTTTGTATTGTTCGGCTGGGTTCTACTTCTTTTGTGCATTTTGTTTCATTATGATCTGTGTGGGGGGCGGGCGGGGACGGGTCCCTTTCCTCCTCCGGGGTCTTTTCGTAGAATGGGGTTTGTAGGGCGACAGGCACACTGCAAGTTGGGGTGGTTTTTTGGACCGCAGGGGTGCAGGGTGGGGGGAGTTGGATTCGGGGGGGGGGTTGGCGGGTGGGAGGGGTTGTTTGGGTTTGTGTTTTTTGTTCTCAAGGCGAGGTATTGGCTCTGGTTCAGTTTCGGGTGTTGCGCTATTTGCTAGGGGACCCTTGATCTACTGGAGGGGATGAGGGGGGACGGGTTGAGATTGATGTCTTGGAATGTCAACGGATTGGGGGACCGTATCAAACGGGGTGTTGTGCTGCAATATTTGCGTCATCTGACTCCTGATGTTGTATTCTTACAGGAGACGCATCTGGTTGGTAATGTTTGTCATGCCATGAACAGGGGGGGATACCGACTCGTGGCCCACTCTGGTTTCACCACTGGTTCTAGAGGGGTAGGCATTCTCCTACGATCTTCACTTCCGTTAGAGATCACCAGGGTAGTCCTAGACGATAGAGGGCGCTATGTGGCTCTGACTGGGAGGTGGGAGGGGCAGTCCCTTTCCTTGGTCTCGGTCTATGTTCCCCCGGGCCTCCAGAACTCCACCTTCTCAGACTTGGGTCGTATGCTGCTTGAGCTTCCTGACAGTCTTTTGCTTATGGGTGGAGATTTCAATTCGGTTGTCTCGGGTGACCTGGATCGCCACCCGCCCAGGGCCCTCCCTGCTGCCTCGGCGTGGCTCGGCGGACTCTTGGAGACCTTCGGTCTGGTGGATTGTTGGAGGTTAATGCATCCGACACAGTGTCAGTACACATTTCACTCTGGGGCCCATGGGAGTCTCTCCAGATTGGATTATTTTCTTATGCCCGCGGCCCAGACTGCCCGGATTCGAGAGTTTAAGAACCTGGCCCGGGGTATCTCTGATCATTCCCCACTGTGGTTGCTTTTCGACACTGGGACGCGGTCCGCTGGGCGGATCGCTCCTATTAACCCTTGGTACCTGCGAGACCCCAAGATCCGTGATAGCCTGGTTAAGACGATTGATCAATATTTTCTCGAGAATGAGGGGTCGGTGTTGTCCTCAGTGTCCCTGTGGGAAGCTTTCAAAGCAGTGCTCCGCGGGCATGCCCTATCCCAGATAGTGGATGCTAAGAGGGTTAAGAATGAGGCGGTGGTGACGCTGGAGACTGAAATATCGGGGCTGGAGGCAGCCTTGGAGGCGGGTGTCACTCCGGATGGGCTCCATGCCCTCAGCCTGAAGCAGTTTGAATATAAGTCTCTTGTTACTGACGCTGCCAAGACCATGTATAGGGAGCAGCAGGGTAGGTTGTATGATGCCGGGGACAAGGCGGGTAAACTGATTGCTTGGTTGGATAAGAAGGAGAGAGTGAATCGTGTGGTCCCGGAGCTTCGGGTTTCGGATGGAGTGTGTGTGACTGAGCCTGGTGAGATTGTGGAGTGTTTTGCTGACCACCTCCGGGCGGTGTACTCCCCGGTGTCTGATAGAGATGAGGACGACTCTCGTCTTCTGCTGCGGGATATTGCCCTGCCCGGCTTATCCGTCGAGGACCGTGAGCAGATGGATGCCCCTTTGTCTGTCGAAGAGATTGCTACTGCGATTCGCTCCCTTCGCTCGGGCAAGGCTATGGGCCCCAACGGCCTGCCGATTGAACTGTATAAATTACGCCCGGATAAAATCGCGCCTTTCCTCCGTCGTATGTTTCAGGAGTCGCTCGAGAGGGGTTCCCTTCCCGACGACCAGCGTCTGGCTACTATAGTGGTGATTCCCAAGGATGGTAAGCCACGTGACCGCTGTGCCTCATATAGGCCTATTTCCCTACTAAACGCCGAACCCAAAATCCTTGCTAAGGTCCTCGCTAATCGCTTGCTGAGCGTTATATGTGACTTGATACATCCGGATCAATGCGGCTTCATCCCTCATCGTAATACCGCTCTCAACTTACGGCATCTGCACGGCGTCCTCGCTAGGGCGGAGTACTTCTCTGAACCGGCCATATTGGTTTCCTTAGACGCCACGATGGCCTTTGATACCATCGAGTGGCCATTCCTTTGGGCCGTCTTGGCGAAGTTTGGCTTTGGGGAGGGATTTCTTAGCTGGGTGAAGATTCTTTATGCTGGACCAATGGCTCAGGTTGTTGTCAATGGGCGGGTTTCTCGGCCTTTCGCTCTCGGGAGGGGTACTAGGCAGGGGTGCCCGTTGTCCCCTCTGCTCTTTGCTCTCGCCTTGGAACCGCTCGCTGCCTGGCTCCGTTGGGAGCCCTCGATCAGAGGGATCCGGTGGGCCCCGGGCTTCGAGGATCGGGTCTCGTTGTACGCGGATGATATTCTCTTGTACCTCACCTCGCCGCGGAAGTCGCTCAATGTTCTTTTTGATGTCCTTACTTCCTTCGGGAGAAATTCGGGTCTGATAATTAACTGGTCCAAATCTTGCGTGTATCCTATCTCTGGGGGCCTTCCTCTCTTGCCGCCTCGGCTTCCGCTCCAAACATCTCAATCCGGCTTTAAATACCTGGGGGTGTACGTTTCGTTGGATCCGGCTGTCCGCTATGAGCAGAATCTCCTGTCTCCACTCCGGCGTTTGAGGGTGGATACGGCTCGGTGGTGTAAGTTGCCCTTGTCTCCACTTGGTCGCGCGGCACTGTTTAAAATGATGTCCCTTCCCAGATTTCTTTATGCACTCCAGAACTCCTTCGATGTCATTCCGGCGGCCTACTTTAGGGAAGTGGAGAGTTTGCAGAGGAGACTGGTTTGGGACGGGCGAGCGCGTATCGCTTTGGCAAAGCTGACTCTCCCCTGGTATGACAGGGGCATCGCGCTTCCTGACATTAGACGGTACTATTGGGCCTCCCAGCTGTCTGCCATTAACCATGCTACGTACGCTCCTGGTTTGAACCCGGCTTATGAGATGGATAAATTCCTGCTTCCCGGCGGTAACTATAACAGAGCGCTTTACTCTCGATCTGCTGGTAGGACCCTTACGGGCCCTACTAGGATTGCGGTACGTGTGTGGAAGGCGGCGAACGTAGCGATGGGCTGGAGTGAGCGTTTAACGTGTGCTACTCCTTTATTCGCCTCAGAACGCTTGGGAAGCCTCTGGACAATGAAAGGCTTTGAGCACTGGGACACGATCGGCATTAGCAGAGTGCGGGACCTATGGGTTAAAGGTGCGGTTAAATCCTTCGCGGCGCTCCAGAGCGAGCACAAGCTTAGTGAAAGAGAGTTCTTCCGTTATGCCCAGGTTCGGCATGCCCTGCTCCCGGTCTTTGGGGAGGGGACCAAGGTCCCTGCTTCTTCGCCTCTCGAGGACCGCATACTCGACGGTCACGTCCCCGACAGTACTATCTCTCTGATTTACAAAAAACTGATAAATAACCGGGCTGACCTCTTGGTGCGTCTTCGGGAGGCATGGACGGGAGATGGGGTTGAGTTGGACGACGAGGACTGGCAGTCTGCACTGTCATCCCCTAAGGAGGTGGCCATCCCGGCCCGTCTCCGTCTGGTCCAGCTTAAGATTCTCCATCGTGTTTATGTGACGGGCCCCCGTCTGGTCTCGATGGGGTTTTCTGACGACGGGCTCTGTAAGCGTGGCTGCGGGCTCAGTGCCACCTTTCTCCACATCCTATGGGAGTGCCGCGAGGTGGCGGAATATTGGCGCCAGGTGCATGATGTTATGAGACGAGTCACTGGGGTCGCTCTGCTGCCGGAGGTGCGTCGCTGTGTTCTGAATGTATGGGAGCCCAATGACTATAATGCGGCCCAGGCTCGGTGGGCGGCCTTGGGGAACATGATCGCAAAGAGAGATATAGCGCAGCTTTGGGGTTCCCAACGGCCTCCCACCGTGTCCGTATGGAAGGAGAACATGGACTGGTGCATGTTCAGGGAGAAGACTGTGTATGTGGCTCGTGGTAAACCGGGGGCATGGGGTAGAATCTGGGGGCAGTGGAATGTGTATCGCGGGACTATCTGTGCTCCCCCCCTGGTGGATACGTCTGAGGTTGCCTTGTCCCCCTGATCCTTGAGGGTTCCTTGCTTATCTCGTACATCTGAGTATAGATTTGGTTCTCCCGTGGCCCCCCCCTCCCTCTCAGGCCTCCTTTTTATTGACCGCCCTCGGGTGGTCGGGTGTGGAGTCCCTCGGTTGTGGTTCGACGCCCATTTCATGTCGTTTCGCCTTGCTTTTTGTTTTTCTTTATTTTTGTTGTTATGTTAAAAGTGTGTATCCTGACTTCCCTTATGTGCAGTCTGATCTTCTGTAATATAGCGGAGCCCCTGTGGGCCAGTCATTGTTTTTTGAACTGCTTGATCACTTTAACTACTAGCGGCCGGCCCAGGCGGTTGTAGGCCCGTGCTTGTACCCTTTTCTCTGCACAATAAAATTTTTCAAAAAGAAAAGAAATTGGAGAGGAACTCCTGCTCAAAACATCAGTCCTGTTGTCTACGCTCAGTACCCCAGCGAACAATGATGTGTGCTATCAAGTGATGAGACACAATCTGGAAAACTGTCCTCATCGCCTCCTTCCCCCCACCAGCCCCCACTATAGTATTCATTATGTTATTCTCTAAATTAGAGGTGAGCAAGTGCCAGGCATACTGAGCCGGTTTCACAACAGATAATATGACACTACTAGAATAACTGACTTTGCTGCAACAGATAATCTGACCCTACTAGAATAACTGACTTTGCTGCAACAGATAATCTGACCCTACTACAATAACTGACTTTGCTGAAATTTACAGAAAGGTTCTTTTGTTTGTAGTGCGCGGTGCGCACTGTCAGTGAGAGCGGTGCAGATCTGAGTCCTCCTTGTGTTAAACAATCAACTTACCAGGGCACTCGGTGCTTCAGTTTCTGGTGCTTTCCAGCAGTTTTAACATCTTCTTAGAGCGCCTTGTTGCTGAAATGGGTGTCATTACAGATATTTATATGTTTTCCTGGTCTTCATGTCTTGATTTTGCTCGCAAGAAAGTGTCACTCATGGTCATTGAAATGTCACTCATAATTACACTGAAATCATGACAATGTCACACATCGCAATCTGAAACCTTGGCAGCTATGGGTGGCAGGAAATGTTGTGGACAGGCTTGGAGATGGTTCAGTGTAGGTAGTAACAGGGTGAGAAGAGGCAGTGGCAGGAAGTGTGGAGGATGGGGTTGGGGATGGTTCAGTGTAGGAGGTAGCAGTGTGAGAAGGGGCAGTGGTAGGAGCTGTGGAGGAAAGGGTTGGAGACAATTCAGTGTAGGAAGTAGAAGTGTGAGAAAAGGTGATGGCAGGAAGTGTGGTGGAAAGGATTTGAGATGGTTCAGTGTAGGAAGTAGCAGTGTTGGAAGGGGCAGTGGCAGAAAGTGTGGAGGACAGGGTTGGAGACAGTGCAGTGTAGGAAGTAGAAGTGTGAGAAAAGGTGATGGCAGGAAGTGTGGTGGAAAGGATTTGAGATGGTTCAGTGTAGGAAGTAGCAGTGTTAGAAGGGGCAGTGGCAGAAAGTGTGGAGGACGGGGTTGGAGATGGTTCATTGTAGGAAGTTGCAGGGAGAGACAGGCGGTGGCAGGAAGTGTGGAGGACAGGTTTGGAGACAGTGCAGTGTAGGAAGTAGCAGTGTTAAAAGGGGCAGTGGCAGGAAGTGTGGAGGACAGGGTTGGAGACGGTTCAATGCAGGAAGTAGCTGGGAGAGATGGGCGGTGGCAGGAAGTGTGGAGGACAGGGTTGGAGAGGGTTCATTGTAGGAAGTTGCAGGGAGAGACAGGTGGTGGCAGGAAGTGTGGAGGGCAGGGTTGGAGATGGTTCAGTGTAGGAAGTAGCAGTGTTAGAAGGGGCAGTGGCAGGAAGTGTGGAGGACAGTTGGAGACGAGTCAGTGTAGGAAGTATTGGTATGCTAATGAGGTGGTGGTAGGTAGCAGTGGAGTTCAGTAATAAAGAGTGTGCAGTGTGGGATTTGGCAGTGTAAGAAGGGGCGGTGAAAGGAAGTGTGGAGGACAGGGTTGAAAAGGGTACAAGTGTGCAGTGTGGCATTTGGCAGTGTGAGAAAAGGCAGTGGCAGAAAGTATTGAGGACAGTGTTGGAGACGTTTCAATGCAGGAGTAGTAGGTAGAGACAGGCGGTGGCAGGAAGTGTGGAGGACAGGGTTGGAGATGGTTCAGTATAGGAAGTGGCAGTGTTAGAACGGGCAGTGGCAGGAAGTGTGTAGGACAGTTGGAGATTAGTCAGTGTAGGAAGTATTAATATGCTAATGAGGTAGTGATAGGTAGCAACTCGTGAAGTTCAGTGATAATGAGTGTATAGTGTGCGATTTGGCAGTGTGAGAAGGGACGGTGATAGGAAGTGTGGAGAAATGGGTTGGAGTAGGTAGTAGCAGTGTGAAAAAGGCAGTGGCAGAAAGTGTGGAGGATAGGATTGGAGACGTTTCAATGTAGGAAGTAGCAGGGGGAGGCGGGCGGTGGCAGGAAGTGTGGAGGACAGGGTTGGAGACGGTTCAGTGTAGGAAGTAGCAGGGTGAGAAGAGGCAGTGGCAGGCAGTGTGGAGGACAAGGTTGGAGATGGTTCAGTGTAGGAAGCAGCAAGGCGAGATGGGCGGTGGTAGGAAGTGTGGAGGACAGGGTTGGAGACGGTACATTGTATGATGTAGCAGGGAGAGACAGCGCGGGGGCAAGAAGTGTGAAGGACAAGGTTGCAAACAGTTCAGTGTAGGAAGTAGCGTGTGAGAAGAGGCAGTGGCAGGAAGTGTGGAGGACAGGGTTGGAGACGGTTCATTGTAGGAAGTAGCAGTGAGAAACAGGGCGGGGGCAAGGAGTGGTGTAGTGGAAGGAATTGTGGAATTCATTGTTAACAATGTGCAATGTGTGAAAATAGAAAGGCATGATTTGGATTTTACTCGATGCGGAGGAGTGAAGTTTCAAAGTGTATAATGAGGAAGTAGTAGGTGCTTTGTGGCATGGAGTGTTAGAGATAGTGGACTAAGGGGAAGGGCTAGGACTGATTTGAGCACAGTTATGTGTATTGAAGGAGAGCGGTGTTTGGGGGCATGTAAACCCAGTAGCAGAAATCCAAGGGTTAAGATGTGTTCAAAACTGAGGATAAAATGAAGTTGAGTGGAAGGGACCATCAATGTTGAAGGAAGTGTAATGCATGAAAGTGGCATAAGATCTATAGCATCCATGTTAGGACTTCCTCATCCTTCATTCCTCCTTCCTTATCCCTCACTTCATTCTCTATTCATCCTTCACTTCTCATTCCTTATCCCTCACTTCTTTCTCCATTTATCCCTCCAGTGCTTAATTTGTAAAAAAAAAAAAAAAAAGATAGGGGCCTGATTCACAAAGGTAAAGTAGTCTAACTTGCCACTTTTCGGTATTCATAAACATAAGTTACTATGAGTAAAGTCACACTTTTGTCCTAAGATAGACTTTTGCTCTAACTTTATCTTTGTGAATACAGCATAGTAGTAAAGTTAGAGTTTTGATATTACTTAGACTTTTGGTCTAAGTTTACTTTTGTGCTAGGGCCCTAAGTTCTGGGGTCCCCATCAGGAGGCCACTGTGGCTTGTACCACTCATTGCCCATGACAGCACATCAATGACAGTACCAGCTCAGATACTAACCATCACACTCCTACAAGTACGACAATTCAGTCTAGTCAAGCCCCCCAAAGTTATAAGAATGTCTTGGGCAGCAGGTAGTTGTAATTTTGAATGTATATTGTCTTAATAAACAACTGTTCTTCTGCTCATCTCTAAATTAGGCACACAGTGCCACCCTGTGGCAGATTGTGATAAGTGCCGACATTGACAATCCAGTGCCGGTGCTGAGCACCAGAAACTACTGGCTCAAATGAACCACTGCATCCTTCACTTCTCATACTTAATTCAGTATCTCTCACTTCATTCCTCATTCATCCCTCACTCTCATCCCTCAACCATCACTGCACATCCATCACCCCTTATCCAACATTCATCATCACTCATCCTTATTTCATTCCTCATTCATCCTCCCACCTCCTCAACCACCTTTCTACATTAATTGAAACTTGATATTTAATTCCGGCTTTAATAATTTGCCTAATTACATCAGTGATAAATAATGAATTCATCTTGGCTGTGCTCCCAACCTAGTTCTGTTGCCCAAGAAGAGCTGTGAATAATGCCATCCATCGTTATGGTGTTGTGGGCAGTTTGGACACTGTGGAGCCAGGAGACCTAGTTTTTGAAAAAAACTGTAAAAACAAAAACAAAAAAACATGGGTCTAAGAATTTGGGAGAGATCTCCTAGTGTAGCTGGCCCAAGACAAAACCTAATGGTGTTATCAGTGAAAAGTCCTTCTAAAAGGACAGAATCCCACCGTAGTGACATGCTTCATCATCTGGGATCTCCTCTTGGTTGCAACCTGGTGCAACCAAGGGCTACAACCCCCTCTCTAAGAGGGAGGAGCTCAGGGATGTTTTCAAATGAGATGGATATAGCTAGGATTTACTACAATCCAACAGATGTAAAGTAAAAAAGTTTCTGTGAGTGGTGGGCGCAGTGTAAGATATGTGAAGAGTAGTGTGTTGGTTAAAATTGGTTGTCAATAGAGAAAAAACTCTATTCGTAGTCTATTGGTCACCAAATATAAAAACAGTGCAGATGCAGTTTGGAACTAATGACTGCATGAGTTGAAAAACAAGGTCTACATGTTTCAGCCAAATGGATTGTTTGTAATCTTGGCCTTCCTCAGGACCTATAGAGGTATGCTACTGCATGTGTGAAAAGACCTGTATAATAGGTTGAACCAATTGCAACCTACCGACCTGACGTCTAGGTTTTCTCAGTGAATTATGGTGCAATGATGACACCTATAATGCATGAGAAAAATGCCTCGTCTCCCCTGGCAACAGCTCAGGAAATGAGGCCCGCTCTCTCCGTCGGTGCCTCGGGTCACAGCTGAGCCATTTTTTCTGATAGTTTTTGAACTCCTCTTTCCCAGGTTACCAAAATGTACGCTCTTGGGCAATTACCTTTTAACCATATTGCTATGTCACGGTTTATTGCAAAGACCGAAGTTACTTCGAATCAGGGTAAATGCTGGCAGTTAAGTTTCTGATAAGAAAGTGACTACAGCCTAAGACACATTGGACATTACCCCAGGGAGAATGCTCCGTCTCACGGTCCATTCTTTGAAACAGGGTATACTGAGAAAGTTATGGGTTCATGGCCTTATGTCAAGCAGCCCTGTTTCCGTTGATAGGGTCATTAATACAGCATTAGGAAAGCTTGCTCATTAACTTTACTGTATGGTGTTTAAAGTAGGCAGCATTGTGTATTTGTTGTAAGTACTATTTATGTGCTGTATTTTATGACAAATATGTTATGTCCTTTCAAACCAAATAAAGTAAATGAAAAGGCAGTGTTGTATTGCAGCCTTGGTTCTCCCACTTGACCAAATTGTTGATCTTGGGCAAGTTAGGTTCTCCTTATGCCATTTTCCCCTAGTCAACCATCTTGTGAGAACTTTGAAATGAGATCAGTACTGGAAATGAGCATTGAGGACATACTACCGTGAGAGGCCCCAGTGCTGTTTTTAGGTTGATCCTGCGTCCGCATGCGCTACTGCATGTGCTCTTGCTTGCAAGACTTTTGTGTTCAGTTATTGGCTTGGAACTCTCCCACTGCTTTGCATTCGTTGGCATCATTGTCCCTCTACTTTGCTCCCTTCTAATTTTTTTACTTTTTTACGGAGTTTTATATAGCAGAAACTTGACCCGGTATCGGATATCAGAGCGTTTTACATAGCACCAGTTACGTTACATGAGGAATCATTCATTTTTATTAGGCACAGGGTGATAGAGTGATTTGCACAGAATGTTCAGCGTCATTGCTGAGACTTGAACCCGGTTCCCCAGATTCGAGGTCGACCGCCCTAGCTGTTAGGCCAACTCCTCTCCCCTTGAGCAGCACATGCCATGTGTCACCTCCTTTTCTTTCTGTGGCACATGGACCAAGTTCAGATTACTATAATTAGTGTCCCTCCGCTCTCCTTCCACTGCTTGCGCTGTGAATTAGGTACTTCTTAAACCCACCCACTCTTTTCATTCAACTGGGTGCTTTACCTACCTTTCCCTCCTGAGGCGGAAGCCGGGAGGTCTCTCTACTATTCTTTGGCATTTTTAACCTAGCGTGTTTGACTTTCATGCTTGTCATTTTAATTTTTGTCTTGTGCAGCTTGTGCTCGCGCTTGTGTTATAAGCGTGCCTGAGCCTAGCGCTGCCTGCCTTAGACTTCCCAGCGCTTGTAAGCGCTTTGCCCTGCTCCCTCTCCCTTGCCTGGGACTGTGAGACCGCCCTCGGCTGAGTGTTGACGCCGAGGGCTGGTATCTCATTTTGGCCGCCATCTTGGGGGTAGGACTCTCCGCCCTCGCGCTCTAGTAGCGCTATAAAAATCTCACCCCTCCCTCCGCGCAGCGGACGCAGACTGCGGACGCGCCGGACCTGCGCCGGAGTCGTGCCAGAGTCCTGCCCGTCTGCGCCCGTCAGCGTCCCGGAGGCGTTCGGCGTGGCAGGTACTTCTGGCCATTATGCTTTCCTACTCCGCTCAGGAACTCTACTCTTTGCGTGACGGGGATGCGTCCTGTCACTCAGTCTTTCCTGGCCGATATAGGGGTAAACATAAGTGCCCTGTCTGTAAATGGCATCCTACTCGCAATCTCCCTTCCCCCCGCTCTATTAAGGATTGTAGCATTAAATATCTTTGTCTACTCCTTAATACAAGGTCGTTGCACCGACACACTCAAGAGATTTATGATCTCCTTTCGACGACCAGTCCTACCTGTCTGATGCTCACTGAGACATGGCTCAATGAATCCTCCCACCCGGACATCGCGGTAGCCATTCCCTCTGACTATATCATCCATCGACAAGATAGAGACAAGGGTAGGGGGGGAGGAGTTGCCCTGGCTGTGAAAAAATCTTTTCCGTGCACGGTCACGCACACAAATACCATCGTAGGGGCTGACTCTCTTGCCTTTACCATCTCCCTATCGCCTCAGCAAGCGCTGAAGGGTCTTGTTGTTTACAGACCTCCGGGCCCGGGGGGATCCTTTCTTGATGATCTCCAGCAGGTTATGTCGGTCCTTGTTCTAAGATCGGAGCGGTGTGTATTGGCTGGAGATTTTAACTTCCATATGGATGATCACCAAGACCAGGATGCTATCAAGCTGCTTGATATTACATCTACTCTGGGCCTTTCCCCCTATATCTTTGGCCCGACCCATGATAAAGGCCACACACTTGACCAGGTTTTTTCCACCTCACCTATTATGGCTGTAACACTTCTGCCAGTCTTATGGTCTGATCATTGTCTTGTTCATTTTGAAATATCATCTACTACGAATTCTATGGCCAGTGCCACGAGACAGCAGGGTAGCAGCTATAGGGCACTCCATCGGGTGACTCCGGATCTGCTAGCGCAGGCTCTGGTGGATCACCCCATGTCTTATACGGGTGACCTGGAGAAAGACCTGGAGAGCCTGCAATCCTGGCTCCTTGCTAGATTATATGAGCTCGCCCCATTACAGCCACCCAGGTCTGCCGCCCAACGGGTCTCGGCCCCTTGGTTTACGGAGGAATTGGCCCATCACCGTAGGCAATGCAAAGTCGCTGAGCGGGCTTGGAGAGCCCAGTACGAACCTGAGGCCAAACAACTTTATAAAACCATGATGAAATCATATCATGATTTAATACTTCAGGGCAAGAAATGCTATTTTGCCAAAAGGATTGAAGACGCGGCAAACTCCTGTAAGGAGATTTTCTCAATTGTGCGAGAATTCACCAGCCCGCGGTCAATCTCAGCTCAGGACGCTCCGGTGGAGACCTGGGCCAACACCATTGCTAATTTTTTTACCACCAAAATTAGGCAAATTCAGGATTCCTTTCCTTTGAGACCTATAGATGACCTGTCAACTCTGCCGATTGAGACAACTCTCCTGTCGTCTCCAGGCCCAGTTCTGCTAGACTTCCCGCCCCTTTCGGCTGCCGCATCCTTAGCCTTGATGAGGAACCTTAAATCGGGCTCACCGCTAGATCCCTGTCCAGCAAAATTCTTAGCGAGAATGGCAGATGCCGTTAACCCCATAGCTAATCCCATTCTTAACCTTTCCCTGAGTCAGGGATTTCTGCCCCAGTCCTGGAAACAGGCCATGGTCATCCCTCTTATCAAAAAGCCTAATCTTGACCCAGAAGTGCCCTCCAACTATAGGCCAATCTCGCTCCTTCCAGCACTTACCAAGATCCTGGAGAAACACGTTCATAGCGTGCTTTCTAACTTCCTGGAGTCAAACGAGTTACTCCATGAATCCCAATCGGGCTTTCGCTCCAACTTAAGCACCGAGACAGCGCTCCTGGAAGTTTCTGAGATCGTGAAGGAGGTGCTGGATACCGGAGGCAGGGTGATGTTAGTTATGCTAGACCTGTCGGCGGCGTTTGACACCGTCCCCCATGAGGATCTCCTCACTAGACTACACGACATCGGTCTGGGGGGGACGGTGCTCAACTGGTTTCGTTCCTTTCTAGCCAACCGCCGGCAGACGGTCTGGGTCCCACCTGGATCTGCCGAAATGCCGCCATTGGGAGTCGGAGTGCCTCAGGGCTCTGTATTGAGCCCCACTCTATTTAACATCCTTATGACCCCTCTGGCGACATTGGCAGAGTCCTATGGGGCCCGGATCGTCTCTTATGCTGACGACACCCAGCTTCTGTTCACCTGCCGTAAGAGCGAAGAGTTCGATGGAGAAAGGATCCGTGAGTGCCTTGGGGCTGTTTTTAATTGGTTCCAACTCAACAGCCTCAAGTGCAACTCGGATAAATCCGAAATACTATTCTTCGGATGCCCATCGGAACCAGATTGGCATGGATGGTGGCCTGCTGACATGTTCCCTCCAACTCAGTCATCTAAGTGGGCTAAGAACCTGGGAGTAAAAATTGACAATGAGCTTTCGCTCAAATCCCAGGTTTCTACTCTTACGGGAACATGTTTCGGGATCCTCAGAATGTTGCGTAAGTTTTTTCCCCTTCTATCTGAGGAACATCGGAGGATAACTGTCCAGGCACTTATAGGATCCAGATTGGACTATGCAAATGTTCTATATCTGGGTCTGCCAGAATATCTCCTTCAGCGTTTGCAGGTGACCCAGAACGCTGCTGCTCGAGCGATCTTTGGCCTGCATCGTCGCACTAGTGCCTCTAACCTTCTTCTATCCCTCCATTGGCTTCCTGTACGGAAGAGGATACTGTTCAAGGCCATGACCCTAGCCCATAAGGCCCTGCATGGTAATGGTGCAAAATATTTCCAGAAGAGGCTGGACTTCTACCGACCTACACGATCCCTCAGGTCGGAAACATTGGCTCTGGCTCGGGTACCACGTATCAAAAGGGCTCGTCTAGGCGGCCGGTCCTTTAGATTCCTTGCCCCCCAGCTATGGAACTCTCTACCGGTGTCCTTGCGGACTACCTCGAACTTGCTTGCCTTCAGGAAGGACTTAAAAACTTGGCTGTTCTCTGGTTAGTCCGCTTCCTCTTTTAGGCTCCTGTCTTTTTACTGTTATGTTTTCCAGTTCTTTCTTTAGGTCTGGAGCACAAAGCGCCGGGACACTCCTTTGGAGTAGCCGTTGCGCTATAAAAGTCCCATTTTAACATAACATAACATTTTAACATTAAGTCAGCGAAACAGAAAATACCAATGCCTTTTCCCTGAGTAGGACCGATATCTCCTCGATTACTGCGAATCTGCTGCAAATAAACATCTCTTTGCACCAGAGGAATGTAAAGGGAACCCTAATCAGCCCAAATTATATGTTTGTTTACCTTGTCCCTGACCTGCATGCTGGGCTCCCTGGCGGGAATTACGTGCACTCAGGAGTAAATCGTGACTCGTGCAGTATGCTCTGGAATTTGGCTTACTTCGACTTCTTTGCAGCATTTCTGAAACTTTTGGTTTAATTTCATATCCACTAATACAGAAAAACCACAAGTATTTTTTTGTAGCAAGATGGAAGGCTTTTTATTGACTTGTAAAACGAAACATTGCACTACGTTTTGTTGTTTTTGTTTTTTTGATTTTCATTAATCCCGTTTTAACATAGTGCCATTCTCAGCTGGTCCAAGAAGAAAAGTACTTTTTTTATTCTTCATTTCTTTTTTGCTAAAGAAGAAAACACTTAGTCTTTTTATGGACTGGTATGACTAAGCTACAAGACTATTTTATGAGAACGCATGTGTGGATTTACCGTTTGTAAGCGTTTCCGCTTTTACATTTTTAGGTCGAGCCTGGGCAGCGCATGCGCTGCTCGGCGAGCCATGCTGTATTCGAGTATGAACTTGAAGCCACGCCCACTCTCCGCCCATATTTTTCATTGGCTTGTGTCATTGTCCTTCGTAAATGCTGACTTCTGATTCCTTTACGGGCTTGTTCGTCCCTCATCAGTAGCGCCTTGTCTTCATTTGTAACGTCCCATAAGGACTGGACCTTTTACTTCGGTTGTTACACGGTGCGTCTTTTTTAGTCTGTAAGCACTATTTTCTTTAGCGAGTTTCTCCTACTGCGGCACGACATGCTTTCCTACAACATTCAGCGCGCCATGTGTGCTTTCACTTTCCAAGCAGCCCGAATTTCTCTTGAACTCGTTTGGTGAATGCTTCATATTTCATGATCAAAAGGAGTGTGCGTCCTTTCGGGGGTAGTGATTCTTGCAGGATAGGCTGGGGTGCCAGCCACACTTGTGCTTAAGACCGTTTGTCAAACCATATGCTCCCCCGAATTCATTACCAGACGCTTCTGTATGCACCCCTTTACCCCACCACACCCGTTAAAAAAATCACAAGTCGAGGCACATACTTGTATTACCAAAGACCATTTGGTCCGGCAACTTGGCTTCGTGTGATCTAACGCAGTTGGTGCGGTATTTGTAAACAAACGTGTAGAAAGGAGAACCAGGGACTGTTTGGCAAAGGGGTTGGAGACCAACTTATGTCAAAGCAGACTGCAGCCGCGTACCTGCATCCAGCTTGTATTGTGCTGTGCCCCAAAGTAGTTTTAATACAATCGTACTTGTTTCGAGTACTTTTTCCTTAACTTTATTTCGGTACCATTTCCTTTCCTGTACGTGAACGAAATGTTATGAAAAAAAATACAAGTCGTGTTCGAGAAAAATATACAAAAGACATCTTTATGGTAGGAGGTCAGGCCCCGTCCTTTTCTTGGGACTCTAGTTCCTAGAAATGCTGCTGCTTGAGGCATGCATGGCCAGGGTTGGGAGTTCTCCCCCTCTATATCCTGCTCTCACTAACAGTGACGCCGAGGGTCGCAAAAGAAGAAATCTACAGCGACTAAGAGCATTTTAAAATCTGTTAGACGCCGGGCTTCGGGGGCTTGGATGCAGATTGAACCTCTGTTGGCAGAATGCAGAAGTGGCCTGTTTCCACACCGATGGGGCGTAACTTGTCTTTATAAACCTATTTTACTTTTTCATATTTTGCCACCCACAACCCTCTTTTGTGTATTTTAATTTTTGTGGTTGTTTTGTTTATATGAAGAAAAGTCCATTCGTCAGTCTTTAAAAGATGAATCCGAATGACCTACTCTGAACGCAGTGTGGCCCATGAATGTCCAGTGACTACATTAACACGGATTTTCACTTCCACTTTTTCTGTCTGTTTTCAGTAATTCTGATTTATCGCCAGTTGGGCATTCCTAGTAGTTGTTTATGCCCCCAGGACAAGTTTTTCGCTTTCAATTCTCTATGTTGCCAATAGTGTATCGTGGTTTTCCTGATTGGGCCAGGGGTGTTATTAGTGGTAGTTGACAGAACTCTGGAGCAACAACCTTCGACCTTAACTGCCATAAAATATGGGTAGGACAGTAATAAAGATGCAGGTTTTATTTTCGGGGGAAATTTTACCACTATCACATTTTAAAAGTAATTTTAAAAATCGATCACAGATGAAAATTGAAACTAACCATTTTGTGAAGCAGTTTGCTTTTTCTCAATCAATGTTGTCAAATTTCAAGACATTTTTTCATTTATGTAACACATTATTTATTGACACTTACATTGGCCTTATCCCCCTTTGACCCTGCACTAATCACCAAGTTTAAACGTTGGTCCGACTTTTATTTAAACCTTCCTTCGGTTAATCACACACTTTTCTCTTGAATTTCCCATAAACATGTCTTGATTTTTCTGCCCAGGCTGATGGGGTTTAACATTCCATACCCTGGTGTTTGCCACTTCCAGGCCCTCCTGCTCTCGCCCAGACGTGAGGTAACTCTCGCTAGCTGTCTGGTATTCTTATCATTCTAGTCTTCTGCTGTTGCTGCTAAAGTCGAGCAGAATGGCTTCTTAATAACTTTTAGGTCTTAGGCAAAGTAATAAAGAAACACATTTATTGAACTCTCACGAAAAACCTTTGCTCTGGCAAGAGTAATGTGGAAGGGCCTGTGCTCGAACTGAAAGTGAGCAGGGGGAACTCTTACTTTGACGGTTCTTGCTTTGTTCTCTCCGACTTCTCTTGAAACCATCGCCTTGACGGTCCCTGGGTTCACTGAAAAGCTGATCCGGCAACAAACAAATTCCGCGCGCTTTCACTTTCCAAGTAGCCCCTGGCGGTCGAGGTCTCGCATTTGCAAGAGTTGTAGCGATTGCCAGTGTAAATTACAATCTTTTTTATTTACCTGTTAATTATCAAAACAGATAAATAAAAGGCATTGTCATTTACAATGCCAATAGCTTAAACTCTCGCAAATGCGAGACCTACTGCATTGCAAATGCTTATTTTTTTGTGTAATTACTTTCCGCAGTTCTTTGTTCATGTATTGCTTTCTTCCACTAAACTGTTCCACATTTGTGTATTTTGTGTATTTCACGTGGAAAGGTGCAGATTGTCATGCGCCTCTGTTAACCTGAAATGTTTATGGATGTGAGCCTCGAACGCGCTGCATTACCAGCTGTTACAGGCTCCTGTGTTACGTATCTGACTGTTTACACCCATAAACCAACTGATGCCCATGTTTACTGTTCAAGGTTAGCTCGGCCTTTGAAAGCCGTATTTTTATACCACCCCTATCTTTTTATAAGCTCTGCTTACAATTTCTGCTGTTTGCGTTTATTGTCTACCACAAAGGTCTTGCATTGATTCCCACCACCTTACGATTGTTTTAATATGAAAGTGTACACAATATTACTCTCTATTAACATTGTATTTTTCTTGTGAAGGCGCATGTTGGCCTCAGTTACTTTACAACAATATCGCTTTTAGTGCCAGGGCCGGTGTGAGGTTCCACCGGGCCCTTGAGCCTTCCAAGTGAAGTCGTTTTGTCTTGCATCCACATGAGTGATGATCTGGTCTGAGCAGACTAATGTATCTTCAAGCCCCTCAGCATGTACTCTCCCAAGGGAAGCAAAAAGGCGGCGGTGTGGCGTCCCCCAGCGGCTGGGTGCAGGACATGTGACTGACACCTCAAAGGCAGGATAATCCCACATAAATTGGGATGACTGCCTGCCTTACACAGTCTGTGCATGCCCAGAGGCTAAACCCCTGGGTCTGCTACCACAACACTGCGTGTTGGACCTGCCGGCCTTAGGGTGTTCTTACCCCAAACCTTTTGCCTTACTCTTCCATTTTTTACTGATCTCCCTTTTTTTGGCTTTAGGGCTCTGTGTACTTTACCACTGCTAAGCAGTGCTATAGTATGTGAGCTCACTCCCTTAAACGCAGTAAGACTGGCTTATACCCACATGGCACATTTATTTTACTTGTAAGTCCCTGGAAAACCTGTACTACATGTACCCAGTGCATGTAAATTAAATAGTACTAGATGGTCTTCAGCACTTACTGTGCCACCCACGTAAGTAGCCTTTTAAATATGTCTCTGGCCTGCGGTTGGAGCCTGTGTATGCAGTTTAGGTTTAAACTGCCATTTTGAACTGACACAATAAACCCTTTACCAGGTCTAAACCTTCCTTTTTTAATACATTGAAGTCACTTCTACAGTAGGCCCTAAACAGCCCATAGGGCAGGGTGTAGTGCATTTAAAAAAGTTGGACATGTACTTTTAACTTTTACATGGTCTGGTAGTGGAAAACTCTTAAATTCGTTTTTCACTACTGCAATGCCTGCCTCTCTATTAGGATAACATTAAGTTACCTTATTACATTTAATAAGTGATAGCTTTCAATTGGGAACCAATTGGAATGTCGAGCTTAGTGTCTAAAGAATTGTAATTTAAACTCCTCTTTAATGGTACAATCTGATTCTAAGTCACAATTCTGAAAAAAAAAATATTTTTTAATTTGGTATTTTCTTTTCCCTACTATTTGGTGGCTGCAGCTTGTATCCTGGGTCACATGACTAAGTGTAGCTGGCATTCGATCCTTGTGTATGACTCCCAGACAGTGAGACAAAGAGGGAATAGGTGTTGGCAGGATGGGCCATCTCTGACTTGATAGGGAGGAGGAGCAGTCACCTGCTACACTTGCACATCACAAAGGCTCTGCCTCAGTACACTCACAAACTGTTGCCCACTAATCATTTGTGCCCCCAGACAAGCTTGCTTCAGGGCAGAGAGGCAGAAAATTCCATATACCTCTGGGGCGAAAACCTCCAGGACATTCTCCTACTTCATAGCTGGCACCAAGTATAAATATTTGACCCTCAGACCCAACTTTTCATTGCACATCTGAGCCTGTGGAAGACTCAAAAGGGCTGCTGTGCTACTTTGCTGCAAGAAGGACTGCTACTCTGCTGCCCCGCTATTCTGCTGCCGTGCTGCCCTGCTGACTGAGTAGAAAGGACTGGATGTGCATCTTGAACTCAGGCTCACCAGCATGACTGCAAAGGGTAATTGGCTGGCCTCCTGATCAGAGCCTCAGGGACAGAAAAGTCTCGAACCACCTTGAACCCAGCACCTGAACTCTGTCTGCTGTGAGTCTTCCCCCTAAATGGCACCACCCAAGTCCTGAACCCTTGAAATTGGGTCTTAAAGTGCTCTGCCAACCCAGCTGTGGTCTCTTGGGCAAAACTGATGTAGCATGACACATCTCCTTGCAGCTCCGCATCTGAACCGCTGCTGCACGATGCTTCCCTGAAGCAGGATCTCGCTTCTCCTCAGATACGCCACTGCATGAGGCATCCTACCTGCAGGACTTTGCATTGCAAGCCTTTGTCAATGGCATCTGTTGACACAGGACTTTGCATTGCACGCCCTGTTGTCGGCTTCATCGGAACCTCCGTTGTGCGATGCATCTCCGATTCAGCACCTCACATCGTAGTCGCATCTTCAAGGCAGAATCTTACAACGCTCTGCAACTAAGATTTAAGGTACTTAAATCTTGGTTGCAAGATTAAGCAGACCTAACTTGATCCCTATATCTGGCTAATGCTCCATCGCAGTCTGCCTGACTTTGTGACTTTGTCCCAGACCTACACGACCAGATAACCACAGCGTTTTGTGTTTTAAGCACTCCCTTTACCTACATCTTTAAAATTGCATATCTCCGATTCTACTGATTGGATTTTTGTCATTTTGGTCTTAAATAGTTTAATAAATTCTACTCTAGGTTTCTAAATTGGTGTAGGATTTTTCTTGTTTTGTGTTTTTAGTTTTATTGTTTGAAATGATGCATACAAACTTAACATATTGCCTCTAAGTTAAGCCTGACTGCTTTTGTGCCAAGTTACCAGAGGGTGAAGCACAGGCTAATTTGGGGTTGCTGGTGCTTCGTTCTGACAAGAATTATGGTTACTGCTCATATAGGGTGTGCAATATTGATGTTTTGTGAGGAAAGATCAGTTTTACTATTATTGTGTTTTGTTGTTGCACCTAAGCATGAATTGGTGGCATTTAGCAATAGGAGATGGTTGGCTAAAGCATGAGATGCTATTGTTTTTATAGAAAGTGTGTGAGTGCAGCCTGGCATTTGCAGTAGGTGTTTGGAAGTCACACTAGTAAGACAGAGACTGTTCAAACCATGATGCCGGAGCAAGAGTATATCTGGGCCTGTGCATTCGAGTGGTTGTCTATTCATGCGGTTGTGCATTCGAGTGGTTGTCTATTCATGCGGTTGTGCATTCGAGTGGTTGTGCATTCGAGTGGTTGTGCATTCATGCGGTTGTGCATTTATGCGGTTGTACATTCAAGCAGTTGTGCATACATGGAGAAATCTCGCAGACTTGTATTGGCTGTATCATTCAGTTTAAACTACATTGAATATGGGTTTCGTAAGCCCCCAGAGGTGAAAGGTTCTTAGCCTTAGGGTGCCATCTTTCTTCTTCCATAGCATAGGCTCTGGAGTCCAGGACGTGATGCAGAAAAGTAACCCCTAGGATTGGTCATTATACAGTCCGCCATGGCCTTGCTCTGAGGAGTTCACCCAGCTGCGTGAAGGTGAAACCTATAAGAATGGGCAATCTTTAATAAGGCAAAAATATGCTCTGTTGGTTCCCCTATGAAGCAATAAAGGAGGAATACGCCTTTCCAGAGGGGTGGCAAAGGAGAAACACATTGGAATGGGCATTCCACAGCCATCCATCCCCGATGGTCAGAGGAGCCGGCCCAGGAGTGACAGCAGAGCATCCTGCGTGGAAGAAGTCTCAGCACGCAGGGACCCTCTGGGTCAGCTGGAGGGCCTCCTCTCCTAACATTTCAGGATGCTCATCTCTTATAATAGAGCGCAGCCTTGTGATGTGCACATAGATTAGTGATAATTTGGATTTGTAGATAGCCCTGCCGCCCCGTTGATGAAGATAGAAATGGCATTAGTACATAGTGCAAGAAGAGACCTTGTACATTATGTACAGAGCATTGTGATAATGGTGTGCAAGCTTGATGTGTAAACAAGTTTAGTTTCAGGGAAACTAATCCAGCATTGTCCCACACGCAAACATGTGCAAAAGGGCGCTGCTGAAAAATAAGACAATGTCAGAAAACAGCTGCTTCGCTTCATGGGCCTAAACAGGGAATATAACGGGTTAATGTGCCTGCTGCAAAGAACGTGTATCCTGCAGTTCACAGAACTGTATTTTTTGTGGATAGCTCAGTGTGTTACTGCCTTTGTTACAGAGATCATTTTGTTACTTGCAGTTTATGGGTTACAATCCTGATAAAACACCAGACTGCATGATATCGTTTCGAATGTTATGTTTTTTCCCAGTTTGGTTAGAAAAACAGTCTTATTAGTAAAGCCAGTGACAACCAGTGCTTTAAAACAAAAGAAATGTATGTGAGAGAGGGGCCCTGGAGAGAAGTGGGCCAAAATGGACGGTGGTAGTGAGGGAATCCATGGAAAAGGTGGTCATTGAAGGTGGGGAGGGGGCACCAAAAAGGAATGGCCCAGAGGGCACCACCAGCGCTGATGCCGGCCCTGAAGACTAGCATTTAGGTTGTAGACCAATGGAGGAAGAAGTAGGGTTCAAGGGAAGGTGTGGGGAGGGGGGTGACTACGATGAGTATCTGACCCAGGGCCCTTTCCGGGATCAAACAGAAAGGACACCACAGGACCTGAATGCCCATCGCTTGGATGCCAACAGTTGGTTAGGATGCCTACCGGCACAGAATCAGGGAACACAAAGGAAGAATTAGTTATAGGAGGGATCCAGGGTATAAAGCTGTGGGCATATCCCTTTACAGGACGAATTCCCTCACTCACCATAGGTGACATGCTTCAACATATGGGAATCTCCTCCCTGAGGAAAACCTAGTTCCTCTGGGGGCTACAACCTCCTCTCTACGAGGAAGGAGCTCAGGGATGTTTTTGTTTCTAAATCTAGGTGGAATTTACTAAATCCACAAATGATGAGTTAGTGGTAAATGTGAGGAGGGACGCAGCGCAAAAAATAGCTAAATGTGCTGGAAGTGCAATTGAAATTAGTTAGAGAGTGTGAATCACAAACTTTATTCTAATACACGCCCTACTAGGATTAAAAGTAACAGTGCACCAGCAGTATAGATTTAAACCGCTTTGGTGAGATGGGAAAATAGTGGTCCACTATTTTCCATCTCACCAAAGCGGTTTAAATCTATCGATATGCCCACAGCTTTATACTGTGAGGTCTAGTCATTTGGTTCAGATCTGAGAGGTTGATACACATTTTTGTATATAAGTTTTGCTAAAGCTTGTTCATTGACCCCAAGATTTCATACTGTTTTGCGATTACTGTTATGGGGAATAAATCTTGTTGTGGTCATTAAAAGTTCCCTTAGACCCCCTGTTTCGAACTGGACTGTTTATTGGGATCCATGGTAGCCTGTCAGGGAAACAGGAGAAAATAAGGCACTGGAAAGCTGTAGCGGCTGGTGTGCAGTTGGAATGGCGGGTGGGTGGGGGAGTAGTGGTGAGGCAAAGCAAACAGTAAAAAAAAAATGTAAAAAAAAGAGAACTTATCTGTTGCATCGTGCCCGCCAAAATGCCGCCCTTCTGCATCTTCCTCTCTGCAGCACAGGCTTCCAGCCTCTCCTGCGGCCAATCCTCAAGCTGCTCTCATGCATGAGATCAGGATTGGGCAGAGCACCAAGGATTTGCACTCCCAGGGAGACTAAGCGCCTCTGCCCACTCTCTCTCTAACCCGGCAATGTAGCGGGGTTGGGCACAGCTTCACTGCGCATGTGGGTTTGGCCAGCCTGAGACGGCCAGCCAAACCCACATGCGCACTGAAGGCAGTGCTCACCACTCCCCCTCCTGACATACCCCACAATGGCCCCACCCTCAAGATCATTAAATGAAAGTAAAAGAAAGTGATAAAAAAATATTTTTATTTTAACAATTTAAGACTGGCGGGGGGGGGGGGGTTCCTCCACCGTAGCCACTGCTGGAAAGGAGGAAGATGTGGGAGAAAGTGTAAGAAGACACAGTACAGTCATCCAAATAGAAAGGAGATGTGTAAATAGAGAGTCAGGAGAGCAGAGAGTATAAAGACGAGAGAGACACGAGAATAGATAGTGCAGACAAGGGAGGCCAAATACCTATGGAGAGTAGAGGGGCAGATGATGAAGGCAGTTAAGACATTAAAGAGATAACAGAAGAAAGCTGGCACTTGTCCGGTAAAAGGATATGCATTATTTAACGGGGACAACATAATGCTTGTGTATTCCCTACTGTCAGTGTGTACTCTTTGGCCCAAACCACCAAGTGCTGAGGCGAATGCCTATATTAACCTCATCCACTCGTCATGGCTTTGGTCACATTCGTCCACTGGGCTACTTCAAACATGGACCACACATATGCAAATCAGCCTCGTTGGCCTTGCTCCAATAGGAATTGTCCACCCTGACTTGGCAGGCCAGATCTCCTAAAGACAGGGAAACAGACAAATCCCAGATCAGTTTTGACCTAATGGACCATATCCGTGATCAATAACTTGAGAACACGGTGTGCATGGGACCGATGTCAAGGCATACCTGTCACAAGTAGGATGTCTGCTGCAGCAAAGAGTAAAGTGATCGAAGGAATGCTTGACTTAATCTGGCCTAGCGAGAAACATGGTGCAATTCGTGCTGATTTTTCAATGTGGAACAAACTCCCTATGCTGAAAATCAGCGCTTACTGCACGATGTGCTGATTTCCTCCCGTTCGTGGAACTCCACAGAGTTTATATGTAACTCCGTGGAACTCCGCAAAGTGAAACCCTGCGAATTCCGCCCACCCCTAGGATGTGGCCTAAGAATGTTACAAATTTGAGAGCCCAAAGCCCCCAGAGGCCTTTCTCTGTTTCATCCTTTGGTCCTATATTATTATTGAAATGAGCATGGTACATTCTGTGATAAATGTTGGGCTTCAACAGGGCTTGTTTGTGATGGGTTCAGCATTCGGACCTGTGCACCTTTTGGAAGGCACTGAGTTCCTGATTGTTTAAGCTGGTATTGAGGGAGGGAAGCTGCATGCTGTGTGCTCCCCTGTGTTAGTTCGAAATGGCCCTCCTCCTCCTGCCCCAAGCATCTGGGAACACTATTAATGTTGAGTTTCATCCCAGCACCATGTGTTTCCAAATCCTTCTTTTAATTTTGAACAGAGGTCTGGCCTGGCTGCTGCTGGGCGTCTGGCAGACTCCAGGCGATGGGCTCTGCAAGCTGATGAATGCCCAGCTCTGCTCATACATTCATCTCATCCAGACTTCAGTGGCACCGCTGTCATCTCTGGAGACTGGGTGAGGAGGGCTATGGGGAGAAGAGATAGAAGGAGGTGGGAGTGTAGGGAAGGAAGGGCCTGGAGAACATAACAGAGAGGGGGGAGAAGGGGCAGGCGTAAGCCAAAAAGTTGGGAGATAGGCTGAGCATCAGAGGAGAAGCAGAGGCATAAAAAGAGACAGCCACTAGGAGAGAAAAAGATCTCACTAACAGTCATTACTGACAGAGGAAAAGAAGGTAACGGTGCAGTCGAGCAAAAGAAAAGAGGCCAATCAAGGCGTGAGCGCACAGGAGAGAAAAGGAAGCCAGAAAGAGAGGAGAAAGGGAGACCACCGATGGGCAATGAAGGAGGGAAGGCAATCAGACAGGTGATAAGGAGACAAGAAAGAGACCAGAAAGAGGCCCGAAAGACAGGAGCGACGCGGCCGAGCAGCGACCAGTAACACGTTAGCAAAAAGTTTCCAAAGCCAAATGTTCTTGAGTCCTTTTATTGAAGCCACCGCGGATTTGATGGTTGTGGCGAAGAAGATGTTGATGCTGTTCAGGTTGGAGCAGGTTCAGCTCAACTGGTCTCAGAGGCAATGATCAAATAGTTTACGCTACTGGTGCTAGAAGTGAGTTAGCGTCCAGAGTTGGTCCTCAAGAGTACCATACTTTGGGCATAAATCTCTCAAATGTCTGCTTGTGGGTAATAATCTTGGGTATCAAAACCACCAATGGGAACTGTTGTGGTCACTGGACCCATTGGGTCCTATCATCAACTGGATTCACTAAATTTAGGTGTTGTGTCTTCATGGACATTAAACTGTGATAGCCCAACGACAGATGGTTTCCACTGTTCCGGGGTTAGAGTAACCCCGCAAACCTTGGCTGAAATGAAAACCCTGGGTGTTCTTTTTGTGCTGGTAATTGGTGGTAAAGGCTTTTTCAAAGTCTGGCATGTAAAGGGCCATTTGCAAGTTCACCCTCAGGGAAAGTCCTGTGAGGAAGCCGAGTGGCTGATCATGGCCACATGGCTGCAAACCCTCATGATCCCAGGACCAGCTGATTTCCTCAAGTAATCCACTAATGAGAGAGATGGGCTTCACTTTGAAAGTCAAGCAGCTCCTCTCCAGGTTGACACAGTTGCAAGCCTCCTAGCCCATCAGCAGGGCATGTCTATTGTCAGAGGCTTGGTGCCTGCCTGAGGAGAGAGGGCAGTGCAGTAACTTCCAACGTTCTGTTTCTGGTCAGTTCTCTTTCCAACCTGATGCTCCAGAGCTTCCCCAGCCGTCCAGACAAATGCAAAGACTGCTGCTAGACTGTGAGCTCTTTTCCTGTGCAGACAGTTCCAAGTTGGAAGTTGGGACCAATCAAAGGTTGTGTCGTGTAGTTCCTATATACCCTATACAGGATCTGCACGTTCGGATAACATAAACTGTGGGTTTGGTGGCAGACTGGTTCCGGGTACCCTCACCAAATATTTTAGCCTGTTTTTTTTTTTAGCTAGCTCACAGTGCCACTAGAATATCCTCATCGGGGAGAGAATAGTTTCTGGCAACCTCAGAACATGACAACCCTGATCCCTCAGAATCATGTAAACAATACTACCTTTCGCTCAGTCCCTCGTGCTCACTTAGTTGGTCTCAGAGATACACCGAATAAAAAGTCTGGGCGTTTCAATAAGTGCTTATTGAACAGTTGTTATTCTGGTGTAGAATAGATGAGCTGCAACAACCATTAGACAGTAGCAGGGATATAGGATTAGAAGCGCTATGAAAGTAATGGGATGGTAAAGCTCTACCATCTCTCAGTAATCATGAATACATACGAGTATATAAAACACATGATAAAAGTGACACTTTCAAATAACAGTACTGACCAATCGGGGCTGAGTATAACTTCCGGAATTTCTACAAATTAGGGAGGCAACATGCACCAATTGATCAAATAAGTGTTGATCCCAGGAGAGGCAGCTTATAAGTCCTGAGTGGATCTTTTTGTTTCCAGACAGTTCTCAGAATAGGATAAAAGGTGGAGATCACAGGTGACATCGCGGATGAGCACTGGGTGGTGCACAAGGTAGGCTTCCCAAACAAGGGTGGCTTGTTCCTAGGCAGAGCTGCCCAAGCAGTCAGGTGAACTGTGATCACTCCTTTGTTCTTCAGCAGAGAATTCTGTCCTGGCATAGTGAGAATGTGGATTGTCTCAGCCGTCTCATATAGACAACCAGTCTCTTGTCAGCGATGGTATAAGTAAGATATTACATCCGCAGTGTCAACAGGAAGGAAAACCATGTTATAATGAGCCACACTTAAACTTTACACATGCTACAATAGCTGAACCCACCACATACATGCAGGGCAAAGTGAAGACGCCATCAACAGTATACAACCACTGACCTTGTACTGGAAATCCAATGGGAGCGATGTCGTTTTCCATCTCTCACAGTCCCGTACAGTGACCATATACACAAAAATATGAGGGCCTGCGGTAGAAACAGGGGAAAGAGATAAGAGAGAAAACTGAGACACTGGACTCATCACTCCAACTCATCACTTCTGCTGGGAACTGAGGTCTGCAAGACATAATGGGCTAAAGTCGATAAGAGATCTCTTTAGCAACTGCCCATAATAGTCCTATGTTCAACTGCAGCAGCGAAGGGATTTACGATAGTGATGTCTCCGCTCAACAAACTCCCTGCACTGTGTTGTGCAACTTGTTATTCCTGAAGCTAAACATACAAGAGGTGAGTATCGTACAAAATGTGTTCATCGACACTTCGCTCTCAAGTATGATAATGGCCTCACGTTTCCTCACAATGGGATTTCTGTGGAAGATAAGTTTGTTGGTCCTAAATTAATGTGCCACTGCACAGTAATTGGAATACATTAATACTCTGTGATTGCTAACTTGCCACCTCTTCCAAACATTATTGAAACTCTGAATACTTTATGCATAATCATAAACATATAGCATGTGCGATATAGTTCTGACTAAAGAGTATTTCCGGTTCGATGACCTGATCACCGTGAGTATAATGATAATCCCAGTCTTTGCAAAAGTTCAAGTTAAAGGTTCAAAATAGTCCAAAGTTCATTTTCACAGCAAGACTCTGCTTCAGAATGCTTTGCTGCGTCCCTAATGTCCTTCAAAAAACAACTGCAAAGGGGAGCAGCAGCTCTTTACAAAGGAAATCCTAGACCTATGTAGCAAGGTCCTTTCTCTGCAACATAGCACCTCTTTCACCCAGTAAAGACGATGTGGATCATGAAGGAGGTTATGACCCAGAAATCCAAGATGGCTACTGCATCTGCAAACTACAATGCAGCTCAGGGCCTGCTGGGAAATGTAGTTTGTTGTCAGGGCACTGCCGCATAATGCATTCTCCAAGCACACAGAGTTTCTCTCCAGACACTGCTTACTCAGTCTTGAAATGTGAGCAGGCCTCCAGCCATGTTTCCTGACAGACCTTCTCCCAGGGGTATAGGAAAGAGGCCTGTGCCATACTATGCATCCCTACTGAGATAGGCAGTAGGCCGCTTCTGTTTTTGTAGCATTCCCGCCAATGCTTGCAGTCCTTCTGGGTTGTATGAGGCAGGGGCAGGCTGGGACAATTCTGTCCCTTCACAGTAAGAGTCAACAAGCACAAGACTCGGTCACAGCGCGGAGGTGAATGACCTAAAGGAGGCTAAAGAAAAGGAGTCTCTGGAAAGTAAGTAGGGGTAACGAACTTGCTGGCTACTTTCTGTACTGCACAGATGGACATAGGAATAGTAGTGGAAAAAACACTTGTAAGTGTTGCGACCACATCTGGCTGGTGACTAAAGAATGATGGGAAATGGCCGTGAGCCCTCATCTGCTGCCATGCTTTTGTGGGGAGGAATCCGGGCCGTACTCGGGAGCCAGACGCAGACCTAGAAAAAGTGCTCAAACTAGACCCCCCTCCCTTCGTCTCCTCGCCCAACCTCTTTCCATCCATCCATCCATTCTCTCTTTCTCTCCTCTCTTTCTTCTGCCTCTTTGTTCCCTTTCTCTCTACCTTCTGCATCCATCCTTCTCTTGCTTTCTCTTAAGAAGCCTTCCTTCGCCTGCTACTTTGGGTGCTGGGTAAAGTGACCAAGGCACCCAGAGAGGCCTCAGGCTTTCAATACCAGCCTCCAAGGGCACCAGCCCGCCGGGGAATTGCCCGGTGGAATAAAGCACCCGCCTGGCCATGAACGCAATAGCATTGATCAGTTGAGCCTTGCCGCCTCACCCCTGCGTGTCTACGGCCACACAGTATTGCCTTGCAATCTGATCTAGGTCACAAGTCATGTGATGTTATTTGCTGTGATGATGTCAGGTTAAAGGTCATGATGTCATTTCCTGTTCTTCTGCAAGTTAGCATGTTGAGAGAGACCTCCTTTTGGTCATAGAATGTTGGCATGTATGCTGTGTCCCTGCACTGTACACAGTCGCCACCAACTAGTGCAGAGAGGAATTGGGGAGCACTGTTTGCTGCTTCATGTGCAAAACCGCATGAGTTGTTTTGAAAAAGGGGCTGGGGCTGGGTGTGGCCACGGGGCAGGTGTTAAGCTCTGTTATTTCAATGAATTTGTTTTTTTCTGGCTCCAAGTCCTCCTAGACAATATGATTAGTTGATTTGTTTAGAAAACCAATTTGGTGGTTACGGCTATCACCACCCCACATATTTCCATCCTCACAGCATCTATATATGACACATCAGGGAGGTGTCTTCCTTAAGTTAAGGGAGCCTAGATGGCTCCATCACCAGACGTCAAGGGGTAATGCAAGGTTGTAACACCATCCCCTGCGGTGCAGACGGGCCCCAACCTCTGGGCAGTGCATCATTTGTAAACAAATATGTGCCGACCCCAAAGACTTGTTCAGAAACCCGTCGCCAGTGCTGTCCAATGGCGCAGTTGCTGAACACCAAGGCTGATAGTCTTTATTCCACCTTATGCCTCTTTTATCCTCCACTCCTACTTTCCTGTCTCTTTATCTCATGAATATCAAGACTGTTAGTCTTTATTCCACCTTATGCCTCTTTTATCCACCACTCTTCCCTTCATGTCTCTTTATCTCATGACTACCAATGCTGTTAGTCCTTATTCCACCTTATGTCTCTTTTATACACTACACTTCCTGTCTCTATATCTCATGAATACCAAGGCTGTTAGTCCTTATTCCGCCTCATGTCTTGTTCATCAACCACACTACACTCCCCCTTTATATGTCCTGCAAGATCTTTTTCACTCTTGCTTTTTTTCTCTTTGTCACTGTTTTCAGTCTCTTGTTCTCTTCCTTCACCCTCTTCGGCCATTCTCTTTCTTGTTCTGAGTCAAAGTCTGATGGAAAAATAAGTCCTGAAACCCAGCTTCAACCACTGAGTCATATTAAGTACTGCATCAGGGGTGTCTGCCCTGCCCAAGGCTCAAGCCTTATAAAGGTATTTCAGCGATTTTAAGCGTCCCTGCGAAACGTATTTGTGCTCAGAAACCGATCATTGAATTCTGTGAACAGTAGTCTTGGTTCAATACAGTGGAGCCAGCAGAAGTAGTGCAGATAACACATCTGAACACACCGGTATCTGCTACCTGCTTCCAAGCCCAGAACTGACAAGGTAGAGCTCTGGCGACTTAGGGGAAGAATAACTTTACTGCATCTTTGGGGCACTGCCAGAAACAGCAGAGATGGCTACAGTATGTCTGTGCCAGTCATGACGTGGGCTATATGGGGTGAAGTGTGTTCTACAAGTATATTGTACCAGGTGGTACTATGAAGCATAGACACTGCCATACACTCTTTAATAGAGGAAAATGATAAACAGGCGGTGTGAGTGTGCAGCGGACATGTGCAGCAGGCAGGGTGTCCGCTATTACCATGCCTAAACTCTCTTGTTTACAATCCTTCCACCTACACACCACCAAACATCCGGAGTAACACTCACACACGATACTCCTGCTTTGGCTGAGGTATGTCTTTTATGTCTAATACTAGGATTGGTTTCGGCTTCACCCCTTCCTTGGACATCATGTGCCACAAATATTTACATTTTCTCACATAAAAACATTATAGGCTTTGTGCTTAGCAAGACATACCCCAGGTTTCAAAATAATGCAATTTTGATATCTTATAGATTCACCCAAGCCATCGCAGAGTGCATTGTTGCTCTTGGCCATGGCATTGTGCAGGCCATTTTGCTCCTTGACCTGCAGACTAGAACAGCGGTCCTGTATCACTTAAGCGCCATGTGCTATTTGCATCTTAGAACGTACAACTTCTTGGCTGCCACATGAAGTATGGCTGGGTACAAAGCAAACACAAAAAGTTGCTGGAAGGAGCATGAAACTTTTCAACCACTCACTCCCAGTCACAGATCTAGCTTCAATCCATCGTTCTGTGTCTCACTTCGCCACCTCAGTTTGGACCAAGCCTCATGCAAATCCGTCTTGACCCTGTTCCTCATGGGAACCATCCAGCCCAAACTGCCAAGCCAGGTCTTCCCGGGACCGGAAACAAGCATCCTGGGACCGGTTTCAGGGTAACACCCCCTCATCAGCCAGGCTAGCTTGAATCCAGTGCCATGATGAGCATGAGACCCACGTCTGGGCAGATCCTGCCAACTTAGAGGGAACAAAGCAAACACAAGGAGATGATGGACAGAGTGCTGAAACTTTTCAACCATTCGCTCCTGGTCACTAATCTGGGTTTAATCCATTGTTCTTTTGCTCACTATGCTACCCCAGGCTGGGTACCGCTTCCCCTAAACCCCAGGCCTCCTATAAAATACCCACACACACATACATGTTATCCTGGTACATACAGGCACATGTGGCCCAGGCCACAATTTTATGCAACTCATATCTCTTTCAAAATACTTTGATTTTAACATGAGACCCTCAAGTTTCTAAGCGCTTATATTGACACATCTCTTTATCATTCTGACAGTTTTGAATAATCCGGTCATGTGGCTTTGCATCACTGTTTACCACATGGCTTTTTATGTCACTTTTCATGCAATTGTTGTACACAATGTAAACAGGACTTTATGCAGCAAATCCAGTTCCTAACATCTTTCTTGGTTTTGGCTGATGTTGGGCGATTGGCTGTCTTTGCCACATCCTTCCTGCATCTAGCGTTTTGGCTCACTGCTTCAACCCTTAGATTCTTTTTAGGTCGAGCCTAGCACAGCGGACATTCACTGCTCTCGGAAAACAACCTCTTGGAATCACTCTGGACTTTTCACACGCTCGTGCGTGTGGTTTTTTTTCTGCATTATTTCAATTGGTCTTTGCATGTGTCTTTCTAAAACAACAGCACGTAATTGGGCAAAGGCGGCTGCATGTCCCACCTTTCCCAGTAAATATATCTGCCCATGGCCTACGGCTTGCGGTTACGAGCAGGGCCACCATCTGTTTTTAATTAGCGCTTTTGCCGCGCTGCCCTGCTCACTCGCTCCCGCTTCTCTCTCGTGTCATTCTTTTTAACCACCCTCCCTTTACATGCCACATGCACACGCACATCCCTGCCAATGCTCTGTTTGCAATGAGAAACTTGTGCATTCGCTGTCATGCTAGGCCCATTGCTGTCGACTTGTAGAAGGAGGAAGACAGAAGAATCGTGTTTTGACAGTGGCGACCGAGGCAGAGGTAGCGAGGCCTCTGCTTACACACACGGCTCCTGATTCTCTACTGTGCTCGCTTTCTGATTTGGTACTGGCATTATATAATGCAATCTTAACTTTAAGGCAAGCACCCTATTAATCTTATGTTTGACCTCACAACCGCAGGTTCGAACCCCAGCGCGTCTGCTCAGCCTTTCATCCATCCTACCAGAGACCGACGGACTAATTAACATTCATTTGGTTGGCAATAAACATCTGTTACTCTGCACCAAGATGCAGCATGCTCCAGCCCCGCCTTCACTTGCACACTGGGATACCTCACTTTCGCCTCCTTTCGATTCAGCTCCTGACTTTCTTTACTATGCTCGCTTTTTGATTTGGTACTGATTTGGTACTGGCATTATGTAATAGGAGCCAGCAGCGGCGGCACACTGGCTGCCATCTGTTTTGGGTCTGGTTTCATTTCCAGACCTTGCGGCTTTCATTAAAAGGCGCGTCCCCTCCACCCCACCTCCACAAGAGTGCGCTTTCATTTTCTCTAAAACACAAAGGAACAGAAACTAAATCAATTACTGTGACATCTTACTTTTCAGCGGATTCGTCAGCACCATCTAATGAGCGGGCCTTGGCCAACAAGCCTACCCTGGAAGGGAACAAGCACCTGCTACAGTAGTTAAAGCTCTTTAAAGACCACTCATGTCTTGGGGAGGAAGGGAACGATCCTCGTGGGGTTTCAGCAAATAGCTACATTGTGATGCTTAACCATTTGTTGACCGCATGATCATGCTTCTGGTTAAACAAAACAGACGAACGTTAGCAATCCGCATTTTACCCGAACTGTTGTGGAGAAAAACCAAACATCTACAGCAGGTAGGTACAGCGTATCTCTACAGAGTGCATCTTTTCGCTCCCCCACCTCAGGAATCTGCAAGCACGTCTCCTTTCATTCCTTTTTATTTTTTGCATTATGTAGCGCGAATGATGGTATCAATGCACTTTACATAAGTACTAGTTCCATTACAGAAATCTGCCCGGTGGGTGATAATGTGCTGCATGGCTAAACACTTATAAGGTCCCAAAGGCGAGACCTATTGGCTATGCCAATGCCAGGGGCAGTTTCTCCCTGAGGGCGTCGGGGCTCCGCCCCTGTTACATTCAACAAAAGTGCTCAATGCTCATATTTTAATAAATAAAAAATACCCATTTTTTTTAGTCGTCTAAATGATATATACTCTGCCAGTAGTGAACACAGGGCACTCTCTGCCCCACTCATAGACACTGCTTCCGTGACCGTGGCTGTTTTGGAGTAAGGATGTATGTCACGTGACTCTCTCCTTGCATGCTCCCTGGGTGGGCCCAAAGAAGCCTAGGTGTTTGCCGCCGACAACCTCACAGCCCCGAAGGCTGTGATCTCCTCAGCTCGGCAAAGACCTAGCTTCAGGGCCCAGTCTTCACCCCCTGATGGCGTGGAGGCAAAGTTAGCCCCAGGCGTTTTAAAAACAAGCCCGGTATCACTAACCCTGCACGTCCGTCAGGGAGTGGAGAGTTTGTCACCGCACCCATTCCCAACTCGTCCCAGGGTGTGGTGGGACCCCCCCTGTGATGAGTTGGGAAAGGGGTGTGGCAGGCGGGAAGCTGAGGAATGGAGTCTGCGCAGACTCTACCTCAGACTGCTTCGCGCACGTGAGTCTGCACTGTCCACTGTGGGGGAACTCACTGGAAGGAAGCCATTTGATTAACTGTCATGATTCGACTCCAGCGAGACGGACACGGACTGCACTTAGAGTGGACTCCGAGAGTCTAGAGACAGCCCATCATTACTGAAGTGCACCGCTGGCAGCGGCTAGCCCCAGTGGTTCGTCCCAGTGGTTCCTGCTCGCTGCCGCCACAGCACTGACTCAACGGAGCATTGCCTGTCAGGCCTCCGAATTCACACAATGCACACCTTGGCTTTGCCAAGGGAGGCGCGCTGGCCAAGCAGACATGCACAGTTGTGCTTCGCTGGCGGTCTGGCGCAATTTGTACATGTTCTAACCCTATTTAGCGGTCGCAAATGGCCGATTCTCCGTTTGTGGCCTTTAGAAGGGTCGTACATCCGGCCCATGGAGCCTTCCACCTAGATGCCAATGCAATGCGAGGAAACACAGCCGCACATCGTGTCACCATTTCACTTGCATTTAAGGAAGGGTTTTAACTACGTTGACGCCCCACTGTAACATCCCTGGTTGCATGTCGGCTCCGGGACCTTTGTTACACTGCTCCTCTTGGAAGTAAAATGGGAAACAAAGGGCGGATGTTCGAGGGAGATGGTGCTTCCTGGCCGGAAGCTGGGGTGGGGCTCGCGCTTGGCTCGGAGTTCTTTAGGGGTCAGGCTTGTGACGAGCATCTCCTGTCCTTAAAATGCGGGGCTGGGTGTCCCTGTGGCTGGGAATGCTCTCCGGGCTAAAAGAATACCTTGGAAGCTCGTGGAAGAAAAATGCATTTAACTGTAGAAAGAAATGAGGCAAAAAGCGAGTCAGACTTTGAAGTTTTAATTTGTTCTGCTGCACGAGTTGCAGAGAGATTGAAGGAGAGATGCACTGGAGTTGTAAAGAGAGATGGCAGAAAGAAAGGTATGGAAAGAGGAGAAAGAGGAAAGAGGGAAGAGGGAGAAAGAGAAGAGGAGGTGGTGAAAGGAAACAGGTAAGAAAAGGAAAGGCGAGAGAAAGCGGACGTGTGACCCCAAAAATACCAGATGTAAAACTTATTAAGGAGAGAAGAGGGGAAGAGAATAAAAAAGATGTAACTGATAAAGAACATATTTTTAGGAATTGTAATAGTAGTATGCCGTAGCTTTTATTTTTCACATAAAGTAGGGAAGTCCTGCCCCTTGAAGAACCCCCCTGATCCCTAAGTGAGACATAACTTGATTTCAAACGAGATAAATATATCACAAGTATTCAGAGCACATTCTCCAGGCTTCGCTGATGCGCTCATATAACTTGATAATCATTCAAATAAACCCGATGCAACTGTCAAAACAAGAGCATCTGTGCAGGCCGATAAAGGCAAGGACATTAACTCATGGCTCCCAATGCGCTCTCCGAGGTGCTGCCTGCCGGGAGAGTGCTCTCTCTTAAAGGGGCCTCGCCAGAGAGGAAGGAACGCAGGCCTCTCCTGCACCCTAGGAGCCCCTGCCTGCCGGGAGAGTGCTCTCTCTTAAAGGGGCCTCGCCAGAGAGGAAGGGACGCAGGCCTCTCCTGCACCCTAGCAGCCCCTGCCTGCCGGGAGAGTGCTCTCTCTTAAAGGGGCCTCGCCAGAGAGGAAGGGACACAGGCCTCTCCTGCACCCTAGCAGCCCCTGCCTGCCGGGAGAGTGCTCTCTCTTAAAGGGGCCTCGTCAGAGAGGAAGGAACGCAGGCCTCTCCTGCACCCTAGCAGCCCCTGCCTGCCGGGAGATTGCTCTCTCTTAAAGGGGCCTCGTCAGAGAGGAAGGAACGCAGGCCTCTCCTGCACCCTAGCAGCCCCTGCCTGCCGGGAGAGTGCTCTCTCTTAAAGGGGCCTCGCCAGAGAGGAAGGAACGCAGGCCTCTCCTGCACCCTAGCAGCCCCTGCCTGCCGGGAGAGGGCTCTCTCTTAAAGGGGTCTCGCCAGAGAGGAAGGAACGCAGGCCTCTCCTGCACCCTAGCAGCCCCTGCCTGCCGGGAGAGTGCTCTCTCTTAAAGGGGCCTCGCCAGAGAGGAAGGGACGCAGGTCTCTCCTGCACCCTAGCAGCCCCTGCCTGCCGGGAGAGGGCTCTCTCTTAAAGGGGCCTCGCCAGAGAGGAAGGAACGCAGGCCTCTCCTGCACCCTAGCAGCCCCTGCCTGCCGGGAGAGTGCTCTCTCTTAAAGGGGCCTCGCCAGAGAGGAAGGAACGCAGGCCTCTCCTGCACCCTAGCAGCCCCTGCCTGCCGGGAGAGTGCTCTCTCTTAAAGGGGCCTCGCCAGAGAGGAAGGAACGCAGGCCTCTCCTGCACCCTAGCAGCCCCTGCCTGCCGGGAGAGTGCTCTCTCTTAAAGGGGCCTCGCCAGAGAGGAAGGAACGCAGGCCTCTCCTGCACCCTAGCAGCCCCTGCCTGCCGGGAGAGTGCTCTCTCTTAAAGGGGCCTCGCCAGAGAGGAAGGAACGCAGGCCTCTCCTGCACCCTAGCAGCCCCTGCCTGCCGGGAGAGTGCTCTCTCTTAAAGGGGCCTCGCCAGAGAGGAAGGAACGCAGGCCTCTCCTGCACCCTAGCAGCCCGTGCCTGCCGGGAGAGTGCTCTCTCTTAAAGGGGCCTCGCCAGAGAGGAAGGAACGCAGGCCTCTCCTGCACCCTAGCAGCCCCTGCCTGCCGGGAGAGTGCTCTCTCTTAAAGGGGCCTCGCCAGAGAGGAAGGAACGCAGGCCTCTCCTGCACCCTAGCAGCCCCTGCCTGCCGGGAGAGTGCTCTCTCTTAAAGGGGTCTCGCCAGAGAGGAAGGGACGCAGGCCTCTCCTGCACCCTAGCAGCCCCTGCCTGCCGGGAGAGTGTTCTCTCTTAAAGGGGCCTCGCCAGAGAGGAAGGAACCAGGCCTCTCCTGCACCCTAGCAGCCCCTGCCTGCCGGGAGAGTGCTCTCTCTTAAAGGGGCCTCGCCAGAGAGGAAGGAACGCAGGCCTCTCCTGCACCCTAGCAGCCCCTGCCTGCCGGGAGAGTGCTCTCTCTCTTAAAGGGGCCTCGCCAGAGAGGAAGGAACGCAGGTCTCTCCTGCACCCTAGCAGCCCCTGCCTGCCGGGAGAGGGCTCTCTCTTAAAGGGGTCTCGCCAGAGAGGAAGGAACGCAGGCCTCTCCTGCACCCTAGCAGCCCCTGCCTGCCGGGAGAGTGCTCTCTCTTAAAGGGGCCTCGCCAGAGAGGAAGGAACGCAGGCCTCTCCTGCACCCTAGCAGCCCCTGCCTGCCGGGAGAGTGCTCTCTCTTAAAGGGGCCTCGCCAGAGAGGAAGGAACGCAGGCCTCTCCTGCACCCTAGCAGCCCCTGCCTGCCGGGAGAGTGCTCTCTCTTAAAGGGGCCTCGCCAGAGAGGAAGGAACGCAGGCCTCTCCTGCACCCTAGCAGCCCCTGCCTGCCGGGAGAGTGCTCTCTCTTAAAGGGGCCTCGCCAGAGAGGAAGGAACGCAGGCCTCTCCTGCACCCTAGCAGCCCCTGCCTGCCGGGAGAGTGCTCTCTCTTAAAGGGGCCTTGCCAGAGAGGAAGGAACGCAGGCCTCTCCTGCACCCTAGCAGCCCCTGCCTGCCGGGAGAGTGCTCTCTCTTAAAGGGGCCTCGCCAGAGAGGAAGGAACGCAGGCCTCTCCTGCACCCTAGCAGCCCCTGCCTGCCGGGAGAGTGCTCTCTCTTAAAGGGGTCTCGCCAGAGAGGAAGGAACGCAGGCCTCTCCTGCACCCTAGCAGCCCCTGCATGCCGGGAGAGTGCTCTCTCTTAAAGGGGCCTCGCCAGAGAGGAAGGGACGCAGGCCTCTCCTGCACCCTAGCAGCCCCTGCCTGCCGGGAGAGTGTTCTCTCTTAAAGGGGCCTCGCCAGAGAGGAAGGAACCAGGCCTCTCCTGCACCCTAGCAGCCCCTGCCTGCCGGGAGAGTGCTCTCTCTTAAAGGGGCCTCGCCAGAGAGGAAGGAACGCAGGCCTCTCCTGCACCCTAGCAGCCCCTGCCTGCCGGGAGAGTGCTCTCTCTCTTAAAGGGGCCTCGCCAGAGAGGAAGGAACGCAGGCCTCTCCTGCACCCTAGCAGCCCCTGCCTGCCGGGAGAGTGTTCTCTCTTAAAGGGGCCTCGCCAGAGAGGAAGGAACGCAGGCCTCTCCTGCACCCTAGCAGCCCCTGCCTGCCGGGAGAGGGCTCTCTCTTAAAGGGGCCTCGCCAGAGAGGAAGGAACGCAGGCCTCTCCTGCACCCTAGCAGCCCCTGCCTGCCGGGAGAGTGTTCTCTCTTAAAGGGGCCTCGCCAGAGAGGAAGGAACCAGGCCTCTCCTGCACCCTAGCAGCCCCTGCCTGCCGGGAGAGTGCTCTCTCTTAAAGGGGCCTCGCCAGAGAGGAAGGAACGCAGGCCTCTCCTGCACCCCAGCAGCCCCTGCCTGCCGGGAGAGTGCTCTCTCTTAAAGGGGCCTCGCCAGAGAGGAAGGAACGCAGGCCTCTCCTGCACCCTAGCAGCCCCTGCCTGCCGGGAGAGGGCTCTCTCTTAAAGGGGCCTCGCCAGAGAGGAAGGAACGCGGGCTTCTCCTGCACCCTAGCAGCCCCATCAGGACGCGTCCCAGCATCTTCTGCCTTTGATGACGTCTGTTCGAATGTTGATCCCCATTGTGACATCATTCACTACAGGGCCCTTTTCATGAATGGCCTTAGGGAGCACACACAAAGCAAAATGTCTCTCAATGAAATGAAGAAACGGAGGCTCAGGGGACAAAGTGAATGTGTTCAGTTTGGTGAAGTGAGGAGGCGGGGAAGTTAAAGCCTGGGTCATGATGCACGGGTGGAAATGACCAATTTCACAATATTATCTCCTCACAGTACTTTCGCTGCTGTAGTATATTGCATTCTTGGAAATGTTTTGTGTTTGGCTCGAGCGGAGTGCCCTCGCTCAGCTACACTATGTGTAATAAGGTCTTGTTATTGTGTTAACCTGTTCTTCCACGAGAACGGTTCCAGCTGCAAGCAGCGGTCCCCTTCCAGCGACCGAATGATGTTGGGATCCCGGCTGGCAGGTCGTGTTGTCGTGGGCTTCATTAGAAGAAAATAAACATTACCTTCGACTTCCATCCTGCCGTGTCAGCATGCATCTGTTCCAGCTGCTGAAGAGGGTGGAACACCTGCCCAGTGGGTGCATGTCAGTCTTCTGGGCTTTGTATTTTGGGGGGCGCGGTCCGTCCTACAACCTTTGTTCTTGCTTGGACTGCCCTAGCCGTTGGCAGAGCTCATGTGATCACTAAAAGATTGTTCAGAAGCGGTCCTGGGAGAGGGGCTTCTGCTCCACCCACATGTTCGTCTATTTCAGGGGCATTTGATTGGTCAGTGGGTGTATGAGCTCATGAAGTAGTTCCTTTCCTTCTAAATGATTGAGACATTGTAAACGCAGACTCCGTGTCTGAAACTGTAGGAAGCGGCTTTACATTATATAACCCATGACAAATACAGCGGGGAGGGGCTTCGCGTGGTATAAACCATGACAAATACAGCGGGGAGGGGCTTCGCGTGGTATAAACCATGGCAAATACAGCGGGGAGGGGCTTTGCAGGGTATAACCCATGACAAATACGGCGGGGAGGGGCTTTGCGTGGTATAAACCATGACAAATACAGCGGGGAGGAGCTTTGCGTGGTATAAACCATGACAAATACGGCGGGGAGGGGCTTTGCGTGGTATAACCCATGACAAATACGGCGGGGAGAGGCTTTGCGTGGTATAACCCATGACAAATACGGCGGGGAGGGGCTTTGCGTGGTATAAACCACGACAAATACAGCGGGGAGGAGCTTTGCGTGGTATAACCCATGACAAATACAGCGGGGAGGGGCATTGCGTGGTATAACCCATGACAAATACGGCAGGGAGGGGCTTTGCGTGGTATAACCCATGACAAATACGGCGGGGAGGGGCTTTGCGTGGTATAAACCATGGCAAATACAGCGGGAAGGAGCTTTGGGTGGTATAAACCACGACAAATACAGCGGGGAGGAGCTTTGCGTGGTATAACCCATGACAAATACAGCGGGGAGGGGCATTGCGTGGTATAAACCATGGCAAATTCAGCGGAAAGGAGCTTTGGGTGGTATACACCATGACGAATAGAGCGGGAAGGGGCTTTGCATGGTATAACCCATGACAAATACAGCGGGGAGGGGCTTTGAGTGGTATAAACCATGACAAATACAACGGGAAGGGGCTTTGCTTGGTATAAACCATGACAAATGCAGCGGGAAGGGTCTTTACACCAGTTGGCAACGCCCATTGGGCTCAAAGGGTTTCAGCCCCCCCGTCGTGGGTGTCAGTCCGGGCTGAAACTGTTTCCAGGGCGCACACACAGCCGCACCCAAGTACTTCACAGATCTTTAAAAGACCATTTAGTTGTTAACAAGGCTTTGTTGTTCTTACACCCCTTCTTAGAGCTCCTGCATCTTCACTCTGCCGATTGCTGAAAGAATTGCCCCCCCCTGAAATTTTTATTAGCCCCCCCCCCATCCCCGAAATTTCACACTAGTTGCGCCTCTGGGTATAACACCACAAAAAATGCAGCGGGAAGGGGCTTTGCGTGGTATAACACATGACAAGTACAGCGGGGAGGGGCTTTGCGTGGTATAACACATGACAAGTATAGCGGGAAGGGGCTTTGCGTGGTATAACACATGACAAGTATAGCGGGAAGGGGCTTTACATGGCATAACACCACGACAAATACAGCGGGAAGGAGCTTTGTGTGGTATAAACCGTTGACAAATACAGCGGGAAGGGGCTTTGCATGCTATAAACCATTGCAAATACAGCGGGAAGGGGCTTTGCGTGGTATAACACATGACAAGTATAGCGGGAAGGGGCTTTGCGTGGTATAACACATGACAAGTATAGCGGGAAGGGGCTTTACATGGCATAACACCACGACAAATACAGCGGGAAGGAGCTTTGTGTGGTATAAACCGTTGACAAATACAGCGGGAAGGGGCTTTGCATGCTATAAACCATTGCAAATACAGCGGGAAGGGGCTTTGCGTGGTATAACACATGACAAGTATAGCGGGAAGGGGCTTTGCGTGGTATAACACATGACAAGTATAGCGGGAAGGGGCTTTACATGGCATAACACCACGACAAATACAGCAGGAAGGGGCTTTGTCTGGTATAACACCACGACAAATACAGCAGGAAGGGGCTTTGCGTGGTATAACACCACGACAGATACAGCAGGAAGGGGCTTTGCCTGGTATAACACCACGACAGATACAGCGGGAAGGGGCTTTGCATGGTATAAACCATGGCAAATACAGCGGGAAAGGGCTTTGCGTGGTATAAACCATGACATACAGCGGGAAAGGGCTTTGCATGGTATAACACCATACAAATACAGCGGGAAGGGGCTCTGGGTGGAATAAACCAGGGCAAATACAGCGGGAAGGGGCTTTGTGTGCTATAAACATTGCAAATACAGCGGGAAGGGGCTTTGCATGGTATAACACCATGACAAATACAGTGGGAACGGGCTTTGCGTGGTATAAACCATGACAAATACAGCTGGAAGGAGCTTTGCGTGGTATAACACCATGACAAATACAGTGGGAACGGGCTTTGCGTGGTATAAACCATGACAAATACAGCTGGAAGGAGCTTTGCGTGGTATAACACCATGACAAATACAGTGGGAACGGGCTTTGCGTGGTATAAACCATGACAAATACAGCTGGAAGGAGCTTTGCGTGGTATAACACCATGACAAATACAGTGGGAACGGGCTTTGCGTGGTATAACACCATGACAAATACAGTGGGAACGGGCTTTGCGTGGTATAAACCATGGCAAATACAGCTGGAAGGAGCTTTGCGTGGTATAACACCATGACAAATACAGTGGGAACGGGCTTTGTGTAGTATAAACCATGGCAAATACAGCTGGAAGGAGCTTTGCGTGGTATCCATGACAAATACAGTGGGAACGGGCTTTGCGTGGTGTAACTGTAAGGTGACATGTTTGGTGTGAAGACAGCACACAAATAAAAAACGTTAAGTAATCTTTCAATATTGGGTGAGCTTAAAAGCAGTAACACCAGCAATACATTCTGTCTAAAAGTTTTCATTTTACTTGAATAGAGAGTCTGCAGAAGTTGGGGACAGGTGGTCCTGGTGGTACTACAACAGAGACGAGAGGGGGTGGCCAGTGGAGTCGAGGACCAGGGTTTCTTGGGGTCACCGCGGCATGCTCTGTTTTTGCATCCATCTCCTTGCAGACCTTGTCCAACCAATGCCAGCGCCTCTCAGTGGACCTTTAAATGTCATTATTGCCTCTGCCCATCCATCAGCACAGGATCGTCTGATTGGTTTTATGTGATGATAAATGTCAAGCTCACACCAGGGCGATCATTAATGAGCTGATGGACTCCTTGGATGCCTCGGGCTGGCCTTTGTAGCCCGGCATGGGCAGGTCGGTGTGAGGCGAGTAGTGTTCAACTCTTGGCTGCAAGAAAAGAAACTGCTCCAAGGCTCAGAAAGAAGCCAAGGGTTCATCTGCACAGAGGTGCAAAAGCATCGTCTTCATGGAGAATTAGACTCGTCTGTAAGGAGAACTGGAGATTGTTGGGCAAGCTTTGTTGGTGACTATAAAGGTTATCCCTAGGACCAGGGCAGGACCAATCCTTGATTGTGGCTGTATGACATGGCATGGAGGGTGGCATGTGAAACAGCATCAGAGCCTTGGCTGGGCGAGGGAAAGGGTTGCCAGGATAGTGGGTCACGTTGCTTCAGACAAGTCCAGCTCCTTCTATGGAGCGGGGCGAGGACACCTGCAAGGGGACTGAAGCCAAAACTGGTCTTCACAGTGTGCACAGAACCTCCATTGTGCATCTTATCCAATATGACCTTGCAGAAGACACCACTAATACTCAATGATTCTCCATGTACCCCACAAGTAATGAGCACAATCGCACAGCGCACATGAGGAAGGAAAGAGGCCCAGTTATGGAAGATTGGACAAATGTCAACAGCATCCTCAGTGGACATCTCTCTCCCAGGGGCACAAAGCATCATTGTTGTGGTCTCGAGGCCGAGGAGGCTAGAATGCAGAGAACAGAAGCCGTGCGCGATGGTCAACTTTCCAAGATGGACTTTGCTCCAAGAAGAGCTTCTACGAGAATGGAAGAGATGTGGTTCTACTTGCATTGTCAGGCGAGTGGCTGCATGGAAGACGGCCATGAATGGTTCAAGGGTGGCACCTCAGAGTCTGGCTAGAAAGGCACTGCTCCTAACAATGTGCAAGAGAGTGAGAGCTCTTAAGGAGGAGGCTAGCGAGTGGCTTAAGACGTTGGGTTTGAAAAGTCATACAAAGCTGGTGTGATAGAAGACTCTTAGATTTCTTTTTTGCATGATCTTTGAAGGTGCGTCTTGGTCGGGTTAACGAAGGTAGGCCCTGAACATCCAGGATTCACTGGTATTTTCAATGGCATATGAGACCTTAGATGCAAACTACCATGTGCCGTTAACGCTTGAGGTATAGTTCTATGATATTCTTCTACTGATGTCCCCTAAAGACTCCATGTACAGATGTTGTGTATATATGGTGGTAAGATGAGGTCCATGGGGAATCTGCACTTGACAGGGAACAGTAGGATTTTAATGCATTCCTATAGCTCTATCACATTCTGTTGGTCAGGAAGAAAAATTGAGGGCAACTTTATAGTTGCCCATGTGGACAGTGAGGGTGCCAAAAATAACCTAGTGAGTAGTGATTCAAAGGGATGGTAGAAGTTAAAGGATAATCGGGGAGTAGGGCAAGCTTTCTATTTGATCTGTAGATCATCATCAATCACTTCCTATGTTGCTGTTTTGGTACTGCAGGGTGGGGGAGGCGGGTTTGTAGGTAGACGGGTCCATCAGTATATGCTTGAAGATGCAGCGCTCTCAAGGACTTAGTTGGGAAAAAACAGCAGTGTAATGGGGCAGAAGTTGATCAGGTCACCTTCCCCTAAATTGGATTGTTTGAAGAGTGGTAGGATAGCTCCAGTTTTCAGAGATGCGTGGAAGATGTTGGACCAAAGGGAAACTCTGACGAAATCCAGTTAGGGAACGAGAATCCTTAGAGAGATGACGTTTATGAAAGAGATGTACAGTGTGTTATCATCCTGTGAAGTCGCTGTTTGGTGTTTGTGATCAACGTATCATTTAGATTTTTGAGATGCGAGATGTTTGCAAGAATGCCAATGCCGAGATGGGTTGGAAGAAAGCCATCAGAATGTTGCATCGAGGGATGATAGAGTGCAGTGCAACAAGGCCACTGTTATGGCTCATGGTCTTGATTTCTTTGATGCAGACAGGGTTTATGCTGGTCAGTTTTTCAATGGGTTGGGACATAACAGGCGGGTGAGGGAGGATGTTTGCAATACTTGACTATCACACAAGAGGCTTAATCGTCAGATTGCATTGTGTGGAATGAATGTTTACAGGCACAAAAAGCGACACTGAAGATTGAAGATTGTTTGAGAATTTTGGGAGTTCTGGATCCATTCAAGTTTTCCGATTTGTCGCTCGCTGGAGTCTTATGAATACTAGGGGAGGGTGGGTTTTGGTTGGAGCAGGAGTAAGCGAGGGATCAGAGAGTAGAGCAAAATATCTCTACTGATGAGCTACTCACCTGTGGGCATGAGGAACACAAGAGCGCTGTGCCGGTGATAGGGAGCGTCTGAAGAGAGCTGGTCTGGGCTACACTGAGGATAGCTCAGGAGGAGATTTGGTGAAACGAGAGTCAGCGACATGAGTACGGTCTGCCCAGATGAGAGATATCAATGAACGGAATGCGGGAGACGACGGATTAGCACGGCAGATCACAGCATGTTGTCTCCATAATGTTTTTTTCTTAGGTCTTGCCTGGCGAAAAGCAGCGCATACGCTGCTCTCGTCAGAGAGACCTTTTGGAATAGATTCTCCGCCGTGGGCTCATGCATGTGCCTGCATGGACAAAGATGGCTGCTCTCACCATCTGTCCATAGCAGACAGCATGCACGTGTCCATGGCACAGTGGACAGTCCGACGCCATCTTGCGAAGCTTTTGTTGTCATAGCAACAAAAACGCCGCTTCGAGTGTGCTTTTAGTTAGCGATCGAGCGCGATCGCTTTCACTTTCACAGCCACTTGTTTTGTCTGTATCCTGCTTTCATTTTAAGTCATACCCATTTCCCATCTATTTTCCCAGATTGATCTCTGTTTCTCTCCCGTTGTCCTTCGCCGAACTTTCTCAACTTTCCTTATAGCTCAGGGAGGCTGCAGAATTCATAGCCCTTCCTCTCCCTGCTGTGGCCCCACCCACCCCCTGCGTCGTAGCTGTTCCCACTCCAGGGTCAGCCTCTCTCTCCTCCTGCCCCACAGCCCTGCCCCTTGCTGGGACAGCCCTACTCTCCACCTGCGCCAGAGCCCTCGCTCCAGGACAGATATTCCCACTCCCTCCACGTGACCTTGGTCCATTCCTGGTACAGTGCCTACCACCTGCACAACATCCCTGCCCACTTTCAGAGCAGTCCTGCCCATGCACGCATCCGTGTTCCTTCTCATGCTAGCCTTACCCACTCTACACTGCGCTCCTCCCCACCACAGGAAGCCTAAGGCGCTATCTTCTGTTTTTTATTCTTGAGTACCTTATGTAACTTACCTGGCACTTTTGTAAAGCGCGCTGACACCTTTGAGTTAAGCTTGCGCTATATAAAGCAGCATGACACAAATAAAATGAATAAATATCCAAACCGCAGCACTGCCCACCGCTAGAGCAGCCTGCGTTACGCCCACCCCTACCCAGATCTTTGCCCGCTTCCAGAACATAGTGGCGTAACGCAAAATAATGGAACCACCCCCCCCTCGCAGAATGTGATATTGGCCCCACGAGTAGCTAATCTCTTACAAATATATTCATATTGTTTGGACTGAATGAGATCCCCCCGATGCCCCCCCACACCTCACCGCAGGGGTTTCAGGGTCCTGTGTTATGCCCTTGCCCACCCCTGCACAGCAGCATTTCCCACTACACGACTTCTATGCGTAGCACAACTGCCCACCGCAGTCCCTGCCCCTGTATCGATCGCTTCGAGTCTTTTGCCCTTCTTGTATCTAGTTTGCTGTAACAGACCCACAGCCTCCTCAACCACACGGGCGAACCCCACCAGCCCACCGCTGTTAGTGACCACACCACAGTCGGCCCCACCTGCCCACCCAGAGCAGAGGCAGCAGCTCTGATGTACAGCCCGCTAGATGAGCGTGGCGAGTCCTAGGGTTACAGCTGCATCACACCTGCCAACAGAGCACTCTCCACAGGGAGCAGGCAGGGCGGCAAGGGAGAGGCCTTCAGGCCAACTGAGTGAACTCCTATAGTTGTCTGATAGTGGTTTGCAAAGAATGTAATTCTATTCAAACACACGTAGGCATTTCATATTTAAGGAAGAGGATGCATCAAAAAACCAGCACGGGGCAGGTCTGGGGTTTTTGCAAAGCCATCTAAGCATTGGTACATCAGGGGTGCTATTTAGTAGACAAAAGCCTCTCAAAACATGTAACACAACTTGGCAGTAAGAGTTCTCCTCGTTTGAGTGAAAATTAGCAACGTTTTGGTGCACGCTCTTAAAGCTTCTGCGACGTATTTTGTGTGTGATTTACAATTCGGAAAACGCGCGTAGGTTATAGATATAACCCGAGTGTAGATAAGCAATTTATGCATCGCCCTGTTGAAAAGTTTGACATGTATTGTATTTCATGTGAAGGGAAAATATATTGATTAAAAAGGAAACAGAATCTCACAGTTTTAATGTCTCCAGATGAGTGACTTGCTCATTTGTGGGAAGGGAAGACACCTAACACATTATAATGCATTCACACGTATAACCATAAACCACGCATGACAAAATCAACACACACATCGTGCATTTCTCTTCGCTCTTGGCGTGCGTTTGGTAAATTTAATTTGTATTTCTTATTTATTTCACCTATTTGCTTTATTTGTCGTGTTTATTCATTTCTTTCGCTTCTGTTATTTGCTTACAGCGCATTCGTTCTCACATCTCAGGATCTCTTTCACATTCTCTGCCCCTCTCCCTATTTTCATTTAATCGCCCTTTGGCTCTCATTTGCTGTCTTTTTTTGTCTGTATCCTGCTTTCATTTCAAGTCATACCCATTTCCCGTCTATTTTCCCAGATCGATCTCCGTTTCTCTCCCGTTGTCCTTCGCCGATCTTTCTCAACTTTCCTTATTTATGTTCTCTTACCCTTTCCAAGTTCTTCCATTTCAGCCAAGCCATTCTCTCTTTTCTCTATTTTTCCCTGTCTCCGTTACCTTTTCGTCTTCTTCATGATAGAGATCCATTTGCTTGCCCCTCTTTTCTCCTGTGCATTCTTATACTTCTCTCGTGTTAGACAGTCGTTTTGATACCTTTTCTGTTCCTCTGTCTTGACTTTAATGTCTGTCTTCCTTTGTCCATTTTCTTTGCTCTCCTCTTTGTCTTCATTTTTTTTCACTCGTCTTTCTTTTCAATTTCTTTTTCTCGTACTTTCCATCTCACCAGTCAATTTTCTTCTATGTTCTCACTTTTCTTAATACTTTTTTAAATTCACCTTCTTCATAGTTGGGAGGTTTGAACGCCTGGCGTCTGCAGTTGCGCACCAATGATAAGTCGTTCTCTGCAACCGTTGCCCCCTACCGCACCTTACTGCCTCTGCTGTTTGTTGGTGCTGACGGGCTCGGCGGGGCTCAGCCACGGCAGGAGTGAACTCTAGTTAGTCTGCTGCAGCAGGAATGGAATCGGCCATGGCAGCAGTCAGCCGCAGCAGGAATGAGCTGTAGCAGTCAGGAGTCAGCCATAGCGGCATTAGGCACATCAAGAGTGACCTGGCCCGGGAATCAGCCAGAGTAGAAAACAAGCATTAAAAATGCAATAGGTCTCACCTTTCATTAAGTTAAAGCCATTTGCTTTGCTATACAATACCATTAGTAAAGCAAATGGCTTTAACTTAATCAAAGGCAAGACCTATTGCGTTTTCAATGCTTGTTAGACCTGTCAAGACGAATCCCTTGACTGTGTTTTCCTAACAGCTTCTGTGGTCTCTAATTTGTTGTTCAGCGCCCTCTGTGAGTTCATCTTCCCCTTATTGTAATGCATGACTGAGCCCTGAAGAAGCCGTGTTCTTACCGCGAAACACGCATTGGCTGCCCAGTTGCACTTTTCTTTATGATCCATAAACTTCATGAATTATATTTTCTAAAGTCCTCTATGGATTTGTAACTTTGTGTACTGTCTTTGATGTTAATCACTCATGTGCATCATCTTAATGCATTGTGCATACTAAAGGTATATGTTTAAAGAATGGAGATCAATAAATATATTTGAGAAATGTTGGATTTACTTGTTGATCAGACATCACATAAGATTACTCCCGCACTTTATTACTAGTGTTAGCGTGTAGATTGTCAATGGGAGCTTTGCCTCTTCTGATGGAGTGAGGTGCAGAGTGGACAGGGCCTACTGCAAAGAGTCCAGGGCAGCACTTGTTTATAGAATCTGGAGAAGCTGCAAGATGATTTTTGGTCGAATTTGGGGAATTTAAAGTGCAGGATGCGAGGGGGTGCTGCCTGGTGGTGGTTTCAGTCCCTTTGGAAGAGTTGGGAACAAGTTGCCTTGGGATGGATAGGATATGGCCCTCTGTATGGCTGATGTTGTGAGGGATTGCAGTGGGAGAGTGTTAGACCTGTCAGCCCTAGGGTGGTCTTTCCCTGAGTTTTTGCCCTTGCCTCATTTTTTTCCACCCTCTTTTTCGTTGGCCTTAGGTCTCCGAGCGCCTTCCATTGCTAATCAATGCTAAGGTGCAGGTGCTCTCTTCTCCCAATATGGCTGCCGCAGGCCCCTGCTACTGCGGAGTGGTCTTTTTAGTAGCACCCTAGTTTCTAGGAGCTGGCTGGGACCCTACAACATTGTTGCGACACCAGCCCGCTTTTTTCTCCCATAGCTAGAGTGGGGAAGCTCCTGGAACCTGCTGGAACCTTCTAGAATAAGGGAGGGGTTTACTTTTTCCGCCTTAGAGAGTGGTCATCTGACCTAGGGATACTTAAGGAAAGGAGGGAAACTTTTCAGTCAGTTGGGACAAAGCAGACCTGGGGGAACCTACGCAGGAGATTTAGGCGGTAGGGCCCAGTCAGGGACCTATACCACTGGAAGTGACAGGGCTTAGGTGCTGCCTTCTAAGTTGAGTGAGGAAAACTGAACTAGCCCACTGATCTGGCCCAGCGGGAGGGGAACCCAGGGACAACCTACCAAGCCGGACTGAGAACTCTCTCCAGTCACCAACTCAACCTACCCCCCCCCCCTCCTCAAGAAACTAGCTACTAAGGGCGCAGGAACCAACAAGCGCCGAAGAAGACCTTCCAAACTTACAACTGAACTGCTGGGGGATCGACCAAGTACCAGCGATGTGCCACCCCTGCGCTCCCTGACTTTGCCTGGGTCCCCCCTATCCTGTACTGCCACGGGCGTGAGGCCTGCCCCCTTTCCGCCTGCCTTCCCTGAGCTGAGGCGCTCTCCTGTGGGAGTAGGGGGCGCAGGACACCAAACAAATTGCCACCCCCCAGCTGCAGGCCGGCCTGGAGGCCGCACACTGGAGACACGTGACGGGGGCGGACTGTCAAACGCCACCCCCGCCGACGTCTGAGGAGGTAGAGACCGCGCCCCTGCAGGCCGCACTGCCAGATGCGGGTGCGCTCCACCCCTGCTTCGGAGGAGGCCCTCGGCCTGGACATCGCCGGGCGGACCAGTCGGCTGGCGGACAGGGCTCCCAGGAGAGCGAGCCCCCGCCCGGCCGGGGAACTGCCACCGGAGCCTTCGGAAGGCCAAGAGCAAGGTAATCCCCCGGGGAGGAGGGCGGGAGGCCCGAGTGAGGCCCAGAGCTCGCCCCTCCCCCGGGGCGATCCTTCGGGAGTCTGCGGGGTTCCCCTATTGCCCAAAACGGGCCCCCACACCGGCGAAAGGCCGCGGATTCCATTGCCCTGTGGAGGGGCTAAATGTAGGTCCACCCCAGAAGTCATCTCAGGGAAGAAGGGGGGGGCTGTGTACCGCCGGGGTTCGGCAGACGGCCTCCTCCCGCCTGAAAACTTGAACATCGGACCTCCGACCCTAGTTAATACCGTAGTCCAAGACTCTGACCCGTATGCTCTGATGCACTGCCCTAATTAATGCGCTGACGTAAGGCTATGTGTAGCGCTTGGAGTTCGTGCCCTAGTTAGCTCTGAGAAGCGCTTGGATGAATTAAACGGTTAGCGCTCTGATTTAATGCTCTGATGCAATGCTACAGTTACTGCTGTGATGCCCTGACATGGTTATAGCGCCTTGATTCCTTGTCAGTTTAGCACTATAAGGAAATGCGATGTTTAATGCTCTAATGAATTGCCCAGTTTAGCACTTCAACGAAATGCAATGTTTAGCGCTTCAGTGAAATGCAATGTTTACCGCTTCAATGGATTGCCCAGTTTAACGCTTCAATGAAATGCAATGTTTAATGCACTAAGGAACTGCCTTGTGTAGCGCTTTGCGCAGATGCTATGTTTGACGCTCTGATGGATTGCTATGTGCAGCGCTCCGCTTAAATGCCATGTTTGACGTTTTAATGAAATGCCAGAATTAGTCCTAATGAAATGCTTTGAGAACCTGACGTTGATCTACATAAAGCTAATTGGTTTTTATGCAACCTACTGGTGTGGCGTCAATCATTGCGTGCGTTCCCTGTCTCAGTGGATGTGTGTGCTGTATGGTCACTTTACACGTAAGTCTTTGGGTGCCTACCTGCTCGCGCCACGCTACCCCCAGAGGGCCTGGTGACCCCCGGTCCTACAGAGAGGAAAGAGGAGAGAATCATAGGAGTTTGTTATGGCTTAGTCTACAATAAAGCCTGTGGTGGTTGTGCAATCTGTGTGAATTTTGCTCTTAGAGGTGAAGATATTGTGATAGGACGGTAAAAGGGCCCTCTACATGACTCTGGATAGCACGCTACCCTGTCCAGGATGTAATGTCTTTCCAACCCCCACCTCAGTACACATGACAATCATGCATGTGGTCTATGGTCTATCTCGACAAGGAATAAGCCCCAGAGCTTACTCTGAGGTTGGAGGGTGCACCACGGGCACTCTCCTTGCACAAGGTTACGGACTGTCCCATTTCTGGGCTGTAGAGGGCGGATAGTGGTGACAGTCATACTGATTTTAGCAAATCGGGCCAGGCTGCTTTACCCATCGCTTGCTAGAGGGAGGGTCTACCTGCATCCCGTACATTTTTCAATGCTTTGCCAACTCATACAACCAGGTCCTTCTCCCTCCATGTGCAAGATAAGTAGTGCATATGCATACACATCACAGGTGCACATGAAGGATGTGTGGTACACACTGGCTTCCATGTTGAATGTGTACAAATCCTATTGTACCTAAGGTGAAGGAAGAGGGAGAGAGACAAATAGCGCATGCAAATTGGAAGGTGTTTTCCGACATTTCAGGGTTCTTTGTATTGGGACACACTGAAGAGTGTTAGGAGAGGAGAAAGTGGGTCCCTTTGATGGCTGTCCATTTGCCCTTACCTTGCCTTGAGGGAGAGTGACATCTGCTGTTAACAGGCAACTGAGATGGGCAGCCACATATCTTTATAGACCAGCTTTTGTTTTCCCCTGAGTAAAAAACTCTCAGCTCTACCCCAACTCCCTGCTCCATCTTTTGACAGACTGTAACTTGGTCAGTCTGCCTGGAAATGACATTACTAGGCTTTCCTGTTTTCAGTTTCTATTTTTGGTAAATTCTGGTGGGGTTTTTTCAGTTCTTTCAATACCTTAAAAAAACAGTAGTTATCAGTGGTTACACATTTTTGCGCCATTAAAAACAACAGAAACCGTGTTTTTCCGGTGTTTATGGAATGCTTTGCTTTTAATTATAGCTTGCTCTCTGCACGGACAGTGCATTTGTATAGACAGTGTATATACTGACTCACTAGAAAAGGGGGCTGATTTATCAAAGGATTTCACCCATTCTCTGTCTGTGGGTAAATGTGGTGGTACCTATTGGGAAAGATTCTTATGAAACCAGCCATCTTACCTATCAGTGAAATCAAATGTAGCCAAAATATCAAATACATTTTTTTATATTTCCTGATTCTCTACAGTTTATAAAATAACTAAATAAGACTTAAAACATGCTCCTAAACACTGCATATTTAGACCAAAGACCACAAAACTGAAAAAAGCAGAAGGAAGAAGGGAAAATATTTTAGTGACATCACTAAACAACAAAACTCAAGCTGAATAATGTTAGCCTAGTCTTTCTTGCTGCTGCCTCATATAACAAAGTTACATTGTATTGGCCCCTTCAGGAATAAATAAAAAAATAATTGTTCACTCATCTTTTCCTTTCTTGAATGGCACTTAGTTTGTGGTCGGGAAGGTGTTTTTTCAGTGTTTATATGCTTATACCGGTGACGGCTATTTTCCTTTCAGTGGGGTTTTATCAGTTATTATAGGTTTTAACCTAAAACCAGATAGCCTAGACATTACATAACCTTCCTGAACTGGTCACAGAACTAAACAGCAGGAATACGCAGAGCATGTCTGCAGCTTGGATGAGACAGAAACTTTCAATCGGTGTGTGTCAAGGTTTCCTTACTAGAGGGCTGGGGTCTCACCAGTGGCAAGAGTTAGAGTCCTCTGAGTCCCAGTACTGGGATACTCACCACCAGTCCCTTGACTGGTTCAGTAGCAGAAGCTGGGGACAATCAGAGTAGCCTCACCCTGCCTGGAGGGGCTGCCTGCACCCACCTTAAAGGGAGAGAGTAGACTGACTGCTCAGGAGGGGGCTTGGAGGAGGTACTGTGGCATGAAGATGCTGCTCAGAAGAAGCAATGATTGCAAGGGGTTCAGGTGTTGCGCACCTGCAACACCACTACAACATGGCACTGTACCCACAACAAGACAGAGTGTGTCTGGTATGGGGCTTGGACATGTCTCCACAGCAGTGTTCAGTGACAAGCTGAGATCAAGGGTGACCAGCAACTCAACCGAAAGTGAATTCCATTGGGAAAAGTAGCACAAGGAAATGCTGCAGCACTATAACAAGCCGGACACGGTTGAACTCTCCAGAATCTGAAAGTGCCAAGGGAATGTTAGGACCATCCTAGAAGAGGGCCACTGGGGCGACTAGAGGTGGGCAAATGTTTGTTTCAGTCGAGTCGTTTGTAGGTGGCCCAGAGTCAGACTCAAGAAGCAACCCCATGGCCTCGCGCTCCACCACCTCCAGCACGCTTTGGACAGGGTGGAGCTGCACTGCTGTTACCTATGAGAAGGTTGGAGGTGCTGGGACTCGTCACATGCTTCATCGGCTGGGCCAGGGTTGAAGCTTCACTCTGCAGCTGGCTGCCGGCCTCAAATGGCCAGGATCCAGAACGCTCCTGCCGACAGCGATGCAGCAAGCACGGCCTGCCAAGGAGACTGCATATATCTACGCAGAGAGCAGGCACTGTGAACTTCACCCCTGAACAAGTGGGTAGTGCTAGGAAGGGAACAGCCAGTGACTGCCTGTGAGCTACAAGAAGGATCAGTTCCTGAACCGGATACCACTGAGATCCCACCCTCACAAGGGTGCTGGCCAGGAAATGTTACTTTCAGAGACTGTCCCAGTAATGCCAGCACAGTTATTAGCACCCAGGACTTTGGCATTTATCTGCAGTAATTCTAGTTGTATGAAGGATATTGCAATAAAGTATTTGTCTTTTGTTGAACCAGAGCGCCGTCTGGACAGCTATTTATTGACTGTTATTTGCTGTTGATTGAGTTCTGAGTCTCGTACCCTGTACCACCTCTCTGAATAATTCTTTGGGTCTGATTTAGATTTCAGCGGTTGGGTTACTCTGTCACAACGGTGAGGGTTATCTTGTTTGAAATATAAAACCTATAGGATATAATGGTATTTATTTTCGGGCAGACGGGATATCCGTCACAGTTGTTATGGAGTAACCCATCCGCCGAGATCTAAACCAGGCGCTGAGGCATCTTGCCACACGCCCCCGAGAGTCCAGTGCTAAAGGGGTGTCCTTGATGCTCAGTGTTGGTTAGTAGTGCGGTTAAACCCTGGGACACCAGGGCTATTGGACCCTGAATCTTACAACCTGAGCCCAGTCACCCTTAACTGCCCCGGGACTGAAGAACAAGTGCTCACACATGGCAATCATGGCCTCCGAGGGGCGCTGTACCTTATTTTTATATATCAGTTTTTGTAATTTAATTTTGGTTCCAGTCAAACTTGGGAGTGTGCAAGTGCTGCGGGGTAAGGTTTGCATTTCATCCTTCTAGTGTGGACTTAGGGGTTTGTTTCCTTGATATGAAGTCGCTGTTTGAAGCTCTGCCTGCAGGACTCGCAGTTGTGGCATAAAGTGACATGAGGCTTGTGGCTTTAGGATTACTGCAGTGAAATCCTGCGTGCTCTCGGGTAATCCCTGCTGTCCCTGACATTTCGTAGCATAGTTAAATTAGGCTTCACATGCACTACATGGCATTGCTGAAGGTACAGAAGGTTGTGGACAGCAGCCAAAGGTCTTTGCATCTGTGCATTAATAATCTGACCACTGAACATGAAGGCCACATCCTGGACCTCACAGAAGCCTGGTCTGCAGACAACTTGGTTGCCATTCACAACAAGGCTCCCACTGGGCCGAAAAATATCCATAAAAAGAGAATTAGAGCAGATGAGGAGTACGGATGCTATCACGCCCCAGAGGATACACCCTCACACGGATCCGAGACACGTCCTATATTCAGGGGGGTCGCCAGGCACTCCATGTGTGTGGACAACACCAAGAGCCACATTTATGGCATTTTGGTGTACTAAGCAGCCCTACGCCAAAGTGATAAAGCAGGAATGCGACGTATTTATGCAATACAGGGCATTCCTGTTCTTCCTACGCTTGTGACTTTTCTGTAGCCTAGCGCCAACGTAGGCCCCCTTGCACCATGGTGCAAGGCTGCCTCCGTTGCATGTCAAGATACAGCTTCCTGCACAAAAACAGTCCTACGAGGCGCTTTCCTCTTCATATTTGTAAGCAGCACACATGGAAAGAGGAAAAAACTAGGAGAAACAAACCTATTTCTTCTCCGTACGCCTTACCTCGGGAGGCACACAGATTGGGTGCTTCACCAGATTTACATCACTTTGTAAATCTGGGGCAGCATCTAAATGTATGGGTGTTGCATTGGAAAAGCCACCGCTACGACCGTACAATGCCTCCCTTGCGTAAAGTGACGTAGGGATTTGCGCTGTGTCACCCTACTCATAATTAATGAGGCCTCTCGAAACCACCCCAGGTGGCTTTGTGTGGCTATATAAATCTCTGAGAGCCGTGCGTGATGCATGTACCACACAACATGGTGCAAACGTGACACAGGGCTTTCATAAATAAGCCCTCAAGTCTTACTGCGTTACAGTCGTCGATTGCACTTTAATGTGCAAAACGTACTCACAACCCTGTGTAGCGAGCCTTACACCCACAAAAAAGTGTCTTAGAAAGTATACAAAATAAGAGAATGCAATTCATTCACTAACGCCCAGAGAACGGAAGACTCTTCCCAACTAATAGACAACCTGGACCTAGGGTCTGGCCCTTTCTCAACTTTAACGCATAATGATGGAATCTCAGACTCCCCCACCCCCTGAGCATGTGCTGAGAGGCCCCTGAAACAGATATCCATCGGCTGTAGACTGAAATGTGGGCCTCCTGAATTGTAGGGTCCCCTGCAGGGGCTGCAGGTGCTTGTGTTATGCCCCTGGAGGAAGCCAATTGCCACCTGGTCGCCATCCTTGAGATCCACCTGCATCTGGAAGAGCCTCCTCCAGGCAGCAGCCTGCAGCGGCTTCCATCTTTGCATGCGTAGCATGATCGCACCCACCCACATTCGAAACCTACCGACTGGCCTACAAGAGAACTCTTGTTCCCCGGCATTGTCAGACTGGAAGTCGGAAATTGAGGCAAGGACAGCAAAAACGACTGTCCGTATTACAGAGAGAGCTCACTGTCCTTGTTTGCACCATGGAACAACTTTGAAGAGGTGTGCCGGGCGCAAACAGGGACATTGTGCCCTGTTGCATTGCGCCCGCTTACAATTAAAGGTGCAGTACAACCTCTACCCCGCGCGTGCCCTGGGGGCAACACATTGAGTGAATTATGAAGCAGCTGTTTACAAGCCACTCCGTGTTTCACAGTGCTGGTGCAGAGACGAAATGATTCCCTCATTTGCATGCGGCCACAACCCCATGCAAATGGGTGAAAGCCCTCTAAAGATAGAGCTTGCACTACATGTGTGCCAGTGCTATCAGTACTACATAAGTGTGTGCGCAAAAACTGCAGCCCCTTCTGTGATACTATAGCTCCTTGGGTGTGCTTTGGGGGCACATGTGTCCGTTGAGCCCCCGAGGCACTATGTGTAATACAGGCCGCGGGCAGTTATGCTGTTTCTGGGATTTGGAACGCATCCCTCATGCCCACCTCTTCTCCAGCACCTCCATACTCCCACCCCTTCACACGCCGTCATTTCTCCCGATCCCTTGGCTGCCGTAACCTCCCCGTGATCCTCACCCCATCACCCTTCCTACTCCAGAGTAAGTCTGGAGTGCACCTATGGGAAGGTAAACCGCTCTACTAGAAGAGTATCCGTCCTCGCGCCACCCACCGCTCCTCCCCTACCTTTGCTATTAAAACTAGGCATCAAACCACTAATACTTAGAATATGCAGAAAGGACACACAAGGACACAAAGTGTGCACAATGTTAATCAAATCAATGTACCAACAGGTCCTACTAAGGATATATCCAACATGAGCTACCAGTCTAGTATGTCAGCCAGCGGTACACTGTGAATGGCCACTATGGATGCTCCTGCTGTATTATCTGCTAGACCTCCAGTACACCAGGCCACGATCTACTAAGGCCACAAAGGATCTCTGGTTCAGTATTAATGCTAGACCTCCAGTACACCAGGCCGTGATCTACTCCGACCCCTAGGAATCCCTGGTGCAGTATTAATGCTAGACCTTCAGTACACCAGGCCGTGATCTACTCCGACCCCGAGGGATCCCTGGTGCAGTATTAATGCTAGACCTCCAGTACACCAGGCCAGGATCTACTCTGACCCCGAGGGATCCCTGGTGCAGTATTAATGCTAGACCTCCAGTACACCAGGCCAGGATCTACACCGACCCCGAGGGATCCTTGGTGCAGTATTAATGCTAGACCTTCAGTACACCAGGCCGTGATCTACTCCGACCCCTAGGAATCCCTGGTGCAGTATTAATGCTAGACCTTCAGTACACCAGGCCGTGATCTACTCCGACCCCGAGGGATCCCTGGTGCAGTATTAATGCTAGACCTCCAGTACACCAGGCCAGGATCTACTCTGACCCCGAGGGATCCCTGGTGCAGTATTAATGCTAGACCTCCAGTACACCAGGCCAGGATCTACTCCGACCCCTAGGGATCCCTGGTGCAGTATTAATGCTAGACCTCCAGTACACCAGGCCAGGATCTACTCCGACCCCTAGGGATCCCTGGTGCAGTATTAATGCTAGACCTCCAGTACACCAGGCCAGGATCTACTCCGACCCCGAGGGATCCCTGGTGCAGTATTAATGCTAGACCTCCAGTACACCAGGCCTCGATATACTGTGCCTACTAAGGATTCCTGGTGCAGCATTATATGCTAGCCCTCTCCTGAGGTCTATAGATGCCCTGGTACTAGTCCCCCTCCTAATGAAATAGTTAATGAGATTATCTGACTAGTCTCTAGGTGGCATGGTTAAATTCCTCGCTCTCAGTACCTCAGTCCACACCACTGTCTAACTGGTTTCTACGTGCTGCTTAACCCCCATTGCATCATAGGAAGTAACATCACATGGCCAGAATCAATGGACTCCGCCCTTCTCAATGAGCGTAGGCTCAGAAGCCATCTCTTTCTACAAAGATATATTTTACTATGTAATAAAAGTGGTGCATAGAATTCATTAAAAGTCATTTAATTTTCTTTTATGAAAATGTAATCTTACATGAATTTTTATATACTAAATGTAATATTTCAATGTGTAGCTACGTCAAATAGCTTAATGTAATAGACAATTACTTCCTACGGTGTTTCATTTTAAGTCCCCACTTCCATTACTCTCAATGAGAGAATGCTGCTGTATTAGTGATTGGCCATGTGCGGTTCTGGACTTACAACTGTTTCTTTTTGGCAGAAGTGCCTTACACTTCTAAAGTTGGCTCTACCTACTTTTTTTTAGAGGTGTACTCATGTCAGTCAACACTTTTGAATAACTTTACCTTCTGATTTTGTGAATAGCCAAAGTAGTAAAGTGTAATAGTAAACTTACACATGTACACCTGTAAATTACTCATACACAAGTTACATTTGTCATCATCATCAAATCTTTATTTCGGTCACTATGGACCATAAAAGAGTGCGACAAAATACAATAGCAATTGAACAATAAAGCATAAACCGTAATAAAAGTCATGTGCCACTCATATAAGACATTTTAAAGTTATAATATTATTTAGACATAAAACGATTGCGAATAAACCATGCTGCGGTTAAAAATTTGGCTACTGCAAATACAGTGGGGGCAGATAGATCTGATTTTAAAATTCTATATGCAGGGCGGTGTTCCCTAAAACCTAGGTTCCTAAGGAGTGGGATGAGCCAATATTTCCGTGGGTTGTTATATGCAGGGCAGAAGAAAATCAGATGTAATTCGTCTTCACGCAAGAGAGGGCATACTTGGCAATTAGGGATAGTCTGCGTTTTAAGCCAATGTTCTGTGTGGGCCCTCAAAGGGAGGGATCCGTAGCGCCACTGCATGTACAACTTCCGTGTTAATGATGGGCCTACATCATCAAGTACCAATTCCAAATGGTATTGATCCTTGATAGCAAGAAAGTGTTTGGAAAGCGAGTCTTGACGTAGGGGTTCAATTGCTACCCGTAACTTGTACTCGTAGTATGCCTCTGCCAAGGATCTACGAGAGATCCTGGGACAAGCACTCTGCGGGTCAAGCCACAGCTCCGGTCTCCCCATCATTTCCAAAGTGTACTTGATGTATTTAAACCAGGGTATTTGTAACACTTTTGGAAGACGCAAAATTTCTTCTAGTTCTGCTCTATAGCTGGATAGCTCTAAAGAGCTCCATATTCTGCGCCAATAAGTCAGGGGCTTAAGTCCCAACTCTTCAGTAATTGGTCTTAGGCCGAGGTCCAGTCTTAACGGGAGGAGTGGGGTACTAGATGGTAGTGCGGCCAGTTGTCTAATGAAGTTGTTCTCAGTTATCTGTAACTTCTGGCACACTATGTGCCCCCATATCTCACCCCCGTAAGTTACTGCACCTTTAGCCTGGGTTTTATAAATGTGAAGAGGTGGGCCAAATGGCTTGTACGAGGACCTAGTTATCATCATGGATATGCCACCTGATAGTTGGGCGAGTTTCAGATTTGCCTTCGTTGTGTGCGAGTCCCAGGTCAAAGATTGATTTAGGGTTACACCTAGATATTCAAAAGTAGAAACCCGATCTAATCTTTTGTGTCCTATCATGGGGTTTGGGCGGGTTGTGGGGGGTGGGTTGAAAATCATGAACTTGGTTTTGGTCGCGTTCACTTCCAGGCCACGCAGCTCACAAAAATTCATAAATGCATCCAAAACTCTCTGAAGGCCCATCGGGGATTTAGAAAGCAGCAGAGTATCATCCGCAAACATAATTGCGGGTACCCTGCTGCCATTCAGCACTGGGGCATCAGTATAGCTTAGCCCTGTCAAAAAATCTATGACCCCGTTCACAAAGAGGCAAAACAGGGTCGGTGCGAGCACACAACCCTGTCTGACCCCTGTGTCCATGGGAAAGCCATCCGAAAGCCCCCCCCCCCCTACCACACCTCACTTTGGCAATATTGCCCTGGTGCAATCTCATCAGCATTGATAAGATGTCAGCCGGGACATCTAGATCTTTAAGTACTCTCCATAATTTATCCCTTGGTACCAAGTCAAACGCTGCTCGTAGGTCCACAAAAACCGTATACAGGGTGCCTATACCAATTGACACAGTCTTCCAGTATAAAAGATTAAATCGGAAGATCTGATCTATTGTAGAGACACCCTCTCTGAACCCGGCTTGGTACGGGCTCAGTATGTCCCGCTCTGCAATCCATGCTTGGAGTCGGTTCAGTAGCAATCTGCCGAACAACTTTTGGGGAACATCTATTAAACTGATTGGTCTATAATTGGAGGGGAGCAGTGGGGATCCCTTTTTAGATATTGGGACAATCTCTGCGCCCAGCCAAGTTTTTGGAACGTCCATGCCACCCAGAATAGAATTAAATAGGCTCAGTAAGTATGGAGCCCAGACAAACTGGTTCATGTTTAAATAGGTCACCGGGCAAACCATCTAAGCCAGGTGCCTTACCAGGTGCTAATCTGTCTATCGCCTCATATACCTCCTTCAAAGTAAATGGGGGCCCTTTTGATTCGTCATTATTAAAATTGGTTAAGTTTGGAAGACCGGGTGTGCTATATAAGAATTTAAAATGATTTTGCCATACAATAGCTGAGATATTTGGCTCAATTGCATCGGGTTGTGTTTCTGACCCTGTATTCACAAGACGCCAGAATATACGAGAATCTCCTCGTGCTAAAGTAGTTTTAAGTTTCTCCCATTTGTTATGCTCCCATTCCTTTTGTGCAAGACCAATCATGCGTTTGTATGCTGAACGCCTGGCCCTGATGACCTCAATCCCCTGGCCCTCTTTCATTGCATCAAGAAGATCCGATTTGGCCTTCCGGCATGTGGAATTATACCAAGTGGGACCAGAAGGGCGTCTAATAGGTCCTTGCTGGGTTGAAAAGAGGATGTCAGCCAATGCCAGAATTAGGTCTTCATGGAGTATTCCCCACTCATTCCGAGTGTCAAGGATAGCATCTTGTTCAATAATTGCAAGAGCTTTTGTGAGTATGGGAATGGCCCGGGCATAAAGCCTGGGGAGATTATCTGGATTTAAAAGTAATCTCTCCCATCTCACTCTCCGTCTATTGTTCACAAGAGTTAGACCCATCCGGGATGTCAATGTCTGACCCCTCATGGCCGTACGGTCGGGAAGAGTATATTCCGTTTCCAAAGCATGATGGTCACTATCCAACCTCGGAAGAACCCGGAAATCGTTAATAAGTGACCAAGATGCTAGGGGGACAAGAATGTAATCCAATCTTGATTCCCTACCACCTCTATTGTATGTATATTTTGGTGGAATATCGGATTTTTTCCGACCATTACAGGCTCGAAGGCCGAATTTTAAGGTTAGTGTTGTAATTTGGACCGCAAGAGGTGTCCATGCTCTTGGGCCAGGCGCCTCCAGGGGAGGTATGGACCAAAGCGCATCCTCCTAATCAGCCAGACCATCTAATGGGCCATAAAGTGGCTCGTAATGACAATTTAGATCACCCCCAATTAAATAAGGAGTGTCTGCAGGGATTTCACTTAAAACTAAGGCAAGTTCCTCTATAGTACAAGATTCAAGCCCATTGTTTACTGGGCGAGAATAGACATTTACCACCATGAGTTTATTTAGATTTGGCCATTCCAATAATACAACAAGGATATCCTCCGTCGAAAGTGGATGTAAAACAGCGCTACATCCCAGATCTACTGCCAACCAAGTTGCGAGTCCACCCGAGGGACGTCCTTTCCCTCCCCATTTCGCCTGCGTAAAGAATGTCGCGTAACCTGGGTAATTCACCTCTTCACATGCCCAGGTTTCTTGAAACATACATATGTCTTTACTCCTGACAAATGTGTTCCATTCTGGGCAGTGCAACTTGTTAGTGAGGCCCGCCACATTCCATGATAATATTTTTAGAAAGGGAGAATTAGTGCTGTCAGTGGGTTCTTCTAAGACAGGAGGGCTGCGCGCTTGGTGCACCGGAGATATACTAGTGCCGGAAGTAAGGGCTTGGGAAATCTCCACCTCCCAGGCAGGAATATTAGGGTAATCGAGGGAATTAACCATCTGGTTCGTGATGTCAGCCTTTACAGAATTAACTTCCTCAGTTAGGGAGGATATAGCACATTCCTCTTTGCTACCTGTCCTGGACTGTCAATCCACCCAGTCTAAATTCCCATATCTATTCTGGGTAGGGAAGTAGTCAAGGTACGATATTTCTTTCATGCAGGGGACACCCCTTTCCCTATTGCCCCGCCTACCGCCTCTACTCCGTACTAGTTCCCAATCACCCTCTCCATGAACTTGTAATGGGGGTGGGTAAAAAGGATAGCGGTAAAGCTTGGATAAAGGTTCCCCTATCACGATAAGGCCAGTTGGATATGTAAGAGACGGTCCTAGGGTCCCTGAAATTGACCAGGACACAATCTCCATCGATAGATTTCTTTACACCACCCAGCCATGGAACTCTTCTTACCATCAAAACTTCACTGGTTATTCCTTCGGGGAGCGGTCTATTAATGGTAAGCCAATTAATAACCTTGTTTTTAAGAGCTTCCACCGACTCTTGCATGGATTCTTTTAGAACGGGGATACCTGCTAGAATTACTATGTATGGACTAGCCTCAGGCGGTAAATTGATGATCCTTTGTTTTCCAGTATTACTATTGTTCAAACCCTCATTGCCAGGCACAGCCGGCTTCTCCTTCGGACTTTTGTTTAATACCTGATCTATGACTGGCAATTTAGAATGAAGAGGGGAGGTATGGGACTTTGAGGGGTCAGAGGGAGGATTCAAATTTATAGCTGATGGGGGTATTTTATTCATCGCGCTACTCAACCCTATATCTAGTGGTCTGCTATCTTTTACACGGGCAGCTGTTATATAAGCCAGTTCCTTTTCAATACAGTTACCTTTGTGAATAACCCTGTGCGCTACCAACATAACTATAAAGTACTTTCTACCACGTATTCTTTCACGTCTCTGCACAGCTGTGTTAATTGCAGTGTTGTACAGCTGCACGTATTTAGCTCCTCTGCAGGTAGGCGCTAGAGGTGGTAGTGTCAGCAGTAATATTTCACAGGTGTTGGGTTGATTGCCACTTTCCACTGTGTTCTGAGATTTATGTGGTAAATTCGGTGTTTATTAAATTGTGTCCCTGGACACACTCAATAGCGAGTCTGCTGATCGATAAATGCTTTTCATATTCGGTTTGTTTTGCACACGCGTCTAGTTTTCACAATTAACCATTTACCCCAGACGCTCCGGATTTCTCGTTCTCATTGAGGTGAAAGAGAGACATGTTCGAGTAATCAGCCTGGTGAAAGCTTGAATCAAAATACATCTATTTTGAGCCACTGGAGGACTCTTTAATTGCGGGGAACTGCTACTGAATGACTCTTCTTGCAAAATGATGTTTCACAGGCTGTCTTTGAAACCCGTTCTCCCGGCGGTTTTCTGTGTCCTTTTCTTTAATCTCATTCACACAGACGAATTTATAAATATAGGGGTTTGTATCTGACACGCTTCAACAGCCTTCATGTAATAACTATCGTTACAGGGCTGTGCAAACACCGCTGCAGTGTGCACCGTGGCTGCCACTAGTTCACACGTGTCTGTCTGATCCCCTCCTGTGAGGGCTTTTTTCACACTCCTTTGATGCATCTTTGCTGAGCGATAAAACACCTTGTTCCTGAGAGGTCGAGGGAGTCTGTGGCAGATGTTTGCCTTTCAGGATGTATTCTCTCGCGCTGTTAGCTTTGACTGGTGCGTTTCTCTGTGTGCATGGGCTGTTGTATCTGACATGTACCTTCCTTTCATCGATGACCTCTAACCCCTGCTCTTTCTCTTCTCATTCTTCCATTGTAGATCAGCCAGGTGCTGGGCAACGAGATCAAGTTTGCTATGCGAGAACCCCTGGGACTCAGGTACGGCCTCTTGAGCGGTTTCTCGGGGTGTGATTGCTTCTGTCTGCCTGAGTGTGTTCGGCTCTGCACAAGTTATGCTACCCACATAGCACCATCTCCTGCATTAAGACCAGGAGCTAGAGTTATCAAGATATGACGCACCGCAACGCAGCAAGGCAATCCGTCAAATGCAGAGGGCAGGATGCGCCATATTACACGGCGCGTTCTCGCGCTCTCTGTGCTAGCACCCATGCAGGCACCCATGCAGGCACCCATGCAGGCACCCTTGCAGGCACCCCTGCGCCATGGTGAAACGGTGCTTGCATTACAGGCAGGATTGTTTTCGTGCAAGAAGGGATAATCCCTTCCTGAACAAAAATAACCCATAGAGGCTTCCTCAACCATGAGAAATAAAGATGGTTCTGCTTGTTGCGCCTCTGTTGACAGGCCATACCATTTTGACACATTACCCGGTTTTCTAGTCTTAATGTGCCAAAAAGCATGAGTGGATGTGTGGGCACACTCACTCTCCCCCCATTTAACACCTTCTTGGAGCGGAGTAGAGCGCGCCAGCAGCTTGTGCTGCCCAGTTACTCTAGAATTGCCAAGCCACACAGGACCAGGTAAGGTGGCTTTTTGTGACTTGGGAATTTTGACTTATGGATTGTGTTGTCTTGTGTGACTCGTGGGCAGCACAATTCTTTGATAAATCTGGCCCCAGCTGTATAACCGGCCTTTCTCTAGATCACCTGATGGGGACATGTGTCTCAGTGCCCGGGCCCCTGCAGCAGGGGCTGCTGGGCTGCTGGGCTGTTGGGGAATAGGAGGTGGTAAGGGTTTGGGGGAGGGGGAGAGAGGCAGAGGCGGGCCTATGCTGTACATTGGCAGTCTTAGCCTCTCTACAGATGTACCACTTTGCCCACTGCATCTCTTTACAAGGTTGTGTATTTTTTATTGTGTCACAGCAAAGTTATGCACTGTTGCACATTTTGTAATAGCTTCAACTGTGGGTGAAAATTTCCCACAAAATAAGACAACATTGTCAGCCTCGAGAAGCAATGCATGGGCAGAAAACATTATGGGTGAGCCGTCATTGTTTCACTCTGGGTATTTATTGAAGTAAAAACTCACAAAAAGCCCCCTCAAAAGACATTTAGACTTAAAAACAACGTGCAATGCAGAGCATATGCTCTTGGAGTAGTGAACGCAAGCGCTCTCAAAGGGACATTGCTGTCATAACCTCTTCAACAAACACTCACCTTGGGGCAAAAGGATTGAGTGGCACATTTAGAGTATCACTCGTGTTTAGGTGTACTGCTCGAACAGGCGGGACTATCACTAGTGTTAAGTGTACTGCTCGAACAGGCGGGACTATCACTACTGTTAAGTGTACTGCTCGAACAGGCGGGACTATCACTCGTGTTCAGGTGTACTGCTCGAACAGGCGGGACTATCACTAGTGTTAAGTGTACTGCTCGAACAGGCGGGACTATCACTACTGTTAAGTGTACTGCTCGAACAGGCGGGACTATCACTAGCGTTCAGGTGTACTGCTCGAACAGGCGGGACTATCACTAGCGTTCAGGTGTACTGCTCGAACAGGCGGGACTATCACTAGTGTTAAGGTGTACTGCTCGAACAGGCGGGACTATCACCAGCGTTCAGGTGTACTGCTCGAACAGGCGGGACTATCACTAGTGTTAAGGTGTACTGCTCGAACAGGCGGGACTATCACCAGCGTTCAGGTGTACTGCTCGAACAGGCGGGACTATCACTAGTGTTAAGGTGTACTGCTCGAACAGGCGGGACTATCACTAGTGTTCAGGTGTACTTCTCGAACAGGCGGGACTATCACTAGTGTTAAGGTGTACTGCTCAAACAGGCGGGACTATCACTAGTGTTCAGGTGTACTTCTCGAACAGGCGGGACTATCACTAGTGTTCAGGTGTACTGCTCGAACAAGCGGGACTATCACTAGTGTTAAGGTGTACTGCTCGAACAGGCGGGACTATCACTAGTGTTAAGGTGTACTTCTCGAACAGGCAGGACTATCACTAGTGTTAAGGTGTACTGCTCGAACAAGCGGCACTATCACTAGTGTTAAGGTGTACTGCTCGAACAGGCGGGACTATCACTAGTGTTAAGGTGTACTGCTCGAACAGGCGGGACTATCACTAGTGTTAAGGTGTACTTCTCGAACAGGCGGGACTATCACTAGTGTTAAGGTGTACTGCTCGAACAAGCGGGACTATCAATAGTGTTCAGGTGTACTGCTCGAACAGGCGGGACTTTCACTAGTGTTCAGGTGTACTGCTCGAACAGGCGGGACTATCACTCGTGTTCAGGTGTACTGCTCGAACAGGCGGGACTATCACTAGTGTTAAGGTGTACTGCTCGAACAGGCGGGACTATCACTCGTGTTCAGGTGTACTGCTCGAACAGGCGGGACTATCACTAGTGTTAAGGTGTACTGCTCGAACAGGCGGGACTATCACTAGTGTTAAGGTGTACTGCTCGAACAGGCGCGACTATCACTCGTGTTCAGGTGTACTTCTCGAACAGGCGGGACTATCACTAGTGTTAATGTGTACTGCTCGAACAGGCGGGACTATCACTAGTGTTAATGTGTACTGCTCGAACAGGCAAACAAGAGGTCATTGTGAGAATCATGACAGCCATCAATGCAGAGGCAATCTTAGATATCAGTGTAAGGCATATCTACAGTCTGTCCTAGCAGTAGAGCTGAACACTGGTGATATCTCCAGCCTGTCCTAGCAGTAGATTTTAACATGAGTGATAGCTCCAGACTGTCCTAGCAATAGATTTGAACACTAGTGATAGCTCCAGCCTGTCCTAGCAGTAGATCTGAATGCTAGTGATAGCTCCCTCCTGTTCGAGCAGTAGATCTGAACACTAGTGATAGCTCCAGCCTGTTCGATCCGTCCACCTTAACACTAGTGATAGTCCAGCCTGTTCGATCCGTCCACCTTAACACTAGTGATAGTGTTTGAATGAGTCCCAAATGTTTCACATCCCCTTCTTCTTAAGTCTCTCTAATGTGATGAGTGCATGTGTTTCAACCTGATCCTTTGCTTTGCCGCTGTGGGTGTCTACTGCATGTCTAATCGTACTGTTTTATTCTTCTCTCTTGATGTCTCTCACTCTTATCCTCGTCTTCATCCATAGGTTATGGCAGTTCGTCTCTGCGGTCATGTTTACAGGCGTTGCACTCATGGTAAGCAATCAGTGTCCATATCTTGATATCTTCAGTTTGCCTTTGACTTTCTACACCATGTCGGTTGGGAGTGTTGGGGGAAGAGAGGCCCGTTACCTCTCGTCCCCGCCCGCTCCTGTATGGTGCTTCTTGTGGGTCTGTCAGTGGTGCTCTCCACAAAGCCCATAGTGGCCTCCAAATATGACCATTAATGATGCTGCAAAGAAGCCAGAAGGACTCTCAGATTCCATTTCTACTTGTTGTCTAAAGAGTCCTCTTCCTGCACCAGGATGTACAGGATACTTGGGTTTATTGAAGAACATAAGAGATGCACGCCTGCCCCATCACCGCTCAGCAGAAACCGCTGCTGCTACGAGTCTCTCACCTCCTCATCACAGTTTCCACTTCTAACATTAATCTTGTGCAACATGTAATTCGAAACACAACTCCTCCCTCTTTCCCAACAACAATGCAATGAATGAAGATTTCCACAATTCTATATGTATGTGAGCACCATCATAGGACATACACATAAACATATATAATATAGGCAACAGACGTTAGCAGTCTCTTACACAGTGACTTCTTCAGGATGACCGTTAGCCACATTTATGGAATTGGATACACCCCCCACCTTCCAAAACAATAGTGTTGCCTCTCACTTTAATGATATTCATAGGTTGTGACCAATTAGGCCCCTCCCTCCCCTGCCTAAATAGTTTCCTAACCTGGCACGTGCCCATTTGTTGGCCTTGATGTTGCATGACCTACAAACGTCCTTCTCCCAGTGCCTAGAGTGACATTCCCTCTTAATGGAGTCTCACCCTTTGTCCCACTGCTACTCTTTCACTGACCCCTGCACTAGGATGGGCGGCGACGCTCCTGTGTACTGCGGTGAAATGTGCTGTAGACCCATCACTGTTTGTATAGTTCCTCCTTCCAATGCAACCCACTCCTCACAATTAATTGAGCTCTCTCACCCAACATCTGACCGAATCATTCTACTGGCCCATTTTCATGCGGGTGATACAAGGCAGTTCTACGATAGGCATTGGGAACCAAAAGCTCCTTCTTTTGGCGCGATGTGAAGTGTGTCCCGCAATCAGTCACAATTTTCTCTGAACCCCTTCTCTTGCACATCATCAGGTGCCAGTTACAGCAGCCTCCAGGGCAAGGGATGGGATCAGGGGGCATCACAGGGCACTGCACAGCCACCTACTTCTCTGAGCTGAGTTCCTGTGCCGTATTGACTGTGCTGGGAGGGAACTCTACAGGAGTGACACAGCATTCAGTCATTCATTGCTCTCAAATGACTCCCATTTAGGCTCCAGTCTCCATTTTACTCCATTTTTACTTTGAACAGTGCCCATCTCCTTACTAAATGTCAGGGCAATCAATCCAATTATTTTAATGGAACTTTCAAGTTGGGCCAGAATTCCTTTTCATCACTGAACTCTTGGACATTTGACACGTTCAGAGCTGCCACTAGCGTAGAAAGGTTGCTCTGGGCCCTAAAGCTTAACAGTGCCAAATTCTTAATTCAAACACCCACCAGCACTTGGTTTGGTAGTAAAAACAAACCCTCTCACTTTTGAGGCCACGGTGCTACTGCACCTGCCGCGCTACTGAAAGTTACTGCCTCCTCTGTTTCTTGCTCTCTCCATATCACATATACCCCCTTTTTAAGATTATTCTCTCCCCAATAACTCACTTCCCTCAGTTCTCCCAACCCCTACATTTTCCTCTCCTAATACCCATTTTCTCCTGCCATCTTTCTATTCGTGTTCACCTACATGACTCTTATGCTCTTGTCTCGTATTATTACCTTTTACTCTCTTGATCCGGCACTACTGAATCTATCCTCAGAGCAATTTTTTTCTTTGTTGGTAGTTCAGTCTTATTATCATTGGGTTTACTCTTTCTTTAACTGATTCTAACTCTAAATCTTTTCCTTGCTGTTTTCCCCCTTAATCCTGTGAATTCCTCTCCATGTCGTCGCTTCCCTTTTTCCATGTATGCTGCCTTCTTCTTTGTCTTGATAGTTACTCAACGTATGCCTTGTTCATGCCACCAGTCCCTTTCCCACCTCTATCCACTTTATGCTAACCCATACCTTTAGCTAAGGTTTTATTTGAGAGAATGTTGTGCCATGAACATTCAAAATCAGATGCTCTGTTCTTAGCTGGAACAAGTAAAACAAAATAGTTTAAATTATACAACTTATGAAGTTAACTTATTTCCATTTACAAATACCTCATCAAGAAGTATTGTTGCTAATGTATGCAATGAAACACAACCAACATTTTTCGATCTTTTTGATATCATGCTTAAATCTGCTGCTAATGTATGTCAATTTATCAGCAGTAGAAATGTCTTTGTGACTGCGTCGTAGGATACCAACATGTTTCGGTACAATAGTAGGATTTCCCAAACCAGTACCAGGAAACTGCTTCCACTCAACAGTAGGATTTCAGTATGTTCTGAACAAGCTGTCATTAGTTTATAAATCCATCCCAACCAGCACCCCACTTACCTTGCAGACAAGCTCACCAGCACTGGTGGTTCCCAGCGCACCCGCTGCCAGGACCTCATAGTACTGCTCCCTCAGAAGTGTAAAAAAGAAAAAAACAAGACAGCAGGCCTTTTCCATTTCGACACCCAGGATCTGAAACAGCAGCTCCATATATTTATCAGGATGGCCCCAACACTGTTCAAGTTAAGGAACGAGTTGAAGTAACACTACATCAAGATGCAAATCGTCCACAACTCACCACTCCCACTACTTGCGGACTTTACAGTTGTGTTTGACCATGTACAGCACTCCGCTGTCTTTTGGCTAGGTTTACACTGTAGAAATACCATGCGCATCAATCCGTACAATAGGATGGCGACAAGATTCGATCCAAAAACACGAATTCCATATGTTCCAGTCCAGCAATAGGATAACATGTCGTCGTCCAGTAAAACGGATAGCAACACGTTTCAATCCAACTCCGAGTTGCCAAGATGTTCCTGTGTAGCTCTAGCTAACGAAAATGTTTTAATGGTTGGATATCACTGTTTCGATCAAGCCATTCAAGCATCATCGTCCAATGGAAAAGCAAGAATCCTAATTTTCCCGCCCAGCATCGGGGAACTTCATGCTGGTATCCACCAATGTGGTATCAACATGTTATTGTCCAGCAAAATTAGTAACAAAGTTTCCAATCCAGCTGTAGGATGTAACAAGTTCCCATTCAGCTCTAGGAGACAGACGCGGTTGTCCTCCATCCAGTAGCGGGACATTTGCTGGCATCCATGTTCCTGCTCCCATCCAGCAGCAGGGAGCACCATATTTCAATCCAATAATATAATACCAATATCATTCCATAAAGCAACAGCAACAACATGTTTCCATCCATTAGTTTGAAACATAATGTTACCCCATCGCCAGATGGGAAGATATTGAAATCCTACTAACCGTCTGAATGTTTTACTGTTAAGTTGTACAGGACCGACAGGTTTTGACCGAAAAGTAGGATTTCAATAATATAACAATCGGACAGCAACATGGATGGATGCAACAGCAGGATAGCAGCACATTCCCAGCCACCATAATGAATAATGACATGCATTATACCAATCTCTACCCATCCGGATGTAGGATAACTTCATGTTTCAAGTCAGCGGTTGGATATAAATATGTCCTGATGCACTTATAGGATAAGAACCGTTTTTTTTTTTTTTTAAAGTTTTTATTGTGCAGAGAAAAAGGGTACAAGCACGGGCCTACAACCTCCTGGGCCGGCCGCTAGTATTCAGAAATGATCGAGCAGGTCAAAAAACATTGACTGGCCCACAGGGGCTCCGCTAAATTACAGAAGATCAGACTGCACAAAAGGGACGTCAGGATATACCCTTTTTACATAAATATCAACAAAAGTAAGAAAAACAAAAAGCAAGGCGAAAAACATTGAAAGGGCGTCTAACCACAGTAGAGGAACTCCACACCCGACCACCCTAGGGTGGTCAATAAAAAGGAGGGGAGTCTGAGAGGGAGGGGGGGGCCACGGGAAAACCAAATCTATACACAGATGAACAAATTAAGCAAGGAACCATCAAGGATCAGGGGGACAAGGCAACCTCAGACGTAACCACCAGGGGGGGAGAACAGATAGTCCCTCGATACACATTCCACTGACCCCAGATTCTACCCCACGCCCCCGGTTTACCACGAGCCACATACACCGTCTTCTCCCTGAACATGCACCAGTCCATGTTCTCCTTCCATACGGACACGGTGGGAGGCCGTTGGGAACCCCAAAGCTGCGCAATATCTCTCTTCGCGATCATGTTCCCAAGGGCCGCCCACCGAGCCTGGGCCGCATTATAGTCATTGGGCTCCCACACATTCAGGACACATCGGCGCACCTCAGGCAACAAAGCGACCCCAGTGACTCGTTTCATAACATCATGCACCTGGCGCCAATATTCCGCCACCTCGCGGCACTCCCAGAGGATGTGGAGAAAGGTGGCACTGAGCCGGCAGCCACGCTTACAGAGCCCGTCGTCAGAAAACCCCATCGAGACCAAACGGGGAGCCGTCACATAGACACGATGGAGAATCTTAAGCTGGACCAGACGGAGACGGGCCGGGATGGCAACCTCCTTAGGGGATGACAGCGCAGACTGCCAGTCCTCGTCGTCCAACTCAACCCCATCACCCGTCCACGCCTCCCGAAGTCGCACCAAGAGATCAGCCCGATTATTTATTAATTTTTTATAAATCAGGGAGATAGTACTGTCGGGGACGTGTCCGTCGAGTATACGGTCCTCGAGAGGCGAAGAAACAGGGACCGTGGTCCCCTCCCCAAAGACCGAGAGCAGGGCGTGCCGTACCTGGGCATAGCGGAAGAACTCCCTTTCACTAAGCTCGTACTCGCTCTGAAGCGCCGCGAAGGATTTAACCGCGCCTTTAACCCATAGGTCCCCCACTCTGCTAATGCCGATCGTATCCCAGTGCTCAAAGCCTTTCGTTGTCCAGAGGCTTCCCAAGCGCTCTGAGGCGAATAAAGGAGTAGCACACGTTAAACGCTCACTCCAGCCCACAGCTACATTCGCCGCCTTCCACACCCGTACCGCAATCCTAGTAGGGCCCGTGAGGGTCCTTCCGACAGATCGAGAGTAAAGCGCTCTGTTATAGTTACCGCCGGGAAGCAGGAATTTATCCATCTCATATGCCGGGTTCGAACCAGGAGCGTACGTAGCATGGTTAATGGCAGCCAGCTGGGAGGCCCAATAGTACCTTCTAATGTCAGGAAGCGCGATGCCCCCGTCATACCAGGGAAGAGTCAGCTTTGCCAAAGCGATGCGCGCACGACCGTCCCAAACCAGTCTCCTCTGCAAACTCCCCACTTCCCTAAAGTAGGCCGCCGGAATGATATCGAAGGAGTTCTGGAGTGCGTAAAGAAATCTGGGAAGGGACATCATTTTAAACAGTGCTGCGCGACCAAGTGGAGACAAGGGCAACTTACACCACCGAGCCGTATCCACCCTCATACGCCGGAGGGGAGACAGGAGATTCTGCTCGTAGCGGGCCGCCGGGTCCAACGAAACGTACACCCCCAAGTATTTAAAGCCGGATTGAGATGTTTGGATCGGAAGCCGAGGCGGCAAGAGAGGAAGGCCACCGGAGATAGGATACACGCAAGATTTGGACCAGTTAATTATCAAACCCGAATTTCTCCCGAAGGAAGTAAGAACATCAAAAAGCACATTGAGCGACTTCCGCGGCGAGGTGAGGTACAAAAGAATGTCATCCGCGTACAACAAGACCCGATCCTCGAAGCCCGGGGCCCACCGGATCCCTCTGATCGAGGGCTCCCAGCGGAGCCAGGCAGCGAGCGGCTCCAAGGCGAGAGCAAAGAGCAGAGGGGACAATGGGCACCCCTGCCTAGTACCCCTCCCGAGAGCGAAGGGCCGAGAAACCCGCCCATTGACAACAACCTGAGCCATTGGTCCAGCATAGAGGAGCTTAACCCAACTAATAAATCCCTCCCCAAAGCCAAACTTCGCCAAGACGGCCCAAAGGAATGGCCACTCGATGGTATCAAAGGCCATCGTGGCGTCTAAGGAAACCAATATGGCCGGTTCAGAGAAGGACTCCGCCCTAGCGAGGACGCCATGGAGACGCCGCAAGTTGAGAGCGGTATTACGATGCGGGATAAAGCCGCATTGATCCGGATGTATCAGATCACATATAACTCTCAGCAAGCGATTAGCGAGGACCTTGGCAAGGATTTTCGGTTCGGCATTTAGTAGGGAAATAGGCCTATATGAGGCACAGCGGTCTCGTGGCTTACCGTCCTTGGGAATCACAACTATGGTAGCCAGACGCTGGTCGTCGGGAAGGGAACCCCGCTCGAGCGATTCCAGAAACATACGACGGAGGAAGGGCGCGATTTTATCCGGGCGTAGTTTATACAGTTCAATCGGCAGTCCGTTGGGGCCCATAGCCTTGCCCGAGCGAAGGGAACGAATCGCGGTAGCGATCTCGTCGACAGACAGGGAGGCCTCCATCTGCTCACGATCCTCGACGGATAAGCCGGGCAAGGCAATATCCCGCAGCAAGAGACGAGAGTCATCCTCATCTCTATCAGATACCGGGGAGTACACCGCCCGGAGGTGGTCAGCAAAACACTCCACAATCTCACCAGGGTCAGTCACACACACTCCATCCGAAACCCGAAGCTCCGGGACCACACGATTCACTCTCTCCTTCTTGTCCAACCAAGCAATCAGTTTACCCGCCTTGTCCCCGGCATCATACAACCTACCCTGCTGCTCCCTATACATGGTCTTGGCAGCGTCAGTAACAAGAGACTTATATTCAAACTGCTTCAAGCTGAGGGCGTGAAGCCCGTCCCGAGTGACACCCGTCTCCAAAGCTGCCTCCAGCCCCGATACTTCAGTCTCCAGCTTCACCACCGCCTCATTCTTAACCCTCTTAGCCTCCGCTATCTGGGATAGGGCATGCCCGCGGAGCACTGCTTTGAAGGCTTCCCACAGGGACACTGAGGACAACACCGACCCCTCATTCTCGAGAAAATACAGATCAATCGACTTAACAAGGCTATCACGAATTTTGGGGTCTCGCAAGTACCAAGGGTTAATAGGGGCGATCCGCCCAGCGGACCGCATCCCGGTGTCAAAAAGCAAAGAACCGGTTTTAATCTATCGGAAAGGTATGTTCCCTTCCCATCTACTAACATAATATCTCCTTGTTTGTAAGAGCCTCTCCTGCCTGAGGACTATCACCTTCTTGTTACTCGTTCAGTCCTGATAGTGTCATATGTGTGCAACGACCTATTTGCGTATAATCCCTGGAGCATTTCCCTGTGGTTTAGTCTGCTGACCTTCGGTTGCATCACAGGATTACACCGCTTGTGTAGAGATCTTGTAATTATTTGGTTTTTAATACCAAATATTATCCTCTTTCCTCCTTTTAGTAAATGAGTAGGCTTTTAATAGGACACCAGAGTTAAGGCTTTAGAGCCTCTGTTTCTAATGCTTTGACCTCATTACATTTGTTTTAGATCTTTACAAAGGCTGACGTTGCCTCTTCTAATCCATGGATTATCCATGCATATCATGCTTCAGTTAATGTCGTGTTTGCTGCTTTCCTTTTGCGACCTGGCAGATTAACATGGGCAGAAGGGACGCGGATCCTCCGTGCTAGAGAATGCCTCATGAGGTCACATGCCATCACCTAGTTCTTTGAGAGACATTAAAGGTAGTCCATGTGTCTGAGAATTACTTCTAAGCCCATCCTTCTCCCTTGTGTCCTTAACTAGTGTGTTGTAGGGTGTAAATAACTTGTTCATGGACAGGTTTCAGCAAACATTCCAGCAGTTGGTCCTGTTCCAATAGTTGACCAGTGGTTGTATCAAATAATCCACTCAAGATCTCTGATCCACTACAGAGACGCATCTCCCAGCACTGAAGAGGATGATGGGTGAACCCAAGTACTACCTTCAATATAGTAATCGATGTACAACGCGGTTGCCTGTCGCACGCCAGTACTAACCAAATCGAAGAAATTCTGATCTAGTAACTGAACTTTCCCTTGATTCCTCCCCCAACACTAGTGTTTTGAAGAGTGTAAGTAACTTGTTTCTTATCAATAATTCTGAAAGCCTCTCGACAAACATTGCAGCCATAGGTCATGCTCCTGTAAATAATCTATAGATTCACTAATCTACATTATCGCTTCAATCCACTGCGGCCGAGGATCTCCCACACTCAGGAAGAGGGTTATTTATCCAAGAGCGGACTTCAACGTATCCAGCAATTCTAGGAAGTGGCTGTCCGTCACAAGTCAAGGCTTCACAAAAACATTCCATAAATCAACAAATAAATATGTTTTTATTTTTTATTTTGCAAAGATTTATATCGCGCGAACTTGACCCGAATCGGGTTTCAAGGCGCTTAACATAGCACCAGCTGCATTACATGAGGACACATTCATTTTTGTGAAACACTGGGAGATCAAGTGATTTGCCCAGAATCACAGGATGTTCAGCGTCATTGGCGAGACTCAAACCCAGTTCCCCAGATTCAAGGTCGACCGCCCTAGCCGTTAGGCCAACTCCTCTCCCCCGCATGCATACCTAAACGCTGCCTGATCTGTATATTTAAAACCTAAATTCCACTGTTTAGGACCCCTCTCCACCCAAATCCCTGGTATATAGTAAAAGTAGTGTACTCAAGCCCTGGTTGTCAGGGTGAGTAAAGCTCCATTTTTGTTAAACAAGCAAAGTTAAGAGCAAGCTTTTGGCGCTTCGAGGATCTGTAATGCAACACTATCCACCCCAGATGTCCACGCTTGTGCCTTGTTCAGTACTCGTCCCCACTCTTCCATTTCCCCCAGACGTGCTCACAAACACGGAGGTTCGTCTACGACCACGGATAGTGTTTGGTCGCCCTGGTTTATCCATGCAAATGAACGGCAATGCGATGACTGTTGTGTGAGTGTCCACGGATTGCTACTCTAGGACTTTAAGGCTTAGTATGGCCCATCTGTCAATAGGGCAGTCAAGACGCCCTTATGGGCAGATGTTGTGGCCAAGAAGGGCTGGTTCCTTAATATTCTACAATAACTCATGTTTGAGCTGAAGCAGCGCAGCTGCTGGGACCACTGTGCCAAGGAGACCAGGGTTTACCCCGAAGGCTGGAGGGAAGTACAGTCACCAGCGAAACGTAATACATATAAGAGGTTGGCAATGCCAAGGTGTAAAGAGCACCATCACACAAACACACACCCTCCTATAAAGGGTGCCTGAGCATCCTGTCCAGTTTTGCACAATATTACTGGCACACTTTGTTTTAATATGCACCACTTGCTACAAATTTTACCTGAATGTGCACTCATCCGGTACAACTTAAATTCACGGTCCTGTTAAATGTTAGGGTCTCCTGACACAGTAAGACAGGTGGCTGCCGACTCGAGTTTATGATTTGGGCAATACTTTCTAATGGAATTTGGATAAGCTTGGGTAAGGTAAGTGATTCTCTAGAGAACACAAAAAGGTTGAAGCTTGAGATTGCGTGGGGAGTGAAGTAATGAGGATGGGTCCTGCAGCATTGATCCATCTTCTCTTTTTAGGGCATACCGTCAGCATCCTTTCTATTTACTGTACCTACCTACATGTTGTAGTTTGCCAAATCTGCGTTAGAACTCTACTAGGGGAATGGGATTGTCCAGCGACACCACATCTGTCCGTGCGTGCTGATTTTGCAGCCCTGTTTGGGATGTGATCTTAAGCTGTGTGGCTTTTCCAGGGAAGACATCTAATTCAACTTTGCAAGTGCTGCAAATACCGACTGATGACAATAATGCCAGGGTGAGGTACATTCCTCGTTGAAGTAGAGAGGTCAAGAAACGCTTCAGAGGATCAAAAATGTCTAGAGTGAACTAGGATCTGGAGGGGAGATTTTAGTGTTGACACCTGTCCTCTTGTTTTATTACCTACAGGCCCTCACCTTCCCAGATCAGCTGTATGACGCTGTCTTTGATGAGGGTTCGGTGAGCAACAAGACGTCCATTCGGCTCTACGGAGGCGCTCTTCTCAGTGAGTATTGGTTTCTGTTGGCCAAAAGCTTCAAGGAGCTTGATTGTGTGACCGATTGCCAACGTCACATTGAATGCTTTAGAAGGAACGTCAATATTGAACTGATCTCATGTCATTTTCTAGCTGTTGGCTGGAGGTGTTTATGGACAGGTTGTGACTGATGACAGAAGGGCATGGGTGCAGGTGTGGAGATAAAATTCAGCCCTTGAAATGCCAAGAATGAATGTCTGGCTCTGGGCAGACTAGGCAAAGCTAAGGAGAGCATTGATGCACCATTTTAAGTGTGTGGTTATCTTCCTTCAAGTCTTGGACATGGTGTTCCATGCCGCACATGGCGTGCAGCGTACTATCGGGACCAACTTGCACGCACTTGTTTCACAACTCCGGCTGGGAGTGAACCCTTACCGAACACCTGTTATTGCTCAAATTGACAAAAGTTAATTCAGAGGTCATCAATTACAACTTATTTCGAAATGATAGAGGAAGCTCTCTTGTGTAGTGAGGAGAACCATCAGAGGGCAACACATTTTCATCACAACCTAGGCTACACTGGTCCTAAAGAAGGAAAAGAAAACAATCCTTAAGAAACTAGAAAATTAAGTCTCCTGTATCAGCTCTTAGCAAAATTATTCACAAAGACAACCAAGCAAACCTCCCTACAGTGTCACCGTTTGCGCTGTAAATTACCTGGTCCAGTAACAGTAATCCAACCTCTTCCGTTCTGGTTTTGGTTAATGTCCCACAGTCCTCATCATGGATTTGGGTCTTGATAGGTTCAATGACCACTCTTAGTAGGGCCACATTTCGACCCTAAAACAATAATCAATTCTTCTCTTAGCTTCTTCTCTAAATGAAAAACCCACAACTGACCCAGCTTTTCATCATAAATCAATCCTTCCGCCCTATTGATCTAGTTGACTTCATTTAGAGCTGGTGCAGAAAGTTGAAGCTAATACTATACGTCTCAATGGACAGGGATTTGCGCAAGGTTGAAGTTACTTTGGAAGCTAAATATTCCATCGCCCATAAATAGCCAGTTAAGACACGCGCTGAGAAACAGCAGAAGCTTGATGTGGGTTTTCTATTGGCACTTGGGCTCTCTGGCACTTTATTTGACAGATAGTGGTTTTCCAGAAAAGACCACTTTATCTATTGTATGTTGTTGGTATCTTTTAAAATTTGTACTTTAAATCGGTGCAAATTGTTTTACAAAGGTTTTTAATTAATTATACAATAAAAATACATTTGGAATTTTTCACTTGGTGTCTATGGAAATTGTTGGATTCTTTTCTGAACTCCTGGCCCATAAGGCCAGTACTACTAGACATAGGATAATGTGGAGCAAGAGATTATCATGTTGATCCTAGCACTAGGTATCTTCTCACTCTTGCATCTCACGTGCTTGGTCCGAAGGCTGGTCCACCTGCTGAAGCGAGCGGCTCCAAGGCTTATGCCAGCGCATGGGTCTGACCTCAGGAGGGGTACACTTCTACCAAGACATGGTCATGAGTGCCTCCCTCAGATGTTTTTTAGATCAGCTTAAACTCCACAAATTGAGTGCTAATCCCTGAAGGGGTGTTCGCCTGGTACCTTCACGGAATGCACCCCGTTAGGAAGTCAATTGGCTGTAAAAGTTGTATATGGTCTCTTGCTGTCAGTGCGTACAGTGAGGGCAGAGTCTGTCCCATGCCTGAACCGCGCTGCATTATCAAGCGCTGTGTGACTTCTCATACCTTTATCCCATGCATAGTTTTGGGGGGAAAATGCTTTTTTAATTGGTTTTCCACAAATTACTCAAAGGAAAAGTTAACCTTCAAACAATTCTAGCATGTCACTTGCATGTATGGTACATTCATGTCAATTCTAGCATGTCACTTGCATGTGTGATACATTCATGTCAATTCTAGCATGTCACTTGCATGTATGGTACATTCATGTCAATTCTAGCATGTCACTTGCATGTGCGATACTTTCATGTCAATTCTAGCATGTCACTTGCATGTATGGTACATTCATGTCAATTAATTCTCAATCGAAGACTGTATATCTTGTATGTTTCTCCATGCATTTCAGACACATGGAACGCTCTGCGAGAGTTATATTAAAGATCTAGAATATGATAAAAAAATGAGTCTTAATCCATAGAATCATATTTACTAAACAACTCAGTCACTACAATGCAGTTACCTGTGGATGTTCCACCAACTACTGACATGCCCATGTTTTTTGGGACATTGTGAGCAAAGACTTTGTCATATAATATATGAGTAAAGAAACTCAAATGAAATATACCCATTGTGAAAATGTTCAAGCTACATTCTTAAAATTCAATTTTAACATGCACATTAAAAGCTACGACTCTGCCCCACCATTGCCTATCTGTTCTATCCCCAGTCCTTATTTAGTTAAGCTGCCACATCAGTAAGTCTTTCTTTTAGTTCCAAATAGTTTGTATACAGAATTAAAGAGTAACATAAAAGTAATATTAGAAATAAAAAATGCAAGTGTACTGTCACGGAACCAATTGTGTGGACATGCATGTGTGTGTTTGTGTGTGCCTCACCGGCTACTGGGCTGGGAGAGAAATTTAGAGTGTGCATCACACACACCACCACCACCATCACTGCTGTGGTACCTACCACCACCACAACATGTGGCAGGATTGTTGTGCTTGTGTGTGGTTGCTGATGGGACTGCCCTCACTGTGGTTTGAGTCTGGGGTTTATAATGAGCCTGAAACTGCGTGTGATGAATGTGTATCGACCTTTCTTGTGGCCATCAACCTCACCGCACAGCAGGATGTCCTATTTTAGAAGAATGATGTTTGTATGTCGGAACCACGCAGGCATTTACCACGCCTGCTTTAACAACGTGGTCCCAAACACTAGTGCGTCTTTACAACATATTCCTTTACCACACAACTTCTTACAACGACGCGCCTTAGGGAAAGCGCTGGACTTTGAAATAGTATAAACTATTCCAACTCAAGTCTGCGCAACAGTAGGGAAAGTGTTGAACCTAAAGTACAGCATCAGTCCATCACTGATTTCCTTAAGACAAGTCCTTGTAACGGGTTGCGTGATAAAGGAATGTGTTGTAAAGACGTATTCGTGTTTCGAACCGCCTTGTTAAGGCACAGAGGGGTTCGAGCAATGATGTAAAGACTTTTTCCCCACATAGATTCATATAATGTTCTGTACAGAACGTTCAGCCGTGCTTAGCGAGGGCTACGGTTAGCGAGCGCTGGGCATTGGAGCTCGCCTATGGGCCATGGTTAGCGAGCCCTAGGCATAGGAGCTCATCTATGGGGCATGCTTAGTGAGTGATGGGCACAGGGGCTCACCTTTGGGGTATGCTTAGCGAGCGATGGGCACATGGGCTCGCCTATGGGGCATGTTTAGCGAGCTCTAGGCATAGGAGCTAGTCTATGGGGCATGCTTAGCGAGCGATGGGCACAGGGGCTCACCTTTGGAGTATGTTTAGCGAGCGATGGACACATGGGCTCGCCTATGGGACATGCTTAGCGAGCGATGGGCACAAGGGCTCGCCTATGGGGCATACTTAGCGAGCGATGGGCACAGGGGCTCTCCTATGGGGCATGCTTAGCGGGTGCTGGGCACAGGTCCTCGCCAATGGGCCATACTTAGTGAGTGCTGGGCACAGGTCCTCGCCTGTGGCCAGGCACTGTGCTATCTACCACACCACTGTGCCCACTGAGCATGACCTCTGGCCGTGCACAGCAGGTTGTCCTATTCTATAACACTGAATGAAACCCAAATATTGCCTTCATTGTGATGCGCGGTGCAGTAACTTGTGGCTTCGTCTCTCCATTGGGCAGGTATCTCCCTCATCATGTGGAACTCAATGTACACATCGGAGAAGGTGATCATCCGCTGGTCCTTGCTGACGGAAGCGTGCTACTTTGGGGTGCAGTTTGTAGGTGAGTGACTCCTCCCACTTATGCGTCTTCCTACTGGGCCATTTCGGTCACAACATCAAGAAAGCTTGAAAACCCAACACGGTGTTGGTTCACCAAGATGTTGATTTGAGGCTAAGCATGTATGTGTGGAGAGCGGGCGAGTTCCAATGATCTCCTCCCTTAATGTTTCCGTAAACCCTAATGGTTGAATGTGACGGTGGACTCGTCACCCTCCTCTCTAGAACATGTTCAGCAAAAAAGAGATTTGAGATGGTGGCAAGTGATGAATGAATCCCGCACTCCGCTGCAGCATTCGTGTTGGTACACGCTTCCAGGAGACCAGCAGAGAACAGTGGGGGGTCTGCATGCCGGGGCATTTTTAGGAACCTTACCCCCCTAACCTATCCCCTGGGTCAGGTCAAGTATCGCCGCCATTTTAGGAAGAGCACCTCTGGAAACACTCACCAGTCACCCAGTCACCCCTGATCTCTGCTCTCATTGGAGCACTAGCTCTCCAGTGCCCTGCGGCCTCCTCTCTGGTGACATGGGGGAGGGGGGGGTTGTTCATGAATCGCCACAGTCAGCGGGATCTGCACTTCTGAGCAAACCTGCTTCACTGTGAAAGGGCAGCACTGGCCTTTGAACTGGGGTGGTGGTTTTTAATGGGACATTTCTCTCAGTTCTCAGTAGGGCTGATATATACATTTATCCTGAGAGTGCGGGACCTTTCCAACAAGACTGCTTTACTGTTAATGGGACCATACGGACACTCTTCCACTGGGATTTCTATTCTCAAAAGGGACAGTGTGAGCAGTTCTTAAAGTGGCAATTCTTGGCCTTTTCAGCAGGGCTGACCTATGGGATGTATGATTTTGTGGAACATCGCCAGCTCTTCTCATCGGTACTGCTATCTTTGTAATGGGACAGAGCAAATGTTCCCCAAAGGGGCTGCCACTATTTGAAAAGACAGCACTTCTCAATAGGGGCACTGTGTTTTTTTATTTAGTTTTTATGGGATTTAGGTCGACCAGATGAAAGTTACTATTGTATGTCGATGAAGGTTGTTCGGTAGCAGGCAGCTGGATCAATCACTTATCTTCACTTTGATCCATGTGTTAAGTGTGCCAGTTGCTTACTGGGGTGCACATCTTAGCCCTGGGAGAGGGGGCAGAGCTGCGGCAGCCATGTTGGTGAAGGATCTGAAGCCACAATCCCGTGTCTTCACTGAGTCGGCACTGCCTTGCAAGCGGCCCCTTTAGCCGTGGCTCCGGAATTAATGCTGGGCAGTGCACTCCTCAGAACAGCTGACTCTTACCCAGCTGGTGCCCCTTCCTGGCTCTTCCTCTCCTCAGGTCACCTGTGTTTATTTTGGTACATTCTGCCCCTGGACCCTGTGCCCCAACATCCTCCTAGGCTGTGTCCTGTTCCGCCTTCCACTCCCTCTTTATAGTTCCAGCTTGACAGCGCAGCTATCACCAGACAATTATGTGAGTATCGCTAGAGGGGTTTGGGTCCGCCAACATGTCTGGAGCCAGGAGTACATGTTTTGATTGGGCAGATGTGTGCTACCAGAAAAAAGTGCTTGCCCTCCACGCAGCTGTGATCATTTTGTGTATAATTATCCAGCTGCCTGAGATTGAACTTTCAGGGACACACACATGATATGGTGATGCTGTAAAAGGGTCTTAGATAACTAGATAGTTTATGATGTTGGTACTTCTCTGGCAGCAGCACAGATGAGAGGACGGCAGTCATTAGCCTACAAAGATTTTAGGTCTGGTTTGACAGAGCTACTGTTATCTAACCTTTAACCTACACTGAGATTATTCTACAGTTCTTTGCTTCCACACAAATACTTATTGCTTCCCAAGCTATTTATTTGTATGTTTCACATTACCATACAACATTCCTTTAAAGCCAGACCTATTGGCATTACCAATGCCTGTTTTACAGAATGAGATTGCATCCATGGGGCTCGGAGAGGGCCATCTCCAGCCACCCCCTGGCTGTTGTCTGTAAACAGATGCACCACTGCAGTTATAGCTTAAAAAGGGCAGCACTTCAGCGGCTGAAGGATCACACCTTTCAAGTCCGCCCACAGCCCAGCTTTGAGGTCTGGCAAGACAATGCACTAGTCTGCTTGTCTCCTTCTATCAATTCTTTAAAATATACATAGGGTGAGCCTTTGCTCTACAGAAAGTAGTAGTTCTCTTTTTCGAGATTTATTGACTTACACAACACTTGTTCGTCATGCCTCTTTACATTTTGAGTTTTTCAGACTATACCAACACCTAATTATAATGCTGACTTCTAGGGTCCCCGTTAAGAGCTTGGCGATAAAAGTCACCAAACTTGCACATTCAATAAATACTCATTCTGCTGGTTTGGTTTCATAAATAACGCGTGTTCTGTAACTTTGATTATGATTTTTTTTGTGCCCTACAGCATCTGTATTTACCACATGTGAGAAAATCCGAATATTCAACATCGCATTTGTAAAATACTGAGGGGCTTATTCACAAGAGGCCTGTGCCACCGTAGCATCTCTTTTTTATGCTTCGGTAGCTCATGCCTCTCAATCATATCTGTGAGGTGACACAAAGCCACCCTGCATGGGTTTGCATGGCCTCATAGACATTGATAAGTCAAGGCAGTGCAAAGCCAGGTGGTTTTTCCACACAACACCCATGGAGTTTGACACTGTCCCAGATTTACAAAATCATGTACACCTTGGACAGCGCCAAAACCTTACGCCTCCCCAGAGCAGGCATAACGAGGAGAAATGTTTTAATTTCTCCTCGCTTTCTGCTCTTTCCATGTATGCTGAATTCTGCACTGCACATAGAACTAGGAAAACGTCTCCATGGATTGTTTTTGTGCAGAAATGTACAATTTTTCTAAATGAGACCCTGAATGTGCACTTTTTATCAGGAGCAGTAAATGTCATGCTTGATAAATATTGCATAAACAAACACCAGGAAGTTTCCCTTTTCCACATATTGAAAGTCCCCTGATTGAGAAAAACAATCCCCAGAGAGCAGAAACAGTCACAGCTGCACTCAGAGGTACCTCAGCCCAACCCAGAGCACAATCAGGGTGGGAGAGTGCAGGCAACCAGTTTGTTCGGCCACAATATCTTAAACAGGACAATCTGAATCCATTATCCTTCTACAACATTGCATAGTCATCACAAGCAGAAACCTGCAAAACTCTGCCATTGTGGGCCCCCTCATGGTGTACAGATCCTGAGTAACCCTGGGCGGTGAACTCCCCAAAACTCAGCTTCGTGGTGCGTAGCTGAGATTTTCTTCCTCACTTGCGTTCGTCAACATCAAGTTTCCGACCGCGAGTGAAGAAAATCAACCTCCCGGTGGGATTTTTCCTCATTCGCGATCGTCAACATCAAGTTGGCGAGTGTGAAAAATCAACATCCCGGCGAGATATCTCAAAGCGGGGGTGGTCAGGTTTCTGATTGCAAGTGGTCGCGTATGCTCGCAACAGCTCATGTTGAGAAACTGCCCATTTGCGTTGAGAAAGCTGCCGCTCGAGTAAAAATCTACTCGAGCGCCAGAAAAGGAAAGCAGGGACTGCTTGCACTGTGCATGGTGACATTCGCAATGATTGCACAGTGCGGACAAGCATCCGGCACTGTGCAATCACAGCGAACAGCATTTTTCTATTGTACTCCGCCTCTCGCGTAGCTCTGCGCAGTGCAGAGGAGTTTTTTTGCTCTTCGGGTAGTGCAACTCCACGAACTCCGTCCAGGGTAAATCCTGAGCTGAAGGTGGTAAGACACCACAACCATCAGGTGGGCTGCCTGAAGCAAAAGACCCACCAAAAACTAGAACTCACCTGTGGAAGGAGATAACAAACCAAATCAGTGGTGTTTCAACATTTCCACGTGATGTTGAAGATGTGAAAAGGAGGTTCAATAAGTTGAAACTCTATGCAACAAAGCTGCAATCAGTTGTGTGGGTCCGGTGGCAAACAATTATAGCACTACAAGCCTTTTTAGGAGGAGTGGATAGCAGTGCAGATCCCTACGTGGGCTCTAGGTTATTCCCCAATGAGGCACGGGCATTCTGAATGGGTCCATATTGAGCTGGTATGTCCTTGTGATCTGAGCAGACTGACTCATGTTTAGTGGTTCCAGCCTTACTCTGTCAATTCTGGCTCTCATGCTGCCTTGCTGTGTCGTACTGCATTGCTGCGTCTTACTGCATTGCTGCATCGTGCTGACATCGCGGCTGGGTGGTTTGATTTCAAGCATACTGCAGGGCTTGAAGCAGAACATGGATCTAGCGTAGCATGATGTCATGGTCTAGTTGTGCTGCATCCATGGTGGTGTAGGCAGGGCCGGGCTGCGAACCCAAAGCAGCCCTGGCAATTTTAGCAAACCAACATGGGGTGTGGGTGTATGCAATTGTGAAGCGTGTCCTTGTGTAACGTAACTGGTGCTCATGTAAAGCGCTCCAATACCTTCGGGTCCAGTTTGCGCTACATAAAACTCCAACAAAAAAAAGAGCTTCTGCTTTTGTTACTCGGGGCAGATATTGCAGCACTGCTGCAAAACCGTCCCCCAGTAAGAAAACCGTCTCCCACTGCTGCAAAACCGTCCCCCAGTAAGAAAACCGTCTCCCACTGCTGCAAAACCGGCCCCCGTAAGAAAACCGTCTCCCACTGCTGCAAAACCGGCCCCCGTAAGAAAACCGTCTCCCACTGCTGCAAAACCGGCCCCCGTAAGAAAACCGTCTCCCACTGCTGCAAAACCGGCCCCCGTAAGAAAACCGTCTCCCACTGCTGCAAAACCGGCCCCCGTAAGAAAACCGTCTCCCACCGCTACAAAACCGGCCCCCAGTAAGAAAACCGTCTCCCACCGCTACAAAACCGGCCCCTAGTAAGAAAACCGTCTCCCACTGCTGCAAAACCGTCCCCCAGTAAGAAAACCGTCTCCCACTGCTGCAAAACCGGCCCCCGTAAGAAAACCGTCTCCCACCGCTACAAAACCGGCCCCCAGTAAGAAAACCGTCTCCCACCGCTACAAAACCGGCCCCTAGTAAGAAAACCGTCTCCCACTGCTGCAAAACCGTCCCCCAGTAAGAAAACCGTTTCCCACCGCTGCAAAACCGGCCCCCGTAAGAAAACCGTCTCCCACCGCTACAAAACCGGCCCCCAGTAAGAAAACCGTCTCCCACCGCTACAAAACCGGCCCCTAGTAAGAAAACCGTCTCCCACTGCTGCAAAACCGTCCCCCAGTAAGAAAACCGTTTCCCACCGCTGCAAAACTGTCCCCCAGTAAGAAAACCGTCTCCCACCGCTGCAAAACCGGCCCCCACCCTTTCAGCCTTCTGGGGAAACGTTCAATGTCCCTTATGCCCAGTCCGGCCCTGGGTGTAGAGCGCAGTGGCTGTGTGAGCTGTGGCAGTCAACCCGGGAATGATTCCTCACTGCATGTCTGCTTGTAGGCCTGGCCCTGTGGACAGTGGTGTATGATTTTATTTCAGCTCCAAAAGTGCGTATATTGAGTTCTCGTACATTTTTGTGCTATTTTTAGTTGTGCTTTGATGTTGTTGTCCATATTTTACTCTATTGCTGACACTTTCTGCAACTGTTACCAGCTGCTTTGGGCTGGGGTATTTTGGGGTATTATTTTCTACTAGGCTCCAATGACCTCTCATACTTGTATTTGTGTTTTATTTACAGAATACAGTAAATATCTTATGTGATAAATAATGGATGCCTTAAGTAACGCACACTACCATGGACATACATTAAATATCGCATGAATTAAATGCGTTTTTGAACACGTTATCTGGTTTACCACCAACGCTGTAATTACCACAAAGTTGAGTGTTATTTGCTAGAAACAGCGCAGAAAAAAATCTTTTTTTTTTTAAATACAAACCCTAATTGGAGGAATACTTTGTTGGTTTTGCTAAAATCTCAGCCAAAAAACAAGATGTGACACTTTCTTTGCACAGATTTGTCTTTCAGAGAGATTTGCAGCATAAATTGCATCAAAATGCTCAATACCAGGCAGTGCTTAGTGTTTAAAACAATGTAAGTGCCGGGCTCTCGTCCAGAGCCCACTGTAGCTTGCCCCTGCCATGCTGCCAATCACAGTAACAACACACCTAAGTGCTGGGGCAAATTAAGCATTGGTACTAGGACTATTATCACCCCAACCCTTGTGTTACTTCATCATTGGAAACTTACACCGATGCCAGGTTTTGTTTGTGATAAATGATGGATGGTGCATAATATGGCTTCATACTCGCTGACTTTTCTTGGCGGCATATTATCAAGGGGCCGCGGTAATCATCGCAAATTGCGCTTAGCATTTGCATTATCGCCATCTTTCCAGTTCACATCGCCGTGTTAGCGGGGTATTTGCAACACTTTGCTGACAGGCGATATGACACCCGGCGATAGATGGCGATACACATCCATAGCGGTGGAATACAGCGAAATATGAACAGCGCTAATGAGAATGTTGTAAATGGGGAGATGTGGACTTAGCCATCCAAGCCACCTCCCAGTTAACTTATAGCTAAGTCTGGATTTTTGCAGATGTAGGAATCCGACGGAAACCGCGGTTAGCGTGACTTCAATTATCACTTTGCATGTTTGGGGCCCGGTTGTTAATACCGCGGTGTTTCCTTAGCGACTTTATTCATGTTGGTTTTCGAGGGAACGCCTATTTTGCATCTGATTAGCTATGTATATCGCTAAGATGCGAGGCATCTCGTAAACGGCAGCTAACATGCGCTAATGCATCAAATCCAATTGGCCGCACTCTGCTCGTCTACCAGCAAGTTGCCCCAAGGAACTATGGTCCATGTAGTGGCGACGGCGAGTACGCCTGTGCCACAGTGTTAGAAAAAAGTAAGTGTCGCATTAGCCATCCCTGGACACGTGTTTCGAGGTAGTTGCCTCTCGTCAGCAGGGAGTAGGTGAGTGTAAGGGGGTGCCGCGTAGACTGCCAAAAACGTATTAACAGGTAACGTACCACTCATGGCGCGCAGGTGCTGGTCCAAGGCCCGTCGGCCCAATGGCTCAAGGGAGCCTTAAATACAACAAATCCAATTGGCCGCACTCTGCTCGTCTACCAGCAAGTTGCCCCAAGGAACTATGGTCCATGTAGTAGCAACGGCGAGTACGCCTATGCCACAGTGTCAGAAAAAAGTAAGTGTCGCATTAGCCATCCCTGGACACGTGTTTCGCGGTAGTTGCCTCTCGTCAGCAGGGAGTAGGTGAGTGTAAGGGGGTGCCACGTAGACTGCCAAAAACGTATTAACAGGTAACGTACCACTCATGGCGCGCAGGTGCTGGTCCAAGGCTAATGCATGTTAGCGCCGCCTTGATGATTGTGCGATGTGTAAAGTGCCGTTTTTCCGGCGCTATGTGCCGGGAAAGCGACGATATGGCCCTTGTTAATATGCCCCTTAGTTTGCTCTTACAAGGCAACTTTGTTGGATTTTCAAACCCCCTATAAATAATACAACAAACGATAAAATATATGATTAAAAACTAATAATTCCATTTATAGGGTAGCACGGAGAGTTTGTGGCAGCGAAAATAAAACGCTGAAAGAAACGCATCTTCGCGTGTAACCACGCCTGCATCAGAACTTATTTTTGTGCCGCATGAGTGAGCTCCTAGAAGCCCTCTGCTCTCCCCCGTCTTGTGGGTGCTCCATTCAGGCCACTATAGACAGCTGTGTTCCAACCATGAATGGCCACAAGAGGGCTCCGGATTGCAAAAAGTGGCATCCAAAAGCCTTTGTTGCTGGAAAAAGTGCGCCCTCCAGAGCTTGCCTAGGCCTCACACTCCTTGTAGCCGGGCTGCCACGCGACCAAGCAAATGCGTTTTGCACTGTTTTGCTGCATGCATGATTTGGAGTGGAGCAAATAGTTTACCCTAGTCTGCTTTAAGGAAAGGAGTTTACACCAGGGAAACATGGGGTAAATAGATTGTTACCAACGTTAATCATATGTAAAGTATTTCTTTGCTTTTAAATAATTTTGCACGGGTGATAGTGGGTTTAACAAGCAAAAATTATTTAAAAAAAATATAAAGTAAATCGACGTTACTTTATTTTAGCTATGAAGTATTGAAACTGAACTTATGTTATTTTTTTGATACCTAGCTTCATTTTCACATATGAAAAATAGAACTGTCTCCTACCATTTGTTTTAGAAACAGAGCAAAATATTGTGAAGCGTGTTCAACCTGGTGTAATGTGTGCTCTTTTTTTCTTTACCTAGACCGGTGCAAAGTTCCTGTAATATTGCCTCCGCTGTTCCTGACAGCCACACCCCCCCACGGTCAGCACTGATATCTGGGCATCAGCTGAGGCCTCAGATTGGACACGTGGGCTCTGTAAAGAGGTGAAACTAGTCTGGTGCCTCATTTCCAGGAGCTGGGCACTGTATGAGGTGGCACTGCTTGTAAAGTGGTGGGGGCGCTAGGCCCACATACTTTATAAAGGAGCACACAGACACCAGATTGAGGGTAGAAAACTGGCCCTGAGCACGTGCGCTCGGACCTTTTTATTCTCAGGGTCACCTGACTGGTGACGCCTGTGGTGGGTGGGTGTTTAGTGTGGGTTACAGCCCTGAAACACTAGAATGTATCCAGCCGGATACTACATCCCTCCCAACTTTGGATAAAAGGAAATATAGGAAGTCCAACCTGTAAAGAAAACCAGACACCCCAAAATAAATTACAAGTGGCATTATCTTCAGGCCGCAGGCCCAGCGGTGTTAGATTTCTTGGACCACCATTGTTCGTGACGTTCGGGTTCGCCTTGGCAAAATACCTGAAACCGACCTGGTCTATCAGTAACAATGTCTATGTACACAAGTCCTTCCTCAGGATACTGGGAGCTGTGATGAGATCCACTCTGTGATGTCTCTTGTCATAAGGTTTGTGCCTAGAGGCGACGTGCTTGATGTTGTTCCTGTATCATGACGGCCAAGACACTTCCAACTTGCCTCTCTCACTTGGGCTCCTCTCTCACCAGAGCCTCCAGGTGGGCTTTCCTGCTGGGCGGCCATGGGACCGTGTGAACCGTGCAAGCTCCACGTGGGCCGCGCTAAGGCGTCGCTTCAGAACTGCCAACGTGACTCACAGCCTAGTCGCACATGTGTCCGCCAAGGGTGATGTTTCCACCTCGGTGTCCTCGCCGTCAGGAATCTGGTTCTGTGTCTTCCTCTCAGGGTCGCAGGGCAACCAGTCTCCGGCTGCGTCCTCTGTGCATCCTGAGCATGTCGAGGAGCTGCTGCCGAACATCTCTCCCATTCGGACTCCCATTTCACTGGAATTCCGCCGAGGCCCCTTGCCCCTGGATTTCCACTTGACTGCATGGGCTGTGCGGGCCATCGTGTAGGCTGCGCGTAGGGGTCGCTTCAGAACTCCCAACAGGGCCACGGCCTAGTCATGCTTTATCCCAAGGGGTGGATCTTCTAATGGCCGGTTGTGCTCTACTTCGGTATGCTGCAGGCTGACGGGGGTGCGCAGACGGTTCCTGGGCGGCCTGCCTTCTTGGACTCCGGTTGCCTGGAGTGTGTGGATTCCCTTAGGTGTTGTGCTGCTTCTTGGTGGTGTTGATGACTTCACCATTATTCTTTGATGGGGCAGTGGGCGGCTGTCCGGTGTCTCGGGGTGCTCTCTTCTGTGATGATGCGAGTACTCTGCCAGGTCACTTCGCCTCTTCTTCCTTTGCACGCCTGTGTTGGTTGTCTGCCCTGTGGCGCTGTGCCACTGTACCTTTCTCCTTCGTAGGCTGACATCCTATCATCCTCTTCTACTCTTCTTTCTTCATGGCGTCTTGCCACTCACGCTCTGTCTTTTCTTTCCTTCCTTTGCGACGTGGTCTGATCTTCTCACATTCTTTACCATCCTAACCAGGCTTCTCCTTGTAGCGTGCACTCTACGCGTTTCCCTCTAGTCTTGTCCCAGCAATAGGACACGGTCTTCTTTTCACTCTGTAACTGGACCGGTCGTCGCGATCTTCTTCCTTTGATTCCTTCCAACTTCTAGGTACTGATGTTGAACTTATCGTCCGTCGCTTTCTGGTCCTCTTCGCGGACATTTCCTGGGGTCCTCTTTGCGGACATCCCCTCGGACACTCACTTCACGGACTTCTTCTCCATTCTTCTGATCAGACATCTTGTCAGGTCTCTTCTCTCTGACGACCATCTGCCTGGTCCGCTTCTTTTCTCTGGCGACCATCTGGCTGGTCTGCTTCTTCTTTTCTCTGGTGACCATCTGGCTGGTCGGCTTCTTCTCTTCTCTCTGGCGACCATCTAGCTGGTCGGCTTCTTCTCTGGCGACCATCTGGCTGGTCGGCTTCTTCTCTTCTCTGGCGACCATCTGGCTGGTCGGCTTCTTCTCTTTTTCTGGGTCTTCGTGCTTCTGGTGGTCTGTGCAACCACTTATTCATCTTCTCCGCACTCACATTGCTGCAGCGCACTTCTGGTGGCGCTCTTCCGTTACCTTTTGGGTGCACTCGCTGCGTGTTCCTTTACTACCTTTGTTCCTGGAGCAGTGTCTGCTGTTCTTGCGCATCTTCACAGTTGCCTGGTGCTGAGTTCTTGAACCACCGTTCGTTTGTCTGGTGGTGCTCCTTCTTCTTCCTGCTGCTGCAATGACAACCTGTGGCCATCAGGTGCCGTTACACTTTCTGTCGGTCTCGGCTCGGTTCAGTGCTTCTGGTGGTCTGCGCCACCGCTCTGTCAACCTGCTCCTGGTCACTACTTGTGCACGCTAGTCACTGCGTTCTGCTTCCCTTCTTGGAGTGCCAGTTTGCTGTCCTCTTGCGCTTTGGCTAGCCACAGTTGTCCCTGTGCTGCGATCTCACACTCCTGGTGCTTTCTTGCGCTTTGTCACTTTCTCCTTCGCAGTGTCGTGGCTTGGCACCACTCTAGCATATCAGCGTTAATGTGCGTTCGCTTTTGCGCATTATTTAGTCCTTCCTGCATCTTTGCCAGGTAGGTCCTTTCTTTCTCTTCACAGATGCTCTTTGTCGCTCAACTACGGGCAGCTGCCAGCCGGCCCTGTCTTGCTGCTATGTATCTTTGGCTTGTTGCAGGCTTGTTTTCCTCTTTTGCTGCAGTACCAAAGGTGTCCGCTAGATGGCAGGGGAGCACTTTCACCGGCACCGGCAGTCTTTTCCTTTCACTCTGGACCTTTTATCATCGCTGCCGGTGCTGGGCTTTGGTGTAGCGTGGAAGTTGGGTGCAGAGCCTCTCTCGATGGGCTCAGGGCAATGCTCTCCTGCAATGGTTCACTGGCACTGCAGTGCTCTGATCGGCCAGAGCAGCTTCACCCACGCTGCTGGCCACGCCTTGCTGTCTCCTTTCTCTCGCGGCCGCTCCTGCCGCTTTCCTCGGTGCCCACTCACTGTGCGCCTCTGCTGCTGACGCTCTCCTGCTGCCAGGCACCGGGACCACAGTAGGTGTTTTTTATGTATTTATTTTGTGGAAACGTGTGCATTAGCGTTCACACGATTGGGGCTCTTTTAATGCAGATTCGTTTGTATGGGCCTTGCAGCGTTCTCTCTCCTTTGCGGCTGCATGGGGGGCCATCTCGCGATCTTCGCGCTTCTTTTCCCATGCCTCGCCTCAATGCGCCTCTGTCCAGCCGCCGGCCACCCGCTGACTTTGCCTCTCTCTCCCCGCCCGCAGCAGCTTCTTAGTTCACACGCTGCCCGGGGCGGGGGAGGGTTAGCGCCGCTGCCAGAACTTGCTTGCTTGGCCGTCGGCCATTCATTTGCACCGATGTTCGCCCCTCACAGCAGACCTCTATCTTCTAGGGCTGTGCCGCGGGGGTGCCGGCGCCTCCCTGGTCAGCTGCTGGCGGCATGCACTCTTCTTTCTTCTCCCCCCTCCCGCCCGCAGCAGCTTCGTCCAGTTCCTACGCTGTGTGGGGTGGGGGTTGGAGCCGCTGCTTCAAAACAGGTCAGTCGTCCCTTTTGGCCATGGATGCGGGGTGGGCTCCCGCCGGCCTACTAGCACTCGGGGTCACTTCTTTTGTATTGCACAGCCCCGCGCCCCCATCCCAATTCACGAGCTCACCTCCGGCCGGCAGGTCATTTCTTCAACGCGGGTGTGTCTGCTTGGTTCCCTTTCTCCCCACGGCACTTCCACTTCCACGCAGGGGGGCAGCTCACAGCAGGCTCATGAGGTGTGGGGTGGGCTCCCGGTCACCTTGTCTTCTTCATGCAGGCCCAGAGCTCATCACATGCCCTGCGGGCCTTCAGGCGGCTGGCACCCTCCTCCTAGGGGGTGAGTGCCGATTTCACACGGCAGCTCTCTTCCCCTCACCCGTCTTCATCGGCCTCACACTTCCCCCACCAGGATCAGGGGAGGTGAAGCCACTGCACACATGGCATAAGACCCACTCGTCGCCATTGTAAAGTGGTGGGGGCGCTAGGCCCACATACTGTATAAAGGAGCACACAGACACCAGATTGAGGGTAGATAACTGGCCCTGAGCACGTGCGCTCGGACCTTTTTATTCCCAGGGTCACCTGACTGGTGACGCCTGTGGTGGGTTGGTGTTTAGTGTGGGTTACAGCCTTGAAACACTAGAATGTATCCAGCCGGATACTACACTGCTGTCTGATGCCTCTTCTTCCGAAGCTTGCACCTGTAAAGGGCCGCACTCTTCCCTGGGAGCTCTTCTGGCAGCAGCTGGGTACTCTAGCGGGTGACACTGGAGACGTGTCCCTCCGCTGCCAAAAGCTGCGTGCTGAAAAGGGTGCCAAAGGCCCATGGTATCTCTGCTGCAAACAGCTGGGCAATGTCAATGATGGCACTGCCTTCTGATGCCTCTTTCACTGGCATCTAGGCGCAGCAAACGGTGACACGGGTGGGCGATGACTCGCTGCCAAGAGCCGAATACTGTAAATGACAGCAATGCTGCCCGGGGCCTCTGCCTCCGGCATCTACTCGCTGCGAAGGGGCGGAGCTAGTTAGAAGCTGAGAGGGCTACGAGCAATGACTGGCTTGGCCGATAGAAGTTGCATTTTGGAAAAGGAAATCCATCCATCCACCCACAGTCCGTCCACTCCCTATCATTCATCGTTCGTTATCTGTGCGCCAATGTATCCACAATCTATTATCGATAGATTCACCGTCCATCCATTCACCATCCATGTTCCACTACAGGCCTGGCTCGAGTCTCTGGACACGGAAAACTGTATGAACCTTCTGTCCCCTCTGTTATTTGACCAGTAGGACTGGGGGTGACCCCCAACAGAGGACAGAGTACAACCGAGCAAGCATCAGAAACTAAGAATAACTCGAGTACTGACATTCCTTTTTATTTACTCGGCACTACTCCAGAATGCCCACAAGGTGGCGCTCATGGACCATGTTATATGCTCATTCAACGGCTTTGTGTATTGAAAAAGGCGTCTAAGTACTGTGTACTTTTATTTGGCTTTATTATATGAATGAGTGAATGAATGAATGACATTGTAGACCGCACTGCTACCCTAGGGGGTCATCCTACAGCTAGGTTCAAATGAAAAGCCGAAGGAAAGGCCCTAGGACATAGGTGAAGAAAAATTTCGAGTTTTTTAAACAGTTTTCTAAACTTTCTTTTCTGTTACAAATATATATTTTTTTTAAAGAAATCGCAAAAGATAAAAAAGGTAAACAATGAATGTATAACATCCAGGTATGTATCTAAGACCCACATACAATAAAAAAAATATCAAACATATCTAGTGACGTAAAGGGAAAAAAATCAAATGAACAAGCGGAAAAATTAGCCTAATGATAATAGAAGACCAATGACATAAAATATATATGGGTATAGAAAGGCGTCCTTTATATATAATCACAAAGATTGAGAGTTAATATAGTGACCGAGTTAAACATAAGAGTCAAATAACAGCAAAAACATATTTGTCACTAGCTAGAAATCCTAAGCACTAATTCAGAACAACAAAGGGTGAATACCCGCATTACAGCACTAATGAATAGCAGAAGATACATAGAAGAAGAAAAGAGAATAACAAAGTAGCCAAAAAAGTAGAAGTGTGAGAAAAAGCGATGAGAAAGAAAGAAGGAAACAGAACAGGAAAGAGGGGAGAAGAAAAGGAAGAGACGCCACGGAAAAAAAACAGAACAAAAACTAAATGGTCCCTTTGCGGGCATTAGATCTATAAATATCGAGAGAGCAGTTATCATGTCTTAGACATAAAACTGCCAAGGGTGTGCCAGTGACTGTGAAGGAACAGATATGTCGCAAGTGAAGGACAGGCATTTGTATTTACTCTGGAGGTAAGTAACCCATACCCAGCATTTATGAAAGGAAACAGATCCTCACAGTCCGCTATTCTCTGCTGCCCGTCTACCTGCTGCCCTCTGTTTTGCCTTTTCTGCTTGTTTTCTGCTCTCAGTTTTTCCTTTTCTGCTTATTTGTCTTCTCACAGTTTTTTCCTTTTTGGCTCATTTCTGCCCTGTACTTTGCATTTTTCTGTTTCTTTCTTTTCTGTTTTGCCCTCTTATGCTCTGTTTTGCCTTTTCTGTTGTTTTTTCTGCCCTCTGTTTTGCCTTTTTCTGCCCTGTGTTTTGCCTTTCCAGTCGCTCATTTTACTGCCCTCTGTTTTGCCCCCTTCTGCTTGCTCGTTTTTCTTGCCTCTGTTAGTGCCACCTCTGCTCATTTCTTGCTCTGTTTTGCCTTTTTTTCTCATTTTCTGCCCTTTGTTTTGCCTTTCTTGCTCGTTTTACTTCCCCCTGTTTTGCTTTTTCTACTCATTTTTCTGCCCTCTGTTTTGCCTTTTCTGCTCGCTCGTTTTTCTGCCCTCAGTTTTGCCTTGTTCTGCTCAATTCTTTCCTCTTCCGGTCGTCTCCCCAAGACCTGTTGCAGGGGGAGCTGGCACGATGGAGACTTCGTACCCCAGCGCCGCGATACCTCCAGGGGTGCCTGTGCCACGCTGTACAAATGCTGATTGATTGATGATTGTAGAGCTCTTTCCACTCGATCAAAATAGCTTCAATTGCTACCGTCAAGAGTAAGTCCAGAAGCGCCAAACCTCTAACCCTGACGTACTTCAAGGAAGAGAGAACAGACTTCCAATGCTTGTTTGCCACAAAAGAAAAGGGCCGACGTCCAGTTCGTGGCGCCTGTGTTTGAAGCCAACTCAAGGTAGGTAGAGAGGGAATGTAGCGCCACCATGGGCATAGATAGGGGGGAGTTTCTGATGAAGTTTAGCGGCGCACACTGCCTTTTAATGCTGGGATGCAATGGGAACAATTCTTTTGTATATGTTTAAAGAAATAAAAAGGCACAGTCATTTTAATTTGTGTGACGTCTACAGCACTGAAACCAAATATATTTGTGACCACTTTTTTATGTGTGGTTTTTCAGCTGACGGTCTATCAATTGCAGACCCAAAGTCAGTGTATTTTACGATAACACTGGCCGGTCTCAATGTATGTGATGCTATGTTGGCAGACTTTCAGATACGTTTTACTCTGGGGATGTCTGGGGCTGCTTGACCAGTGCATTATCCGAGTTACTCCTGCACCGCTATTCGCTCTCAATTCCTGATTAGAAGGCCGCTCTCTGGGTCCCAGATGCCTTAAATACATTCCTGTAGCATAGGCATCTCATTATTTCATTTGTGTCCTGAGCCTGAGTTGGTATAATCGAAGTGTCAAGCAGTGCTTAATTTGTGCAGGTGGTGGACATTGGGCCTCAATTTTTGGGAACTAGGACTTATTTTCCATTGTCCAGCTTTGACTCAGAGCTAGAGAGAGAAAACAGTAACAAAGAAAAGAAGTGGGGACAAAAAAGAGCCTTCAAGATTCAGATAAAGAAATTAGAAGTGTGAGGTGGTGGAAGAAAGAGGCATGTGGTGGACTCCGGACTGTACCGCCTGGGGTTCAGCAAGCCCAACGTTTCACCGCACCGACCGCGGTCTCCCAAGAAACCTCTGGGCCCATGCACCTGTTTTCTTTTTTTTTGTCTGTTACAAATTAAGGATTGTAATAGTGAATCTGGATTTACAAAACATGCTATGCTCAATCACAATAAGGTATATAAAGAAAGTAAAATTCGATCACATAGTGGAATTTCCACCAGGAGTCGAGAAAACCCCAAACCATAGGCAGTTCCTAGCCAGTGTTCCAAGGATGGCGATCTTTACAAATGTGAAAACACAAAAATCAACAAGATTGTTGGATGTACACAGCTAATGTCACCGCCTCCCACACACATGCCTGCACTGCTAAATGTACACATAATTCAACCAGGCAGAAGTGACGCAGTAAGTGTGTGGATGGTACTACACCCCAGCTGTCACAGGAGGCAACAGGGAGAAGAACACACTTTTTATGTAATCAGTAATCGATGTTTATTTACATAAGGTATTTATTTTAAACCCATTGCATGCCAGTAAAACCGCACAACCGAGCAAAGCCAGTTACTTAGATCCACAATTACATTTAAAAGCCGGTATCACTGGCATCTGATTAAAGATTTTGTTTGAAGCCATACAGTTGGTCCTAACATTAAGAGTCTGACTTGGGTTTATTGTCGAGGGATGCCCATTGTCGATCAATTCTTCACCAGTGAACACATCACAAGCTGGCGTCCCATCAGATCTCCGTCGCCTGTCCCTATCCCTTTAGCAGCGAGTGATTCATGAGCCCACAGCTGTTTCTCTCTGATAAAATACATGTGTTTTGTGCAATCCTGAATTCTGAAGCTGGAGTGAGTGTATTTAAATGGAAAAGACCCTTTGTAAACTTTCATTGAGACGCAGAGAAGTAGGATAAAGTGCTGGGGACAATGTATAGTGTTTGAGGTCAAAGGTAAGTAAAATGCTATTGAAGATTCCAGTTACTGGTGCTCTTGACTCAGAGGTGGTCCTGGAGGACTTACTGTTGCCTCCTGTAGCAAGCCTGCCATCACCAATGAGAAGTGTGACCTTTCCGACATCTCTCCAGCTTGTTGTTTGCTTCTTTTTTTTATTTTTTATATAGAGCATGAGAAGTTCACTGCTGAGGGGAGAGTTGTTTGTCTCCTGAATCCTTCGCGTAATAACCTAATATCCGTTTCTGGAGTTTGCGGTGACTAAAATGGACCAGTGCGAAGGTGGAGAGCGTCCCGGGGTGTTTGCATGAATCTCCCACAACGGGCAAGGGTGGAGGCGTCCGTTTATGAGAAGCATATAGCTGATGCCTCTAAGCAAGTGTGTGCTCTTTGTCTCAGAAATAATTCCCTGAGTAAAGTTCTCCTTTCGTGGGTCATGGCAGGACAGCAACACAGAAGATGCCGCCATGTCTTCTGTTTGTAGTTCCATAACCTGCAGGCACCTCCGTCTTACTGGTTGGCCCAGGCTCGAATAAACTCTGAGATTAGTAGGGACAGCATTCGCATGTACATGATCTCTCTTGGAGTTCTGAAGTTACAGGAAGCTAAAATGTAAGGCTGGGGTTTAGATACCAGATACAAAGAATTTAACCGGGCCAAGGGAAGTGTTGATTTTAATGAAGCCCGGTCCTGCTGGAATGAGGCCAATTTCACTTGCCTATAAATGGTCTTTTTCCATGTTGTGTAGGGAATGGAAATTGATTATATTGCTGATTGATTGATCCCTATGGAGGCTAATGCTCTCTTAAGCTGGTTGTTTCACGGTGACCCTGGTTTTTCAAAAATATTTGAGGCAACCCTTTCGGAAATTTTCCGGAGAGTTTAAGATGCAGATATAATATTTGAGAAATTCAGCCTCAGTGGTAGGGGTTTGTTTCATCAGCCCAAATTCCAGTCCAAGTCTTGCTCTAAGAAGGTATTTCGGTAGTTGGAAGTTTTTTTTGTAGCCCATGCACTGTGCCTGCAGGAGGATTTCCGAGCAGGCTCCCGGGAAAGCTTAATGTCTATATTGGAGTGCTGGAAGAAGAGATGCATGAATGACTTTCTTTATTCCCGCTGTAGACTGGCTTTTTAGGTTGTTATTGGGCCTGATTAAGCCGTAGGTGATTGGAATTGATTTCTATTTCGGTGCATTTTTATGAGCCGAAGGTTGAGCGGATTTTGTGAACCGTACCCCCAGATACTTATATTTGGGGGCCCATGTGATGGTCGTGGGGTCCCTACTGCAAAAGATTTGTTTTCTGTTTTTGTGGCGGCCGAATACAAGTATTTTCGTCTTATCAGGGTTGATGGTAAGAGAGTTCATTACGCTGTATTCATGTAGGCCTGACATTGCTCATTGGCGCCCCACTTTGGTGTGGTCGATAATGACTATATCATCCGCGTATTGAAGGATGTGAAGGGATCTATGGCCTAGACGAGGGGGGACGAGACAATTGGTAGTCAGGGTTTTCCCCAGATCTGCTGTATATAGATTAAAAAATAATGGTGCTAACACGCAGCCTTGTTTCAGGCCCCCAATGGTGAATATTTTAGCTGATAGTGACGTCGGGCCTGTTTTCACTCGCACCCAGGTTTCAGAGTGGAGGGAAATTATGGCCGTTAGAGGAGATGGAATGCCCCAACTTGTTAATTCCTTTCACAGCGTTTGTCTGTCAAATTTGTCAAAAGCTGCAGTAAAATCAGTAAAACAGAAAAGTGGAGGGTGGTTGTGCTGTGAGGCTTGGTGACACAGAGCGGATAGTGCTACAAACTTATCCGTGGTAGCTGCTCCTCCCCGAAGCCCTGTTTGAAAGAAAGGGAGCAGCTCATTTTCTGCCACCCACCATTCCAAACGTTTTAGTAGGATTCGGGCGTACGCTTTTGCTTCTAAATCTAGCAGGGCTATTAATCGACTGTTGCTTGGTTTTAGGGGATCACCTTTTTAAAAAATTGAACATAATGTTGAACCTCTCCAAGCTTTGGGGGTGTGGCCCAGTGTGTAGGCTGAGTTGAACAGCGGAGTCAAAAGTGCTGCCCAATCTTCTGGAGCACATTGAAAGAGGTCCCCTGTGGGTCTGGGGCTCCGTCGCCTTTCGTGTCCTTAATTCGTTTTACTATTTGGGAAGATGAAGTTAGTTCTTGTTGCTCTTTTGCTTGCTGCGGGCTAAGCGCCATTTTCTTTGTGTTATTGCATGCTGAAAATAGACTTGTGACGTGTTTCTCCCATTCCGATCCTGGAACTGCGTTTTTCCTTGATGTTAGAGGAGAATTTAGGTCATTCACATGGTTCCAGAAGCGAGCAAGCGATCTTGAAGATTTTCAGCCACTCCTCCTCTTCTTGCGCTAGTTTAAGATCCCAAATAGTTTTTTTGTTTGCTTTCCGTGCGTCTTTTGCTGCCTTTAGGTTTTTGCTCGTTGGATTGAGTTTACACAGACGAATGGTCCTCCTTAAATTCTTCCGAGATGGAATAATGTGCCGTTTCAGCAAATGTCTTTGTGACTGGCTCTGCGATAGGTGTGTTGGAGTGACCCCTGCGCCCCAACGCAAAATCTGCTAGTTCTTTAGTCATAGTGTTCCATTCCATTAAGAGCTGTTCTCTGAGTTGATTCTTGTACCTGTTCTTTCCTTTGCCGGGCCATTTTATCACTCAGGGCAAATGAAAAGGTAGACATTTGATTCTTCTAGCTAGCGTCTTTGATTCGGCTCCAGTTGAGATGCCTAGCCCCGGGCCTTCATCTGCTGTCTGGTGGTTTAGGTCCAGTGTTAAGACTAGGGGGTTGTGATCACTCTCTTCTTGGTGTGTTATTTCAAAGTTCAGAAGATGGTTTGCCTGAGGGGAAGATATGAAAATGTCATCGATTGTTGAGATTCTTTTGAAGGTGGGACAGGTCGTATTCCTGGGGCGTTTAAGGTCCTGATCTGCAGATTTTAAACTGAATGAGGTGAGTAGCTTGTTGGGTTGTCCTCCTTCCTTGCTCGTTTGTTCAGCTTTATGATGTTTGCCTAAGGACTTGATGTTAAAGTCTCCTGCCACCATCACTTCATGGGAAGGCTTGGACTCAAGGATTTATTTTAAGCTTGAACAAAGGGAGTCCATGGTGCGAGCTCTCAGAGATTTTTGGGGTTAAAGTAACAGTTAATTCAGGAGGAAAGTAGAAGCTTTCTGACCTCATTTAAAACTTTTTATGGATACCGCTTGCAAACCCCCGTGGATTTGGTGCACGATGAGATTGAGATTTTGGCTAATTACATTATGAAATTCGTAAGGCCGCCCGAAGGCCACCCAAATAAACTTGTACGTGTGGCTGGTTGGAAGAATTTATAGAACCCATATAATACTGCAGTATTTAAAGCCCACGTTTCCTGTACACATAAGATGTCACTATTTATAAGAAATTTGCATCCAGATTTCGATCGTAGAGTTGAAGCTAGGCCTGCCACATTACATGCGGTGATAGAGAGCTGATTTTTTATTGCCTGTTTTCTGATCCGGGGGTTTAAAGAATTCAAAGAGCAGGATTGCTGTGTGCTAGGAGGAGTGGTGATAGTTGCTACTCTGGGGCCTTGGGGGCTGGTTCCTACTCTTGTGGTTCTGAATTGATGTTTGACATCTGAAGTTTCTTTCCTTGATTCCGCAGTGTACTACGAAGGGATTAGATGCTATTGTAGAGCTTAATAGCCAATCGTGGGTTGCACCCCATGCACCCTTCAGGATAGTTCCGCGAGGAAAAGCTGTATTCTCCCTACGTAGAACATGCAGATATTTTGGGGGAAATATGGTTTGAAGCTCAATGCCCCATTCCTCAAAGGTGAGGACTTCTCTCAGGATGGCATCTCTGATTGCAGTTAGACCCCAGTTGGTGATTGTGGACTCTGATGTCTCTTTGCCAGGAGTGAGGGTAAATTTATCTGAAATAAGCTCGTATGACATAAGGTTTTTCATAAATGGAATATGTTGAAATAATCGTAGCAGATTCCCTCTGTTTAATACATCCAGAGGGCCATTCAAGATGAAGTGGGGAGTAAATGCTAAGGTTGCATCGAAGTTATCCGCCTCCTTGCATGCAGATTTGTTTTAGAGGTTTGAATTGGTTCCCTCAGTTGCATGGTTTCCCACACTTCATTAATGTAGCGGGGGCCCGCGGAGGGCCTCCGCAGCCCCGGGGTCCGCCACCTCCCCGGGGCTATGTTAATTATATGCGGGAGGGACCACCACCCCCGGGGCTTGTTTTGTATTAATGTGTGGGGGCCTCCAAGGCCTCCCAAAGCCCTGGGGACCGCCACCCTGGGGCTATTCTTAAATATTCTCGGAGGGCACACGGCCCCCTGCTGCCCCGGGGACCGCCACCCCAGGGGCTTGTATTTTTTAAAACAAACCTGTGTGGAGGGGCTCGACCCCCCCACACGCCTCGGGGACCGCCACCTCCCCGGGGCACTAATAATGTAAATGCTGGGGTCCGTTATGGACCTCCGAACCCCGGGGACCACCACCTCCCCGGGGCTTCGCACACAATGGGAGGGGGGCCGTGCGCCCCCCCTCCTGGAGCCCTTGATGGCCCTGGGGACCGCCACCCCCATGGCCAGCTCCTGCAGTGTCCCAGGGTTCCCACCCCCGGGACACTGTTGTTTGCAATGACAAGGCGGGAGCCGTGCGGCTCCCGCCCTGTCATTGCAAACTCTGCTTTGGATGTTGGAAGCGAGAGCAGGTTTCCTGCTCTCGCTTCCAAACTACAAAGCAGATTGCTTTTCCACACTAGGAGCTGCTTGTCAGCAGCTCACCATGTGGAAAAGCCATGCCGGCTCCCGCAGGAGGCGGGGAGCCGGCGGGACCCTGGGGGATTTGGCCTCTGGAGGGGGGCCACGTGGCCCCCCTCCTGTTCTTTTTTTGTTTTTTTTAAAAAGGGGTCAGGGCCTGGGGGATGGGGTCCCCAAAAAACGTAAAAGGAGGGCCACATAGCCACACAGGGGGCCACACAGCCCCCCTTTAAAAAAAACAGCATTGCGCCGGAGACCCCGCCCCCAACCAGCAACACTCTGCAAACACACCCCGTGGCGTGTTTTAACTTGGGGAATTAATTCCTCTTCAATCCTGAGGGTCCCTAGGGGCCAACTCGCCTGCCAGGTACCTCCAGTATGCGTCAAAGAGCTGTCTTGCAGAGAGGTGGTCCGAGGCCACGCCCCTTTTTACAACTCTCTGCAACGCAGCTCTGTAGCGCTTACTGGACGTACCTGGAGGGCTAGTTGGCCCCCAGGGACCCTCAGGACTCAATGGGATTTAATCCCCCAATTTACAACGTACCACGGGGCGCGTTTACACAGTGGTACAGGGGAGGGCTTTGCCTGATTAGACAAGTGTACAAACGCGCCCTGTGGCGCGTTTTAAGCTGGGGGATTAATTCCCCTTCAATCCTGAGTGTCCCTGGGGCCAACTAGCCCACCAGGTACCTCCAGTAAGCGCTACAGGGCTGAGTTGCAGAGAGGTGGTCTGAGGCCACGCCCCTTTTTACACCTCTCTGCAACACAGCTTCGTGGCGCTTACTTGGAGGAGCCTGGTGGGCTAGTTGAACCCAAGGGACCCTCAGGATTCAAGGGGACTTAATCACCCCACTTAAAACGCACCACAGGCGCGTTTGCACCCTTGTCACACCACGTCCCGCCCCCTCCCTGCACCACTGTGCAAACGCAGCCCGTGGCGCATTTTAAGTTGGGGGATTAATTCCCCTTCAATCCTGAGGGTCCCTGGGGGCCAACTAGCCCACCAGGTACCTCCAGTAAGTGCCAGGGAGCTGTGCTGCAGCGAGGTGGTCCAAGGCCACACCCCCTTTTTACACCACTCTGCAACGCAAGTCTGTGGTGCTTGCTGGAGGTAGCTGGTGGGCTAGTTGGCCCCCAGGGACCCTCACGACTCAAGGGGATTTAATCCCCCAATTTACAACGCACCAGGGGTTGCGTTTGCACAGTGATGCAGGGAGGGGGCTTGGCCTGATGTGACAAGTGTGTAAACGCACCCTTGGGGAATTAATCCCCCTTGAATACTGAGGGTCCCTGAGGGCAAACTAGCCCACCAGGTACCTCCAGTAAGCGCCACAGAGCTGCGTTGCAGAGAGGTGTAAAGGGGGTCATGGCCTCGGACCACCTCTCTGCAACGCAGCTCTGTGGTGCTTACTGGAGGTACCTGGTGGGCTAGTTAGCCCCCAGGGACCCTCAGGATTCAAGGGGGATTAATGCCCCAACTTAAAACCTGACAGGCGGCACGTTTGCACAGTGGTGAAGTGAGGGGTCGGGGCCTGATGTGACATGTGTGTACTTATCCAATCACTCCACCAAAACCCAAGCACTTATAAATTCTCCATGCACTCTCCTTGCAGTACTCTAATCATCCAGTCAGTACCAGTGCACTCATGCAATGACCCATGAACTAACTCATGCACTGCTACAATGCAGCACTACCCATGCAGTCCATCCATCTCCTTGTCACTACCCATGCATTCCTCCAATCATCCAGCCAGTTCCATGTTCTTATCTAATCACTGCGCCAAAATCCAAGCACTTATACATTCACCATGCACTCTCCTTGCAGTACTCCAATCAACCAGTCAGTACCCATGTACTTATGCAATGACCCAGGCACTAACACATGTACTGCTACAATCCCTTGAGCACTTCTGATGCAGTCCAGCCATCTCATTGTCACTACCCATGCACTCCTCCAATCACACAGCCAGCTCCATGTCCTTATCTAAGCACTGCGCCAAAACACAAGCACTTATAAATTCACAGTGCACTCTCCTTGCAGTACTCTAATCATCCAGTCACTACCCATGTACTCATGCAAGGACCGAGGCACTAACACATGTACTGCTACAATCCCCTGAGCGCTACTGATGCAGTCCAGCCATCTACTTGTCACTACCCATGCACTACTCCAATCACCCAGCAAGTTCCATGTCCTTATCTAATCACTGCACCAAAACACAAGCACTTTAAAATTCATCATGCACTCTCCTTTCAGTACTCTAATCATCCAGTCACTACCCATGTACTCATGCAATGCCCAGGCACTAACTCATGGCAAATACAGAGGAGGTCATGCTAATCACAGGGGTACCTCATCGCATAGTGTTCCCTAGTGTATTTAGGTGTTTTCACTATATTATAAGTGTCTATTAGCATATCACTGGCTCTAGGCCTGGTTAATCAGTCAGTTACCACCAGTACCCGTCAGCAAAAAGTTCAGGGCACAGGAGGACTTTCTACTCCACTGTTGGTTCTTTCTGCACATCTCTTGCTTCTTCCTGCACTTTTCTTCATCTTTCTGGACTTCTGTTGCCTCTTTCTGCATTTGTCTTACCTCTTTCTGCGCTTTTCTTCCTCTTTCTTCACGTCCTACCTTTGTATACATAGTTAGAAATTAGCATTTAAAAAACCTTTGAAATTCACTGAAAAAAATATAGGTTTCAGGAACGTTATAGATAGAAATTAGCATTTAAAAAAATCCTTAGAAATTCACTGAAATACCACAGGTTTCAAGGACGTTATAGTTAGTTGGGCATTTCACTCGTACAAAACCAGAGAAATTCGGCCGTTATAGTTAGTTGAGCTAACTATAACTCGCGCCCCTGCAATGCACTGCTGATTACGTCACATATTACATCATTCATGACATGGTCAGTGACATCACTGATGACATCACTGATGACATCTCAAATGACATCACTGATGACATCATCCACGTAACAATCTGATACACCTCCTCATACCCTAATATAACCTTTGATACACCCACTCTAAAATACAGACTACCATTTTCGAAACCATAGATACACCAATACAAGTTAGTACATACTCACTCACTAATTCCTAGGTCTACACACACATCCACTCATTCACCCATACAGTCACTCATACATGCAGTCAACCATCAATACGGCATCATCATATGCACTCACATAGCTATACTGACACACCGCCACTCATCCACAGTTACTCACACACCTAGTCAGTCATGCAAACAATCAATCACACTCCCATTTACTCACCTATACAGTTATACACACACCACCTCACTTATTCAAACATATACTAACACATACTTACACTCTTGTACAATAACTAATTCAAGGACACACTGATCCATACAGCCACTCTCACAATCACTCACTCTCACATAGAGTAATTTATACACTCCAACACTCACATATACTGCCTTTCACATATGCAGTTACTCACATGTACCACTGAGGCATCCATTCACTCACCAATACACCCATGCACACACTCACCCACCCATATAGCCCTTCACAGATGTTCTCTTGAACCCATACACCCAGTAAATCATCCACTCACACATCTATGCACAGATGTGCACCACCCACCCACACAGACACTCAGGCACCCATACAGATACTCAGACAACCAATCAATAACCCATATAGATCCTTATTTAGCTCCTCACCAACCCATGCAACCGCTTCACACTAACTGACAAACTAAACTGTGTGAATGTTTGTATCAGTCACTAACCCATGCATTTACTAAGATGCATTCAGCGGTGCTGGCGACCAGCGGCAGGAACCCTGGCTCTCTGCACCGCCAAATCTACGACCCAGCGGCACTCCACCCTCTCAACCCAGGCCGCAACAACAACTGCAAGCTAGCATCACCAGCCGAAACCCACGGACCCTTCAGCTGTCACCGCTGCCAGCACACCTGTATCACCGCCAAGACCACATACTCATCGCAACCCGCCGGCAAAAACACAACCTAACCGAAGACCCTGCAGTGTATCCTCCTCAACGTCTGATCACTCCACAAACACGCCACAGAAATCTGGGACCTCCTCGACAGCACTACCCCGGACGTAGTATTCTTTACTGAAACCTGGACCAACACCACCTCAGGACCGGACATCTCCATCGCCATTCCCCAAGGTTACAAGATCTCCAGGAAGGACCGCCCCACCCCCCCTGGAGAAGGAATGGCCATTGTCCACAAATCCACCCTCCGCCTAAGCACACTCCCCGACGAGCCCACAGACCTGATGGAACCCCTTCACTTCAAGATCCTGGCCAGTCCTACCTCTGAGGAACCCTCATCTACTGACCTCCTGGACCCCGCAGACTTTTTGCCAACTCCATCACGAACATCATCTCCCCGCATACCGTTGCGTCCACCAACTACACCCTACTGGGAGACCTCAACTTTCACCTTGACAACCAACTGGACCCCTGCACCACATCCCTCCTGGACAACCTCCACAACAGTGGACTCTGCTAGATCGTGACCGAACCCACGCACTCAACAGGACACACCCTTGACCCCCTCTTCTCAACAGGAAACTCCATCACCTTCAGCCACACCACCGAACTCCCATGGACTGACCATCGATGCATCCACTTCTCCTTCATAATACCCACCATCCACAGACACCAGCACCTGCTCCCACGAAGAAACTGGACCAGAATCCCCGACGACCAGCTAACCTCGTCACTCAGCAATTCCAACCCAACCATCGCGGAAAACGACAATCCCAACACCGCAGCCCGAACCCTGCACAGATGGATCTCCGATAGCGCCTTCTCCGGCAGCGCCAACACTATAGACCCCTCAAGAAAAACAACAACACCCACGCCAAGAAAGCTAGATGGTTCACCACCGAACTTCGAGAGTCCAGACGCACTTGCCGCCACATTGAAAAGGTCTGGAGGAACACCAAATCCACAGAAGCCCACAACAACTACAGAGCCGCCACCAATGCCCAACACCAACTCATCAGAAAAACGAGGAAAAAAGCGATTGAAGACAGAATCTCCACTCAGGCACACAACAGCAAAGAACTCTTCAACATCATCAAGGAGTTCGCCGAACCTAACTGCGAGTCCACCGACATCCCTCCCTCACAAGACCTCTGCGACAAACTCAGCACCTTTTCCACCCCAAAATCAAGAGCATCTACGACAACTTTGACGAAGACAGCCAACACACTAAACCCTCACCAACCACCCCCGACACCCTGAAGCCAGCGATCGACAACTGGACAGCCCTCACCACTGAAGACTATGAAGTTAATCCACTCCGGGGCCCCTACAGACCTCTGCCCCCACCACATTTTCAACAGAGCCGCTGACACCATCGCACCCATGCTCTGCCACACCATCAACCACTCCCTGGCAACCGCCTTGTTCCTTGACTGGAAACACGCTGAGATCAACCCCCTCCTGAAGAAACCCTCCGCGGACCCCACCGACCTCAAAAACTACAGACCCATCTCCCTACTCCTGTTCCCAGCGAAAGTCATCGAGAAAGCCATCAATAGCCTACTCACCACATTCATCGAAGGGCACAACATCCTTGACTCCTCCCAATCTGGCTTAAAAAAAAAACACAGTACGGAAACGGCCCTCCTCGCCGCAACAGATGACATCCGTACCTCCCTCATTTGCAGAAAGCAGGAGACCATTACAGTAGTCAATCCGACTCATGACGAGGGCCTGCACCAGCGTCTTCCTGAATTGGTCAGGCAGCAATGGAAAGGCTTTGCGCAGCAAGCTAATAGTGTGGAAACATACGCCTGCGACATAATTCGTATGTTGTTTCAATGACAAATCCTGGTCAAGGCGAACCCCCAGGTTTTTAACAATCTGCTTGGGCTCAGGTGCTACGCCTAGACCAGGAGGCCACCAGTCAGGAGTCCAAAGTATTTTTGCTTCACCAAACAGCATGACCTCCGTTTTACTTACGTTACACTGTAGGTAGTTGGTGGACATCCAACATGCCACAGCTTCCATGCCTGCAGAGAAAGAGCTCCTCAATTCCGGGGTAAGAGTCTTAAAAGGGAAGAGGAGCTGCGTATCGTCCGCGTAAGACACGGGGATGAAGCCAAATTTGCGCATCACTCTCGCTAGGGGCGCCACATAGATGTTGAAAAGCGTTGGGCTTAAACAAGAGCCCTGTGGTACCCCTTTCGAGACTTTCATCTCTGCTGAACGATACGTACCCATGGTGACAGTCTGGGTACGATCAGAGAGGAAGCTTCCCAACCATGCCAGAGCTTTGTTCTTAACCCCCACGTTCGACAACCGGTCAATAAGAATGTTATGAGACACGGTGTCGAACGCTGCTGATAAGTCCAGTAAGACCAAGATCACTGAATAACCCCTATCCTGGAACATGTGCAGGTCGTCCATAACAGATAGTAATGAAGACTCTGTACTGTGTTTCGGCCTGAAACCAGATTGAGAGTGGTCAAGGCCGCCCACAGTTTCAATAAAGTTGGAAAGGAGTCTATTAACATACTTTTCTGTAAGTTTCCCAAGAAAAGGTAACAGTGAAATTGGCCTTAGGTTGGATAATTCAGTCCAAGCAATGGTGGTATTTTTCCTGATGGGCCTGACAAGTGCACGTTTCCATCCTGTACTCAGGGACAGATTAATAAGTTTAATGGTCGTGGGACATAATGTGTCAAATAGAGAGGGCATTAATCTGGCTGGAATAGTATCGTCTGGACTACCACTTTTAATCTGTTTAACCAATACAGATAGCTCCTCATCAGTAATGGAGGGAAAGGAGTCCAGAGTGTGTATGCCATGATCAAATTCTGTATTTTGAAAGGCAGAAGCTGCGTCTGTATCCATAGCAGCATTAGATGCCACAATGTTCTCATAAATAACATCAATTTTATTAGAGAAAAAAGAAGGTATGTTATTACAGAGCTGTTGAGACACAAGTTCGGTGCTTTCACATGCTACTGGTTTAACAAATGAATTAAGTACTTGGTAAAGGACCCTGGGAGAATTCCCTGTTGCCGTGATTTGAGAAGTTATATGTGTTTTCCTCGCACTCCGGATTGCTTTATGATAGCTGGATAATGAAACCCAATAGAGCTTTCTATCACTCTCCAAATGGGAGGACCTCCATATTTTCTCCAGTTTTCTGGCTGCTTGTTTTAGTATTTTCAGGTCTTTGGAGAACCAAATTTCCTGTTTATTAGCAGGCCGGGATTTAAAGCTCTTTATGGGGGCTATCTTGTCTATGGCTGCTCCAGAAGCCGCTTCCAATTTTTTCAGAACACTTTCCACATTTTCCAACAAAGTAATAGAGGGCTCAATAAAGTTGTTGGAAAAGACTTCTTTATTAACTTTGTGCCACTGCCGTCGGAGACAGGGAAGGCATTCAAGCATGAGCGCACATTTATCAGTTAAATAAATGTGAAATTATACAAATTTCAGCTTAATTTTACCACAAAACCCAAAATAAATATGGATATACAGATAAAATTAGCAAAGAATAAGTATGGATAAATACAGACGGAAATGGCAAAAAAAAAACATAAAACCGGGAGCCCTAGTTACAACCCACCCAACTCCTACCATCGGTCTCTTTGCTTGCTTCTTATTCGGTGTCTCCACTTCCTCTTCTTGTATTTGTGCCTCTCCACCATCCTTTCAGCTGCCTAACTTGTATCCTTCCACTGCTCACATTTTGGGAACTATTGTTTCTTTTTCATTCAGCACTCCAAGGGAGTGCCTGTGTTTTCTGGCGGTTTCTCATATGCTGCTGCATTACATATTTTTCATGAAAGCAAAAGCTTTGGCATGCAAAGGCTTTGATCGTGCTTGAGAATGGTCTGCCTGCCACACTCACTCAGATGGTGTGTGAACCAAGAGGTGCACTCAGCATGATGCATCTCTTGGGGGCCCAAAAATTGTCCGCCCCTCCCACAGCTGCTACAGAGGACCAAATGGCTGAATCCCGTGGAAAGTAAATGAGGCTTTAGCAAGCATTTCCAGTTGTTTTGTGATTCTTTCTTATTTTTAAAGTATTTTCCAAGTTTCCTGAGAGAAAAATAAAGATATAAAGATTGGACTAATTGAGTTTAATGTACAGGTTTGAGACATCATAACATGTGTTCCCTTTTCTACCAGTATTTTGAAATATTGGTTTCGTTTACTTTTGTTAAACGACATTTTTTGTTTTCTGATTTCAATTACATTTTAATTAAAATGTTTATATGTCTTGCTACTACAGTTTAGCACACAGATATACCGGAAGATGAACTGATGTTGACTCTTGCTGCACTGCTGTTCTGTTCTCCATTTATTCTGTCTGTAGCGCTGTTTTTCACCCTCTGCCGCCATTTTGTCTCTCTCTCTGCAGTGACCACCATCACTCTCATCGAGAACGGCATCATTTCCAACGGGGCGGCTGTCCTCCTGCTGAACCACGCGCTCTTCCTCCTTATCAGCTTCTATTACTACTACCAAGTGGGCCGCAGACCCAAGAAGCTCTAATGCGCCTCTCTTTTGATATTTTATGTTCCCATTTTTGGTTGTTTGTGTTGTTTCCCGGACTCTGTGAACAAAGACAATAGGTTGAAGCCCATCTGGCCAATGAAGGTCGTCCCTCTCTCCCTCCTGACGTATCACGTGATTTACGGATGTCTGTTACACGTCACAGTTCCCTTACAGTAATGAGGGTCTCTCTTCAGACATACTCTGTCACAACAGGGGTCTCTCTTACCTACACACCCTGGACAGAAGGAGGTGTCTCACCCAGCTGACACTCTTGTGATCTATTGTGTGACAGCAACGGACTCCCCTTATATCTCTCTTTCCCACAGACCCTTATCAGAAAGAAGCGTGTCATGGTCTCACCTAACTGACCCAGTGACCGCAGGAGATCACTCTTGACACATCATGCGACAGCAGGGGAGTCTCTTGTGATTGATTGTGTAACAGCAATGGCTTCCCCTGATATCTCTCTTCCTTACAGGGCCTGGTCCGAAGGAGGTGTCTCACCCAGCTGACCCAGTGACAGGAGATCTCTCATGACTGATTATGTGACTGCAGGGGAATCTCTTGTAATCGATTGTGTGACAGAAGGGGCCTCCCCTCACATCTCCCCCACCTCACAAACCCTGGTCACACCTAACTGACCCAGTGACAGCAGGAGATCTCTCTTGACACATCAAGTGACCGCAGGGGAGTCTCTTGTGTTCGATTGTGTGACAGCAACGGACTCCCCTTATACCTCTCTTCCCTACAGATCCTGGTCAGTGACAAGAGATCTCTCATGACGGAATATGTGACCCCAACAAAGTCTCTTGTGATCAATTGTGAGACAGATGGAGACACCCTTATATCTGACAGACCGTGTGACAGGAGGGATCTCTCTCCCTACGTAGTGTGACAGAAGGGACTCCACTTACATCTGACAGTGTGACGGCACAGCACTCCACTTACATTTGACAGGCCTTGTGACAGCAGGGGAGTTCCTCATACATCTGACAGACTGTGTGACAGCAGGGGCCTCTCCCACAACAGACTGTGTGACAGCAGGGGCCTCTCGCACGTCAGACCGTGTAACAGTAGAGGTATCTCTCCCTACATAGTGTGACAGCAGGGACTCCACTTCCATCTGACAGTGTGACTTCAGGGGCCTCTCGCATGACAGACCGTGTGACAGTAGGGGCATCTCTCCCTACATAGTGTGAAGCTGGGACTCCACTTACATTGGACAGGCCTGGCTACAGCTGGGGGACTCTCATACATCTGAAGGACCGTGTGACAGCAGGGTGCCTCTCGCATGACAGACCGTGTGACAGCAAGGTGTCTCTCGCATGTCCGACCATGTGACAGCAGGGATCTCTCCTACATATGATGGTCTGGGTGTCAGCAGTTGGCTCTCATGATGCCAGGGGCCCCTCCTACATTTGACAGACCCTGTGATTTCAGGGGTCTCCTCCCCGACAGATGAACTGAAGGCAGGAGCCTCTCTTACATGTGATAGAACATGTGCTAACCCAGGTGCCTCTCTTACATGTAATAGAACATGTGCTAACCCAGGTGCCTCTCTTACATGTGATAGAACATGTGCTAACCCATATGCATCACTTACGTCTATGTACCAGAAGAGGGCTCCCACCTGAGGGACCCTGATACAAAGAGTTCCTCTTGAGTCTGACAGAGCGTGCTCTCGCCAGGCAGTGTATATGCAGAGGGGTCTCTCCTGGCAGACCATGTGACAGCAAGAGTCTCCTCTTACATCTGCAGACACTGTGACAGCACTCTTCAAGTGAAAGCACTGCTTCTTGTGATTGGAAGGTTTGGTATTGGTCCCAATGACTCAGGATAGGCAGAGTAACAGCAGGAAATCTCTATCAGACTGACCCGTCCCTGTGACCGCAGGCGGTCTCTGTGACACTTCGCAAACTCTGTAGGAGAAGGGGGTCTCGCTTACACCCTCCAGCTCCTGTAACAGCAGGAGGCCTCTCTCTGCCACCTCACATACTCTTGCAGCAGACGGGCCTCTCTCTTGTCAGGCATCTTTGAAGCAGGGGGGTCTCTTTTCAGCAGTACGGATTCATGAAAGCAGGGAATCTCTCAAACATCAGGGAGGCGCTCTCAAATATGAGACAACATTTGCATGCACTGATGTTGCTGTCTGAGGGGAGCCCACACCCCTGAGGACTGATAGGAGAATTCATGGACCTACAAGATGCATTGACAGCAGATAGGGCAGTCTCAGACACCTAGACGACCCAGTGACCGCATACAGGGCAGTCTCCGGCACCTAGAAGATCCAGTGACAGCAGACAGGGCAGTCTCAGACACCTAGACCCAGTAACAGCATATGGGGCAGTCTCACGCACCTAGAAGACCCAGTGACAGCATACAGGGCAGTCTCGGGCACCTAGAAGACTCAGTGACAGCAGACAGGGCAGTCTCAGGCACCTAGATGACCCAGTGACAGCATACGGGGAAGTCTCAGGCACCTAGAAGACCAAGGGACAGCATATTGGGCAGTCTCAGGCACCTAGAAGACCAAGGGACAGCATATTGGGCAGTCTCAGGCACCTAGACGGCCCAGTGACAATAGACTGGATAGTGTCAGGCACCTAGACGACCCAGTGACAGCAGACGGGGAAGTGGCAGGCACCTAGATGACCCAGTGACAGCAGACGGGGCAGTCTCAGGCCCCTAGATGACCCAGTGACAGTAGACGGGGAAGTGTCAGGCACCTATAAGACCCAGTGACAGCAGACGGGGAAGTGTCAGGCACTAATATGACCCGCTGGCAGCAGACAGGGATGTGTCAGGCACCTAGACGACCCAGTGACAGCAGACAGGGCAGTCTCAGGCACCTAGAAGACCCAGTGACAGCAGATGGGGTAGTCGCAGGCACCTAGATGACCCAGTGACAGCAGACTGGGAAGTGTCCGGAACCTAGATGACCTAGTGACAGCAGATGGGAAAGTGTCAGGCACCTAGACGGCCCAGTGACAGCATACAGGGCAGTCTCAGGCACCTAGAAGATCCAGTGACAGCAGACAGGGCAGTCTCAGACACCTAGACCCAGTGACAGCATATGGGGCAGTCTCACGCACCTAGAAGACCCAGTGACAGCATACAGGGCAGTCTTGGGCACCTAGAAGACCCAGTGACAGCAGACAGGGCAGTCTCAGGCACCTAAATGACCCAGTGACCGCATACGGGGAAGTGTCAGGCAGCTAGATGGTCTAGTGACAGCAGACTGGGAAGTGTCAGGCACCTAGACGACCCAGTGGCAGCAGATGGGCAGTCTCAGGTACCTAGACGGCCCAGTGACAGCAGACTGGGAAGTGTCAGGCAGCTAGACGACCCAGTGACAGCAGACGGGGAAGTGTCAGGCACCTATATGGCCCAGTGACAACAGACAGGGCAGTCTCAGACACCTAGACGGCCCAGTGACAGCAGACGGGAAGGTGTCAGGCTCCTAGAAGACGCAGTGACAGCATACAGGGCAGTCTCAGGCACCTAGAAGACCCAGTGACAGCAGACAGGGCAGTCTCAGATACCTAGACCCAGTGACAGCATACGGGGCAGTCTCAGGCACCGAGAAGACCCAGTGACAGCAGACGGGGCAGTCTCAGGCACCTAGAAGACCCAGTGACAGCAGACGGGAAAGTGTCAGGCTCCTAGAAGACCCAGTGACAGCATACAGGGCAGTCTCAGGCACCTAGAAGACCCAGTGACAGCAGACAGGGCAGTCTGACACCTAGACCCAGTGACAGCATACGGGACAGTCTCAGGCACCTAGAAGACCCAGTGACAGCATACAGGGCAGTCTCAGGCACCTAGAAGACCCAGTGACAGCAGACTGGGAAGTGTCAGGCACGTAGATGACCCAGTGACAGCAGATGGGGAAGTGTCAGGCACCTAGACGACCCAGTGACAGCAGACAGGGCAGTCTCAGGTACCTAGATGACCCAATGACAGCAGACGGGGCAGTCTCAGGCACCTAGAAGATCCAGTGACAGCAGACGGGGAAGTGTCAGGCACCTAGAAGACCCAGTGACAGCAGATGCGGAAGTGTCAGGCACCTAGATGGCCCAGTGACAGCAGACAGGGAAGTGTCAGGGACCTAGATGACTCAGTGACAGCAGACGGAGCAGTCTCAGGTACCTAGAAGACACAGTGACAGCAAACAGGGAAGTGTCAGGCACCTAGAAGACCCAGTGATAGCAGACGGGGCAGTGTCAGGCACCTAGAAGATCCAGTGATTGCAGACGGAGCAGTGTCAGGCACCTAGACGACCCAGTGACAGCAGACAGGGCAGTCTCAGGTACCTAGATGACCCAATGACAGCAGACGGGGCAGTCTCCGGCACCTAGAAGACCCAGTGACAGCAGACGGGGAAGTGTCAGGCACCTAGAAGACCCAGTGACAGCAGATGGGGAAGTGTCAGGCACCTATATGACCCAGTGACAGCAGACTTTAAGTGTCAGGTACCTAGACAACCCAGTGACAGCAGACGGGGCAGTCTCAGGCACCTAGATGACCCAGTGACAGTAGACTGGGCAGTCTCAGGCACCTTGAAGGCCCCGTGACGGCAGACTGGGAAGTGTCAGGCACCTAGACGACCCAGTGACAGCAGATGCGGAAGTGTCAGGCACCTAGACGGCCCAGTGACAGTAGACCGGGAAGTGTCAGGGACCTAGACGACCCAGTGACAGCAGACGGAGCAGTCTCAGGCACCTAGAAGACCCAGTGATAGGAGACGGGGCAGTGTCAGGCACCTAGAAGACCCAGTGACAGCAGACGGAGCAGTGTTAGGCACCTAGAAGACCCAGTGACAGCAGATGGGGCAGTCTCGGGCACGTAGAAAACCCAGTGACAGCATACTGCCAGCGGGTGAAATTATCAACATTTTCTCCTCTAGAATAAACTTGCCCAGTGTCAGCGGGTGATGTCGCTTGATTAACCAATCATCAACGTGTCGTCCCTTGATTAACCTTGCAGGCTATCAGTGGGTGAAATTGTCAACATGTCCTCCAGGCAACAAGATACTTCCTTAAGTTATCCTAGTGCATTCTAAGCCGGACAAATGACCAACAAATACTCCCCAGGACTTACGTGGGAATCTCAAAGGGTCAAGTCATTGACATACTCCCTTCAACTAACCTGCTGGACTTTTACTGGGTCAAACCATTGACGTATTCTATTCGACTAACCTGGGAATCTCAAAGGGTCACATCGTTGAAATCTGCTTCCTACTACTAACCTGGGAAGGTCAAATCATTGACATGTTGTCACTTTGACTAATGTACTGGAATCTCAGATGGTCAAATAGTTGACATGTACTCCCTTAGACTAAGCTGGTTGAATCTCAGGGACCACAGCCCTACTTTAACCCACTTACCCTTGTAACCCATCCCAAACTTTAGCACAAACCAATAGAACACTTAGTCCCACCTCCTTGCCCCAATCCTTGGTTTATCTCTGTTAATGTTTTTAATGTATACAAAAGCTAGTTGGCTGAACTGCAAATAAAAAATGGAAAATGAACCCCACAATGCCCGTGATTGCCAGGCCTCCCTATGCCCTGATGGGCAGGTGTCCTTCAACAGATCAGACGCATCACTGACGTAGCAGTTGAAAGCACCAAGTCCTGGGACTCGCCCCATCATGGTTCAATCAATCACAAACACTGCAACAAATGTAGCTTGGAATTTATTTTTATGGTCACCTTGTTACAGAAATACTCTGCTGAGATTTGCTTCATTTCCGATCCATGACCTTGTACAGTTTAGAATAGTAAAACTTTACTTAATGGATCTTGTGTCCAGTTATTTTCTTGAGTCACTGCCTGTGCGTACAAGTGTCTTACATCGAGTGTCTTACATCGAGTGTCTTACATCGAGTGTCTTACATCGAGTGTCTTACATAGAGTGTCTGTACTTCGAGTGTCTGTACTTCGAGTGTCCACACGTCGAGTGCCCGTACTTCGAGTGCCCGTACTTCGAGTGCCCGTACTTCGAGTGCCCGTACTTCGAGTGCCCGTACGTCGAGTGCCCGTACGTCGAGTGCCCGTACGTCGAGTGCCCGTTCTTCGAGTGCCCGTTCTTCGAGTGCCCGTTCTTCGAGTGCCCGTTCTTCGAGTGCCTGTACTTCGAGTGTCTTACATCGAGTGTCCACACGTCGAGTGTCTGTACTTCAAGTGTCCACACGTCGAGTGCCCGTACTTCGAGTGTCCATCATGGGATCGGTTGAGGAAGCTTTGGAAGTATGTTGTGTCAGACCACACTGCAGTCTTTCTGGGAAAACCATAAAATAGTTGTAAATATCATTGTGTGCTGCTCAGAAATATGAAGGAGTGTTCGGATAGTGTGTGATTGAGTTAGAAATATCATTTAAAAACATGGGTCACATGTCTCCTTAGGCAGGCCGCATTGCATGGTGTGTTTGAACAGTCTCTTCCATGCAAAGTGGCTGCCAGATGCATCGATCAAGCACAGCACAAAGACGATTTGCAGAATCATCAATGTTCTTCAGGGAGGATTCTTTCTCCAAATTTCTGTATTATAACTCCAGCCCTCTAAAGAGACAGGGGCCACAAGCCTAGAATATTTGTCACAATGTGAAGGAACATCAGGGAGACCCTGCAGGATACCTTGAACACTGTCTGCTCTACCCAAAGTCCAGCAGTTGTGATTTGTGTAGTGGAAGTTGTCCTTTTTCAATTTTTATTTTTTTATTGAGAGTTTGAGCAAATTACAAAACTACATAACTGTCAAGTAAAAATGCATGTTACCAAATGACCAGAATATTCACAAGTACATTATTTGATACAAAGATAAATACCTTTTGAAGTGCAGAGTGCTACCCATTTGAGAATGAACATATCTCATCGATCTCTCACATCCCTCTGTTACAAAAGGTAAATACTATCAAAAGAAAGCAAAGTACTAGACAAATAGGCATAGGCCTTAAAAAGGATAAAGCAAACATGCAAGATTATTACTAATCACAATTCGATAAGGTGGAGCGTAGAGGATGCTAAATCCTAGGAGATAAGCATGACCAATGTTCTAAGACATTGTAACAACTAAGCAACGGAAAAAAAAAATATTCATTATATATAACCTATGTCCCCAATAAACTCCAGCGTTTCTCATACTTTTTTATACAGCCTGATCTTATTGCATATTTTTTTCCAGTTCTTTGATTTTACTTAACGTCGCTCTCCATGCTGGAAAGGAAGGTGCCTTATCTGATCGCCTACATTGTAAAATTAAAGATCTTGCTACCAATGCTGCAATGCACAGGCATTCTTCTTGTGCATTAATATTAGGAGAGCAACCCAGAACTGCAATATCTACATCTATGGAGATAGAAGGGCCTAGGATAGTTCTGAGATAAGTTTTGATTCTTTCCCACAAACTAATAATCTTTGGACATTCCCAAACAATGTGTAGCCAGGTGCCACCGCCCTCTTTTGCGCAACAGAAACACCTGTCCTCAATCTGTGGATACATCTTATGAAGAAAGGAAGGGGTTCTACAGATCAACCATTTTGAATTGAACTGCATGCGCTTAAAATTTTAAAATATTCTATACCAGGTTAATTTTGAGACCTGCATCCCTTCCCTTCCCCACCATCTATCCCAAAACTTTTTCATATATCGAGAGAGGCTTATATTCTCCAAGAATTTTAACCCAGGCACTGATCTTCCGTTGTATCGGGGAATCATAGGCTTCACTTAAGCTTGCTCCAACGGATGCATTTTTAATATCAAATTTTTGTAGCAAGGGTTGTATTCTGATGATGACCACTTCAGGATTGTTTTAGAGTGTAAAAGCCCCATTTCGATCTCTGGCCATGACTTCCAACAATTACCTATAATAAATTCCTGAATCTACAGTTACTCTAAAAAACATCTTTCCCCCGTGAAAAAAAGGGGCAGCTAGTAGAATTGTTAAGTCTCAGGATATTATAAAGTGTTAAAAATTGAGATTTTTGTGTCAGTACCCATTGGAGAGTCTTATAGCTTACTTTTTTAGGGTACTTAGTTAATCTAGTAGGGTCAATGATATTATATTCCTTTAAGATCTTTTTCATAAAAAAATTGTCTGCCTCCTGAGGGTTCAATGGAAAAAATCTAAAACTGTGATGTGCAAAAGTCGCATGATAATAATTCCTAATATTTGGAAGGGACAACCCTCCTTCTGCAACAGGATAACTTAAAGTGCGAAGTGCCAGTCTTGGTATCTTGTTAGACCATAAAAAAGAAGAAAACATGCTATCTATCTCTTTAAAATAAGCTGCTTGAAATGCGCACGGGGCAGCACTAAAGAGCAAATTAAAAAAGGAAAGAATAGACATGCGAATTAATGCGACTCGACCCATTATTGATCGTGGGAGCTGGTTCCATCGTGCTAACAGGTGTTTCACTTTTTTCAGCAGCGGAGTATAGTTTAACTGGAATAGATCTTCAATTTTCTCCGTAACAAAACTCCCTAAATATCTCTTTGGGCGAGTATTATATACATGCCTGAATTCTAGCAATGATGAGTCAACAGAGCAGTTACACAGTATGTTCTCTGTTTTAGTCTTATTTTTTTTGTAACCTCCTATTGCTTGGAAATCTGAAAAAATCTTCATGATTTCTACCTGAGTGTCTGTTTTTGAGTCTTAAAAAAGGACTGTCATCGGCGTAGAGTTTTATATTTGTCATACCTTGAAGCGGAGCCGTATACGCCTTTTTTTAGTCTAATTGCTATTGCAAGTGGCTCAATAAATAGTGCAAATAAAATCTGAGAAAGAGGACACCCTTGCCTAGTGCCTCTATTTATTTGACATGTACATATATTCACAAAATTAATTAAAATTTGCACCTGAGAGTTCGTATACAGCTGCCTTATTAAGTATATAAACTCCTTTGGGAAGCCACATTTTTCTAAAATCAGAAACAGACAATCCCATGAGACTAGGTCGAACGCTTTTTCGGCATCTAAAAACCAGACCTGTCCCTCAGTCTTATTTATGTGAAAAAAATCCAGTGCTTCTAATAAAAAATTTGTGTTGGTATGTAGCTGTCTTCCAGCTACAACACCACACTGATCCCTCTTAATAAGTGAACCTACCATTCTATTTAGCCTATTAGTGAGGAGTTTTGTAAAAATGTTGTAATCAGTATTTAAGAGGCTTATAGACCTATAGGAATTTACGTTCTCACTATCTTTGTCCTTCTTTCAAATGCTGACCACTACTGCTGTGCGAAAGGATATTGGAGGGTCGCCCCCTTGTGATAAATAGTACACAAGGTTTAGGAATTCAATATTAAGAGTTGAGGCGAATTTTAAAACAAATTCTGTGGGAAAACCATCTTCCCCGTCACTTCACAATTAGGCAAGGAGCTTATGACTAAATCAAGTTCTTCCTTCTTAAAATCAGCTAATAATTCCTTTCAAAAGTTCATATTTAAAATAGGAACTGGCAAGTCACACAAAAAAACATGAATAAATTCCATAGGTGCATTATAGTCCGATTGATAAATTCCCTTATAGTGCTTGAGGAAAACTTCGCCTATATCCGGTGTTCTAGTTGAATGTGTTTTAGTTGATTCATTCCAGATAATCTTGATCCTATTATGCACCTGATTCTCTTTTGCCTGCCAGGCTAATAGTTTCCCTGTGTACTCGCTGTCTTCATAGACTGTCTGAAGGTAAGTCCTGCTCGCCATATCACCTAACCCATAATAAAATTCTCTCATTTGTATTTTTGGTTCTGATAATTCTTGCTTAGTGTTTGGGCCCCTATTCATGATATATTCCTGATTCGCACAAGCAAGTCTTGTTTCAATCATCATTCTCTCCTCTTTTTTCGCCCTTTGTTGCGGGATATCCTTTGAAGTGATTATGCCTCTTAATGTAGCCTTGAATGCATCCCAGGTTACATTAATTGGGGCTGATTCTTTGTTTATACATAAAAAGGCCCTAATCTCATTATCTATTTCTGTGCACCATAAATCATTTGCTAAATTAAGTTTATTAAAATACCATCTTCTTGATGCACCTTTATACATATTCCCTACAACAATTTCAAGACATGATCCAAAAAGGCGTTTAGAATGTGTTCATATCTACGAACTACAAGATTGCATGAGTTAAAAAAAATATATATTCTTGATGCTGAATCATATTTTGCTGAGTAGCAAGAATATCTGCGTTTAACTGGGTTGTTAAGTCACCACTTATCTATGATATCTAGATCAGATATACAGCTAGACGGAGCAATAGCAACTTGAGGTTTATTTGGTTTAGGTTCTAACTTTGTTGAGTCAAGTGAGGGGTCCTCTTAAAAAAAATTGAAATCACCTCCCCATATGATCTGTCCTGGTATGCACGATAAAGCTTGTTTTAGTTGTAAGATAGGGAGTGGATCATCTATCACAGGTGCATAAATCGTAACCAATATAAGGTTTAACTGATTTAGTTTTCCATGCACAAACGTCCATCTTCCACCCAGATCAGAGTATGATCCATTAACATAAAATTGGACATGCTTACCTAAAGAAATGCCCACGCCCCTCTGCGCAATACCTGAGACAGATGAGCAATAGAAGCCCGCCCAATTCTTAAAGATTTTACTAGCATCTGGCAAACTTCGAAAATGTGTCTCTTGAAAAAAAAATCACATCGGGATTATACCCTCTGAGCCAACTCTCTACTGCATAGGCTTTGCGCCTGTTATTAAGACCATTAGCATTAAAGGACAGAATTGTTAATTTATTCCTATTCATCATTTGTATGCTGTATAGGATATTTTAAAATCGTCTGAAAACTTACAAGATACATATCTCATCACAACATATTGAATATACCTCCCTGACCTTGACTCTCCTCCTAGCTCTTACCCTGATAAAAATATTAGCATAAAACACATGAAAATCCTTCCAATAAAATCTCTTCCTAGCAGTTAACCAGCTAAAGTGCAAATTGTGTGAATCGTGCAAATTATGCATTAAACAGCAGCTCTTGATAGCAGCAAAAACGTAGCATGCAGTAAAGCATAGGTACCTACAACAACAACTAAAGTGCAAATTGTGCAAGCTATGCTTTAAGCAGCAGCCCTCAATAGCGGCTAAAAACATAGCATGCAGTAGAGCATAAATACCTACAACAGCTAAAGTGCAGGTTGTGTAATTGTGCAAACTATGCTTAAGAAAAAGCGCTCAATAGCGGCTAAGACATAACATGCGGTAAAGCATAGGTACCCATAATACATTCTAAAATTGCCCTTTAACTGACAATATAGCATCCAAAAAAACACTTCTTAAAAGATAACCATCTAGTGTGCAAATATAGCCTGGAGCAGCAGTTTGTAATAGCAGCTAACATCTAAAGTGCAAAAAAAAACCACATATATCCAAAAAACTTACAGTGCCTAAAGTGCGTTCTCCTAAAATACATAATATATTTCAATAAATGTAAACCATATATTGGCACTTTCTCTGCAAAATCTATCCGTATTCTGACACAATAAAAATTTGTCCAAGAACTCTCTTTTTTCTAAATGCTTCACCCCCTCCACCTTTCTCCCACCCCCCCTCTGAAGGAGAAAAATCCCCGCTGATCCCACTATTCCCTCCTTCTACCTTTTTTTTCTTGGATGACATCTTGTTGCATCCTTTTGCGACTCCTGATTCTCGTCATGACCGCCCTTGCCTTCCTTCCATTAACAGTTCTCCTAATACTTTTTATTAAAATCCGAAGCCAACTTAAAACTACAGAATACCTTTTCTTACGCAACGCTCAGTTCTTCCAAAAAGGTTTGAGCATCCGTTAAGTCCGTGAAGATGAAAAATGTTCCTTTAGCCAGGACTTTCAAATTAGACTGTTGAACAATTGATGCTTGCACTCCTTTAGCCTTAAAGGAGTCAATCATTTTAATAAAGTCCTTTCGTCTATGTGCAGAGGCTGTAGACATATCGGAAAAAATTCTGAAATTTTGAATCTCGGAAGTTGAAAATAATCTCTTTGCTATTGCTGTACTTACAATTTTTTCCTTAACTCTGTAGTCTGAAAAGTCCATTAAAATTGTCCGTGGATATTTGGCATTCGGACGTTTGTGAGCGGAAACTCTATGGGCTCTGGTGGTTGTAAAATCTCCTTGTGGCTCTGGTATTGCCATTTTCAGGAGTGACTCTGACCACTTTACCATATCGGTCTTTTCTATACACTCCGGTATTCCAACCAGGTGCAGATTAGATAGTCTGTTATAGTTCTCAAGATCTTGAAGTTTTAGCTCCATCTGATGTTTGTTTTTGTTTGTTTAATATGTGGAGCTCCTTTTGCATAGCCACAATATTATCCTCTAAAACCAAGACACGATTCTCCACTTCTACAGTTCTTTTAGGGATATTTAATAAGCTTTCCTCAAGCTTCGACAGCCTATCATGCAACTGTGAGATTTCAAGTGCTTGGGAAACTTTAAAGTCTCTTAATTCTTGTAGAATGGTTGTAAGCATTTTTTTTAATGAAGAATTTCCTTTAGGTCTTTTAGATTCCTCACCTGCAGCCACTAAGACTGGATCTATATCTTGTTCCATATCTTGTTCTGACTCAGATGACGACTCAGACACTGACACATCTATCTTGGTTTGCGTGTCACTTGTCCCCTCTTGGATCGTCTGTAAGAGTATTTGATCAACTTGAAGGGATGGAGGGTTAACAGGAGGTGTTTCTAAAAGAGCTGTCTCAATTTGCAAATATGATTGAGGCTGTAGACGGGTTGCCTGAACAGACGGCGCGGGTTGGCCTGATTGAAGTTGTAAAGTCTGCTGAGATAATCGTTCCATTGGGTCCATTGTGTCCTTGGATCTTAGGCTCTCAATTTTCCTGTACCTACTTTATTTTGTTTGACGTGCATTTTCTAAATTCTTTTATTTCCTTTTGCCTGACCTAAGTGCCCAAGTGCCTGAGTGCTGGATATTCAAATACACAGTTACTCCAATACTCCAACACTGTAGAATTTCCCTCAGAGGCCGAGCACAAAAATAAAAAATAAATAAAAAAAAGACCAAGACTCTAAGCTCAAGCACACTGAGCATGCCGAGCACACTGAGCAAGAAGCGAAGGAAAAAACCCTTCCAAAACGTCCTCTCTGCCTCGCCTCCTCTGCACTCTTTTCGTCACACCCCTACTCCGTTCTTACCAACTCTAACGTCCTTACAACCAAAAGAGGAGCGTCATTGGTGTGTCACTGCCTGATGCTAGAACACTGTTGGTAAAACTTCAACGAGTTGAAGGCAGGCTGGTACACAGGCAGCGACAGTGCATAGGTTGTGGAGCACACCTTTCATTGCTGCGAGTGTGCAAATGGCTGAAGGCTTCCTGGGCATATAGGCAGACAGGCAGAGACTTGGGACACGGGAACTCAGCGCAGCAAACCGCCGCAAAAAGCAGATAGCAGACAGCAGCCGGCAAAATGCAGAAGCTCTCACAGAGCGCTCCAACCGCCCTCACACGAACGATACCACCCCAGACTTTTCCTCCGTGCTGCGCCTCCCCCTCCTCCTCTGGGTCCCTTCACTCAGCATCTCAGCGTCTCGTAGGTGTAGTTCGAGTCTTCTCGCTTCTAAGAGCGCCTCTCCGAGCCTCTCAGAACCTCTCAGTGGAAGCTGTCCTTGAATGCTTCCACTCCGCAAATGGTTACATTCGACTACGTGAATGGGACAGAACATTATTACATATCCTTGTTGTAGGAAAGGGCCTCTTTTAACATGGTTAGCCTTCACTTTTTGGCTGGAACACGATGTGATTTTGACTGAAAGTGCATTGTGTCCCTGCTAACCAGGTTCCCAGTGTCAGAGCTCTTTCCCATAACTGTACCACAATTGGCACAACTACAGAAACCCCTACAAGTCCCTAGTAAATGGTACTCCTGGTACCCAGGGCATTCAGCCAGAAGAGGGTCCTCTAGGGCTGCAGCACAAATTGTGCCACCCAAGATACCCCTCACCAAGACCATGCAAACAGCCACTGCAGGCTGCGTGCCTTGGTGCAGAGAAAACTGTAGAGTTGACATGGCACACATCCCTGTGTGCAATGCCCATAGAGACTGCTTGAGGTATAGGTAAGTCATCTCTACAGCAGGCCTTACAGCCTTAAGAGGAGATCTGACCCTACAATATCCAAGTCCATTCTTGGATATTGTAAGCGCACAGGGAAGCCATAGAGAGTTCATGAGTTGGACACCTGTCAATACGAGTTTACCAGCACAATGATGCCAGACATGTTTCTGACCTCATGGGGTGAGTGCCTGTGCTCCCAGGGGCCGTGAACAAATCCTGCACTGGGCAAAGGAGCTTCATGCCTCCTCTAGGCCGGAATGGCATTCCAAGGCAGGAAGCTTCAAAGGCGATGCCACCTTTCAAATGCAACCCAGGCATCTCCAGATAGTGGAGGATGCCAACCCCCCTGTCCTGCCCCACTTTTGGTGGGAGGACAGGCGTGAAAATTAGATAGATTAGGAGGTGTGTCCCATTCAGTGAGCACCACGACTAAAGTGGGGCAGGTGATGTGGATCCTACTTTTCAGTTTCCTCCATCTTGTTTAGAGAGGAAATTAGCCAATTAGGCTCAGGGTTTTGTCCACTCCCCAAAGGTTGTGGTCACATAGAGGGTGTTGACACCTAAAGGGTAGGTACCCAATTGGCTCCTACCTGTCCCCCCTGTAACATCTCTAAATCTAGTATTTAGGAGGCACCCCTGGACCCCAAACTTTAGATTCAACGCACCTAAGAAGACAATAGGCAAAGAAGAGCTGCTGACCCGAGAATGGAGTACCTGCTTCAAAATTGTTGGCGCAAATCCCTGCCTGCTGCCTCAAGGACTTGACCATCATGGTGTGCTATCTCATCCTGCTACTATGAGGACTCCAAGAACCCTGGAGTCCCTTCAACCCATTGCCAATCGCCAGAAAACTCCCTTGGAGTAGAGAAACTACTCCTGTGAAGTCCGCATGCACTGAACCCACAGAGTGCGGTTTACCAACATGCTGCTTCCCAGCTACTCCTATGCAGCACCCAAGCAAGGAGACGTACACCAGCTCTGGAGGCTCAGGTCTGTCCCCCATCAAGTGAGAGGACACCAGGACCTTTCGGAGCCGTGCTGGGCTTCAGATGCCCAAGAAGCAAGCACCCATCGAGGGACGTTGAGACCCCTGAGACCCACTTCAAGATTGGCCCAGGTATCTGAAAATCATTCATGCAACCTGCCTGCCCTTGACCGCGAAGACAATCTTGATGCACAGAGCCCTGCTGACACATCTACTGTGGACCCAGCGCACCTGGCCTGGATACTGATGAACCAGCTGTGCTCCTGTGGTCCCGAAGCCCTTGCAAACCAATCTCTTGTTTGGGGTCCGCTGGACTTACCTGTAAGTCCCCTTGTGCAGCCTATTTTGAGGTGACCCCCTTCTCTATAGCACACCAGCTACCAATGACCTCAGCACCCTGCTCCCTGCCGAATCTGGGACGCTTCTGACGATCTGTTCGTGGAACAGTGGACCTTGGCCTGCTGCTACTCTAAACCATGTAGGTGAAACCCTAGAACTGACTGTTCGATTTTATATGGATTTTTTGTACTTTTCTCCACTGACTTTCATTGTGCGCAACTACGCACAACAGTGAGTTATTTGCCGAACTTTGAAAATTCATAACTAAAAGAGGACTTTCTGCACAGTGTACTTCATTTTAGTACACTAGAGAGAGAGCCAACTTCCTACACTTGAGAATCGTAGGAAAAGGGACATGGCAGCGATGCCAACCCCTTTTCCTTGGAAATCTCAAGGACGTGCAATGTTGATGTTGTGAGTTACAGAGGTGGTTGTGATTTGAAATGTTGACGTGAGTCACAAAGGTGGTTGTGATTTGCAATGTTGACGTGAGTCACAAAGGTGGTTGTGAATTGCGCTTACTTTGCTACACTGTCTTTTTTCCTGCCTTGCGAAGCTTTGACATTTGGTGCTACACAGGGAAGAAAAGGCCAGTAATGAAACCTTAAGCTTGGAGTTGATATATAACTACTACAGTACGTACTTATGTATGCACAAATGTGACTTGCACAATGCACACCTAGCTACAAAGCAATGGAGTGCTGTATATGGGGGTGGGTTTACCGTTGGAAGTGAGGACAAATGGGTGGGGTAGAAATGCATCATTATGGGATTGCAGTGAAGTCAGCAGGCGTGGAAGGGTGGGGTGTACAGGTATGGCTGGGGAAGCTAATGGATTGACAGAGCCAGTTGTGCAAGAGGAGGTTCAGGGGGAAGGGGTGGTGCAGCAGCTGGATGCTTCCCCTGTAGTGAGGGTTTACATGAAGAGATGGCCTTTCAGCTTCTGTGGGAGTGGACAAGGACTGGAGTTTGCCAGACATGGACTGGGGGAATGCTGCAGATCCCACAACATACTTCTAAGTACTTCCTGCTTTTCCATACTTTGAGGATGGTATTTCTATCACATGTTACAATACAAAACTAAAGGCATTTATTGGGAAAAAAACAATAAAAGTAAAAATATGGTCTCAATACACACTCACAAATGTTCCAAAATACAAAAGGTAACATATGTGAAGCCTGTTAATGATTAATGAAATTCATGATGATACTAATGACTTCAGTGAAGAAACTCATAATGATGCTAATGACCAGTAATGAAATTCATGATGATACTACTGAGTTCAGAGATGAGAATCATGGTGATGATGATAATGACTTCAGTAATGAGATTCATAATGATACTAAGGACGTCAGTGATAAGATTCATGATGATACTAATGACTTCAGAGATGATTCATGATGATACTAATGACTTCAGTGATGAGTCATGATGATACTAATGACTTGTATTGTATTCTATTTGTTTATTGTTTCAATTAACTAAAATTGTTAACAAAAGAAAAAGGCTGGTTGGAGCGCACTCCGTTCAGACACTTTTTTAAGTTTAGATAAAACATGGTCATTTCATTTAACAAATCTATTAATCATATATTAAACATAATCATTTCTTTAAAACATTCTGATGTTGCTACTTTAAGAAAAGATGGGACCGCAAGATCAAGACTACAGTTTGTCTCTAGTCTTTAACTGAGTCGTTATGTAACAGAACTTTCACCTTGTGGGCAAATTTCGCTAATCTTGCTAGTTCCATTGGCATCTCCAGGTTGAAGAGAAGTTTCATAGCGTCTGTGCAGGTGCGTATCCCATATTTTAAAAACAAGGGTTTCAATAAAGTGCGACGTGCATGATTCAAACGGTGACATATGCAGACTATGTGGGCCATGGATTCCTCATGCTGGTGGCACAATCTGCAAGTAGTGACTACCTCGAATGATTTCCAACGGCTGTTGATGTCTTTTATCGGTAATACCATCAATCTCACAGACAGAATTTGCTTTAAAATTGACTTGCTCAAGGCGGAGTCAAGGTATAGCTGGCTCAGTTTATCGTGGAAGGAACTGGCTAATAGCCTGATGTTGCTACTGGAGCACTATAGTTCCTTCAAGTCCTCTTCCTTTGATAGCAATCTAACTTGTTTCTTTATAATGTTTTTTAAAATTCCGGGTTGATAAATAAAATCCTGCCAATTGGACAAGTCAAGGTGCAATTCAGTGCAAGCAGTTAGAAGGCCATTTGCCCACGGGTTGTCATTTTTCACGAAAATTTCCTTTAAGATTGCCTTCATTGTGTTTGGGGGTGCAGCACAAACCCCTCGATAATAACGAACAAACGATGCCCAATGTTCCTAGCGCTGTTTATTTAGCCCAAATTCAAGACGTACCAAGGTGTTCCGAGCAAGGGCGGGGATTTGAAAGATCTGTTTAAATGCCCGGCAATTGGCGCGTTCCATATGTTGATTGATGCCGCGGGAAATGCTAGTCGGCCGTATGTAATTGTCGGGAGTAGCTTGGTTCTTATAACCTTTCTAATGGGTCCAGTTGTCGGACTGCTTAGTTTGGAGTTTAGTTTGCACAGGGCGTACGTCACTGCCTTAGCTTTTGATTCAATAGATGCAGTGTGTGCTGCAGACTTCCCACTGCTCATAATCCAAACCCCGGGCGCGCGTCACTGCCTTAGCTTTTGATTCAATAGATGCAGTGTGTGCTGCAGACTTCCCACTGCTCATAATCCAAACCCCCAAGTAATTGTATTTAGTTGTTGTAGCTACTTTCGGGTTACCCATTTGCCATTGTTTTTTTTGTTTGTTTGCCTACTTCCCGAAAATTACTACTTTTGTTTTCCCTACATTTACTCTTAGATTATTTTCATTATTATAGATGTTTAATGCATCCAGTATTCGTTGCATACCCGTTTTGGTATAGTCCATGAGCAGCATGTTGTCTGCATACTGCAGTAAAAACAGTCTGGTAGGCCCAATTTTTGGGGATAACAGATTGGCTTTGGAAATTGTTTTGCCAAGGTCTGCAGTGTAGAGATCTAAAAGCAAGGGTGCCAGTACACACCCTTGTTTTTAGACGATGGTCTGTGTAAATTTTTTTGGTCGCCGAGTTCGTCGTTACTTTCACTCGCACCCAGGTTCCGGTGTAGAGAGCAGTAATTGCTTTCAACAGTGTAGTCGGGATCCCCCAGTCTTGTCATTTCCTCCACAGCAAATTCCTATTGACACCATCGATTGCTGCAGAATAATCCACGAAGCATGCAAAGAGTGGGGGCTGTTTTTCTTTAATAGACTGTGCTACCAGGTAGGCAAGGGCTAGAATGTTGTCTAGTGTCGAAACTCCTGGCCTAAAGCCGGACTGGTATACTGGAGAATTTCATTATCATTAGCCCAATTTTGCTGATCTTGCAGAAGGAGATTTGCATACCCTTTTGCCTCAATATCCAAAAGGGCTATTAGCCTGTAATTGGTTGGATCTCCAGTGTCGCCCTTTTTATGAATCGGTTGAAGCAAGGAGCCTTTCCAGGCTTCAGGCACCGTTGAGTTATCCAGGCAGAACTGATAAAGTGGAGTAAATAAGGTTCCCCAGAAATCGCTTTCTTCTTTGAAGAGGCTTCCAGGCAGGCCATTGGGTCCAGGGGCCCCATCCTTTCTGATGTTTTTTATTATTGGCTTTACCCGATTTCCTACTTCAGAAGTTTCAGATGGTTCTTCCGTGCTACTTATATGAGAATTGATCGAGCTGGAATTAGTGGAAACTATTTGATGGTGTACTGATCTATGGTCTGAAGCACTACAGTACAGTGTAGTCACATGAGAGACCCATGTATGGCTGGCGACCCCATTGCGCCGGCGTGGCAGGACAGTCTATTGATATATGCCCAAAATTCAGCCTGTCTACTGGACATCAGCAGGCTTAAAATGTGAGACCATTGCGAAACTTGCAGTTGCCTCTTGCGGTCCCAAAGGTTTTTCCTGTGAGCTTTTCTTGCTAGCAAACGATTTTGTAGTGTTTTGTTGTTACCCTCTCTCGTATGTTCACGGTTGGCTTGTCTCAGGGCCCACTTGCTTTGTGCAATTTTTTTCACATCTCGGTGAATTTGGCAGCACTTCCTTTCTCCACAATCTTGCTGATGGTGTGCTCTTTTGCCTGACAAAAGGCGATACAGTTCCGGCGCTAGATTAGTCCAAATCTCAGCCATATTGCCAGCTGCGAAGTCTTTCGCAAATGCGGGCCAATTACTTTCCCAGTATGACAGGCTAGTTGTGTCTATTTTGTTCCATTTTAGCCTTCTCAGAAGTACGTGAATTTCTTCTCCATTGGAATGGCCTAAGAGGGTAATATACGGGAGACTATCTGTTTGTAACGTGATGGCTGTGGCTACTGGTTGATGATCACTAGTCTGCAGCACTGGGTTTTGAAGTGCTGCTGCTTGATCATGCAGACGATTGCACATGAAGATGTAATCAATTGGGGGTTTAATTTTCCCCTGTGAAGCATTGTTCGTGGCGTAGTTGGTAAGTGATGGGTCTTGTATTGGTCTCAAGCTGTATGTGTTTAAAAATGTATTTAGTAGGATCCCAGCCCGATCCTTGTGCACTAATGCATCATTTGCAGACCCCAAATTCTGGGTGTTAAAGTCCCCGGCCAATATAATCCCACTATTTGAGTGGTTACTGAGCAAATCTTCAAGGGTGTCTACCAAGACCCTCATCTCAGAGTGTCTTGGTTTGTCTTTGCAATTAAAATAGACATTCAAAAGGAGAATAGTTAATGGGCGGCCATTCAGTTTTAATCCCTGCAGGTAAGTAGCTTGAACTGTGTCCGTGACTAACACGGTTTCAGTTTTTATGTTGCGGCCAATTCGTATATATATGGATAAGCCCCCAGATGGCCTACCAAATATATTATACTTTTTTGCTGGCTGTTGAATTTCTACAAATCCTGGGATGACCACTGGAGCAAGTAACCAGGTTTCTTGGAGACAAAACAGGTCCCCAGACTGTAAGAATTTGAATGCGGCTCCGTTTTGCAGTGTGGTTTTTAGATGGTACACATTCCATGAGATGACTTTCATAATGGTGGTCATTCGACTCCCTCAACAGTAGTTCCTTGTTGTGCTAGGAGCAATTTGTTTTTATGCATGTTCGGTTCATTACAGCTCCCTTTAGGGGGTTTCTAGATTGATCAAGTTGTCCTCTTTCTGTTAGGTTGAAGTTTGGTGAGAGATGTATTTTTAAATTAAGAAACACTGACATGCGAGGAACTGGTTTTGTCCCATTTAACATGGTCTTTCTTGGGGTTTGTGTCTTTTTATCAATAGGTCCACCTCCTTACATGTGTGGGTACCTTTCCTCTTTTGGTATATGTACACTGATCCCCCATTTTGCAAATTGGTCTCTTTCTTGCATAATCTTGTGGACTATTAAATTGTCTTTCCATTTTAACATTGTTGACTCTCTTAATGTGTTGATCCCCAATGTCTTAAATTGAACTTGAGTAAGGTCTTCGGTCACAACAACGTTGTTTATTATTTTATGAAACTCATGATGATACAAACAACATCGGTAATGAGATTCATGATGATACTAATGACTTCAGTGACGAGATTCATGATGATACTAATGACTTCAATGATGAAATTCATGATGATACAAACAACGCCAGTAATGAGATTCATGATGAAACTAATTACTTCAGTGACGAGATTCGTGGTAATACTAATGACTTCAGTGACGAGATTCATGATGATACTAATGACTTCAATGATGAAATCCATGATGATAGTAATGACATATGTAAAAGAAATTCTTGATGATACTAATGATTTCAATTGTGTCATTCATTATGATACTAATGTCTTCAGTGATAAGATTAATAGATACTATTGACTTCAGTGATGAGATTCATGATGATACTTTTAATTATGTAATTCATGATGATAATAATGACTTCAGTTAAGGAAATTCATGATGATACTAATGACTTCAATAATGAAATTCATGACAATACTAATGATTCAGTGATGAGATGCATGATGATACTAATGACTTCAGTTAAAGAAATTCATGATAATGACTTCAGTGATGAAATTCATGATGATACTAATGACTTCAGTGACGAGATTCATGATGATACTAATGACTTCAATTATGTAATTCATGATGATACTAATGACTTCTGTTAAGGAAATTCATGTTTTCAATGATGAAAATCATGATGATACAAACGTCAGTAATGAGATTTATGATGCTTCTAATGACTTCACTGATGAGATTCATGATGATACTAATAACTTCAGTTTTCAGTGATGAGATTCATGATGATACTAATGACGTCAATGATGAAATTCATGATGATACTAATGACTTCACTGAAGTCATTAGTATTGTCATGAATTTCCTCATTGATGAGATGCATGATGATACTAATGACTTCAGTTAAGGAAACTCATGATGATACTAATGATTTCAATTATGTAATTCATGACAATACTAATGACTTAAGTGATGAGATTCATGATGATACTAATGACTTCAATGATGAAATTCATGATGATACTAATTGCACTAGCTTGCATTTTGTGCTTTCGCCAGCATCTACCTTCAACCGTTTGGCTCAGGGCTGATCTGCACCCCCTGCTGCTTATGGTGTGAACTTTGGGCTGCTGGTTGCCGCTGCTAATCCCTGATGGGACTCCCAGTCCCAGGGTACACCGCAGCGCCTGCATTGACAACAGCTGCCGCTGGGGGAGGCGTGGTCATCGCGCTATAAAGCGCTGCCTCGACCCCTGAAGCACGTGTCGTGCGCGGGTCGAGCCCGGGCCAAGGGCGGGCCCGTCTGAGCCCGTCCACGACCGATCGTGAGTGGACTGGGCCACCCCCCCTAAGAACTGACTTAAATTGTTCTATAGTGGTAAGCACTCATTGTAGTAGTGGCCCAATACAAAATTACACTGTTAATTGTTGGTAATTATTGTAATTGTATCCACGTATGTTCTTGTGATTATACATATTGAGTTAAATGAAAGGAAGTACGAAAAATGAGTAAGCGAAACGGTGCTGCTGGCACCCTTGATGCTTTTATTATTAGAGCAGAATCACTTTTAACACATGAAATCGAGTTGGCAGAGAGACGGTTGTCACTCGATCCGGCTAGGCTACCTATTTATAGACAAGTTTGTTCATCAAATCCCATTGATAGGTTGCAACTAAATCCAATTTGTCCAACACCAACTGCTCCTAGCAAGTCAATGGTCTCTGTTTCATCACCTACTTTGGGCTCTCCTACGACATCTAATTTAGCTGACTCAAGCAAGCTAGGAATAACTTCGAGATTACGTACTTCGAAGCAAGTAGGAGTCTTAAAAGTGAAAACTAAACATCCTCAAAAGAACAGTAAAAGTGGCTCTAAGAAATCTTCCTCCAAAGAAAAAAAAACAGGAGGGTTAGTTATCTTGCCCAATGAAACTAGCCATGAATAAGAGGGAACCACACGTAACACAGTTGGTACCCAAACAGAATTTCACTTTACTTAATTACCTGTTTTATCTGGTGAGGGCATTGACCAGGTGGAGCGAATTGCTTTATCAGTCTTTGAGGCTGCATTTGGCCGAATGTTATCCCAGATTGGTGAACGCATGGATACAAAACTTAGTGTGATGGACGTAAAATTAGAGCAGTTAAATTCAGCCTTAGAACTATCAAATACACTAAGTGAGGATCTCAAAGTAACACTTAAGGAAGGGGTACAGCAAATAACAAAGGCCAAAGATCCACCTACACATACTGAACGTAGAACAAAGGGTGCATGTAGTGGGCAAACCGTAGAAACACCTTTGATTGAAGAGTTGAACAGGGGTGGAATCATAAAGGGCAGTGCATGCTAGCGATGAAGGTCCCAACACTAGATTGTGCGTTCAGGTGGCCACAAATCCCCTGGAAATGATTAGAGGTCCAGAGACAATACACAGCCCTAAAGGAACTGATCTTATTCCCAACACAGATATCCTATGCCTACCCCCAGCTGCATGCCACTTTTGACCGCCACTTCCCCACACTTCTTTCCTCGTTAACTCAACTGAGCCGTCAAACCATATCTCCCCAACCCACCATCACCCTTGCTAATAACGTGGAACTGATCCAATCTCCCTGCCCTGAAGAACCTCTCTTCAACTCATGGACATCCACCATCACTCACTATAATCACACTACCCCTATCATTACTCTCCGCCACCAAACACCCACAACTATTACATCTACTGAGCACACCAAGAACAACAAACTCACAATTAACAAACACCACAAGACCGATCTAGATCTTGACAGCTCGGACTCTAACCTCTGCCCTCCCGGGACCAAAATCCCCGCAGGCACTCTCCGCTCGACCCCTGATAATCTGAACCCTCCCTCACAAACTACCTCTTCCTCCAACACAGACCCTTTCCCCCCGACCCTTACTTCCCCCATGTCTAATGTCATCTCCAATCTCGTGGTCACTCTCCCCCTACTACCACTGCACACTCCCCCTCCGATGTCCCACATCCACAGACACAACCGTTCTCCACCGATGACTTCAATGACAACCCCCGTGACATCCCCATGGCCAACGTTGTCACCAATCCTATAAACTCGTTCCCCCCTATTATCACTACACGCTCCCCCTCCGCCGTCGCACACCCACTTACACAACCTGCCTCCACCGCTAATCTCATTGACATTCCCCGGAACTCTGACTTCTTACCTAGAATTTCTCTCCCTCCTCACTTGGACAGTAGACCCTCTACTCCTCCTTTGAGCTCCTTGAATGGGAGCATTACTAATCAGGCTCCCCGCATCCAACCTCTCCCCTCTCCTAACCCCACTGATTCCATCCAATCCCCGACCCCTGTTCACTCTCCCTCCAAAGACCCAAGTCTTTCTAGGCCCCTGCCTAAAACCTTAAACTTTTTCAGCTCAATAGCACAGCAACTGAACAGAATGGATCTGAAAATTAACTCCCTTGCTGTTGATTTCCTATACTTACAACAAGATCTTCTCAACAGGACCAAGCCTCCGTGCTCCCTCTCCCCGGGTAGATTTCCTCCCACCCCACTCAATACCGCTCCCTTGGCCCCACAGTGCACCCCTCGTTCCTCCAGTCCGTCAGCGAGTCAGGCACTTCGACCCAACAGGGATTGCCAACCCTTTTCGATACCGAAACCTGATGAGATCAACGACTCTTACCACACTTTCAGTGAGAAGTCAGCCCCTTTCCCCATCCCTGTTATTATCAGCACTAACAGAATCCCTATAATTGTCCACTCGCCTAGACCTCCTGTTCAATACTCCTCTATCCACCTTACTCCCCCCATCATCGAGGCTCCCCGTCCTCTCTCTTGCATGCTCCTCAACTGCAGATCAGCAGTACAACACACCACAGACATTGCTGAAGCTCTACTCGCTGAAGAAATTGACATTGCTTTTCTCACTGAATCCTGGCTCAATGTCCACTCCACCCCCATTCTTGACATTCTCACCCCTCCAGGGTACATCATCATCAGACAAGACAGACCGATCAAAACAGGAGGAGGACTAGCCATCGTCCACAAGGCAGGAATACAGATTACCAAACTTAAACCTGCAGAATACCTATCGTTTGAATACCTGGGTGTCGAACTCACTGCCAAGGGCACCTCACCCATCTATTTCCACACCATCTACCATCCGCCTGGAGAGCATACCATTTTCCCCGAAGAACTAACAGACCTAATATCACGGTTCTCCATGACAGACACTAAAGACGTGTTCCTGGGTGACCTCAATATCCACTGGAACGACCCAGAAGACTCCACTGCCCAGAACCTATCCAACCTACTTGAAATATATAACATCAAACAACTCTGCAATAAACCAACTCACATCAAAGGTGCACCACTGGATGCAATCATTACCAACAATGATCTAGTCTCTCCAAGAGCGATTTCTCCCATTAACTGGTCCGACCACCACCTCATTCTGTTCAAGATTGATGCACTTGTCTTCCACCAACCTATTCGTGATGACAAACCCAAACACTGGACCAGAAATATCAAAGCAATCCCCTTATCCGAACTTGAATCCAGGATTCATGCCCATATTCAACTCCAACCCTCATCATCGACGGCCGATGACCTCACTACACACTTTAACTCAAAAATGACAGAGGTTCTAGACCAAGTAGCTCCTCTCAAACTCAAACAATTGAGGCGAACCAAATCTAAACCCTGGTTTAACGTGGATCTGAATGAGGAAAGGCGTCAACTCAGACAAACAAAAAGGTCTTGGAGACTAAACCTCTCGACCTTACACCTAGCGCAACTTAGATCTGCTCGGCAAGCATACAAAAAACACATTTTCAGTGAAAAGGCATCTTTCTTCTGCAGCCAACTAGATCTGGCGAAAAACAGATCGAGAGAACTCTTCAACATTGTCAAAAGCCAAACTAACTGCACTCCCTCTCAAGAAATCAAAGCCACCAATGAGCGTTGTGAAGAAATTGCCACCTTCTTCACTAATAAAGTCTCGAAAATTGATCAACCCTTCATCCAAACATCTAACCCTCCTTCCCTCTTAACCTGCCCCACTCTAACCAACCCTGATCATTCAGAAAGAGTTCTTACCAAGGACAATCAGGTCTGCCTCCAGTTAGAAAACAATTCGCATTGGTCCGACTTTGAGCTAATGTCGGAAAATGAGGTTTTCAGTATCATTTCTAACCTAAAACCTTCCTCCCACACTATGGACCCCATCCCATCCACAATCATAAAAGAACTTAACCACACCATTTCCCCTTTCTGGACAAAAATCATCAACGCCTCTCTCACCTCAGGCTGTGTCCCAGACTCCCTTCAACTTGAATAAATCACACCCATTCTCAAAAAACCAGGGGCCGAACCTAATGATCTCAACAACCTCAGACCTATCTCCAACCTCCCATTCCTTGCAAAAACATTGGAGAAATGCGTTCTCCACCAACTCAACAAACACATTGATGAGTTCAACCTCCTTGACACCTTTCAATCAGGATTCAGGAAAGGTTGTAACACGGAAACAGCTATGCTCAACGTCTGACGATATTCACAAGGCTTTAGATGAAGGTGATGCCTGCCTACTCATCCTTATTGACCTATCTGCGGCATTCGACACAGTAAATCATCCAGCACTTCTGGAGACCTTGTCGAAGCGCTCCGGCATCAGTGGCACAGTACTAAAATGGTTCACCGCCTTCCTTCAACACCGCTAGCAACAAATTAAAATCAACTCCTGTCTATCGAAGCCAACAAAAGTCACACTTGGGATCCCGCAATGCTCAATCCTCTCCCTGACCCTCTTCAATCTTTTCATGGAGCCCCTCACAATCATCTTCAAAAAAGATGGAGTGAATTACCACTTTTACACTGATGACACCCAAATCTATTTCAAAATCAAGTCTCCCAGCGACATCCAACACCTCAATGCCACTCTAACCGAGATCCAAACTTGGTTCAATGCTAACCACTTAAAGCTCAACCCAGATAAAACAGAACTAATCCTATTCTCTCCAAAAAGCAACCATTGTCCAATCCAAGAGTGGCTCAAGAATCTGGTCGCCCTAAACTGCCCCATCGTCCTATCCAACTCAGTTAAGTCTCTAGGCATCACCCTTGACAAGAACTTATCTTTGGAGGCCCACATCAAGAACTCTGCAAAAAGTGCTCTTTTCTCTCTAAAACACCCCAAGAAATTGAAACCTTTTCTTCCCCATGATGACCTCAAAACAGTAGTCCAATCCCTAGTTCTCTCTAAAATCGACTACGGGAACGCCATCCTAACAGGGACTCCAAAAGCTCACCTAGCCCCTCTAAGGGCAGTGTTGAACATGGCCGCTCGACTCTTATCTGGAGTAAAAAGATTTGATCACAACACTCCAGCTCTCAACTCCCTCAACTGGCTTCCCATGGAAGGGAGGTGTAATTACAAACTGGCCTGCATCACACACAAAACCCTTCACTCTCTGGCCCCTAACTACCTAAACAACAAACTGGTAAGAGTAGGTCAATCCAGACCTCTGAGAAGCTCCAACTCACTCCTTCTTATTCCTCCAAAACTGAAAAAGAAAACCACACAATACCGATCGTTCTCTGGCAACGCTCCCAGGATGTGGAACGCTCTCCCTAGAATCCTCAGATGCAACCCCTCCTTCTCCTGTTTCAAAAGGGATCTGAAAATCCATCTCCTTAACAAGTACTTTCCTGACCAACGTCAACTACCCTAGACTTCAATATCCGAGTTTACTTCTCTCTCTTGCCATTCAAGGATAGTTGGTGACCGGACTGTGTTAACCACCTTATCTTCCATGCTGTATTTTTTTTATCCCTGGTTTTGCTTCCTTACTACCTGCCTACTATGTAAAGCAATTTCCGTCTGTTTTTCTTTACAGTATGTATGTAAAGCGCTCTGATCCCTATGGGTCAAGCTAGCACTATATAAAACTTTTAAATAAACTTTTAAATAAATGCCGGTATGTTTTAGTTCTAGCTGGGGTCCCTACCCTTAAAAGAGAACAGAAAGAGTCATGGCTTGACCTTAATAAAACTGTAGATTGGTTAACCAAGTTTAAAAAATTTAAACCACAAAATATGAATGACATTTTGATGGTTCGCAGGGTAGGGTGGGTAGGTAACTCCTCAAAGAATATAAAAGGGGATTGTATAGTCATAAATCTTAGATGGCCGCATATGGTCCGCAGTTTGTTGAGAGTTCAGGAGGAGATGCCCCTCCAGAATTTTTGTATCCATGCTTTACCTCTGGGACACTTTTACAGACCACAATCTGGGAGGCCTGGAAGTGATACTGACGGCATTCTTTCAACCTGGAATAGATATCAGGAATTATCATCCTTAGAAGCCGTAGATTGACAACAAATGATAGGACTTTATGGGAGGAAATCACATGATGTAAGGAAGGAAAAGGCAATTGTGAACCAGGACACCACTGGTAGGAAAAAGGGACCAGGGGTTTATCAAAATCGGATATATGAGGAAGGTTTACAAGAAGGAGGATCACAAGATTCCAACAAGCAGGTAGGTGGGGGAATTCCATCTATCCCCCTGTCAATTACATTGGGCCGCTTAGATGATGCTATAAGTATCAGTGATACTAGTAGCATCAATAATAATATGATAGGCGAGTACCAATTTGCTGGTATATCTGATAAATCACCAAAGCTATGTTTCATTTCATGGAAGGTAACAGGGCTCAATCGGAACCTTGGAGACATAGATTGGCATGAGTACATCGAACAGAGCGACATCTGTCTCTAACAAGAGACTTGGACCCTAGAAACCCCCCATAGAGTTGGTTACAAGACATTTAGCGTGGATGCAATTTCATCAGCAAGATATGTGATATGGATAAGGGTAACTTTAGCAATTGAAATAACCCAACTGAGTATAACATCCCAAGATATTGTTGGCGTGAGAATTACTACCAAGGATGGAAGAGTATTATACCTATTCAACCGCTATAATAGACCCAGCCTAGCCTCCAAGGAATCATTGACTATAGAAAATTTGGATCCCATTTTAAATTCTTTAGAGACAAAGGCAAGTGTATTAATAGGCGGGGATCTAAATTGCAACTTTGAGCCTGTGATAGGGCTTGGTAATATTTTTGAGGATGAAGATATGGCCAACAATATTCCTGTGCTAGAAAGTTCTAGAGCAGTTCCATGCACCGTGGCAGTAGTGCAAATTATGAAATTAGTCGTGGGACACGGATTAAGAGCCTGCAATGGGCGTCTACCTTCGGATAAGCCAAAAGCGCACACATTCTGCAGAGGCAACTCATGGAGTAACATTGACTACATACTGGTATCACTGGAACTTTGGTCCCATGCAATTGATTGAAAAATTGATCCAAGAATAGAGAGCGATCATCGCCCTCTCCAACTGTTATTATCTAACCAGCTTCTTCCCTTTTTTCCTCGAAGTATCGAGAATTGTAATACCATCTCTGATGATCTTCTAGTAAGTAACAACCGTCGCTCATATTTTGGGGAATACCGAGGCTCTGGCAAAAATGTATAATATATTTGCAGATGCTTTCGAATCCCATATAGATTCAATAATAGAGAAGGATCATTTTCTGGAATTGCACAAAGATCTTATGGTAGCACTGATACCGATTGTGACCAATATTCCAAGGAAAAAGAAAGGAGGAAATAAAAGCCATAACAAAGAGGCAAATTTAAGGTATGATAAGGGTTTCCGCGATGTAAAGACTGAATTGATAACTGCAATAAAAAAATGGAAATACAATTAGCATTAAGGAGATCAGGACCAAATATAAGAAAACACTTAACAACGCAAAAAAAAACTGGGGCGATGATATTTGGTCTGACTTACTCAATGCAGCAAAGACCAAGGACCAATTGGGCTTTTAGAGGCTTGTAGCCAAAGGGGATAAGACGGGGAAGGATACTAAAGATACATATCTTGATGCAGATACATGGGTCAACCATTTTACGAGTCTGTATGCGGTATTAAGATATAGCATTCCGCAACCTAATGATGGGCTGGTAGCCAATACAAATGATTTTAAAATAGTTTTTACTTTAGATGAAACAATACTGGCAATTAGTGCAGTTAAACCAGGGAAAGCCCCCGGACCTGATGAAATTCCAGGTGATTTATTGAAGCATGACATTAGCGTCTGGGGACCATATATTAACTGTTTATGCAATGCCATAGCTTCGGGTGCTTCAATCCTGGAAACCTGGAAAGGGGCTGAATTTATCACAATTTTTTTAAAAGGGAACCCGTTATGACCCAGCAAACTATCGCCCAATCAGTTTAATAGACATTTTACAGAAATTTTTTGCTAAGCATATGTTAAATCGATTAAATTTTTGGATTGAGGAAAATGACGTCCTTACTAAATTCCAGGCAGGTTTTAGATCAACACTCAGCACAACGGACCAGGTTTTTAGGTTCATGTGCTTGTGTTGGAAATATGTAAAACTAAGAAAAGGACATCTTTACGTTGCCTTTGTAGATTTAAAGGCAGCGTTTGACCTTATTCCACGTGCTTTATTATGGGATACACTGAGACGCCAAGGGGTGCCTGGTGACTTACTTGAGCAGATTATAAGGCTACATGAAGACAATTACGCAAAAGTAAGGTGGGGCCCTAGGGGCGAACTTACAGAAGCAATCCCTATAAGAAGAGGTGTACGCCAAGGATGCGTACTGGCACCAACATTATTCTCATTGTACGTAAACGATATCCCCAATTTTTTGAATGGTTGTATGAATGACGCACCAAAATTGGGGGGGGGGGGGGGGGGTTGGTGCCAGCGCTCTTATTCGCTGACGATACTATATTAATATCACAGACACCGAAAGGATTGCAAAGCCTAATAGACTCCTTTTACACATATTGCAACACGAAAGGTTTACAAATTAATACTAGTAAAACCAAATACAGGGCCATAAATCCTCATATCTTTAGGAAAAACATAGTTCTGAATGGCCAAAAGTTGGAGTATGTGTAGAGTTTTAGTTATTTGGGTATATCCCTGGATACAATGCTGTCATGGAAAATACAAATGGAAAAAAGTAAGTTAGCTTTGCTCCAAAATTCTATACTCATAATGAAAAAGCATAGGAATAGTTTTTCTAAAGTAGTTTCTCCAGCCCTGGAGGTGTTTAAATATAAAGCACAATCAGCAGCATTGTATGGGGCTGAGATATGGGGGCCCCACTGTAAAAAGATTTTTGAGGTGGGGAAAATACATTTTATAGAATGCTCCTAAGTCTCCCTGTACGAGCACCATTAACTTCAATTATTCTGGACCTAAATGTAAAACGAACTGGCCATCATGCACTTTTAAGACCCCATACATTTTGGGTAAGGCTATGGTCAACCCCAGAATTAATACATTACAAGTCTGGTTTAGAGGAGATTATGGAATTGGATGAGAATAGATGTATTTTGTGGTTTAGACCTGTTTTTTTATGGTTTAGAAAGTTGGGCCTGTCCCAGTTTTGGGACGACCCAACAGCATTGTCCTCAGGTTCGAAGAAATTGTTAAAATCTACTTTCTGGGCATATATCCAAAACAGTGTGTTACATGGCTCATCTAACAGACCGCTAACAAATAGATTTCTTTTGTTTAAGGACACAGCAAATTTTGAGCCTTTTCTTGATGAAGTGTATCCTCAACTTGCAAAAACCTTATACATGAAATTTAGATACGGTGTATTGAACATAAATGTAATTACATCACGCTGGGCCATTAATCATGATGGAACTGACAATGATTTGTGCGCTTTATGCCCAGATAAAGTTAAAGAAAATAAATGATTTGCATGTTTTATTCTTTTGTCCTGCATATGTTAAGCCTAGGAAAAAATGGATTATACCCATTTGTAAAAACCTAGGAACACGATCTAGCAAAGAAGCAGAAAGAATATTAAAGACTAATACAGCTCAAGCAATTGTCTTTAGTATAAGTAAATTCTTACTAGCTGTAAGCTTCGTAAGGGCTAAAGCAGGACTGAAGTTATAGTGAACCTGATCAAGTACTTTGGAGAAATCATTGATGAATCCACTTTGTGTATGTTGAAGGGAATAACGGAGCTTCATTAATGTAATAAGGTATTAATTTGGAATAACCATCGAATTGTGCTTTCTTCTCTTTTATCTCATGTTAGAATCCGGGTTCTCTGGTTGGCACAGGTAGGTACTTGTGACAAGCAGGGAACCTTTCCTCTAGTCAGGGTAAGGGGTTACACTCCTAAAATAACCCCTGCTCACCCTCTAGGTAGCTTGGCGCGAGCAGACAAGGCTTATCTCAGAGCGTTATAGGTTAAGAATTTGTGAACACATACAGTAACCAAGTGACAACACTACAAATGGACACCACACAGGTATTTATATTAAAAATAAGGATTCTAGTGCTTAGTTTCTCTTAAGTTCTTAAATGCGACACTTAAAGTCAATGTACCTTAGATGCGACACGCAGGGCAATGAAAGTGTTGCAGCGATGCAGATGCGTTGAAGTTCTTGGTGCAAAAGAAATAAAGACGGGATCTTCCAGATGCGTTGCGCTTCTCCGATGTTACGAGAAGGCTCGACTCGATGCGTCAGCTACAGCGGCGTCACCCTTGACGAGATGCGACGACAGCGGCCTTGGCAGCGGCACTCTTCTCCGAAGTTGCGAGACGCTTCCGCTCGATGCGATCCTGCAGCGGCGACACCCCTTCTGCGAGATGCGACGACAGCGGCTCCGACGGTGGCACGCTTCTCCGTGGATGCCAGGTGTTTTTCTGGTTGCGGTGCAATGCGACAACTACGATGGCTGCGATGGCGACACGCTTCCTCCTCGATGCGAGACTCTTCTCTCGATGCGGTGCAATGCGACAGCTGCGATGGCGACACGCTTCTTCGGCGTTGCGAGACACTTCCGGAATGATGCGAGATGCTTCCGCTCGATGCGATGCTGCAGCGGCGACACTCTCTGCGAGATGCGACGACAGCGGCTCCGACGGCGGCACTCTTCTCTTCCTTGCATCGCGCTTCCAGCTCCTTGCGACACGCAGTCCCTCAGAAGGCCCAACAACAGCAGCAGGCACTTCCAAAAGACTCTGGGGAGCTGGAGGTGAAGTCCACTGGTCCTGGGACTTCGTTCAGGGGGCAAGCTCAGTTCAAGTCCTTGGAGATCTTTTAAAGCAAAAGTTGAAGTAAAGTCTTTAGCAGTCTTTCTCCTCTCCTTCAGCAGCAAGGCAACCACTGCAGGCCAATCCCCCAGGTCAGGGACAGTTACTCCTCCTACAGCTTTCCCAGTTCCTTCTCCTCTGGCAGAGGTTCTTCTTGTTTCAGCAGGATCTGATTTCTTGGGAGCAGGGTCCCAATACTTATACCCCTAATTCCTTTGTTCCTCTGGGGTAGAGGGGCCTTTGCCCAGTCCAAACCAGTTCTTGAGCACTCTGTTGACATGACTCTGCCCTTCTATTCAGGGTGCAGGGCAGAGACATCAGCCGCTCCGCAGGAGGTGGAGCCAGCATTGTGGTAGCAGAGCACAACCCTATTCAGAGCCCAGGTGTACTCCTCTCACCCATCTGACTGCCAATCTTCCTATTCACCACCAGGCTGCCTAGCCCTGCCCCTCTGGGTTTCCCCAGACCTGTCACTCACACAACCAGACAGGTAGATACACATCATAGCAGAGGCGGGCTAAAATGGTCAAGCAAGCAAATACCAACTTTCTAAAAGTGGTATTTGCAAACACAGAATATTAAAATAAACTTTACTAAAAGATGTATTTTATTATTCTGAGTTCAGGCATACTAAACTCTAATTTCTACCATGTTCCCTGGGTCTGTTAGGATCATAGAATGTAACAATTCTAGCAGCCCATTCTGGCCTATGGAGAACAGGTAGCCTTACAATAGTGAAAAACGAAAATAGCTTTAATTCACTATTAGGACATGCCACACACATCAGGGCTTGTCCTACCTTATGCTTACAATGCACCCTGCCCTTGGGCCTACCATAGGGGTGACTGATATGAAGTTAAGGGAAGGTTTAGGGACTGGCAAGTGGGTGCACTTGCCCAGTCAGCATGACAGTACCAGACTGCACGCAGGTTCTGCAATGGCAGACCTTAAATACATTTTACCAGGCCGCTTCTGTGAGTGGCACAACCAGTGCTGCAAGACCACCAGCAGCATTTGTATTTACAAGCCCTGGGCACTCCTGGTGCACTTTACTGGGGTCTGACAGTAAACCAAATAAGCCAATCATGGAATCCAACCAACATATATATTTTAAATAGGGAGCACTTGCACTGTGGCACTGGTTGGCAGTGGCACAGTGCTCTGAGCAGCTAACACCAGCAAAACACATGAGGCACAGCGACAAAAAAGTGGAAGGGAGACTCACGCCAAGGTGCCAGGTCTAACATGTGTCCCCTCCAGCTGAGAAGTGGGGAGAACTACCCTAACCCAGGGAGTTCTTCATCACTAAGGCGGAAAAATCTGGACAAACCGTCAGCATTGGCGTGATCTGTACCAGGGCGATGTTCCACCGTGAAATCCATACCCTGTAGGGAAATTGACCACCTCAACAGCTTTGGATTCTCACCCCTCATATGCATCAACCATCTGAGGGGCCTGTGGTCTGTCTGAACCCGGAAGTGAGACCCAAACAGGTATGGTATTAGCTTCTTCAGCGCCCAGACCACAGCAAATGCCTCACGCTCAATAGCACTCCATCTCTGTTCCTGTGGAAGTAACCTCCTGCTAATAAAGGCTACAGGTTGATCTAGGCCCTCTTCATTAATCTGTGAAAGAACAGCCCCCACACCGTGCTCTGAAGCGTCTGTCTGAACGATAAACTCTTTGGAGAAGTTGGAAGCCAAAAGCACGGGCGCCGTGCACATAGCAGCTTTCAGGGCCTCAAAAGATTTCTGACAGGTGTCAGTCCAGATCACCTTCCTGGGCTGCTTCCTTGAAGTCAGCGCTCTCAAGGGGGCAACCATGTTGCCATACCCCTTGACAAACCTCCTGTAGTACCCGGTGAGACCTAGGAAGGCTCTCACCTCCGTCTGGGTTTTGGACGACTCCCAATTCAGGATGGTTTCTATCTTGGGTTGAAGGGGTGCCACCTGGCCACTCCCAACTTGGTGCCCCAAGTACACCACTGAACCCTGCCCGATCTGGCACTTACTAGCCTTTATCGTGAGGCCTGCCCTCTGCAGCGCCATCAACACTTCCCAGAGGTGGCGCAGGTGTTCCTCCCACGTGGAGCTGAACACTGCGATGTCATCCAGGTATGCTGAACTGAACGAATCCAGCCCAACCAACACCTGGTTGACCAACCTCTGGAAGGTGGCAGGGGCATCTTTCATCCCAAAGGGCATAACTAGGAACTGGTAATGCCCATCAGGGGTGGAAAATGCTGACCTCTCTTTGGCCCCATCGGTCAAGGCGATCTGCCAATACCCAGACGTTAGATCAAACGTGCTGAGGTAGTGGGCAGCCCCTAGCTGATCTATGAGCTCATCAGCTCTGGGGATGGGGTGTGCGTCAGTCCTGGTGACCGAATTGAGTCCTCTGTAGTCCACCCAGAACCGGAGTTCGGGTGTGGCTCCCGGCGCTGCAGCCTTTGGGACCAAGACCACTGGGCTGGCCCAAGGACTGCTTGAGGACTCAATTACCCCAAGGGCAAACATCTTGGAGACCTCCTCCTTGATGCATGCCCTCACCCTGTCAGTCACCCTGTAGGCCTTGTGCCTCACAGGTGTACTATCCCCAGTGTCCACATCATGGACGCACCAATCAGTGACACCGGGAACCAGGGAAAACAGATCAGAAAATTGTCCCAGCAGCTGGCGACAATCATTCTGTTGCTCAGGGGTCAGGGTGGAAGAGAGGATGACACCATCCACTGACCCATCTTGCTCCTTGACTGACAGGAGGTCAGGAAGCGGCTCGGTCTCCTCCTCCATCCCAGCATCTGTCGCTAAGAGCATGCCCACTTGGGACCTCTCCAAGTGGGGCTTGAGGCGGTTGACATGTAGGACCCTTAAGGGGTACCTAGGAGACTTCAGGTCCACCAAATAGGTAACCGGACTCTTGCGCTCCACCACCTCAAAGGGACCGGTCCACTTATCCTGGAGCGCACAGGGCTCCACTGGGGCCAAGACCCATACCTTCTGTCCAGGCTAAAGATCTACCAGAGTGGCATTCTGGTCTTACTACCGCTTCATCTCCTCCTGGCTGGCTTCCAGGTTTGCCTCAGCAAGTTCCCTGAAACGCCTAGTCTGGTTTCTGAAGGCCAGCATGTAACTATGTACATTCTGGGGAGGTTTCCTGGGAGATTGCTCCCAGCCTTCCTTGACCAGACTTAGAGGTCCTCTCACTGGGTGTTCGTACAGAAGCTCAAAGGGACTGAACCCTAGAGACTTCTGTGGCACCTCTCTGTAAGCAAAGAGAAGGCATGGTAAGAGGACGTCCCACTTACGCCTCATGGGTCCTTCCGGGCCCATTATCATGCCTTTGAGGGTTCGGTTGAATCTCTCAACCAACCCGTTTCCTTGGGGGTGGTAAGGTGTGGTGAACTTGTAGGTTACACCACACTCTTGCCAAAGGGATTTCATATATTTAGATATGAAATTGGTATCTCGGTCATACACCACCTCTAGAGGGAATCCCACTCGGGAGAAAATTCCCATCAGCGCACGTCCCACCACGGGGGCCGTCACTGTCCTCAGAGGGATGGCTTCCGGGTACCGGGTGGCATGGTCCACCAGGACCAGGATGAACCTATTGCCCATCGCTGTCCTGGGGTCCAGTTGCCCTACAATGTCAATCCCCACTCGCTGGAATGGGGTACCGACCACAGAGAATGGTTGGAGTGGAGCCTTCTGCTTCCTTCCACTCTTTCCACTTGCCTGGCAATTTTGGCATGTTCTGCAGTGAGAATCTGAACTACTGCGCATTTGGGGCAAAAAGAAGTGGGTGACAAGCTTTTCACAGGTCTTGTCCTGCCCCAAATGTCCTGCTAAGGGTACATAGTGAGCCAGCCCCATTAGGAAGGCTCTGAAGCGCTGGGGTACAACCAGCACACGGGCTGACCCAGGCTCAGCAACCTTAGGCTCAGAATACAGGAGGTCGTTCTCCCAGTAAATGAAATGTGTTCCGGACTGATCACCGTTGGCCTGGTCTGCAGCCTGCTGCCGCATACCCACAAGAGAAGGGCATTCTTTCTGCTCCCTGCAGAACTCTTCCCTGGAGGGTCCTCCTTCCTGCTGCCATGGGTCAGCTCAGGCAGGTCCCCCAGTTCAGCTATCTGTTCCCCTGTAGGTTCCAGGGCATCCCCCTCAAGGTCTGATCCCTCCTGGACCGTGGGAACTTCAGGGGCCGGTTTCCCGCGCCCCCTGCTCCTTCTCTTTAAGGCCGGTCCCTGGCTCTCCCTCTCAGGCTCCAGGACCTCTTGAGTACCTCTACTCGCTGCCATGGACCGTGTGGTGACACATGCCCAATCCGGCATACCCAACATCTCCAGGTGAGCACTCCGCTCCACCTTAGCCCAAGGTGAGCTCTCCAAGTCGTTCCCTAACAGACAGTCTACAGGCATGGCTGGCCTCACAGCTACCTGAAGAGTACCAGAGACCCCCCCCCCCCACTGAAAGGGAACCTGAGCCACTGGGCAGTGACTCTCTGTGTTGTCGGTGGCAACAACCGGATAGAATGCTCCTGGGACAACCTGCTCCTGAGACACCAGGTGGCGCTTGACAGCCGTCACACTGGCTCCTGTGTCTCTGAGAGCTTCAACCCTATGGCCATTTATGGTCACCCACTGCCTGTATTTTTTAGTGTTCTCAGGCAGCTGGGTTTGGGGGACCACTTCACGGTCTCCTAAGGAGACAAGGGACATCTCTGTGGGACCCCACCCACCTTGGACACCCATCTCCTCCCCCAGGGCTACACTAGTCACCTGCCGGGATGGAGCACCAGTGGGTGCTGGTTTACCAAACAATGGACACTTCACATCAGAGGCAAAATGCCCCATGTTACCACACTTGTAACATCTGATGGGCCCCTTCTGAACAGGTGTACCTGTCGGGGCCCCGGTCGGTTTCTGTGGTGGGGGAGGCTGATAACCTTTCCCTTGGTTTCCTTGGGGATTACTTTGGGGCCTCTTCTGGAACTCCCTCTGTTTACCCTTGTTCCCCCCACTCTTCTGCTGGGGACCATGCCCACCTTTGGCGGAATCTCCCACTTGACCCTTGTGGACCCTGGTACTGACCCAGCGGTCCGCCTCCTCAGCAAGCTTCCTAGCGTTAGTCAGCCTACTATCAATCAGGTGCTGGCGTAGCCCTTGAAAATCATTAACTTTGCTACCCTTCACCCAACCATCCAGTGCTCTGCAAAATAAAGTCACATATTCAACATGCGTACTGTTTGGAATCTTGGTGCAACCCCTGAACCTTTGCCTATACAACTCAGGGGTCAATGCTTTGGAATACTTAAAACTCTCCGTAAAATTCTCGAATTACTCCCCATTAGTGCTAGAAAAACACTCATTCATGCCTTAGTCACGCCTCATTTGGACTATGGCAATGCTCTCCTTCTGGGTCTTAGCAAAAAAGATATTCACCAACTTCAGTGCGTACAATATGCTGCTGCACGTATGGTGTTAAACCTCCCACGTAGAGCATCAGGTAAAAAGGCACTTCATGAACTCCATTGGCTCCCTATTGAGGAGCGAATCAGGTTCAAGGCTCTCTGTCTTGCTCATCGCATCGCCCAGGGTAAAGGCCCTGGCTACATGCGTAACCTTCTCACTCTCCATCGTCCCATCCGCAATCTCAGATCTGCTGGAGCTATGTTGTTCCAACTTCCCCGCGTTCGCAAGACCAAGATTGGAGGTGCTTCCTTTAGGTTCCTAGCCAGCAAACACTGGAACAGGCTTCCTCTTGATCTTCGCATGGAGCCCTCTGAAGCAAGACTCCGATTAAAATTGAAAACCCACCTATTTCCGTGTAAAAACTAACCTTTTTTTGTATTTGGATCCGGGCTTGCCCCGGACTTTGGTCTTTTAGGGGAGCAGCGGCACTTGTTAGCGCGGGGACACACTATGTTAGTGTAACCAGGCGCTCTAGAAATGGTTTTATTATTATTATTATTAACCCATACCTAGACATCAAAGCAGCCTTCATATGGGGATATGAATTATAATCATCTGAAGGCAAATCCAGCAGTGTATCCCGCCCCTCACTAAGGAACCGTCCCCACAACCCCGCTCCCCAATCTTTCTCAGGGACCCAGTGGGAAGACATGGCTACCTCATAGGCCTTAAACCACTGCCCTCTGTCATCATTTAAAAAAAATTCCTTTACTACATCCTTTGGTATGTACACCCTTGACTCTGTCTGCACTGACGGTGTGCTTCCACCAGAGGGAGCCTTTTCTGACTCTGGGCTTTCAGCTCCATCTCCCTCAAAACCTTTTCATGCTTATATTGTAGCTTCTTTTCTTCCAGGGCTAACTTTCTACTCTGCATTTCCAATTCTAACTGCCCACTTAACTTGAGCTTGGCCAGCTCCAACTCATGCATCCTGCACTCTTTTCTATCTGCCAGCTCCTCTGGAGATAGACTATGGTTAGAAACACTGCTACCGGCAGGGGAAGGGGTTCTCCTTCCACCGAGACCTCCTGGCCCATCTAACTGTTCCTCTGCATTATCATCATCCATGGCATTCCTTGCTTCTACCCAGGCCCTCAGCGCCTTGTAGAACTCTGCCTTGTTTTTACATCCAGTTGTAGAAACTTTAAACGTTTTGCAAAAGAATTTCAGCTGCTTGGCAGTGTAGTTTTCCAATTTCTCTTCTTCCCATTCCATTTCAGTATTCACAGAGACTACGGATGCTGCTTTCTACACCATGGTTAAGTTTGGCAGTACTCAAAAATAGAAAGTCCCAAAAAGAAATCTACCAACAAGTATTGGTTGCGTTTAAGGTCTGCACTCACTAAGTAGTGTTCACCAATTACTGTACATGAGTCACAAATGCAAGTCCAGAATCCTCACCGCTGACCACCAATGTTAGAATCCGGGTTCTCTGGTTGGCACAGGTAGGTACTTGTGACAAGCAGGGAACCTTTCCTCTAGTCAGGGTAAGGGGTTACACTCCTAAAATAACCCCTGCTCACCCTCTAGGTAGCTTGGCGCGAGCAGACAAGGCTTATCTCAGAGCGTTATAGGTTAAGCATTTGTGAACACATACAGTAACCGAGTGACAACACTACAAATGGACACCACACAGGTATTTATATTAAAAATAAGGATTCTTTATGTAGGATTATCACAAGACCATTAAACGATTTAAAATACACAATACGGTTGCTTAGTTGGTAGAAGATTGCTTAGTTTCTCTTAAGTTCTTAAATGCAACACTTTAAGTCAATGTACCTTAGATGCGACACGCAGGGCAACGAAAGTGTTGCAGCGATGCAGATGCGTTGAAGTTCTTGGTGCAAAAGAAATAAAGACGGGATCTTCCAGATGCGTTGCGTTTCTCCGATGTTGCGAGAAGGCTCGACTCGATGCGTCAGCTACAGCGGCGTCACCCTTGATGAGATGCGATGACAGCGGCCTTGGCAGCGGCACTCTTCTACGACGTTGTGAGACGCTTCCGCTCGATGCGATGCTGCAGCGGCGACATCCCTTCTGCGAGATGCGACGACAGCGGCTCCGATGGCTGCACGCTTCTCCGTGGATGCGAGGCGCTTTTCTGGTTGCGGTGCAATGCGACAACTACGATGGCTGCGATGGCGACACACTTCCTTCTCGATGCGAGACTCTTCTCTCGATGCGGTGCAATGCAACAGCTACGATGGCTGCGATGGCGACACGCTTCTTCGGCGTTGCGAGACACTTCCGGAATGATGCGAGACGCTTCCGCTCGATGCGATGCTGCAGCGGCGACACTCTCTGCGAGATGCGACAACAGCGGCTCCGACGGCAGCACGCTTCTCTTCCTTGCATCGTGCTTCCAGCTCCTTGCGACACACAGTCCCTCAGAAGGCCCAACAACAGCAGCAGGCACTTCCAAAAGACTCTGGGGAGCTGGGGGTGAAGTCCAGTGGTCCTGGGACTTCGTTCACGGGGCAAGCTCAGTTCAAGCCCTTGGAGATCTTTTAAAGCACAAGTTGAAGTAAAGTCTTTAGCAGTCTTTCTCCTCTCCTTCAGCAGCAAGGCAACCACTGCAGGCCAATCCCCCAGGTCAGGGACAGTTACTCCTCCTACAGCTTTCCCAGTTCCTTCTCCTCTGGCAGAGGTTCTTCTTGTTTCAGCAGGGTCTAATTTCTTGGGAGCAGGGTCCCAATACTTATACCCCTAATTCCTTTGTTCCTCTGGGGTTGAGGGGCCTTTGCCCGGTCCAAACCAGTTCTTGAGCACTCTGTTGACATGACTCTGCCTTTCTATTCAGGGTGCAGGGCAGAGACATCAGCCGCTCCGCAGGAGGTGGAGCCAGCATTGTGGTAGCAGAGCACAACCCTATTCAGAGCCCAGGTGTACTCCTCCCACCCATCTGACTGCCAATCTTCCTATTCACCACCAGGCTGCCTAGCCCTGCCCCTCTGGGTTTCCCCAGCCCTGTCACTCACACAACCAGACAGGCAGATACATATCATAGCAGAGGCGGGCTGAAATGGTCAAGCAAGCAAATACCAACTTTCTAAAAGTGGTATTTGCAAACACAGAATATTAAAATAAACTTTACTAAACAATGTATTTTATTATTCTGAGTTCAGGCATACTATACTCGATTTTCTACCATGTTCCCTGGGTCTGTTAGGATCATAGAATGTAACAATTCTAGCAGCCCATTCTGGCCTATGGAGAACAGGTAGCCTTACAATAGTGAAAAACGAAAATGGCTGTAGTTCACTATTGGGACATGCCACACACATCAGGGCTTGTCCTACCTTATGCTTACAATGCACCCTGCCCTTGGGCCTACCATAGGGGTTACTGATATGAAGTTAAGGGAAGGTTTAGGGACTGGCAAGTGGGTGCACTTGCCCAGTCAGCATGACAGTACCAGACTGCACGCAGGTTCTGCAATGACAGACCTTAGATACATTTTACCAGGCCGCTTCTGTGGGTGGCACAACCAGTGCTACAAGCCCACCAGCAGCATTTGTATTTACAAGCCCTGGGCACTCCTGGTGCACTTTACTGGGGTCTGACAGTAAACCAAATAAGCCAATCATGGAATCCAACCAACATATATATTTTAAATAGGGAGCACTTGCACTTTGGCACTGGTTGGCAGTGGCACAGTGCTCTGAGCAGCTAACACCAGCAAAACACATGAGGCACAGTGACAAAAAAGTGGAAGGGAGACTCACGCCAAGGTGCCAGGTCTAACATCTCACATATGGAAGAACAATCAAATGGACGATGTAATAGGGTTTGCTAACTCATGATATCCTCATTTTTATTTCTTGATGCCTTTTTAACATATTTAAAATTATATTTATATTCTTAGTCATAGGGCGATAGGTGATCATAAGCCTCTTTTCTCTACATTTGTATTTAGAATTAGCTGAAATGGCATTGACACACTATTTGTATTAAGTGTTATATGTACTGTTGCATCTTTCATGGTTTAAAGGAACCAAAATAAAGATTTTCTGATTACTAATGTCTTCAGTGATAAGATTAATAAAGATACTAATGACTTCAGTGATGAGATTCATGATGATACTAATAACTTTAATTATGTAATTCATGATGATACTAATGACTTCAGTTAAGGAAATTCATGATAATAATGACTCCAATGATGAAATTCATGATGATACTGACTTCAGTTAAGGAAATTCATGATGCTACTAATGACTTCAATGATGAAATTCATGATGATACTAATGACTTCACTGATAACATTCATGATGATACTATTGAGATTCATGATGATACTAATAACTTCAATTATGTAATTCATGATGATACTGACTTCAGTTAAGGAAATTCATGATGATACTAATGACTTCAATGATGAAATTCTTGATGGTACAAACTACGTCAATAATGAGATTCAGAACGATTCTAATGATGTCAGTGACGAAATTTATGATGATACTAATGACTTCAATGACGATACTAATGACCAGTGATAAGATGCATGATGATACTAATGTCTTCAGTGACGAGATACATGATGATACTAATGATTTCAATGACAAAATTCATGATGATGCTAATGACTTCAATGGTAAAATTCATGACTATACTAATGATTTCAGTGATGAGATGCATGATGATACTAATGATCAGTTAAGGAAGTTCATAATGATACTAATGACTTAAATTATGTAATTCATATTGATACTAATGACTTCAGTTAAGGAAATTCATGATGATTGTAATGACTTCGATAAAGAAAGTCATGATGATGCAAACAATGTCAGTAATCAGATTCATGATGGTTCTAATGACTTCATTCATGATGATACCAATAACTTCAATTATGTAATTCATGATGATACTGACTGCAATGAAGGAAATTCATGATGATACTAATGACTTCAATGATGAAATTCTTGATGATACAAACTACGTCAATAATGAGATTAAAAATGATTCTAATGACTTCAGTGAAGAAATTCATGATGATACTAATGACTTCAATGATGAGATTCATGACGAAATTAATGACTTCAGAGTTGAGAATCATGATTACACTAATGACTTCAGTTAAGGAAATTCATAATGATACTAATGACTTCAATTATGTAATTCATGATGATACTAATGACTTCAGTTAAGGAAATTCATGTGGATACTTATGACTTCAATGATGAAATTCATGATGATACAAATGACTAGTGAGGAAATTCATGATGATACTAATGACCAGTGATAAGATTCATGATGATACTAATGACTTCAGTGATGAGATTCATGATGATACTAATGACTTCAATGATGAAATTCATGATGAGAATAATGACTTCAATGATGAAATTCATGACAATACTAATGACTTCGGTGATGAGATGTATGATGATACTAATGACTTCAATTAAGGAAATTCATGATGATACTAATGACTTCAATAAAGAAAATCATGATGATACAAACAACGTCTGTAATCAGATTCATGATGGTTCTAATGACTTCAGTGATGAGATTCATGATGATACTAATAACTTTAATGATGATATTCATGATGATACTAATGACTTCAGTGACGAGGATCATGATGATACTAATGACTTCAGAGATGAGAATTGCGATTCTCCTAATAACATGACAAGAGAATCTGGATTTCATTAAAGACGCGGAGGCTAACATTATGCATATTTCTTTTAATGCTAACTCCAAGCAACAACTTAGAAGCAATACGCCATAAAGTGAAACAGATCTAGAATAGAATCTTCCAGATGTACAATAGCCATGCACATAGATGATAGTCTGCCTCTTTTAAATGCGAGGTAATAAGGCAAGTCTTCATCTGTGTAGAATTTTCTTTCATTTTTTTTTGTGTGCTTTCCAAACGGATAGAAATAATGAAGATTGAATGAAGGGGACACAGAGTTAATTCTTTCTGAACATCTTCCTTGCGGAAACAGCAGTATTGATGAATCAGTTATGTTGAGTTATCTGAAATATAAAGAGTATAAGTGCTCTGTTGTCATGTAACTGAGAAAGGTGTAATACCAAAGCGGGCAAGTTATATGAAATTTTTAACAATCCATTGAAAAAAGGTTGTATGAAACTTTCAACAATACATTGAATAAAGTTGTATCATAAATTATGCATCTATTGTTCAGTAATTCAAGTATCCACCCACGGTAGGTGAAGGGTGGGATAATGTTAGCCTCTGTGTCTTTAATGAAATCCAGATTCTCTTGTTGTGTTATTAAGAGACTCACAATTTCATTACAAGACCGGAGGCTACCATTATGCATGTTGGTAGTTTAGTAACACTACATCTGATATATGTTTAATAGGTTTACAATAGTGTTTAGCAAAAGTGTTAGAATTTGACCAAACAGCTGCTTTAAGAATGTCATCTAGTTTACCTCCTTTCCAAAGTGATTCGCTAGCCATAGCGCCCATTATGAGTGTGCCTGGAACCGTTTTAGGTCAATATCAGCTGATTGCATTGCTATAGAAGCTGATGTAATGGGTTTGAAGGGTTTCACAAAAGAGATAAGTAATTGGTTAACACCATTCGCATGATGTTCGCTCATTCTTGCATCATATTCTTTCATACAATCTACCACACGTTTTTTGCATGCGTTAAACTTTGTGTTGAAAATTGTATCTGACATAGTCTTAGTTCTCTCAATAATCCCAAAATTGACACCAAATGCGTAATAGACTGAGTTACTGCTAATGCTTTAACGTCTGATACTATACGGCAGGAGATTAGGCAGAGAACAAATGCTAGTTTTATGGAAAGTCTCTTCTTATCTTGGTATCCGTTCTCAGGCCAGGTAGTGAAAGGGTATAGTAGTAAGTTAACATCCCATAGGGTTTCATATTTAGGTTTAGATGATACTTTTCATAATTCTGCATATTGTGGCATTTTTACCTATGGTCTTGCTATTTATTAGAGTGTGGCCTGCTGAAATATCTGATCTGTAGCAATTAATTGATCTGTAAGTAAGCCCTCTCTCATATTGTTAAACTAAAAAGTTTGCGATGTGTACAATAGGAGCCTGCACGGAATCCAGGTTCCACTCCAGGCACCAGTGTACCCAAGTTCTCCAGATGCTATTGCATCTAGTGGGTTCCAGGAGCCCATGACTCTTGGAGGAGTGTAGCAGCTTGTCTCAAAAGATCTGTGATTTCATTAGATTTCCTGACACTTTCCAGGTAAGAAGGTTCAAAGTCCCTGTCTGGACTAGGGAATGTTCCCTTCCATCTATGTCTCTTAAAAGGCCGTCTGCGGGTGGAAGTAGAAAGGGCATTTCGTAGGCTAATTCCAAGCTCATCGGAAACCACGCCTGGGAGGGCCAGAAAGGGGTTATTAGTAATAAGGAGCATTGGTCTTGTCTCACGTTCCGGAAGACTCCCTGGGTCATTGCAAATGGGGGAAATGCATATGCTCGAATTCTTTTCCATGGCTGGAGAAGGGCATTGACTGCTTGAGCACCGGGGTCTGGCGTGCAGTTGGAATGCCAGTCTGCCTGCAAAAAATCTTCTTTCATAGGGCCCATGAACTAATTTAAAGTTCAGAAGGCTTCCACATTGAGTTTCCAATTGCTGTGGTCTAGGAGGAATCTTGAATTCCAGTCAGCAGTGACGTTGCTTTTTCCCGATAAGTATGCTGCTTTTCGGGCTATCTTGTGTTTTTTGGTTAGATTTGATGGGTCTATAGATTTTGTACCCCATAAGCAATTTCTGTATGCCACAGCTGATATGTTGTCCATTTTTAGAATAACCAACCTGCCTTGTGAGTTTGAAGCTCATCAGAGCGTAAAGGCCAGTAGTTAACTATTGGTAGTTTGTGATGTGAGCTCTCTGTATAGGACCATAGACCTCCCGTGTTCTGGTTCTGTAAGCAGGCTCCCCAGCCATGAAGGCTCGCAGCTGACTCTAGAATGAATTCTGAGGAGTTTCCGAAAATGGCTCTGCTATTCCTGGCTTCTAGATTCTCTAACCACCAGTTCAGTTCTGATTTGGCTTCATGGTCTAGGGTTACTTTGTCTCCGTACCATAGTCCAACACGGAGGACTTTTGCCTTCGCTCTTTGGAGGGCTAGATAATGTAAAGGTCCTGGAAAGATCGCTTGGATAGGAGGCTCAGGAGTCTGGCTAGTTCTCTCAGCAGGCACAAGAGGTCTCGTTTTAATACAAGTCATATTTATTTTCATAGTTTCATGATTTTCTTCTTGGGTAGCAGCAAAATTGTCTACAGTGATTTCCAATAATTCCAGAGATTTTGAGGGGGTCATGATAGATTTTGTTTTGTTTATTATGAAGCCAAGGCTCTCTAAGAGATTTACTGCTGTATTCAGTTCTTGAAAAATCTGAGAGTGGTGCTGGGACATACTGAGAACGTCGTCGAGATAGACTATCAGTCGTATCCCGCTTTCTCTCAAGAAGGATGCTATAGCTCTCATTACCTTGGTGAAACACCAGGGAGCAGAATATAGCCAAAAGGGGAGAGCTTGGAATTGGAATAGACAACAGTTCCATGTGAATTGGAGGTATGGTTGGAACTCTGAGGCCATGGTGATTGTGAGGTAGGGACCTTTCAAGTCCAACTTCACTAGCCAGACCTTTTCTAGAAGCATGTCTCTCAGGCAGTAGATACCCTCAATTTTTAAGTGTCTGTAGATGAAAGATTTGTTCAGTTCTCTCAGGTTTATAACTGGTCTTCAACCCTTGTCTTTTTTCTCTACCAGAAAGAGAGTGCTTATGAATTTCATACGATCCCATGGTACTTATATAATTGCTCCTTACTCTGTCATGGACATTACCTCTTCCTCTACTATTTTCTGTTGTTCTGTGATCAGTACTAGGTTTCTTGGGGGTGAGGTTTGTCTCGATGTTTTCGAAAATTCTATTTTGAAGCCTTGAATGTTTTCTAAAACCCAGGAGTCTTGTGTAATTGTTTTCCAAGTCTGTAAAAAACAAATCTGAGTCGACCTAATCCTCATTGTCTGTAGACACGGCCAGTAAAGCGGCCCCTTCTGCCGGCCCTGGGAAAAACATTAGGGTTGAATACACTACGGATGCTGTTCTGAGCTTTGTCTAGGGCTGTGAAGGTTGCGACATATTTGCCTAAGATCTTGATCATGTCCTCTCCAAATAAGAGTCCTTTAGGGTTTGCTAAGGGTTCTTTGTCAGCCATGTCGCTCAGCTTAGGGTTGATCTTGGTAAGGACTACTCTTCGTCGCATACATTTATCCCTGCATTCGCGTTCCCTAATAGGATCAGAGTTTTCTGACTCCATCCTTTTAGCTTAGTAGATCTAAGTCTAACGGGGTACCGTTCATGTGGCTGTCTTCCGCCATATCAATTATTCTAGTCAGCGGGCCTAAAATATCAAGCATGCGATCCCGGCAAGCCTTCAGTGACCTTTTCATGCCCTTCCTGGGGTCTCTACCCAGTTTGAATAGAAATTTGATTAATTCTGGGTCGAATTTGGGTGTCGGGCATACCTTTTCTTGAACCACTGAATCTTGGGGCCACCATTCTGAGCTCCCCGGGTGTATGATATTATGTGAAGAGAACATCTCCTCACCCTGTGGGTTGGTTACAATTTCTTTAAAGGAGGAAGGGAACTCTTCCTCTGATAGGGGAAACTCGAAGTCTAGATCATCCTGGTCTAGGTCAAGGATATATTCATCCAACGGGTTCATGTTTTGGTCCCTTTGTGTTTCAATTTCAAGATCTTGTGTATCATGACGAGCACGCATTTATTGTGTGGCACTTTGGACAGCTTGATAGGTTGTGTCGCTAAGGATACCTGATACTTTTGAGGTGCGTAGACCTCTCTTATGGTTTGAGGTACTTAGACCTCCTTTATATGATGAGGTGCGTAGACCTCCCAAATTATTTGAGGTGCTCAGACCTCCCAGTGTGCTCATGGGGCTTGCTCTTTCAATGTTGTTCTTTCTCTTTAATCTTCTGCCCCCTTTTTGTTTTGATTTCAAAAGAATTTATTATTTTAAGGGAATAAGAACAAGCATAGTATACAATCACGGATGATACAAATGATATCAGCTGAAAGACATCCAACCTGGAAAGCTGAGAATTAACACTAGAATTTCATTACAAAGTTCATTAATCTGGAAATATCCGAGGAATGCATTAAATAAGGAAGAGACACTAGATAGTCAGGAGACGTGCTTATCAAAAAGTATCATCATCCTATATTAACTTGGGGATAAAGGGAAAGAAAGAAAGGAAAGAAAGCAAAGACAGAAAAAAGATAGAAGAAAAGAGGAAGAAGGACAAGACAGGATGAAAGAAGAAAAGAGGATTTCCAAAGGATTCACCCAGCAACAACGACAGCATTAACCAGGTACATCAAACGGGTATTGAGCCACCAATCCCTCTGAGGCCCTTTGCACGTACGTATCTAGAGTCCGCCACACCTCATAAGATATAGACGGAGAGAGGTGAGCATGATCAACTGACGTATGAGCACTACGCAAAAAAGAAACCCATGCCCACCAAGTATGATAAGAGACTGAAGAAAAAGATTTCCACTCTATGAGAATTACTTTGACCGCAATAGTTAGTAAAAGATCCAATAGTTGTAATTCCATGGCATCTAAGGGCAACGGTACCGAGGCCGCCAACGGACCTAGAAGAATTAGTGGAAAAGAGAGTTGAAATTCAATATCAAAGATAAGCATGAGGTGTTTGTGAACTAAACCCCAAAAGGGTTGGAGAAGAGAGCAATTAAAGAACATATGCTGGAAGTCACCTGGTGCAAGACCACAACTCCAACAGAGATTATCGTTCTTGAGATTTAACGCGTGTAAACGAGTGGGAGTCCAGTGAAGAAGATTAATAGAGAAAAACTTAGATTGCATTAATGAGGGGGCGATTTTATTACGAAGCGAGAGCCTACCAATATCTTGCCAAGTGTCCGAAGAAATATGATCAGTGACTTCATGCTCGAAATGACGTAGCCATTTTTGCTGCGTAACAGTTTGAGTAGGAAGTGTCGAGGACGACAAAAATTTATAAATCCTAGATGCTACATGACCAGACTTAATCCATAGGTGAAAAAGCATAATCATGGGGGAAGAAGGCTGAAGCTGTATTCTAGCAAGTGCTACCTTTATCTTAAGAAAAGTATAAAAATCTAAATTAGATAGAGAAAATTGCTGGGCCAGGGTAGAGAACGGAAGAGGATCATTATTGGAATCATACAAGTGCTTAACAAGCGAGATACCTTTCCCCGCCCAGTAAGACATCAAGTCTGGATCAATATTAATTTTAATTTTGGAGTTGCGCCAAATGGATGACCATCTAGTTTTATGCAGCGGAATCGCCACTCTCATGTCAACTTTGCGAATCGCAGCAACCGTATCCAAAATAATAGATCTAGAAAATGGAATGAAAAGGGTATGCGTGGTTAAAAAAGAGGCAGTTGGAAGCGGAGAGGCCAATTCCTGTTCTATTAGCAACCAAGCTGGAACCTGCATAAAGGGAGAGGAAAACCAGAGCGCGCCCTGGGAGGCTAAAAAAGCAGATTGATATTTTCCCCAATCAGGAAGATTACATCCCCCCAACTCATAGGGTTTCCTCAAAAATTTATAGGCAATTCTAGCCCTTTTATTATTCCATAAGAATTTGGAGGTAATTAAATCAAGATCATGAAAGAAGGCATCAGAAAGCTTCACTGGAATCATAGAAGAGACAAAATTAATAATAGGTGTTATCATCATTTTAAGAGTTTGGAACCGTCCCCACCAGGAGATATGCTTCGGAGACCAATTATCTAAAAGATGTCGCACTTTAAGAATAGTTTGAGATTCATTATAAGTAACCGTGGCATAAAGGGTGGAACAAAAATAAATACCCAGATATTTTAGTTGCTTAGATTGCCACTTAAAGCCCGCCGAACCCATATGAGAGGAGAAGCAGTAAGCATTTAAGGGGAACATTTCTGTCTTATCTCTGTTCAGTGTATACCCTGAAACCTTTGAGAAAATGGAAATGATCTCAGAAATAGCCGGGATAGCACGTGCAATATCATCAGAAAAGATGAGAACGTCATCAGCATAGGCAGCTACTTTTAGCTGATGGGAACCAAAAGAAAAACCCATAATGTCTGGATGTACATCAATCAGTCTAAGAAGAGGATCAATGGACAACAAAAATAAAAGAGGAGACAAAGGACACCCTTGTCTCGTACCCTGGCAAAGATTAAAAAAGGACGAGGTGGCCCCATTCACTCTTATGTTAGCCCTAGGTCGGGAATAAAGAGACATAACCATGCTGATAAAAGAATCACCAAGGTTATGTGCACATAGAACAGCTCGTAAAAAAGGCCAGGAAACCTTATCAAAGGCCTTTTCAGCATCAAGGGCCAAGGCCGCCGCCGGAAGATTGGATCGCTTAGCGGCACCTAGAATATGACAGAAAGTACGGATATTATCACGTGCAAGATGACCCTTTACAAAACCTGTTTGGGAAGGATGAACCAATTGAGGGATAAAGGATTCTAATCGTTTAGCTAAGATTTTAGCAAAAATCTTAGCTTCCATATTAAGCAGGGAAATAGGACGAAAATTCTTGGGGTCTGAATGATCTTTTCCTTCTTTGGGGATTACTACAATAGTAGCATCGGCAGCAGAGCCAGACACAGAGCCATCCTTGATAAAAGCATCAAAGACCGATTGAAGTTTCGGAACAATCACAGATAAGAAGGTCTTATAAAACAAAATAGGGTACCCATCTGGACCCGGAGCCTTACCGGAACGAGTGGCTTTAATCGCGGAAATAATTTCATCAGAGGTAATTGGGGCATTTAATGAATTATTAGCATCCTCCGGTATAGTTTTCAACGGCACTGTCTTCAAAAACTCCTGGCACTGTTCAAAAGACGCCTGAGTAGAGGGGGTATATAACTTATTATAAAAATCGCGAAAGACCTCAAGAATCTCTTCAGTCTGAAATTTCCTCTTACCAAGATGGTCAGTAATAGAGGAGATTTGGGAAGACTTATTAGCAGACTCCTGGAACTTTAATGTAGCTGCAAGAGTCTTGCCCGCACGATTTTTTAACAGTAGCCGCTTAGATTTCTGAGCCTGAAAACCAATATGCGCCCTCTTAGTGACAATAGTATTATATGCATATTTTAAATTCTTAATAGATTGTAAGCACGATTTATCCTTAGAATGTCGAAAAAGAGATTCCTGGCGCTTAATATCCTCTGCTAAGTCCGTGAGTTCTTTTTTGATGGCAGCGTTTCTCCTGGACATACACTTAATGACCTGACCTCGAAACGTGCATTTAAAAGAGTCCCAGAGAACAACAGGGGAGCTTACTGAGCCAACATTCTCAAGGAAAAACGTCTCAATATCATTGGAAAACTCTTGAACCTGGGAAACATCATGTAAAATTTCCGTGTTTAGCCTCCAAGATCGAGACCTTGCCCTAGGAGCAAAAGACCTAAGTGTGAAAGTTACCGCGGCATGATCTGAGACTAAAATGGGGTGAATAATCGGAGATGCGGAAGCTTGAACAAGAGAGGAGTGAACCAGGAGATAATCAATACGTGAGAAGGACGAGTGAGGGGAAGAAAAAAAGGAGAAGTCACTGCCAGTGGGATTGTGAAGACGCCAAACATCCTGAAGATGGGTCAGAGAACACATATTAATCATTTGTTTATGTGCTTGAGGGGGACGAAAATTAAAGGCAGAATTCCTATCCAGAATAGGATCCATTGGTAAGTTAAAATCACCACCTACAACAAGATTGCCAGAATGAGGCGTGTCATTTAGCTTTTTGGTGATCGTTTTTCCAAAAAGACGGATCATCCTTGTTAGGGGCATAGATATTCATGACAAAGAGAACAGCATTACCATCGGACAGCTTAGATAGTAGCCAGCGTCCCTCTGTATCCTGTTCAGAGGAAACGATAGACAAACCCGAATGTTTAGAGACTAAAGTAATTACCCCATTTCTTTTACCGCACGCATCTGAGCAAGCAACATCAGCAACCCACTCCTTCTTCAGAAATAACGCTTCCCTAACAGAGACCTTTGTCTCCTGAAAAAGTACGAGATCCGAAGAAAGAGATTTACTATAGTCTAGAATCTTTGACCTTTTAACTGGGTGACTTAGCCCTTTGACATTAAGGGAGAGTACATTCAAACCATCCATAGACCTATTAACAGGAGAAAAAGATATTGCATAATTGATATATGAACTACAACATCTAAGAGACCTCGCCTCCAGACACTAGACCTCCACACGCAACCGGGAGAATCCCCGGAGGAAATCCAAAGAGAAAAGGAAAAAAGAGATAAAAAAAAGAGCAAGAAGAAAGACAGAGAAAGAGGGAGAAGGGTCAACAAGGAGGGTCTGAAAAAGACCGAATTCATACAAGGGGGGGGACATGGAAAAAGAGCAAAGAGCCCAACATGAGGAATAGAAACCATCAGCATAAATAGCCCCAAAACAGAACATAACAGATTATACGTCATTTTAAAAGAAGAACAATCTAAAGGGTATGAACAAGAATCAATAACCGTTCTAGAAACAGTACAACATATAAGTCTATACAGGCGACAAGTTGACCAAATTGATAAAAAGGTAATACCGAAACAGAATCATAAAAAAGTGTAATTGATGCAAAAGAGAGCTAAAAGCTATCGTCACTATTATATCGAGCCAAACCAAAGCAGACAGATTAAGAGTAAGAGAAGAATAAAGAGAAGAAATAAATACCAAAGGATACTATATAATACATTGTGAAGAAAGTAAATGAAATAAAGAGGAGAGCGGCATATAGTAATAGATCAATATATAAACCATGAAGTCTTATGGCAGATACATAAGATAACTGAGACAATACAACAAAAAAGAAAAATGTAAAGTCTATAGATAATCTAATAGATAACTGTCCAAAAATACATATCATTCGTTGCACTCGATTTAACTGAGAGAGGTGAAAATATCTTAAATATATGAACATGGACGTAAAGAAAACATAAACCTATTAATTACAATACAGCTATAGAATTCCGACCTAGTCGAAAAAGACACTTAATAATACGAAACACAGCAATCAATGCTATAACAGTGACATAGAACTAAACACTAACTCTACCTATAGCAATTAATAAGCAACAAATATTCATCAATGAGTCAAATATGTAATCAATCTATACACCAATATATTATAAACACTATCGTACTCCACAGATATGAGACAACCAAAGACGATGAAAGTCATACACATACCACAATAAAAGAAAGTAAGAAGTCATACACTGGGATAAGAAACGAACCAGGACCTAAAATGCGGAAAGACAATTTGGGAAGGAGAAGGATAAAAAGGATGGCAAACGCGGAAGAGTGACGTCAAAACAACACTAAACAATACCACGAAATCTTGGAAGGTTCATACAATAGAACTATCAACAATAAAAGACCGTTACACCATACCGACAAGGAGGGAACACCACCAGACGACAAAAGCACAACAAAAACAATGGACACTAGGACCACCGTGCAGAACTAAAAGAGACTAATCTCAATAGAACTGCCAAAAAAGAAAATTCATTGCAGTATAAATAACCGCATCAGGTGCCAGAAGAACCAGGATCAAGCGAGGGCTCCATTTGAAGTTCCATCTGTAGCTCCATCTGATTGTCCAAAAACGAGACCAAGTCAGCAGGTTCATCAAAGATTCTAGAGCGACCTTTAAAAGTAATGCGGAATTTTGAGGGGCCAGCAAAAGAAAAGGGGATATTCATCTCAGATAGACGCTTCCGAAGATTGAGAAAACCCTTCCGCCGTATGACCGTGTCTCTGGCAAAATCTTGAGAGATTGAAATGCGATGACCATTCCACGAAACAACTCTAACCTTCCGCATATGAGCCAGAATTTGTTCTGTATGCTGATGGCGCAGTGGCTTAAAAATTATCGCCCTAGGTTGCGTAGCAGACTTAGAACGAAAAGTGGGAACACGATGTGCACGTTCCAGCTCAAAATCTCTTTGGAAGGAAATTTGCAGTGTGGAAGGAATCCATTGATAGAGGAAATCAATCATAGAAGGCGCATCTTTCTCAACATCCTCAGGAAGACCAAAAATGCGCAGGTTAGACCTGCGGTTACGATCTTCTTGCTCAGTGAGGTCCTTCCGCAACGCTACCATTGATCGCTCAAGTTGTGAAATAAATCTGGACTGCTTTTGCATGGAATCCTCTGCGCCGCTAATACGTGCTTCCGTGTCTGAAACACGAAGCGACAGGGCCTTGAAGTCATTCCTGATAGCTAACACTTCCACTTGCAATAAATCTGTGTTGGTCTTGGTAGACTGCGCAATTTCATAGACCTCATTAAGGCGCGTCAGGATAGTCTCAAGAGTGGGACTGGGGTCCTTTTGCGGAGATTCAGGTGTAGGAGATAACTGCTTGGCCCTTTTAAGCGACGCTTTAGATTCCTTTGCGTCTTTAGTATTTGAAGACGGGCCGATATTTGCAGCCATAGAGCACACCACCTCAGTAGGAGAACAGTACACCACTCCAGACAGATTCCGAGAAGAAAATGCCAGGTGAGGTAGGAAACCTCAATACAACATAAGGGAGCGAGCAAAAATGGATAGCGCGCTCTTAGCAGGAGAACAGAAAAATAATAAAGGCAGATTCCAGGGACAGAGAGGGGGGCCACCTCAAGAAAATATCACTCCTTGCCGGAATCAAAAAAGGCTCCTTTCAACAGTCAGAAATATCCCAAAGGCAGGTTAACATTAAGCTAAGAGGCCCCACAAAATGGCCTTGACGATGCTTCTGACGCACAAAATAATAGGCAGAAAAAACAAAAAGTATTACCAAAATAGGCAGCAAGGCAGCAGGCAAAAAATAAAAAAGCAATATCAATTGAAAAAATAGAAGAAACGTCACCAATTCTTGTCTAACAACATTCCTGGGTCTTCTGTGGCATTGTCGACTTCGCGCTGAAGAGAAACGTCTCACCGCTTCTGAGGAGACAAAATGGCGGCCGCTCGCGAAACACCGAGCGCCGTCAGACAGGAACCAGAATATGCATGCCAGCAGCCTCAGGAAGCAGGAAACCTCCTCCACAGCACTCGTAACATGTTCCTATCCATCTGTCCGAAATCCGCGATGGCCGGGGCAGCCCAAAACAGCAGCTATTCCTCTGTTAGCTCCGGCTCAGCACGGAGCCCAAGCGCAAACCGCCATATCGTCGCGGCGCGCAAGCCACGCCCCTTCTGCCCCCTTTTTTTATTGCATTCCCAGTTTTAGCCTTTCTGGGTTTCAATAGTGCCATTTTCTTCTTCAATTAAGTGTTTTTTGGTTGACCTGACCTGGTTGAGTGTTTTGCGCATGCAGGAGGGAATCTCTTGTTGAGTAATCTTTTTAATTTCTTCATTATTGATGTTAGGGGTAGGTACCTCAAGGCCATCTGATTCTACATCAGACATGTTAGATTTTATACTCCTTTACGGGTTGTAGTACTTAGTAATATATTTAGATGGCTTAGAAGGCAGGCAATCTGACTTATTAGTAAGGTTCAGAGGAGCTTATGTAAAATAATGCTGTGTTAGAGGAGCTTATGTAAAATAATGTTTTGTTACATCAGGTCTTTTACATTTTATGCTCCTTTACTGTAAAGTGAGCTTTTTGGTGTAAAAATAGCTTTTGAGTACTTGCGGTCGCAGTTAGCAGCTGATCACAGGAGTGTCCAACTGCCAGACTTCTTGACATCGGTTATGCTTTTGAGCGATCAGCTGTTGATTTACTGTGTTGCCCAGGTAGCCCCTCAACTACAGACTGGGTAAAGATTTTTAATTTTTTTAATTTTTATTTTAATTATTGATTTTTGTTGTGTTCCCAACTTGTCTGTATTGTCATTAGAATCATGATGATACTAATGACTTAAGTTAAGGACATTCATAATGATACTAATGACTTCAATTATGAAATTCATGATGATACAAATGACTTTAGTGAGGAGATTCCTGATGATACTAATGAAATCAGTGATAAAAATCATGACGATAGTAATAACTAGTGAGGACATTCATGATGATACTAATGACTTCAGTGAAGAGCTTCATGATGATTCTAATGACTTCAGTTAAAGAAATTCATAATGATACTAATGACTTCAGTGATGAGATTCATGATGATACTAATGAATTTAGTGATGAAATTCATGACGATAATGACTTCAGTGATGTGATTCATGCTGATACTAATGACTTCAGTGATTTAATTCATGATGATACTAATGACTTCAGTGATGAGATTCATGATCATACTAAAGACTGCATTGATGAGATTCATTATCATACTAATGACTTCAGTGATGAGATTCATGCTGATACTAATGACTTCAGAGATGAGATTCATGATGATGATGCTAATGACTTCACTGAAGTATTTCATGACGATACTAATCACTTCAGTGGTGAGATTCATGATGATAATAATGACTCGAGTCTATGTTTGACATTAGAATTCCAGAAGTGGAACAAAACTTTAGCAGCCACCCTGAAACATATGATGACCACATATCCCTGGGATATGGTGCCCCAATTCCTGCCTTCATGAATTCGAGAGGTCCCATAGATTGCACAGTCCCTCAGGCTCTGGATTTAGACTACACGGTTAATCTTCATGTACAATAGAAGTCCTAGATTCACACTGAGCCTTAACGCTCAGTTTCACTCATTCCTTAGGAATATATTTTATTCCTTATTCCTTTTTTTTTCATCTTCCATTCTTCCATATGATTAGCCCTGTACCGAGACCGTAAAAGAATAAATAACGGTGGATGTTGCTACATCCACTAACATAAGCTGCATTTTTTTAATTTTTTTTATTTGGAGTATTTCTAGACTTACCCATGGATGTTCTGTGCTGAAAAAGAGATACTTTAAAAAGGTTATGATTAAGCTGTAAATATTCATGTTGAAGTTTCTTAATCTAAATAGATTAGCCTGCTGCTGTACATTTAACAGACAAGAGTTCTAAGAATTGGCTGCTTGAAAAGCAAAGGCTCTCCCTCCTTGGTGGACTTTCCTGATTTTGGGAATTGGCAGAAAATTGTTCAATTAACAGTGAAGAGTTCTGGAGGAATTGGACCAAGAAAGCATAGGTTTGAAGAGTGTAAAGACCGCAAGTGGCCAGAGATCTGTACAAGCAGCGGTAATCAATTAAGTAGGCGAGCAGCACAGTCCTGAATTAGTTCGAGTTTAAGAAGCAATTGGCTGACAAGCCAAAAGAAAAGGGCATTGATCTCCTATTGTGTCTGTGTCCCTGTTGATGTGGCCCTTTTGTCCTCTTTGTTCACTCTGGTTCTCTCTTCTCACACACACAGTGGTCTGTTTCTCTCTTGCCACTTTAAACCTGTCTCTCTCATCTCTGCTGTTATTCCCACACACAAGCGCACACACAGCTCTATCCACCTTCCCTTTCTAACCTCTCTCTCTGAAGGGGGCCTGTTCTCCTGCCATTTCAGCTTCTCCCTCGGACCCTTTCTGGTTCCCTCTCAACTTCTTTCTCCACTTATAAGCTCTTTTTCACTGAGAGACACTGGACTACTTTCCCTCTGGGTCCTCTCTACACCAGAAACAACAACATACAATTAGCAACTTTGTCTTCTTTCAGATGGCGAACTTCAATACATTTCTGGCACTCCTCAAACAGGCTGTAGCTAGACAGCAACCGCTGTTCAGTATTACCCCCAAACACAAGAAACAAGTGCACTGCCTGCATGACCCTAGTCTCTGACTGGATGAAAGCCAAAACCAACCAGACATAAGTAGTGATTGTTGGTAAGAACACCTCACCATTGGACTCCACCTGGTGGATGGCCGAGCTCGAACCACAACCCCGCCCAGAGCCCACGCCAAGAACCACTGAATAATCATTGAAAGCAACCTGGACATGACCACCCAAGATCTTCAAATGGCTCCCAAGTACATTAGAAAAGCTGTCGCTCGCATGCTAGTCACCAGCAAGTCGGACTACGTGAACACCCTCTACACTGGTTTCACCAAGCACCTCACCAGAAGACTACAACCCACCCAGAACTCAACTGGCAGACTCATCCTCAGCCTCCCACACAGAACTCGCATCACACCACACCTCAGGGAACTCCACTGGCTCCTGATACTCAATTGCACACTTTTCAAACTCTTCCCACACACAATCAACGAACTGCACAACTTAAGCCCCACCGACCTGAACAGTCACATCTCCTTCCACCAACCACCCAGACACCTCCACTCTGCAGGACTCCTACTTACATACATCCCACACATTCAGGAGGACGGGTGTTCAATTACATCACTGCTAAAGCATGGACCGGCCTCCCACTCTACAAGAGAGCCTCCTCCTCACTTATTGATTTCCACAAGAAGCTGAAGCCCGGGCTTTTCAGTTAAGAATGCTACCATAGGCAGGGCTAGGCACACAAACCTACTCCGTGCCAGGGTACCCTCATGGGTGATAGTGCGCTTTAAAAATACACATAACCTAAGATTTGGACCTGCCTTGACGTTCTCGAAGTGAACTTCACCCCCGACAGAGGGACCCTTTCTAGTGTTGGGTAACCTGCCCGCCACTACTGACATTCTTGCAGTGCCACTCACTTCAGACAGGCCTGAGATCACCCTGCAGCGTGAGGAATCCTGCCCATCCTGCACCGCAAGAGGAGCAGGGACTCTGTTACGCCCCTGAAACAGTGGCATAATCAACCATTTCTGAAAATATAATTAGTGCCTCAGTCTTTTTGGTTTTCAGGAATTATAAAGTAACAGAGAAGGAGAAGACTGAGCTGAACATATCCCGGAGCTCTCTATTAAGCGAGGCGGTATAGGGCAGATACCACCACATTCACCCACCCCTCAGTTTATTAATATGGTTTATGCTACCCTAGAGAAGAATGCGCGTCTGCTTTCCCTCAGGAGTGAATCTGTCTCCATTTGTCAGACTGTGTTCGAGAGGATGGGGAGGGGGGTCACAGGGCAGACGGGAAATGCTGGGCACCAACTGTGGTAGTTGAGGTAGTTTGCTACCGGTGTCCTGAGGCCCTTTTAGAGCTCTGAAAATATGGCCAAGCACAACTCTTTCTGAACTTGACTCTCAGGGTAGCGAGGGTAAGCAGTCACAGGGTTCTCAGGGAGGTGGTGTGAGGAGCAAAGACGCAGAACTCAATAGTAAACCAACTGATGCAATAGTTCCCAATCCAGCTAGTGCTTCTGTTTATAAAAAGAGTACTTTAATGTTACAGCAAAATGTACTACACACACTAATCAAGGTTCAGTAAATGGCTCGCTGGTACCATCTACGGGTTCTACCTAAGTATCCCTTACTCTTAATGTCCTAGTCCCGGTTCCTTTGGTGATCTCAATATAATTGGTATCTAGCGAAAATCACATTATAGGTAATGAAAGGCACAGGGGTGAGTGCACAGAGGGGAATATTTATGAGCCCCTTGAGCATCACTTTTGTGATGCTCCGGTGGTACAAACTACAAAATCATATTTATGAGGTCACGTAAAGCCACTCTGCATGGCTTTAAATGGACTCCTAGATATGGAGTAAGGTAAGGCAGCGTAAATCAGTGTGCACTAGGGATGCGTTCCATGAGCATTGCGGTGGGTGCTTCTACCCAACTCCCATGGTTTTTGACACTTCCCCAGATTTACAAATTCATGTAAACCTGGAGATGCGCTAAAACCTCATGCTTCCTACTTTAGAGGCACAACAAAGAGAAATAACTTTATTTCTCCTCATTTGTTCCTCTTTGCATTTGTGCTGCAACACTGGCACCCTTGCACCACGGTGCAATAGTGCCTGCATTAGCGCTAGGCTGCCAAATTGGATAAATATGGTGATTTCCTGCCTTTTTACTTTGATGAAGGGCAGTGCAGCAAAGTGACTTGCTGTGCGCCCTACTCCAAAACCCCATAAATGAGGCCCAGAGAGACCACCCGGTTTGTAAATTATAGGTCTATTTGTTTATTTCTGAGCTGATAGAATTCATGGTAGTAACATTGCTTCGCTAATGTCAGACACATACTAAACCTTAAGACAGTCTGTTAGTCTTTCATTTCGAGGCCCCATGTTACCTGTTCCCAGGAGACGCAGCTTGGAGCAAATACAGTTGGTGTGCTTGTCGGGCTTGAGCCAGCAACATTTTCTTTACGAGTATCGCAACACCACAGGCAGCAACGTTATTTCTCACTGGAGCTGCTTGGATGAACAGCATTGAAAAAACAATGAAGTTATGTGTGGAAAGCTTGAATTAATCCAATTTGAGCACAAGCTGAGATGATCTGCACGGGGCTGGTTCCTGTTTGAATTGGCATGGATTGTGAACAAAAAAAAAAAGTGATGTCCCCTCAGCTCTGAGAGATTAGGGGGTATATTCTCAAGAACGTGTGATAACCATTACAAATTTAGCGGAGCGCAACTTTGCATATCGCAGTCTAATGCGGGAAAACAACACCATGTCAACGTGGTATTCACAATCCGGCGGCACCATGCGATAGTCACACGATAACGCGTCAAATGACTGCGTTAAACACAACGCCACGCCGCAAAAATGCAAAACACCAATGCCAAAAAAGTAGCGATGAGGCCAATCGCAGCACAAAAATCAGCATTAGCCGGCAACAGGCCTGCAATTCCCACGCCTCATGCGGGAAAAGGCAACATAAAAGTAGAGCACAAAAACAGCGAGATGACAATATACGAGCACACTGCCACATCCGTGACGTTGAACAAATGACCATCGTCCTGCATCACATAGCCATCTCCACACAGTCACAATGTACAATGACACGCAGCCTGCATGTAAACGTCGCCAATGCAGACACATGCTTGGAACGCGCAGTGAAACCGCATTTCCCCACAGCATTGCAGAGGTACGAACAACCCCTCCTGCACACAGACGTGTCATGACCATGAGAAATCAATCATGCCAGCGTGGACGAATGTAGGGGCAGTGACTCCCGCTTATGCACATGTTGTGGGATCTGAGTCAAAGGGGGCATCCCTGCATCAAGGTGGGACATACCGACACCACAATGAGGTCTGATGTCACCTGTAGGCCAGAAATGGCAGCCAAAATGGATTGACCCTTGACACATGTGAAATGCCAAAGAGTGGGATACCCTACCAACTGTGACCCACAGGACTGGCAGTTCGAATACGTGACACCTCAAACAGCACCACTGCACAGAAGTGACACACCCACCATCCATGAACACATCACAAACTCGCCATCAACACATATTGCACTCACACCTGACTCAGTGACGTGCGGGTACAGATGAGTGACATGCACTTAGTGAATGTAGGTTTGTGAGGCATTATTTGCAAATTCCGTGCCTGTGGTCAATCTGTGTTGTCCCATGAATGCCAAGGACAGTCACAATGTGACTTGATCATCTAAAGAAATTTGTAATGATGTCGCCCCTGCAGGCTATTCCTGCTGCCGCTGCAGTGGGGCATGGTACACCTGCCTCATCCTCATCATCCGGTGCCTCTGGGACTGGTATCCATGGTGCCTTGCTGCGTACACATATGTTGTGCAACACACAACATGCAACGACCATCTTGCACACGATGTATGGCCTGTACAGGAGCCGTCCACCTGTGATATCCAGGCACCTGAAACATGACTTCAATACGCCAAATGTGTGTTCCATGATGCCCCTGGTGCGTTTGTGGGCCACATTGTACTGCCTCTGGGACTGTGTGTTTGGAGCATGAAGGGGTGTCATCATCCAAGTGCAGAGTGCATATCCCTGGTCACCTGAGACAGTGCAGAGTCAACAGTTGGTTCGGCATGATGTGTTGGCAAGCACACTGTGTCATTGGTGTGAGATATGAGTGACTGTGATTCCTGTATGACATGTACTGCCTGTTGCACATGAGCGGCATCAATGTGTAGTACATAGCCTCACTGCTGCTCCACCCTCCCACCGAGCCTATTTACCAGCATGCGCAGCGCGGTTGCACCACCTGCACCCCACGGCACACCATTGCTATGCCTGTCTGCGCATGTCCACAAGCCTGACAACGACACTGTGATGTAGAATGCTGAAGGTGTGAGGCCACGTGCATGTAAGCCTATGGTAAGGACAGGGCGTAGGTACATGCTTGGCCGAACTCGCCCTGAGCTTGACTGTAGAGCTCTGGCCCATGCTGCGGAAATAGCGACACACACAACAGTTGACATGTATATTCTCGGACCCCGTACGGGCTTGCCCGCCCTCATGTACTCCTTGGATGAGCCTGCACACCGTGGGCATGCCACGAAGCAACATCACACATTGTGTGATGGGTGGCGGCGGCACCACACCAGACACACACGCATCAGTTGCCTCTTTCCCAAGGCCTAATCTCAACCACGCCCAGGGCCACGTTCGAAAGACCAAACCCCACACTGTACTGCTGTACGCCGGTCAACTCACTTGCGCTCACAGGGGGGTCCAACACAGCAACATGTAAAAGATCTACACCACTGCCTGAGATGACAATGTTGCGCACGCTGTACGCAGCACGATGTGATGTGGTAAGGCCTGGGGCCCACATGAATACATAATGATCACATGGACAAAATTAGTTAATTTGTGGTACGGGCACGTGCTCCTGGCACCTTTATTGCCAGGGTCACACGTCCACTGATGCCTGTGCTGGATGGGTGTTGGGTAGTGTAAGCACTCCCTCCGGGGTAAGCTGGTGCTGCCAACAACTACAACAGTGATCTGACAATCAGAAGTACAAAGTACAAACAGCAAGGGTCCATGACTTGAGCTGCACAGAGTTAGTGGCCCCGGATGCACTGCGGCCGGGACAGGCACACCTGCAAGGGACGGTGACTTGCAGTGCACTGAGATAGAGCCACGAGAGCTGAGCGGGTCCTCGTTGATGTCGAAGGAGAATGTCGCGGAGTGTTACGGGGGACAGTGGAAGGTGTCCATCCAGGGCATGATGCAGAGGGCAGAAGCAAGCAGAAACAGACAAAATGGAGGGGTTGAATGCTACAGTCTCCTTTTCCCCACCATGTCAGTATCAGCTTCATGATGATGAAGACAACCCCCAGGCCATAGACTCAGACGCCACCAAAGTTCAACCAGAGAGTGTCCCTGACTCCCGTGGCACAGAGTCCGTGGCACCCGAGCTGGAAGGAGATGCAGTCTGCGATGAGGCCTGTACAATGATATAAATCCAGGCTCAGTTCCAAATGTGTGACCTACAGGTCCGCTGTGTGGGCCGGAAGCAGCAGTCAGCATGGGCCCACAGCCGCGTGTCGTTGGCTTGCGATGCACAGAGTTAGTGGCACCAGGGCAGTTGTTGGTAGTGTTCGATCACCTCTGTAACGAGGATCCTTTTTTCCTCAGGACTGAACCACTTCTTCCTCTTACTCCTCTCCTTGCGTACAACGATGTGAACTCTGCCATACAGGAATCAAGACTCAGTTCCAAATGTGTGACCTACTCGCCTACAGTGTAGGGCAGAGGCAGCGGTCAGCAAAGGCCCACAGACACGTGCGGTTGTAATGCTATGCACAGAATTGGTGGCACCACATCGATGGGAGTATAGTAACATAAACTCAGCCCTAAAATATGTACTCTGCCATTGTGTAATCAAGACTCCGTTTCATATGTGTGACCTACTTGTTCACTGTGCATGCCGGTGGAGTATGTCAACGAGAAAGGAGTACTGCGGGCCTGTGTCGCGGAGGCTGTGATGGTCTGAGGAGGCTGCCAAGGTCACGGGCCTCGGGCTTGGAGCTTGCATCGGTCTCTTGGAGACACGCCGGTGTCGGCAGGTGAGCACTGAGATGCATGATGAGTAGCTCCATGGCATCTGTTGTTCAGGTGTGGCTGTGGGCTGGGCTCCCTTTTCTGGTGCAGGTTGTCGTCCGACTTTGCACCAGGTCAGAGCAGGGGTTAATTTCCTGCTGCTAACGCGCCTTATCACCTGTTCTGTGGTCTTTTCGCCGATCTGGATGGTCATTGAGAATGTTGAGGTGTGGTGTTGTTGCAGCTTTTTGCTTGGGAACGCCTACTCTGTATCTCATTAGCGATAGTTGCCGGGGTCATCTGTGGCGATGTTTTTTGCAGATGCTATCGCAGGTAAACTGGTGGTATCGGCTGTTTGCACCAGCTTGTGAATGGGGCGATAAATTTATCGCGACTTTGGCCACGATAATGTGCCGAAAACTCTGCGATAGATCCTTGGGAATATGACCCAATGAGTTTCAATGCAAGGGTCTGGATGTTACATTTCAGTAAACGTTTCCGTAAACACGCTGGAAGGCTGCACTCCCCACTCACCCAACAGGTCTGCTCAGAACTATTATTCCACAAAAATTGAAATGCTGCAATGGCCACTTTATGTCAACGAGAACACAGGACAAGGACAGTAGTTTCACGTCATTAAAGAAGATACACCTGGTGCACCCCTCCAAATCACAAAACAGGCACTGGACCATGACTCTACCATGGATAGGCCTATGACTCAGAGCACAACATATATTCATGTGCTAGCTAGGCCAACAAAGTGTCAGGATACCAGTTTCACATACAGTCGGGTCACTCCGTACAGGGATGTATGCCGATGTAGCATGCAGGGGACGTTCCCGTACACACGTTTTAACTATACAGATCAGTGAGAGAGACAACCTGAAGAGGAGCAGTCTAGGCATCACCAAGTGCCACCATACACCTGTAAGATCACATGTTTCCATTTATTGAGGAACATTTAGAGATTCAGGGGTACCTATGAAGCAGGCCTGGAATGCTAGTTTCATTCATAAACGTGAGCTTCTCATTCACATCCCAGGACTCAATCTCCAAATTTCTGGGTATTAATTCTAGTACAACCTAAGGCTGAAAGAAATGGTGTATTTTCAGAAAGTTGTGATTATATTGATTTTAAGACTTTTCCAACTACTTTGTATTGTTCACCTTGACAATTGCCGCACAGCTTAGTATTAGGTCCAAATCCATTTTTTTCTGGTTTCTTGTGTCATTTAGATCCTGGGGGCCTCATTTATGAAAAGTGTTGCATCGCTGGGGAAAAACAGCGATTCAACATTTCTCATTGTGCCCTCCTTGGGACACCATGGGTGTGGAATATTTACACTACGGTGCTCCATTTCGCAAGGATTGACCAGACACGTCAGGAATCCTGACGTATCTGGTGGAGCAGTAATGACGCATTGCTGGAGTGTATTTCTGAGAACTGACACAACTCCAGAAATGGTATTATTCCACATGGGCAAGTCCTATACGAAAGGTCCTGTATGACTCCTTAAGCCTGCTTGAAGCAGGCGCAAGGATTTGACGTAGTGAAGTCGTAGAAATGGTGCAGTGAAATCTGATTAATTTCACTGCGCCACTTCTTCAAGCCATTTTTACAGGACAACGCCCACCCTGCAAACATTATACCTGACACAGGTATAATGTAGCGCAGGCATTTACAAAGTGACTCATCTGCATAGATTCGTCACTTGGTAAATAGGGCGCAGTGTGGCTCATTGATTATGCCGCCGCAGAGCCACAATAAAGTGACTCAACGGCGGCATAAGCCCTTCATAACTGAAGGCCCTTGTGTATTAAGTGCAGAAATCCCAGGTTGTATGTGTTGTTTTGCACCCAGTTTATATGTCTTTGTGAAACAGAAATGCAGTGTGCCTGTTTTAACACTTAGTTCTAAATGTGCTGATTACGTACCAGCAATCTTCATTACTCTGATTACCTTTCCCAGTCCTTAGTAAATGGGGTGTGTCCACCCCATGACATACCTAAAACTTAATTTTGGCCAGCTTCCACCCCTTTTTCACACTCCATTCTGAACCCACCTTTATGGCATCATGAAGTGTGCAGAGGCCCAGAGTACTTCCTGTTTTGTGTGTCTGCTCCTACAGCTGCCACTGGTTCTGGCTGAGTCAGGAGCCTTTTGAAACTTTCTTTCTTTAATTTCTTTTAAAGTTATTCAAAAGGCCAGGGCTCAGAGCTCCTTCTTTTATGGCCCTTGCCCCTGCTTCTTTTTCTTTGGCTGCCATTTTTTTTTACTTTAATGGTGAGTTTGAACACCAGAATTTGCCACCTACTCACTCCGCTTCCAGGTTTCTTATTGCTTAGAGATGTAAAGGGCAAAGCCTAGAATCCTTGGACTGAGGTGCCTTTTTATGAGCCCTGTTTTGCACTCTTGAACCACGCAATATAGTGCAAGTGCGTCGCTACTCAAAAATTACATTTATGAAGCCACGTACGGCGACCTTGCGTGGCCCTGCGTGGCTTCATAAATCTCGAGTAAAGCAATGCAGCGCACATCACTGCATTGCGTTACTCTGCACTAGGTGTTCCATGGGAATTACATGGGTGTTCCCACGAAACTCCCATGTACTGGTAAACGTGTCAATGCACCAAAAAGATACACCTTCCCAGGAGAGGTGTAACAAAGAGAAATATACTTCCTCTTCCTCTGTCTGCTGCATTCTGCTGCACACTTAGAGTGCCTTATGCCCCACAGGTTTATTTTGGTGCAGGAATGTGTCCCTTCCTGCACAAAAACAATCTTGCATGCAACACAGGCACCCTTGCTTCATGGTGCCACTGTTCACTTTCTCCTCCATCTTTGCAGATACCGAGGGGCATATTTATGAGCCCTCTTGCACTGCGCTTACACCATGCAAAATGGGGGAAGTGTGGCGCAACTCAAAGATCAGATTTATGAAGCCAGGGAAGGCCACCTTGTGTGGCCCTCTATGGCCTATGGCTTCATAAATCTGGAGTAACGCAGCACAGATCACTGTGTTGCGTTAATCTGGTAAACCTGGAAATGCGCCAAAAATATACATATCCACAGGTGAGGCGTAATAAGGAGAAACATCTTTATTTCTCCTAATTTCTTCTTCTTTTTATGTGTGCTGCATTCTGTTCTCGTGAAATGGAGGAGTATTCGGAAAAGTATAGGGTTTCAACATAAAAAGACTTCTCTTTATCATCCTGAGACTAATGGAGCCATTGAGAGGTTGAACAAGACTTTGAAGGAAGGAATACAATTGGCGAGGGTGAACAGTTTGAATTGGAAGAACGAGTTACAAAAAAAGTATTACAGCTTACAGATTTACACCTCACTCCTCAACGGGGAAGTCTCCTTTTGAGTTATTCAAAGGAAGATCTTCTAACACCATAATGTGTCCAGGGTAGATGATTCTGGACAAAGGTCTCAAGGATAATGGTATTGGTCAGTGGAGGTCAAAAGAGTTGGCTTTACAACAGAAAAGGAAGGTCTATTTCATCTCTCACAAATCGGCTAAGACAGCCGTGTTCCAGGTTGGCGACAAAGTCCAGATCAAAGCACCCGTGGGCTGTCAAAACTGGTCTTAATTCCCTTGTGTAAAGAGTGTGGGGAAATTGTTAAAAAATGCAGTTAAAACCAATGATGGTCGGATGTGGAATCACAGCCGTGTTTTTCTTATTAAGCCAAAAGATGTCTGGGCATGTGGTTCTGAATCTTCGGCTGGTGTTTCTTCTCGTTTGGGGTGTTTGAAGCCCACCAGAAGAAGTGTTATAGTTAGCAGAAGCCCAGCATTTCTCAAGGATTTTGTGAGAAAGTAATTTAGTTTTTTTATTAATTTAAATGTAAAACTGTTTTCTGGTAGGTTCCTCACATCTTGATTAATGTTGTGGGGGGATCTTTTCATGTTTTAGAGAAGAAAGGGTGTGGGGTGTGGGGTTTCATTGAAACTTATGTCAAAAGTAAAGGGGAAGAAGTGCGATGTGGCTTAGTTCCACGTGGAACCTGGGCTGTTGAGGGTTCTGCCTGTGACAGTTGACGCGACTCCAGGATGGATGGGGTTGACATTAAAGTCTTGCTTGTTTAAACTACCTTCCCAGCGTTTCTTACCTTATTACAACCACTTCCATTATTTTTTCATATTTCCATTTGTCAGGACTGGCGGGGTATAGCTTGCACCTCAATAGTACGAGTTTAACCCTCAGATATAGAAATAATTAACAGAAAGGTGACCAGTCACCTCTGCAAAGGGCCTTCCACTGCACAGCAACATGTGTTGCTGGGTTTTTAGTAACATTTGAGCTTGAAACTAAATTATTTTTTGTCGAAATGTGCAGATTAAGCAGCAGATGATGGAGTCTGTGGCAAATGCAGCAAATCCATGATAATGTTAAAAACGCGGCAGAGTTACAATCAAATAATTCCAGCGGCCATGAGTATAACGTATTGAATTGCAACATTTATGTGGTGCTTACTACCTCTATAGGGTCACCGAAGTGCTCGCCTACATGGGTAGCATGCTACACCGTGTGGGGCGTGTGGTTGGAAGTGTGTTTGGATTCTATGTGGGAGGAGTTTCCATGTTGTGCATGATGACCACCGAGGTGCAGTTATCATTGTGCGTCGACACGGAAACACTTCACAAGGGAGACAAGAAGCTCATTGGGACAATTCAGCCTTCTGGACTTCCCAGGAGAAACAGATGAGGGCTTTTCATACTCTCCAAGGTCCACACTTCTAATAGAGATCTGTAGAATCAAGGGGGAAAAAACACTAACTTTATTCACCCCTGCGTGTGCACAATAAGGGTGAACGCTCTCTTATACACGCCATTAAACTGTAAATGCAATACAAGTGTGCATATGTTGCTGGTTGGATTTTGTTGGTGTGCAGCACAAAAGAAGCCAAAATAAATCCCTGTTGATGACTCAAGAGCCAGCATGTAGCCTGGTTCTGGGAAAAGCTTTTGCTATTATGTACTAAGGAAGAGACTCACAGCAGGTTTTTTTTGCACCCCAACTATTTTGTGACCCCACCATCATTTTAAACTGCAGCTGATGTACTAGTCAGTCACATCACGAAATATCCATCCGCAGACAGTCACGAAAACTCCGGTCTCATTAATATTCATGAGCAGGAGTCCTTTGATGAATACTTGAGAATGGCTTCCAGTGTTGGAAGAACTCTGCCCTAGAATTCTCTCTCGCTGAAAGACAACTTTTCTCATGAAATCTTTTTCGTTAAGTCGGCTCTGCTCCCTTACAGGCACAGAGGATATTTGCAAATTTAAGAGTTGGCATTCAGTGGGCGACGTGAGAGGGAGCACGCAGCTTCCCGACACACAGCATGTCCATCACGGATGGCCTGCAGTCCAGAAATGGCTGCTCCCTGCCTCGGCAGCTCAGGATTTCATCTGTCGTTTCTGAACCCATTTGGGGTCTGCCACGACTGATAATACCTTTGAGGCTCGCTTTCCCTCTCCCTCCTGATTCGTAATCAGTCGCAAAGGACATTTTGTGAGCCGGAAGGTTGTGTCCACAGTACTTTAAATGGAAACTATTAAGTGCAGGTACTCACCAAAAGGTGCGGTGGACTGGGGTGTGGGGCGGGACTAGGGCGAAGCCAATGGCGGGGCTAGGGTTTCAACCTTGCCAAACTTTATATGCAAGAAATCCAAGTGCAAAGTAAAAAAATCAGAAGTATCTGTCCTATGGTTATGGCCCTAATAATAATAATAAGGGTAGGTTCAAAACCGCCTCTGAATTTTGCCATCAAAGCTTTGCATGCTGGAATTTTTAGAAACCCTTACTTATAACGAGAAAGGAGAACTACAAGTTCCAGCATGCAAAAGCATTACCAGCTAAAATCCATAACTGTCTGAAAGTCTAAAGCATTCCATGCAGCTGTCTGTCGCATTTGGGTTAAACGCGGTTTCCCATACAAAACAAGCAGTTTAAATGCACCAAACCAAAAATGAAATTGTGTTGCCTTTAAAGTGTTTTTTGTTTGAGGGTAATCGTAAAATTGGTGGCAAGGACAGGGATTTACATTCAAGTAAAAAATGCTTAATTTAAATTGCTGATGAACTAACATTTACAGTCATTTAAAACAATGGCATGCTGAAACTCTGTAAAGCCCTCAAGAATACGCCCCACACCATCTCCATTAGTTTTATGGTCGACTCTCAACTCCTACTGTGCAGGATCAAAGGGTAAACAAAACACCCTGCCGCCTCACCCCTGCTGGAAGAATTGCAGAGACGCAGGACAAGATTGCTGTGTCCAGGTGAGAAGAGCTGCTGTTCTGGCGCTCCTGTGCTGGCGCTCCTGTGCGAACTCCGCTCACAATTGCAAAATCAGAGCTTGTTGTGTTTAAAGTACTGCCGAGGCACGAGACCATGAAGCGCACCACCTGTGTCAAGGCAAGGCCCCTCCACGATACTCTTCCATGGTACTCTTCTTGTCCTAGGAAAAGTTCCGGTACTCTAAAGGCGATAATTAAAAAGTGCCGGTACTCCGTACCGGTGAGTACCGGCCCATTTAAAGCACTGCATGTCCAGCTTACAAAGTGCCCTTTGCACAGCGAGACTTACTTTTAGCAATCGCAAAAAGTGTGATTTTTTTCAGATGACAAGTTTTGCCACCGACAAAGGACTTAGTAAGTCAGGCCCTTTGTTTTTAAGAAATATATAAAATAATGCAAAGAATTTGGTTCTACGTATGAGGAAAGCATAAGAGGCAGGTTTTGTATTTTATTGTATTGTAATTGCATTTATATAAAGCGTACTACCACTGACGAGGCGTCAAAGCGCTTTTTCTGCAAGTAGCACGCTACTCCGGAACCCATAAAGGATTAGTGTTGAATTAGTATAGTGAAATATGAAAGTAATTTGAGTGGTGGACATTTATCAAAATGTTACGCAACACGCCTTGCTGCATTGCGTTGCCCGACAGGAAGATGTCAGGAATGCTCCGTATTTAATATTCTGCAGGGCATTCCTGTCCCGTCCTTGCACTGGTGTACTTTTTGCTACCTTGCACCAACGCAGGCACCTTTGACCATGCGTTACAGGCAGGATTGTTTTGTGCACAAAGGGGCATCTACCTGCAGAATACCAATTCTTTGAGGCTTTTTCTTCTTTCTACGTGTGCTGCAGAATGTGACAATAACCGTAACCCACTGAGCTAGCCACATAAAATGCCGTTTAGTGATCTGCCTGGTACACTTTCTTTGCAGCAGGCACAATAACCCTCTTTGTACATCATGATGAGTGAAAACTGCCACGTACTAGACAAAACTCTGATCTCACTCAAGCAGGAACATTATTCATGAGAGTTGTCAAACTCAGCAATTCCTGGGGGCCTAGGCTCATCAGCATGAATTTTTGTTTAAAAACATTCTGCTGCCACAGTCTGTGTCGAGTCCGGACCTGTAGCTTTATAGTGAGCAAGAGTCTGTCCATGTGCACCGATGAGCGCTGCCAGTAGCTCCACTCTGGTGGAGGGCTCCCTTGCAAAATGGATAGAACAATCAGTGCCCATTGTGATCCTCTGCAGATAGGGCAACCGCCAAAAGATGTCAGTGGCACTAACAAGGCGGGGTGCACACACACAGACTTGGCTGAATGATGACAGTATGATTCTTGCAGCACAGCCGGAACCACACTCGCATCGCTGTTGTTAATGCAGCACCTCTCTGATGCTCATGATCACTCACATATCTCCCTCACAGTGAGCTGGTGGTGTCAAGGCACTAAAAATGCATGACTACTTCATTTTAGTGCGGTGATGCGGACCACCACATTAAAATGCGTTAGTCTAACACCTGATGCATGCTACTTTGGTGGACTGGAGTCATCATGGGCCTAGCATCAGGGCAGGAGGCAGTCTGGGCCTAGCATCAGGGCAGGAGGCAGCCTGGGCCTAGCATCAGGGCAGGAGGCAGCCCTGAGGCTAGCATCAGGGCAGGAGGCTGCTACGGGGCCTGCCTCAGGTCCAGAGGCAGCCCTGAGGCTAGCATCAGGGCAGGAGGCAGCCCTGAGGCTAGCATCAGGGCAGGAGGCATTTATGGGGCTAGCACCAGGGCATGGGGTCAGCTGGCAGGTGTTGGCGCCTCTTGTTGCTTTTCAGTGTGATCCGGGGTGTGATCACCTACTACAGGAATTTATGTAGAAATCATAGATGTGAAATTCATTACACCCAAGCAATGTAGTGATTTTGTTTTCTGAATGCAGTTACAACCTAATCGCTGAAAGCGCCTGTGACACAGCTGAGTTGTAGTGAGGGATTGAGTACTTGGCATAAATGTGACGACGCAATGTCAAATATATAGATGAAGCCCCAAATATGAGGTCCAAACCCCTGATGCCTTGACAGGGCGTTGAATGTATATGCCCAATTGTAAACGTGCACGTACATCGTCAAGGGGCAAGAAGTAGCCCCATTTTAAATGCATAGTCACAAAGGTGCAGCCACAGCCCCAAATACCTGGCCGCAGTCGCTAATGGTCAAGTAGAACCACAGACTCTTCTCATGCCCTGGCACGCAGTCCTATACTCCAGAGATGTCTTCCCAGTCCCATACTCCAGAGGTGACCTCACACTCCAGAGATGGCATCACAGTCCCACTCTCCAGAGATGGCGTCACACTCCCACACTCCAGAGATGGCCTCACACTCCCACACTCCAGAGATGGCCTCACAGTCCCACACTCCAGAGATGGCCTCACAGTCCCATACTCCAGAGATGGCCTCACACTCTCACACTCCAGAGATGGCCTCACAGTCCCATACTCCAGAGATGGCCTCACACTCTCACACTCCAGAGATGGCCTCACAGTCCCATACTCCAGAGGTGGCCTCACACTCCCACACACCAGAGATGGCCTCACAGTCCCATACTCCAGAGGTGGCCTCACACTCCAGAGATGGCCTCACACTCCCACACTCCAGAGATGGCCTACCAGTCCCATAGTCCAGAGATGGCCTCACACTCCCATACTGCAGAGATGGCCTCACACTCCCACACTCCAGAGATGGCCTCACAGTCCCATACTCCAGAGATGGCCACCCAGTCCCACACTTCAGAGATGGCCTCACACTCCCACACTCCAAAGATGGCCTCACAGTCCTACACTCCAGAGATTGCCTCACAGTCTCATACTCCAGAGATGGCCTCACACTCTCACACTCCAGAGATGGCCTCACAGTCCCATACTCCAGAGGTGGCCTCACACTCCCACATACCAGAGATGGCCTCACAGTCCCATACTCCAGAGGTGGCCTCACACTCCCACACTCCAGAGATGGCCTCACACTCCCACACTCCAGAGATGGCCTACCAGTCCCATAGTCCAGAGATGGCCTCACACTCCCATACTCCAGAGATGGCCTCACACTCCCACACTCCAGAGATGGCCTCACAGTCCCATACTCCAAAGATGGCCTCCCAGTCCCATACTCCAGAGATGGCCTCCCAGTCCCACACTTCAGAGATGGCCTTACACTCCCACACTCCAAAGATGACCTCACACTCCCACACTGCAGAGATGGCCTCACATTCTCATACTCCAGAGATGGCCTCACACTCCCACACTCCAGAGATGGCCTCACACTCCAGAGATGGCCACACACTCCAGAGATGGCCTCACAGTCCCACACTCCAGAGATGGCCTCACAGTCCCACACTTCAGAGATGGCCTCACACTCCCACACTCCAAAGATGGCCTCACAGTCCCACACTCCAGAGATTGCCTCACAGTCTCACACTTCAGAGATGGCCACACGCTCTCACACTCCAGAGGTGGCCTCACACTCCCACACTCCAAAAATGGCCTCAAACATCCGGCGTAACCCGGAGGACCTAAGCATAGCGCAGCCAAAAATGCTGAGGCGCAGCAGATAGGCGCTGGAAGGAGGGGCGCGGGGGTGCTGCAGCACCCCCAAAATAACCATGCTGGAGTTCAGGAGGTGAATAATCAGTAAACGTGTTTTCATCTAGTCTCGTTTCCTGTGTGTTCAAAGTTAGGGGTCAAATGTCAGGCTATGTATTCTGCTAAATTGCTGCAGCTTCTTTTAACCCCTTCAGCGCTGCGCGGATTCCCCCGCGGTGCTGAAGGGTTCTAGCGCGGGCGTGGTCATGACGGAACGGTTCCGTCATGAGCACAGCTCAACCGATGCTCATGACGGAACCGTTCCGTCATGAGCATCGAAGGGGTTAACATGGAGATTTGTGTTTACTTTTCTTTCTCCACTGCAAAGTGAGAGGCTTTTGTAAAGTGGACTATGTTGCACTATTTCTGGGGCACAGGGAGTGTGTAGCATAGGCTGTAGTATAGCCATTTTGTAAACTCATAACGAAATGTGGGGATGTCTAAATGAACTGTACAAATATGTCAAAATATATTGGTGGTTAGGAAAGCACAAATGGAGCACTTTTTGTAATTCTGAACTGTGAGGGAAACAAAGATTTTAATAGGATGAAATCAAGATACTTTACTCTGTGCTGCGTAAATGTTAAATATTTGCTGAATCCCAATTTGAGCATGTTATCTTTTATGCACTATAGATTTGTATCCATTTCAATGGTAAAGGAGCGTTCTATAACGTACAGTGGCTACCACACCAGGCATTAGTAATATATTTGCAACAGTGTACTCCTAAGTGCACCACTGACTACAAAGTACACCCATATCACTTTCCCGATGAATGGGCGGGGCTCACTTGATCTTTGTGTGACACTTGCATTTTCAACAGTCCCTATGGCTTCAGTGATGCACCATTGATGGCAGCTGTCCCTACCCCCACACATTCTGATAATTGTTTCAGCACCACACCGCAGCCTCATGTTAACAGTCATAACCCGTGCCTCACAGATATCTCTGTGCAGAGACTGGTAGTTTGGACCCAAAGCTTTTCTTCCTCAGAGGGTGTAGAGCTCAGACCCTTTGTGTGATTTTTGATTTAGCGGTCAGTTTTAGATAACTGCAGCCCCCGTTGAGCCAGGAGGTTGTATGACTCTGGACAAGCTCTGCTGCACCAGGGGAGAAAGACGTGACATGGAACTGGACTTTTCTGTTCTCTCCAAGGCTCCAAGGCTGAGCTCAAGCCTAGACCTCTGGAGGAAGATGTTTAGTTGAAATAAGAGTTAGAAGAAGAGGGTGCTGTAATGCCTTGGACATGTAAAGGAGCCTGTAGAGGAGACGGAGTTCCATGTACACACGTTGCTATGTTAGCATAAGCGTCTTAGATTTAAAACTCCATCTTGCCACTTTTGCTGCTTTTGCACACGACACTGCAGGTAGCTGTTATTATAAGAAAAACTGCTTGCTTGCTTTTTCTTCACATGAGAACGGTCTGTTGTTCCCATCCCTAGACGTGCACCGCGACCTTAGTCTGAACACTGTGTGCAGAAGCCGTCCAGGTCAAATAACAATGTATGCTTTTGAATTCATGTTGATCGGCCCACGCTCTAGCCATAATACGCACACAGCTGCAAGTATCTGAAACTCGAGTGCCTTCAATATTGCATTTTGCATGCATGATTCAGACACTTCGGAGAAGACCTTTTCCAGACACAGAGCAGAGCTGATCCTGTGATGTGATTCACCTAAGCTGATATTTACGGTATGGGGTTCCCCATTCAAACCTAGAGACCTTCTATTAGTTTAATAATACTAGCTTACTAGCGAAGGGAGGGTGGTTGTATTCCACTATCATTTGTAATATGATTTGTCCCTTTATTTTCTATGGTATTGTAACAATGCTGATGGTTTTATTTTTAATCATTTGTCTGTTTATGTTAGCCAAAGTACTGCATCTTAGGGCACGTAGTTAAAAATAAACCTTTTAATCTTTACTGTGTCTTAGATTACTCTTGTTGTGGACTGATATGAGAATAATAACGAAAAGATGTTTCTGATTCCCACCATTCCTGAGAGTAATCGAAGTCGCTTGTTCTGGGTTGTCTAATCATTGGTAGCTTTGCGATGATACGGAGAACGAATGCTAGTCGGATAGGGGTTCTGGGTACTGAGGTGAGTTTTTGGTACACCGCAATTCACTGAGGTCCTTGTTTCCTGCGCATATTTCTGTGCATGAGCAGAATCCCTGCAACATGGCGCACCTAACGTTTGGTCTTATGTTTTGACACACCTTAGTAGTGCTTATTTTAGTCCACGACACCCTCACTCTTGTTTCCAGATAGCGGGAGTGATAGTTTTAACCTACCTAATAGTTACTATATAGGTTCAATCAAGCTTGTCAATTAAAAAGGTTTTTAATTTATACCCTTTTTGTGCTACTGTTTATATAGATTGTTTTTCTTCTCTGTGTCCTTATGGCTGAGGTTGCTATTGCGGCGCATAGCCGCGCACCTCTCCGGCATCATTTGACGCAGTTCGAGGTGCCTGACGATGGGATGTCTATTATCTTTGTAGTGAGTGCCGATGCATCGTATCCCTATGAGTTGTTTTATTCTTGGGTTACCTTGCCAGCGGTGAATGCGGACGATAGTACGTTTCACTCTTACACTCCTACGGCAGTCCCAGCGAATTATACGCCATATAGGACGCAGGAGATTCCTGTTTCCCCTTGGCAGCATCGTATTTGGTTTAATGGCGCCCTCCCCCACACGGTTACACCGGTTTGTTTGGGCCCTTTGTCCATTCCAGGAGCCACTTAGCCAGTACTGGCCGGATTCACACCTCATCCTCGTTATTTACATGCCACGGTGGATGAGTTACGTCAACTCCATACAGCTCTGATTACAGTACATCGGGCTTTGGTGCAATACATTTCACGCAATGTGCAGGTAGGGGCACCTGTTGTTGCGGGGCAACCAGCTAGCCAGGCCGGGATTACTATTAGTCCCGTCATGGTTAATTCGGTAATGGGCAAGCGCCCCCAGAATAAGGACGATTTGCCTTATTGGCTTGCTGAGAAATTTGACCAGCTGGAAGCAGTATTTCCGAATTCTACTCCTGTGGAAAAACGCAGGATACTCACCATTAGTTTGCAGAAAGACTTAGTCCCAGAGTTGGCCGATTGTGATAACTGGGGTAAGGTTTTTGCAGCAGTCTACTCGAAGTGCTTCGGCACCCCGTCTATGGCCGTACTGTCCTCCGTGATCAAACGTGTTCAAGGTCAACACGGTCCGGAGGCGGCGGTCGAGTTGGGGATGAGGCTTGTCGGTGTGTTCGACGTAGTTGCCACTCTCATCCTTGATAACGTCAAGGGAGATGCGGTTCACTTTCAAGTGTCGAATGCTCTGCGCCTCGTCAACGACGTTGATAAACCCCGGGAGTTGCCTAAAATTATTGCGGAGGTGTATAGGAACATAGGCCGCAGTAGTTTAGGGGTTAAGCCTTCTGTTTAGACAACAGTTGCACAACAGCAAACTAAGATGGGTTCGTCTTTTAAAGACGAATGTCCAGCTTTTCCCAAACAAAATTGGAAAGCTAAGAAACAAGGAAAGCAGCAACAGAAACAGGGGTCTCGTCCTGCGTCGCCTGTACAGGCGACTGGTGAGCGCACATATGACTTGTGCGATCGCACTAGGATTAGGTCACCTGATAGATTTCAGGTTACTGAACAACATTCTCCTCGTTCTTCACAGGAAACATTGGTCTCGCAGTCCGGTGGAGGAGAACGTGGCAAAGGTAGGGGTGCCCAACAAGAACTTGAGCAGCCCCATCAGCCTGACGCTAAAGGCAAGCAGGACGAATTAGCACGCCAACGGCCCCCGTTTCAGAAGAAGAAAGTTGCTGCACTAACAGCGAGGTATGCCACAGATAGTGAGAACGCAGCTTCGAAACCTGACATGGGCACTAATGCTGCTCGACAGCGCAGCGGAGGTTACAGTAGTGCGACAAGCACTGGGTCCATATCTGGAGGTGACAGCAACTGACACATTCATTACTGTAGAAACTGCTGACACTAGAGTGGCTCTCCCTGACAGACTATATGATATAGTCCTTTAATAGAAGGTGACATACAACATACCATAAAAGGGATTTTTGGGGAGAATCTGACCTTTACATATGACATTCTGTTGGCAGAGGCGGTCTGGCCCCCAGCTTTCATTTTGTGCTGAGGGATCAGGCTCAGAACTTTGCGGAAGAGTGGGCTCAGGTGCTTGCTCCGGCTTTGTACCGTACTTCGGTTGGGTGGGATAAATTGTCACCAAGCTACGAGATTCCTTTATGGTCTATGCCCCAGCCGCAACCCCAATATCCCATGCGCCGCGAAGCTAGATCTCACGTCGCAGAAATCCTTGAACAATTGGAATATCAAGGTTATTGAGACATGTGTGTCACCCATGAATAATCCTCTATTCACTGTAACTAAACCTGATGGGTCGTACCGCCTAGTTTTGGATTACCGACATTTGAACTCTCATTGTCAGACTTGTGCTGTACAGAATACCCACAGTTCTTCCCTCGTTGATAGTCTCGTGAGAAAGAGGTTTAAGACCACACTTGACATATCCAATGGCTTTTATAGCCATAATCTGTCCTCTATTAGTAGTCAATGGACAGCCTTTACTTCAGGCGGCAAACAGAAACAGTTTAAAAGATTAGCCATGGGCTATAAAAACAGTCCGGGCATCTTTGGCGCACGTGTAGTCTGTATGTTAGAGAGCATTGACCCTGATGCGTACTTGTATGTTGATGATATTTATCTCACGGACGACGATTTATGGCCACATCTGTGTCGCGCTGACTGCATCATTGTCATGTTTGAGGACTTCGGTTACAAATTCAACTTTGCAAAGTCACACATTGCAGAGAATACAGTGTTGTTTTTGGGCTTTGAACTCAACAATGAAGGCCGAGGATTAGCCCCTCACTTCGTGGAGAAGTGCGCATGTCTGCGTGCTCCG